>NC_133518.1:42760000-43366071 GCF_049354715.1 Callithrix jacchus
GATTCTCCTGCCTCAGCCTCCCGAGTAGCTGGGATTACAGGCAACGCGCCACCATGCCCAGCTAATTTTTTGTATTTTTAGTAGAGACGGGGTTTCACCATGTTGACCAGAATGGTCTCGATCTCTTGACCTCGTGATCCACCCGTCTCGGCCTCCCAAAGTGCTGGGATTACAGGCTTGAGCCACCGCGCCCGGCCCAATTTTTGTATTTTTAGTAGGGACAAGGTTTTACCATGTTAGCCAGGCTGGTCTTGAACTCCTGACCTTAAGTGAACTGCTCACCTCGACCTTCCAAAGTGCTTGGGATTACAGGTGTGAGCCACCGTGCTTGCCACTTTTTTTTTTTAATGCTGAGTAGTGTTCCATTCTATTATTCTGTTGATGAACATTTGGGTTGTTTCCAGGTTGGCTATTATTATAAATATGAACATTTTAAAAAGCAGCTTTGAAGTTTGTTTGGTAAGTCTTTTTGTGGATGTATATTTTCTTCTTTATTAAAAAAAAATTTTTTTTTGAGATGGAGTCTCACTTTGTCATCCAGGCTGGAGTGTGGTGGCATGATCTCAGCTCACTGCAACCTCTGATTCCCTGGTTCAAGAGATGCTCCTGCCTCAATCTCCTGAGTAGCTGGGATTACAGGCACATGCTACCACACCTGGCTAATTTTTGTATTTTTAGTAGAGATGGGGTTTTACCATGTTGGCCAGGATAGTCTCAATCTTCTGACTTCATGATCCACCCACCTTGGCCTCCCAAAGTGCTGGGATTACAGGCGTGAGCCACCACACCCTGCCTTATTTTCATTTTTCTTGAGTAAATACCTAAGATTAGATCATAGGGTAGAAGAAACCATAGAATTAAGAATTAACTTTAAATTATAACTGTCTATTCCATATTTCATTTCCACCAGCAATGAATAAAAGAGTTCCAATTCCTCTACATCTTCACCAAGACTTAGTGTTACCAGTCTTTTTAATTTGAGCTATTCTAGGGTGGTATATAGTGCTGTTTCATTGTGATTTTAATTTGATTTTCTGATGAGGCATGCTGGCAACTGCCTATTTAGACATCTTCTTCTGTGAAATATATTTTCAATTCTTTTGCCCAGTATCCAGCTCTTTAATCTTGTTGAGGATACGGCTCTCTCAGGCCTCTGTTGACTGACCACATTCTTTAATAGAGAAGCTAAATGTTGTAGAGACGTTGAGGAAGCAGTGGTAGAAATAAAATTCCTTGGTAAGAGATTAGAGTTATTTGTTTATTCATTCATTGATTTTTTAGAGATGAGGACAGGGTCTCCCCATGTTGTTCAGGCTTGTCTCAAACTCCTGGCCTCAAGTGATCCTCCCACCAGAGCCCCCTGGGTAGCTGGGATTATAGGTGTGAGCCTCCACACCTGGCTAAGAACATTGGATTTAGAGCTTTCCAAACAGTTTAAATTTGTCAGGACAATTATAGAAGCAACCATTTTATACATAAAATCCTCCATATGCTATTTCAATTCGGAGTTTCAAAATGCAAAGAACAGTTACTCTCTAGAACTTCAGTACAAAATTCGAGTTTGGAAAATACCTGAAAGTGGTGTTACAGCTTATGTAACATCATATTTTTTTCATATGTAGTTGTATTTTGAGATGTATAATTTAGGAACTATCCAAATTTGTGTCATGTAGGCACATACTTTAATAATAATTTGTGTCATAATGGACGTGTCCATAAAGGCCCATTAAAAAAAAAACAACTTTGCTTTACAAGTTGGCATATTCAAAAATATAAACACGAAGATGTCATATTCTAGATGAAATAATCTCTAAGATTCTTATTCTAAGAGGCTCTGAAAAGAAAATATAGGTAGCAGCAACTACCCAAGTATCAGCGATTGTTGCTAATACCAATTGTGGCAGATAATATAGGGTGAGTCATCCTATATTATTTGTCCTGACAAATTTAAACTGTGCAGTGAATTTGGCAGCTAAAGATTTAAAAACATAACTTCTTTCCTTTTGTTAAGGATAAGATGTGATTAGTAAAGTAAGGCTTATGTTCAATATTCTAATTTCAAGAGATAATCTTTTGAAGGTACGTAGAAGGTCACTTAAGACAGATTTTAATACATCACTGAGGTGTCCATGATTCTGAAATTCTGATAGAATAGAATGGACCATCTACATAGTGCTTTCCAACAGATTTTCTTCACTGAAGGGAATGTTCTCTTCTGTAATATCCAATATGAAAGCCACTATCCTTATGTAATTACTAAGCCCTTGAAATGTAGCTAGTATAATCATAGGATTGAACTTTTAATTTCATAATTAATTAAATTTTAAATAGCTACATGTTACTAGTGTCTATACTATTATACAACACAGATCTATACACATAAAGAAATAATTATGTTATTTTCTTTTTTTTGATGGGGTTTCACCATGTTGGTCAGGCTGGTCTTGAACTCCCGACCTGAGGTGATCTGCCTGCCTTGGCCTCCAAAGTGCTTGGATTACAGGCGTGAACCACCATGCCCGGCCTTTTTTTTTTTTTTTTTAATTTTTTTTTTTCCTTCCTTAATAGGGTCTTTTTGTCAGTGGGCAGACCTCCACCCCACTTGTCCTGTAGAGAGGGCACGTACATACCACTTACCACATGTTGTTAAATACAATAGAAACAAGTTTTTATAATCCACACAAGAAATGGGTCTTGTAGTCACATACAGTGTAATGTAGGAGTAGAACATGGTTTCTCTCTTCTACTTCTCTTAGGTCAACACTTTACAATTCTGTGTAAAGCTAATATTCCCTAACAGACCCTGCAGTCTTTGACGAAAGCAGACTTATTTTTATTAAAATTCTTTGTCTTTATGGTGAAGCCCCATATGTAACAGGCATGCAATAAACTTTTATTATAAATATGTAATATTAAAAATGTATAATTTCTGTAAAAGTGGAAAAAGCAGAGCTAGAGTTAGTATGGCAATGAAGATATAAGAATGACTACTATAGAATTTAAATCCCAGTAAGTTTACATAGTTGGCAGACATCTCCTTAGAGGCTAGGATAAAATGCAAACGGCATAGAACATTTCACCTGTGCCAAAATAGTTTTAAGAATTTTTCAGCAAGATTTTCATCTGGGCCGTTTTTTTTTTTTTCTTTTCGTTTTGTTTTGTTTAAAGATGGAGTCTCGCTGTGTTGCCCAGCCTGGAGTTCAGGCTATTCACAGGCATGACCATCACACACTATGGCCTCATACTTCTGGCCTCAAGCAATCCTCCAGCCTCAGCCTCCCAAACAGCTGAGACTGCAGGTGTGTGCCACTGCACTTGGCTTGAGCAGTTTTCTCTAACCCTATTCCCTGCCCTGCTTGGTACACACACACTTCTTTAGGAACCACTGTGGAAGAACCCATTGTTGCTGATGGGAATGTGTTGGGGTGGTTAAAAAAAAAAAAAAAGGTTATAAATCACTGTCCTGAAAACTCATGTTGGCAATTTTTTACAGATTGTAGCTGCACACAAATATTGTCATTCTTACAAGAAGTATCTCTGCAAACAATATTCCTTTTTCTTTCTTTTTTTTTTTTTAAAGCTCTGGGAACAAGTGGGGAGAACAATATTCCTTTCCTAAAGGCTATTCTATAATTAAGGCAAAGCGATTAGCAGTATCAGGAGTGATCTGTAATAATGGCTGACATTTGTTGAGTGCTGTTTCAAGCACTGTGAAGTTAAAATGCATTTATTTAATATCTTCATAACAACTCTATGAGGTAGACAACAATGTTATCCCATTTTAGCTGAGGAAATAGGCACAGAGAAGTTAAGGATTTTGTGCAAGATCACACAGCCAGTAAATGATAGAGCCAAGATTTCAAGCTGGGCTGACTCTGAAACTGTAGTCTTAATTCTATGCTATCCTACAGCTACACTCACCCAGGGAAAGTGCTTGCTTGTAACCAATACGGGAAAAGCAGATTCTGTTCCAACTACTGTCTCAGATTTAGCAAGTGTATAGATAAGAGAAAGCAACAGGTTGATTGCAAAGCTTACTCCTGCTCTGAAAATGAAAATTGAGGGTTGTATTCATATAAGTAATGGTTTATGCCATTATTTTTGCACCAACTTAATAGAAAAAGGTTAATTTTCTAAGCCATATGAAGAGTCCCCAAATCAACTAGGCAAAAAATTTATTTTTATATTCCTAAGATTCCAATGAAATATTTCTAGCAAGATGGAAAACCTAAAATTAAAATGAGACCTCACCAAAACCTTAATATAAAATCTTGGCTAAGTATGGTGGCTCATGCCTTTAATCCCAGCACTTTAGGAGGCCGAGGTGGAAGGACTGCTTGGGAACTCGGGAGTTCAACTCCAGCCTGGGTAACATAGGGGAAATCTCATCTCTACAAAAAATAAAAAATCAACTGGGTGTAGTGATGTGTAACTTTAGTTCCAGCTACTTGAGAGGCAGAGGTAGGATTGCTTGAGCCTGGGAGGTTGAGGCTGCAGTGAGTTGTGATCATGCCACTGTGCCCCAACCTTGGTGACAGAGAGAGACCCTGTCACAAAAAATATGAAAAAAAATTTAAAAATAAAATCTGAAAATCATGTTGACTGAATGATTAGAAAAATATAACAGGCAAGTTATTGAGGCCTTACTACCATTATTCACAAGAACATAGTGCTACAAGTAATCTAATCACGTTCACAACAATTAACTTTTTATTATAAAGTTTTTATTCAGAAAGGAGTGTTTTACTCCATAATTGAAAACATATTGTTTTAAAAGTAACACTTCTATTAAAGGTGCTTCTAAAAATGACTAAAATGAAACAGTAACAGTTGCACTTAACCATGTGATAGATACTGCTCTAAGTTTATATATTTAGTCCTCAATCCTCAAAAAAATCTAAAGAGGTAACTATTACTAATATTTATTGAGGCAAAGTCTTGCCCTGTCGCCCAGGATGGAGTACAGTGGTGCGATCATGGGTCACTCCAGCCTTGACCTCCTGGGCTTAAGCAATCCTCCCACCTCAGCCTTCTGAGTAGCTGGAATAACAGGCGTACACCACCACATCCACTAATTTTGTTTTCATTTTCTGTAGAGACAAGGTCTTACTATGTTGCCCAGGCTAGTCTCAAACTCCTGGACTCAAGTGATCCTCCTGACTTGGCCTCCTAAAGTGCTGGGATTACAGGTGTAAGCCACCGTGCCTAGCCAAGTATTATATCGTTATTATCATCTACCTTGCATATGAAGAAATTGAAGTAAGGAGAGATGAAGTAACTTGCCTAAAATCACATAAATGGTGGGGCTAGGATTCAAATCCAGGTATCCTGGCTGTGCTGCCACTAAGAAAGAGCACCAAAATGCAAAGAAAATACTTTCCCTGTAAGATGTATTTTGCTGAACAAAACCTAATGATGGCAGAAATGGAATGATTTAAAGACGGAAAACAGGAACTTCCATGCAAACATTTTTTCAGTATTTTGTTATACTATTCAAATGTTCAATACAAAATAGATTACAATTTAAAATATATTTGTTCTTTAATTCCAATTTTCCTTATAGCCAAATCAGTAATATCTTATTCTTTAAATATTTTTTAAAAAAACAAGGGCTGGGCCTGGCACAGTGGCTCACGCCTGTAATCCCAGCATTTTGGGAGGCTGAGGTGGGTGGATCACTTGAGGTCAAGAGTTTGAGACCAGCCTGATCAACATGGTGAAACACCATCTCTACTAAAAATACAAAAATTAGCTGGGTGTGGTGGTGTGTGCCTGTAATCACAGCTACTCAGGAGGCTGAGGCAGGAGAACTGTTCGAACCCAGAAGGCAGAGGTTGCAGTGAGCCAAGATGGCGCCACTGCACTCCAGTCTCGTGACAGAGCAAGACTCCATCTCAAAAAAAAAAAAAAAAAAGGAAGCAACAGGACTGACAGAGTAAGGTTTACTGATAGCGGTCAGCTGTAGGACAGTAACATAATTTGCACAGATGGAAAATTAAATAGTGAAAGATAACATTTGTTTCTAATTCACGAGTAAAATAAAATTCAACATCATTTAATCAAATGGAAAGAAAAACCTGTTTGATACTTAACTTTTGTGTTGGAACCCAAAATTGTCCCAGCATGTTTCTTCTGATGAGTACGTATTAAACTTTCAGATGGCTGTGCAGTTGAGCTGTACTCATTAGCGCTACTTTGTCACAGTGCCTCCCCTTCCCTCAGATGCTCATGTCTAGCATAAACAGAACTCTGTTAGGTAGTGGGACTGTGGTTTGCTGTGTGGAAAATCAAATTGTTGCCATCATCCTCCACATTTCATTTACATGCTGTCACACTGCCTAAAGTAACCTGACATTCTACTGCATTCCTCTTCACTGCAAAGACATGGATTTGGTTCACATTTTAAGGATGCAACCTTCCAGAAAGGTCAAACAGAAAGTTTCTAAAACAGTTCACTGCACAATGATAAGCATTCAAATGACCAAAGGTATCTGTATTTTTTCAGTAGCTAGAAAGAGAATTATGAAAACATATAAAGCAAAAATTTCCAGAGAAATGTGATTAATAAAAAGTAGCTCATATAAAAGCATACATAATTCTAATTGTTACCTTTTTAAACATTCTTTTATGTATCCACGTCCCTTAGATTGAAAAATTCAGAATGGCAAACTGAATCTGCAGATGTGAATAGTTAAGATTCTAAGGTTTTTTGCTTAAATTCCTATCAGTAGCCTGTACTACAGAATTCAAAATCAACTTGTGGTTCATTGTTCATTACTAAATAATCTCCCCTCAGTGTGAATGAGTTCGATAAAATTTAGTATTTTCTTGTACTGTCTCTAGGTAATAAGCCTTAAATTTTGTTATTGTCAAATGAAAGTGTAAATGAATATGAATATTTTCAAATTAAATGAAAGTATTTCCTTGACAAATCAGTTTATTAAGTTTAAGGTTCCACATAACATTATAATGACAATTCAAATGAGGTAAACAGAATAAACCATTTATTAAAACATTGTGTGATAAACTTTTTGATCCAATGTAACACTGGTAAACATTTTCCCTCATTACCATGTTACCTAAAACACAGTTAAATTACATCATCCCAGCACTTTGGGAGGCCAAGGTGGGGGGATCACCTGAGGTCAAGAGTTTGAGACTAGCCTGGCCAATATGGGGAAACCCCATCTCTACTAAAAATACAAAAATTAGCCGGGTGTGGTGGCACTCGCCTGTAATCCCAGCTACTCAGGAGGCTGAGGCAGGAGAATCACTTGAACCTGGGAGGCGGAGGTTGCAATGAGCTGGCACTGTGCCACTGCACTCCAGCCTGGGTGACAGAAAGACATTTCACCTAAAAAACAGAACAAAAAAAATTTACATCATCTGACCAGAACTAGAAAATAATTCTGTCCTTTACCACTCATGATTGAACAGCAAGGTGAGTGCAGATCTATGTTTTCTTGATGAATCAATGATACAGAATAATAACTTAAAAGACCATCAAAATTCCATATGCCCAAAAGTTAAATTTTATTTATCCTGCTTACTGGCCCTAACTTAAAATCCTCATATCACATCAAGATTTCATGGACCGCTCTCTATCACTGCCAAAAATACATATTAGGAACAAATTAATAGAAGTTGGGTTTTAAACTGCACTTTATTTGTTACTGTAACATTCTTTTTAGCTGATCAACCATAAGCATGCAAAGTTTTCTGAATGAAACTGCTTCCACAGCCAGTTGTATAGAAATGGGTAAATTATAAAGGTGATTCAATCTGAAGTTCTCTCCATTTTTATAGCACTTCTAAGCTGTGTGTGCGACACATGCCACAGAGGTAGGAAGGACCATCTTTAATAAATTATCTTCTTAATTGCAGAGAATTTCTGAAAACAAAACTGACAAAATGCTAAACAAAGCCTTTGATGAGTCCCAAAGGACCACACATCCATCGACTCCTATTTGAAGAATTCATCCCCTGGAGTGCTCTAGCCTTTGTGGGGCATGTGATAACAAGATCCACCAGGGCTCTGAACAACTGCACTAAGAAGCCTTCTAACCACTTCATTTGCCAATTCTTTGAACCACCCAGTCCTGCTGGCAGAGAGGGCAGCGATTGTTCTGTTTCACCCACAGGGACATGCAGCAGTTGTGGAAGGAATGATTACATTCTCCCCAGACCACTGAAAGAAAGAAAAAGAAGAGCTAACATTACATATTTCAATTTAAAAACCGAACTCAAAATTATAGCTTATTTTGTATAACAAATAATAAGCTTGAGAAAAGATAGTTAATTGGCCAAAAAGATGTTTTTCTATCTATAAAGAAACAGAAACTTAAATGTGTAAGTTACACAGAGACACAATAAAATAAGTCACTGAAAGCCTTTCCATCCCTGTTCTAGAATCTATGGGTAATGTGATGACTCCTAGTTCTACACAGCTCCACATGCTGTCTTCATGAAGTTAGGAGATAAAAGGACTTGAACGTTCCTTAGCTCTGACCTTCTCAGTCATGCACTGATGTTAGAGATCTTCTGGGCTTTACTTCACAGAAAAATCTTCTTCCAATTTTTGTTTATCAAGATAGAGTGAGTTGTAAATGCTTTTAGTATGCAGTAGGCTATCATCAGTGACATGCTTCTAAGCATTCAATTGTGCATCTACTGAGCTGAGCTGTTTTCTAGAAGTGATGAATTGTAAGTCATCCACAACCAGTGCAATTCATATGACGATGAAATTTTCAAAGTGGCTGGCTTAAGAGAGAGGTCTCTCCGTGATCAAAGAAAGCACCCCTCACAATTCCCAAGTTAATACTTTTAAACAAGCAGCATGCAAGAAAAACTTTACAACAAGGGAAATCATCCAGAATCTGAAATGCAATCTCAAATTTGGAATTCATCTGTCCCTTGCTTGACCAACTGAGCTTATGACAAGAGAAAAAGCTTAAATGAAATGGGAGGAAAAAAAGAAAAAAAAAATCCTATGAAAATTGGCTACAGAGGGTAGGAAACATTCTAAGCATTTCAGGAGGAAGAACTGGATCAAAACTGCATGAATCAATATTAAGAAGTTCTATGTGCTCTATGCACATCAGGCAAACACAAAATACAAAGCTAATCTTTTATTCTAAGAAAATCTGTAAACATGTTTAGATAGCAATCTAGACATAATCACCTCAAGAACTAGGGCACAAAAATCTTTCAACTGCCTAAAATATTTAGCCTAAGACAACTTTTGTAGTATAAGACTCTAAAGGAAATTTGATATGCAACCCGCATTCCAAAAAAATACTTGAGACTTAGAATTTTTTCTACTTTGGTTTTAAAGTTAAAATACTATATATAAATGTATATGAAAGTGAAATGCCTTATTAGAACCAAAAGTGGCCCATCACAGAGCCAAAATTCAAATAATGTTTTGAACAATTTCTGGTTTTATAATTTTGTTAATAGAAAATAATTATTTCATTTTTGATTACTAAAATGTTTATTATGACGTCTGGAATATATAATTCTTAATTATAGCAATAAAAGGATTTGCAGGGTCATTCCATTAAAGTCTTTTGAGAACCAACATATTTTATATTAATCACGGCTTTACAGTTTATTTTTGTGTATTGATAAAGTCAATCTTAACTGCAAATTCAAACATCCCTACTGAGAAAACCTTCAGTTGAAAAAGCAAGAGAATGAAATTACAACATACCAACACAGTCCTCTTGTTTGTTTTCAGCTTGACATCTAAGACAGGCATCTAAAAGTAAACAAATAGCAATTCTCATTCTGATGCTCAGAATGCAATTTTTAAAAACCCGACACTTCAAAGTCAAATAAAAGCCCTAAGGGTTAGAGATGGCATTAAAGACTCATACTATTAATTTCTCATCTGAATGTAACTATTTAAAGAGGAATAAAGTACAAGGCATTCCACTAATTTACTATAACCGGGAGCAAATTCACAAGGGTTAACAAACCCTCTATTTTTATAAGCTCTGATGAAAAGATGTCCTGACACTGCCAATAGAGAAAACTACTAGAGAAAAGTATGCCACACTCCATTATATTCCAAGTTACTATACGCTTACTGGGCATGCTCGTGGGCAGTTTATTTTCATGGCACCCTTTAAATAAACCATGTATATATGTTAGCATTTGTTTATACATACATCAAGAAACACTAGGATACCCAAGGAACCAACAATAAAATTTACTGGTAGGGTTTGGAATGGGAAGGAGAGTTTTCACTCTTCAGGTAAACACATACCTTCCTCAATTTCTGACCTATGTAAATTTATCTCACATAAAAATTAAATGGAAAAAAATTAATTCTTTCATAAACAAGCCTTTTTTTTTTTTGTTTAAAGAGACAGGTTTCACCATATTCATCAGGCTGGTCTTGAAGTCTTGAACTACTGACCTCAGGTGATCCACCTGTCTCGGCCTCCTCAAGTGCTGGGATTACAAGCATGAGCCACCACGCCTGGCCATAAACAAATTTTTTTAAGTCATCCATACTTACTGACACCAAAGTTTTCCTTTAGCAACTCATAAAAAGTAACTTTTTACTCTCTGCCCTAAGACACTTGAGAGTTCCTTTAAAACGAACTGCTCTGTATGCTTCTAAGAAGTTGCTACTGATAGTCATCCAGACAAGGCTGGCGAGAAGGCAGTGAGACACAGAGGGGAAAGCAAAGACTGCAGAGCCAGGAGAGCTACAGTTAAATCCCACTTCACTGGCATTTATTAGGTTCATGGCCTTCGACCAATTACAAACTCCAATTCCCTCATCTGCAAAAAAGGGACAATACCGTGAGGTATTTATATATAAAGTGGGGAAGATACATACTGGTGAGAATTTTATAGACAAAATAAGTAAATACTAGATCCTAAATGCTAAGTGTTTTTTCTTTGTAAGAAAATGCTTGGGAGCTAAATGATGAGAACACATGGACACACAGCAGGGAACACCACACACTGGGGCCTTTCTGAGTGTGGAGAGGATCAGGAGAAATAACTAATGGGTACTAGGCTTAATACCTGGGTGATGAAATAAGCTGTACAACAAACCTCTGTGACACAAGTTTACCTATGTAACAAACCTGCCCTTGTACCCCTGAACCTAAAATAAAAGTCTTTTTTTTTAAAAAAAGGAAAAAAGAAAAAGAATTCTTCCTTTACAGTTAAGTCTGAGTCCAAAGCATTTACCAACAATGGTAAAATATTTTAATAAATTACTTTATTATTGGTTTCTTGGGTGTCCTTCTAGAGTTTCTTGATGTATACATGAACAAATATTAACAAATATGTGTGGCTTATTTAAAAAGACGCCTTGAAAATAAACTGCCCCTGAGCATGCCCAGTGAACTTACAGTAACTTCTAATATAGTGGAGCAGGTATAAATACCAAAAAGGAGATGCTAAAGGCTGTACTAGAAGTTTTCAAAATTCAATCTGGAATACTATTATCAGCTTAATGAAAAAAGTAGTACAGATTATTTTAGGGACCAAAAATGGACTCATTCACTAGCTAGAAGAGGAGTCAGGGCTGGGTAAAAGGAAGTTTGAACCAACAGAAACGTTTTTAACATAAATAGGAGAAAAATAATTCTGTAAAAATAGAAACACGGTGGAGTTGAAGCCTGCTTCTCTTCTTACGCTGGATTCTGCTCAGGCATTTGTTTGCTCCTCTCCACATGCTCTTACCCTTAGAAAAACACCACCGCCCTGGTCTCTTCAGTGTGGATTAAAAACAATCACTGCCTCCTGAGGTTTTCTTCAGTCCTACAATTACTATCTACTCTGTGCAAGGAGTTACGCACTGGGGACACCAAAATGACCAAGGCTGGGTTTCCAGGGGCTCACCAGCAAATGGGGAGGTAGACAAACAACTAAATATCATGAGGGCTGTGACATAAAGGTAAAGACATGCTACCTGTATCTGGCTCTAGCTCTGTGTAATCACAGTTCTAATATTAAGGTTGGTGATCCCAACTACCTCTGTACAAATTAGGAAAAGAAGCCTCCAAAAAGTTACACGAAACATCCAAGGTGATAGAGTCATGAAGGATTACTCCGGCTATTACAACTGGCGGTCCTAGCAAACCTATTCCCCTCTTCATCAGAACTTGCTCACTGTGCAATCATCACTCCATGATGAATGAAGGGAGGAGAGTGGAAACCAAGATGAGAGTGTCATCCACATCAGAATGGGCTGACAGGCAAATCTCTGGAGCAGAAAGTGTAATAAGTCACGAGTGGATAAATTCAAATATTAAGGAAAGGGAACTAAGTGGGTCCTTGTTGCTGAATCTAGAAATCTCTAATTTATGCTTATAGCTTTGATGTAGACTATAAAAATTGACCAAAATCTACACATTTCCTAAAGTTTCAGATAAAAGAAAAAAAAATGCCTTAATGATCATCCTGGTATCTAAAACAGCACATTTCTTTTTTTGTTTTTGGAGATGAAGTTTTGCTCTTGTTGCCCAGGCTGAAGTGCATTGGCGTGATCTCGACTTACAGCAACCTCTGCCTCCCGGGTTCAAATGATTCTCCTGATGTAGCCTTCTGAGGAGCTGGGATTACAGGCATGCACCACCGTGCCTGGCTAATTTTATATTTTTAGTAGAGATGGGGGTTTCTCCATGTTGGTCAGGCTGGTCTCAAACTCCTGACCTTGTGATTCACCGCACCCAGCCAAAACAGCACATTTCTAAGGAGTTCAATAACAGTAACACCTTTTAGAATGATGCTAGAGTAAGTACTAGGAAGTCTGGAAGAAAAATTTCCTTCTGCTGTCACCTGACCTCTTAGTGGGTTTTAACACCTCATAAACAAAATTCAAAGGTGTAGTCTAGAATACTTTCCTGAACCCAAAGTACAGCTGTTGTAAATACTCAACACAGATCCTGTGGTAGCAGAATACTTCCTATAATTAGAACATTTATGATGAAATGTGTCATTTATAGCCTATACTTTGACCTACTTTAAATATCTAAGTTTATTTATTGTAAAGTTTCAATCATTATTTCAGGTTATACATTTACACTCACTCTTCACATGTTTTTCCTTGGGGGAGGAAATAGCTTTTTGAGAGAGAAATCTTTTAAAAATATCCTTTGAGAACATTATTTTTAAACTGAAAAGGAACTAAGTGAAAGTTCAGTTTCCTTTAAACGAAAGGAAATGTATTTAGGAGATAAAATTTTTAGCAAGAGTCTCCTGGATCAGCTAAAAATGCGCCCAAACTGGAAGTTATGATTCCTAAAGGGGGCTGGGAGCGGCTACACTGCAGGCAAATAAACTAGATACTTTTAAAACCGAATGTGTTTTGTTTGCTTTTGAGACAGGATCTCATTCTGTCACCCAGGCTGGAGTACAGTAGCAGTGTCAGGAACAAGGCTCACTGTAGCCTCAACCTCCTGGGCTCAAGGGATCCTCCCATCTCAGCCTTCAGAGTAGCTGGAGGCCACCATGCCTGGTCAATTTTTTTATTTTAATTTTTAACTGTGGAGACAGGATCTTGCGGTGTTGCCTAGGCTGGTCTCAAACTCCTGGGCTCAAGTGATCCATGTAAAATAAGTGGGTCATGTCTAATACCAAGGTCTTTCAAAAGTAAAAGATAAAAATGTCTCAATACAATTGTAAATCCTCTTTGAAACAAGCCCTTACGAATAAAAGACAAAAGAGCACATATTGAGAAATCTCTTGATTCTGGTAGGTTTAAGGTCTCATCCCCCTTAAGGAAAGCAATTCTCTTTATGTTCTCCAAATCTCTCACTCTTCAAGACAAGTCACAGTTTTCAAACTATAGAAATGCCAGTTTTCTTTATCCTCAATAAAGAACTCCATTGAAGATGCTCTCAAAGTGATTTTAAATGCCCTATCTAAAAACACAACTTGCATTTAAATAGCACTTGCTTTTCAAAGTGGTCTGAGACCTTAGAACCATATAATACACGAGATTAAGCTGTTCTGAAACGTTTCGCTTGGTCCAATATTTTAACTCAAAAAATCACAGAAAGAAGATATATTTGTAAGAAGGTTCTCCACAAAGGCATGATTAAAGCAGGGCAGTATCTTCTCCAGGAAATGGCATCTGATGATGGAGAGGGGGTTGTGATGGAGGTGAAGTTTCATGTTTCTGACTAAAGGGCTTACATTCCTCAGCTCCCATGAAACTTAGATATTCTTGAACCATACTTTCCCCTTCAAGCCACGCTAGTACTATCTGACCCGTCTTAGATCAATTCAGATTTAAAAGTCATTCGAAGAGCGGCGGTAAATTAATCCGGAAATGCAAAGGCTGAGAAAACACTTCCCTGCGCCTCTCGAGGAGAACTAAGGGTGTTGTTTTGTGGAAGATGACTCCGGAGCATCACTTTGGTGGTGAACAAGACCATTAAAGTTCACTGCTGAATCACGGCCTAATTTAACCTGACCACCTCGCGATGAGCTTTTAGAGCAGGGGGTGGGACTGGCCACATAAACCAAGGCGTTTTCTGCTAGTTTCCAACAATCGCCCGGTTTTATTCTCTTGGTCACACCCATTAACTACCTGAAATTACCTTGTTCACTGTTCACCTCCGTTTATTGCCCGTCTCTCTCCCTAGAACACTAGCCGCCTGGCGCCGGGCGCCTGTTGCACGACCCCGCAGCCCTAGGCAGCGGCCGCAGCCGTCAGGAGCAGCAGCCTGATCGTGACTCCACGTTCCCCCAACGCCCGGGCAGGGCGACTTCCACCCACTCCCGGAGGCAGGGGACTTTCCGAGGCTTCCGGCGGGCGCCAGTTCCTTCCCACCCTCGGAGTCGGCTCCCAGAGGCCGCAGCGCGGCCCCGGCCTCGCGTGCAGCGCTTACCCATCACCTGGACCCTGCAGATGGCGCACGTATCGCACTCCACGTCCCAGCTCCACATGGCCACCGCGTTCCACTTCTTGAGGGAGAACATCTTGTCGCCTCCCGACTTGGAGCCTGCGCTCCCGGAGTGAGAGGCCAAGGCACAGGGTTCCTCGCCGTCTTCCACATCGGCCATGGCGGCGCCGCAGAGCGGACGGCGGAGTCGTTGGTTTGGGGAACCCGGGAGGCTATGGCGGCTCTGAGGGGCCGCCCGGCGGGCCACAGCGCCCCCGGCAGGCCGCCGGCCACGGTGGTGCCTAGATCCCGGCCGCCCGCGATTGGCTGGCGCGGTCCAGTGACATCACCTGACGCCAGCGCCGAGGGGCGGACAGGCCCACCCCTTCCTCCGCCGTCCTGGGGCAACGAAAAGGGCTCGGGGCCTTTTGGGGAGAGCCAGCTGAATCTGGCTTCTGACATCTGAGCAGGCGCACAGATTGTGCAGGAATATGTGTCCTGCCTGTTGGCTTCATTAAACCTACTGCTTTCAGAAATTATCTTGTTAATTAATTTGTTTGTCTCTTCCCTCCCAAATGTAAAACTATCAGAGCAGGGAACATGTTCTTATCACCACATTATCCTCGGTATCTACAAAATGCCTGGCTAGGGGAGGCACAATTATTTGTTGAGGGAATTAATGATCTTAAAGATCTAGAAAAATGTTTCAGTGGTTCTCAAACTTTTTGATCTCAGAACTCCTTTTCACTTAAAAATTATTAGGACCTAGGCCAGGTGTGGCGGCTCACACCTGTAATCCCAGCACTTTGGGAGACTGAGGCGGGTGGATCACCTGAGGTTGGGAGTTCGAGACCAGCTTGGTGAAACCCCATCTCTACTAAAAAATACAAAAATTAGCTGGGCATGGTGGCGTGCGCCTGTAGTCCCAGCTACTTGGTAGGCTGAGGCAGGAGAATGGCTGGAACCTGGGAGGTGGAGGTTGCAGTGAGCTGAGATTGCGCTACTGCACTCCAGCCTGGTGACAGTGAGACTCCATCTCAAAAAAGAAAAATTATTAGGACCTTGAAGCGCTTTTATTTATGTAGGAAATGTATGAATATAATATATATAGTATGAATATAGATTATACACATAGTCTGAATATATATATGTATTATAACACCATACATTTCATATATATACACACACATATAATATGTATAGTATGAATATATATTATATATAGTATGAATATCACATACATATTCATACATTTCCTACATAAATAAAGGTTCTTTAAGGTCCTAGTAATTTGTAAGTGAAAAGGAGTCCTGAGACTTCTTTTGTTTCTCAAATAAAAAGTTTGAGAACCACTGAACCAGATTTCTAGATCTTTAAGATCATTAATTCACTCAACAAATAATTGTGCCTCCTGTGTCCAGGCATTTTGTAGATACCGAGGGTAATTGGTGATAAGAACATGTTTTCATCAGCATACATATCGTACATATGTATACACACATGCATATATATATAGAGAGATTAATGTTTGCTTTTTAAGAAATGAAAACAAATATTTTAAAATGTATTCATTAAAAATCACACAATAATAACCTCATTTCAGGTTATCATTAGAGGGATGACTTCACATATCACATAGTTTCTAGAAACTCCAGTGTACACTCATAGAATGAGAGTGAAAAGAGTGAAGTAGCTCTAAATATTGTTAGGTAACTAGTTTGCCCCTTTTTGACCCCTAAAAGAGGTCAGGATCCCAGGAGTCCTGGGGACCACACTTTGAGCTAGGTTAATGTCTTCGTTTTATATATAAGACTAATGAGGTCCCAAGAAGCGAAGTGACAAAGATCACCTCGCTATTACAGTAGCGTTTCTACTGCTAGCCCACCATCACATATGTTTCCAGAAAGACAGACATCTCCATTCCAAAGAAAGTGGAAGTAGGCCAGGTGTGGTGGCTCACTCCTGTAATCCCAGCACTTTGGGAGACTGAGGTGGGCAGATCACAAAGTGAAGAGATTGAGACCATCCCAGCCAACATAGTGAAATCCCATCTCTACTAAAATTGCAAAAACTAGCTGGGTGTGGTGGCGCATGCCTGTAGTCCCAGCTACTCAGGAGGCTGAGAAAGGAGAATCGCTTGAAGCCAGGAGGCGGAGGCTGCAGTGAACCTAGATCGTGCCACTGCATCCCCACCTGGGGACAGAGCACCGACAGCTTAAGGAGATGCCTGACCCCACCATCACCTAGTGGTGGACATCTAGGATTCTGAGCCTCTCATCTCCTGATACCATGCCTTGAGCCTGGGCAAAAGCTAACCAGACTAATGGAGCCTGACAGGGGAAACAAGAATGCGTTAATATACAGAAACATAAATATGGACGCAGGGTCACATTTGGTTAGATGCAACTGTGTATTTGTTGAGTGGCGTGTTACGGGCTGTGATGGTATAGGATGCAGCGAGGGAAATCCTCATGGGAAAGGTGCAGTTTGAACTGGGGGAACATGGGAGGCCTTCAGGGCCGGGAACAGAGAGAGTGGAGAGAGTAAACCTCTCTGCAGAGCACAACGGTGGCGGCAGATAGGAATTGGACCACACCAACTTTAGAAGCCAGACACCCATCAGACTGAGCACACAAAACGTGTGTTCTCTTCTTACTGAATGACCCCCACATCTGCCTAGAGATGGCGGTAAATTCGAAGTATCTAACAAAGAAGGAAGCCTGGCGCCAGAGGAGGGTAAAATAAAACCAGCGGTGAGAAATTTGAAAGAACAGAAGGAGGGAAATGCAGATGAAAGGCTGAAAGAGAGAAGGATGGTTTTGTTTGTGGAATGGCACGGGCCTTTGCTGAGGCAAGAAATCTGGAGAGAGATGTCTGCTGCAGTGAAATTTGAGAATAGAAGCCAGGAGGGAGCAGAGGGGCTGGAGGTAGGAAGGTGGGTCGGGGAGACAAGTACAGTTTTAACACATTGCATGGCAGGAGAACTTTTTCTCCCAAGAAAAACAACAGAAACGAGTGAGGCACCAGAGTTCAATGCAACAGGGAAAGCAGGAGCGAGGCAGAAAGTTCAGGCTGCAGCGACTGTCCAGGCATGGCGGGGCCGACGGGAGGGTCCCCTGTGACTTCCCTCCTTTGGTTCACCTTCATGAGGGCTTGTCTGCCACCATAAGCACCCAAAAGGCAGGAACTATAGGCAGCCTTGAATGCCCCAAACAAATCTGTCCTCCTCGCTGCCTGCTCAGTGTCTGCTCTGCCACTGTGCGTTCTTCCTCTCACCAGTCCCCCGTGTTTGTCACACAACCCACAGTTATTTTCCAGGCCCTGCTTCCTCAGCTGCCGTCTCCATTCCACCGCTCGGTGTGTTGAAGACGTAGTTTTCATTTTGAGGACTTCTCTTAAGCAAAATATTTAAGGACTAATAAATATTTAGGAAAAACCTGTCTCAGTGCAAGTGGGCATTTTGTTACATGCTTGTCCTCACTCCAACCATCACCTCCCCCTTCCGTGCCATTCGTCTTTATCAGAAGAAGCTTTCCTGTTGTCAGGGAGGTACAACTTTTCCTCTACCCTGTTAGGCTCAGGATTTGGGGGATTGCAAGTTAAACCAACAAAACGCAGATTAGCAGGAGAAAAGGCAGATTTTTTCTTTCTTTTTTTTTTTGAAAGGGAGTCTCACTCTCGTTGCCCTGGGCTGGAGTGCAGCGGTGTGATCTCGGCTCACCGCAACCTCTGCCTCCCGGGTTCAAGTGATTCTCCTGCCTCAGCCTCCCAAGTAGCTGGAATTACAGGCATGCACTACCATGTGCGGCTAATTTTTTGTATTTTTAATGGGGACGGGGTTTCTCCATGTTGGTCAGGCTGGTCTCGAACTCCCCATCTCAGATAATCCCCCCCGCCTTGGCTTCCCAAAGTGCTGGGATTACAGGTGTGAGCCACTGGGCCCAGCCTGAAAAGGTAGATTTTTATTCACTGAAGTAGTCAGAGTTCACAGAAAAATATCACCCAAGGAGCAATTAGAATTTGGGGCTTATGGCCGGGTGCAGTGGCTCACACCTGTAATCCCAACACTTTGGGAGGCTGAGGCGGGAGGATCACCTGAGGTCAGGAGTTCGAGACCAGCCTGGCCAACATGGCAAAACCCTGTTTCTACTAACAATACAAAAAATTAGCTGGGTGTGGTGGCATACCCCTGTAATCCCAGCTACCTGGGAGGCTGAGGCAGGAGAATCACTGGAACCTGGGGAGGAGAGGCTGCAGTGAGCTGAGATTGTGCCACTGCACTCCAGCCTGGGCGACAGAGCAAGACTCTGTCTCAAAAAAAAGAATTTGGGGCTTATATACTATTTAAATAAAGGGAAGGGAGAAGGAGAAAGGGCACTTCTGGGAAATAACTTTTAGAAAACATAAACAGGCCTTTGGGAGAATAGATGGGAGATATGAGAGTGTTGCACAAGCTCTATTAGGTGATTTATTATCCCAGTACCAACTTCTTGTTTCTGATGACAGGAGTCAATCTTCCCTGGTTTGGAAATTCCTGGGAAGGAATTTAAGACAGTTGAATTCTTTTGAGAGGCATTGCTTTTAGGCAGGGAAGTTCAGGAAAAAAAAAAATTAAAATAAAACCAAACAACTCTTCCTGAATCCCTTGATTCTCAAACGCCTTTAGCTCAAAATAATCCTTACGCTACAGTGGGATATTCTGGACTTCTTTCCTGCACTAGGGAAAGAAATAAAAACAAACAACAAACCTGATGACATTTGCTTGTCAAGCTGAAGTAGTTTCCCCAAAGGGACCAACGTTTGGAACTATAATCACAAAGGAAGAAAATTGTTCCTAGAGGTTAGAGATCAAAGCTAGGCCAGAATGAAACTGCCACCTCCTCCTGGGAATGTCCCTCTAAGCAAGTCTGCTCTCCATTACACTTGTCAGACAAGAGCCATGGCTCATCTTTTTTCTTGGAAATAATTGTGTTCATGTCCGTAGGTCGCTGAGCATTTGCTGGTCTTCTCTGGTCAGATGGAACCCTTCAGTTCATTTGCCTCTCTTGGTCTTAGATGAAGGTGCTATGGCTGGAAATCATTAGTCGCAACCACCATTCTACTTTGTGTCTCTGATTTTGACTATTGTAAGTATCTCATATAAGTGGAGGCATGCAGTATTTGTCTTTTTGTGACTGGCTTATTCACTTACATAATATCCTCAAAGGTTTATCGATGTTGTAGCATGTGTCCGAATTTCCTTCCTTTTTAGGGCTGAGTAATATTCCATTTTATGCATATATCACATTTTATTTATCCAGTCATCTCTCGATGGACATCTGGGCTACTTCCACCTTTGATTTATTGAAAATAATGCTGCTATGAACATGGTGTCTCTTAATGACGTCGCATTCAGTTCTTTTAGATGTATATGCAGAAGTGAAATTCCTGGATTATACTATGTCAATTCATTTTTGTATGAATTTTTCCCATATACTATTTTCTCACCTGTTTTTAAAAATGGTGTTACTTGAATACCTTTCTATATAAGGACTTATGTATCCACATTATTCTTTCATGACTGCAAAGTATTCTACCACATACATTTACTGTGATTTATTCCCCTGAGAACTCTGAGAAAAATTTAGTTATTTCCCATGTGAAATAGAGAGTGCTGCAGTGAACATCCTCATATATATTTCCTGGCACACAGGTGACAGTAAACAAATTTCTAAAAGTACAATGGCTGGGTCGAAAGCTATGTATTTTTTATTTTAATAAACATTGCGGGCCAAGTGCGGTGTCTCATGCCTGTAATCCCAGTACTTTGGGAGGCTGAGGCGGGCAGATCATCTGAGGTCAAGACTTCAAGACCAGCCTGGCCAACATGGTGAAACCCCATCTATACTAAAAAATACAAAATATCATCTCAATTTTTTTTTTTGAGATGGAGTTTCGTTCTTGTGGCCCAGTTTGGAGTGCAATGGTGCGATCTTGGCTCACTACAACCTCCCCTTCCCAGGTTCAAGCGATTCTCCTGCCTCAGCCTCCCAAGTAGCTGGTATTACAAGCATGTACCACCATGCCCAGCTAATTTTTCTATTATTAGTAGAGATGGGGTTTCACCATGTTGACCAGGCTGGTGTGGAACTCCCGACTTCAGGTGATCCATCCACCTCAGCCTCCCGAAGTGCTGGGATTACAGGCATGAGCCACTGTGCCTGGCCAAAGCTCTTGTCTGCTTAGCTAGATCCTAAGACCCTGGAGAGTGGAGCTAATTTACTACACCCATACCTATCCCACAGTTAGTCTGATTCCACAAACTTGCTAGTACTTGTTAAATTTGTACACAGAATGAATGAAGTTTTTGTTTTTTATTTTTACTTCAAAGTGAAGAGGTTTTAAGTCTTTTTTTCATTTCTTCCCTGTGTTTCTTGTGTCATTGTCACAGGTGAAATAAATGGAACCACTCAATTCTAACATCCACAATAAGAGCAGCAACAATAAGAGCCACTTGTATTTGTTTTTGAGTATGTAATATGAAAAAGGTACTGTTCTAAAATGCTTGACATGTGTGGTCTCATTCAATGCTCACCAAATGAGGCAGGTGCTATCTATTTTTCTTTTTTTTTTTTTGAATAGGGTCTTACATACTCACTCAGCCTGGAGTATAGTGATACAATCATAGCTCACTGAAGCACTGTCTTCCCTCCTGCCTCAGCCTCTCCAATAGTGAGGACTATGGGCATATGCCACTACAGCTGGCTAATTTTTAAATAGAGATGGGGTGGGGGGCGTCTCACTATATTGCCCAGGCTGGTCTTGAACTCCTGGCCTCAAGCCAGGAAGATTCTTCTGTCTCAGCCTCCCAAATTGCTAGGATTACAGGCATGAACCACGGCACCCAGCCCTGCTACTCTTAACTGTATCTTACATAAGAGAAAACTGAGGAGCGTGAGGTAAACTGATTTGCGCAGGCTCAGTCACCTGGAAAGCAGCAGGTCCTCCACAGAGACTTCTGGTTCATCGAACTGCCCAGGCCACACTCTTCATCCTGCACCATATTGTCATGCCATATAAAACTCATCTCACCCACTGTCATCCAAACATCGATCAACCACACCTCTTCCATTTCTCATGGGGCTATGTGGCATCTTCATGGTGGGGCAGAGGGATTAAAAGTTTCTTCATTTGGCCAGGCACGGTGGGTCACACCTGTAATCTCAACACCCTGGGAGGCTGAGGCAGGTGGATCACCTGAGGTCAGGAGTTCAAGACCAGCCTGGCCAACATGGTGAAACCCCATCCCTGCTAAAAATACAAAAAATTAGCTGGGTATGGTGGCACGTGCCTGTAATCCCAGCTATTCAGGAGGCCAAGGCAGGAGAATTGCTTGAACCCAGGAGGCAGAGGTTGCAGTAAGCCAAGATCACGCCATTGCACTCCAGCCTGGGCAACAGAGCAAGACTCCATCTTAAAAAAAAAAACAATGCAGTTTCCATATTTCAGGACGATCCTCACTTTTAGGGATGGTGTCTTTTAGGAAGTGGTTATTATTTCCAAGCATTCTCATTGCTCCCAACTATAGGTATATTCGTGAAAGAAGATTCTTTCTTAGATAAAAGTATAACTTCCTTCAACTTATACATTTCATATGCAGGAGAGAAGACGCCTCAGTGACTTGCATCTCTTTTCATAAGGCCTACGTGTGAAACCCGAATTTTAGAAAATGACAGGTGTGATGGGATTGTCACAAGATAGGATTATCACATGACTTTAAACTTTCATACAATAATCATCAACTTTTAGAACTCGAAAGGGATTTGGTTACAGTGAAAAATATTACTATAGAATTAGCGAAATCTGTCTAGGCATGTCTGCTTGGCCATGGACGTAGATGACATCCATATGGAAACAGAGCATCCATAGTCAGTTTTTAGTCTGTGAAATAATAAACAGGACATCATAAATTATATAAAAAAAGAAGTTCAACTTCTTACAGTAGAGAATAAACGTACATAAAGCATTACCTTCTAAGAGGTAGAACAGCCTTCATAAAGAGTTTAGGTAAATTTAAAGGTGAATTTATCTTTTCAGATCCACAATAGGCTAGTAGCAACTCGGATTTGGGTAGGGGTGGAAATGGAAGACGGGAGGCCCAGCCTGCACCAATCTCTGAGGAAACGATGTTTGTCTCTTACTACTTGTCTCTTGGTTCAGTCATCATCCATCAGATTGGAATGATAGTTTAGAGGAGCATGACCCAGAACCTAAATTCTCATAGAATCAGATGCAAAACCTGCCACTGATGGTGCCATCCGGCCCAAGTGCCCAGGCTCCATACAGCACCCCCTGGTGGCTACTACTCACTGACACAGACGTCCAAGAACTTAACTTTTTCTTCTTTTTACAGATAGTGTTAGACCTCTGGCTATTTTTCCAAATTGATCTGAAGGTATCTGAAGAGATCTGGGGAGTGATTATAATTTTTAAGATGGGTAGTTTACCTGCATGGGGAAAGAACATCTTCATAAATAGGTAGAGTATCTCACAACTACATTAGAGGGAGTGGGGCTTAGGCTTCTAAGAGAGGCGTTCTCCCGTATTCTTTTTTTTTGAGATGAGGTTTTGCTCTTGTTGCCGAGGCTGGAGTGCAATGGCACGATCTCATCTCACTGCAACCTCTGTAACCCGGGCTCGAGCAATTCTCCTGCCTTAGCCTCCTGAGTTGTTGGGATTACAGGCATGCACCACCTTGCCCGGCTTTTTGTATTTTTAGTAGAGATGGGGTTTCATCATGTTGACCAGGCTGGTCTTGAACTCCTGCCCTCAGGTGATCCACTCGCCTTGGCCTCCCCAAGTGCTGGGATCACAGGCGTGAGCCACCGTGTTCGGCGATCTCTCCCACGTTCTTATTAGCTGAGCAACTTTCCTCTCACCTCATCCCTCTTCCTTATATCCTCTTGGTGTGAGTGATCCTGACAATTAATTTACCTCAGAAGTAATTTCTTACATGTGTCCTGTCTCTCATTCTCACTGTCATATCTTTTACCTGGATGACAGAGTAGCCTCCTAACTGGTTTTCCTAACCCCAAACTTCCCCAACCCTAAGCCCATCCTGGACTGTGCTTCCAGATTAATCCTCTGAAAGCAACATTCTGATCTTGTCATTACCAGCTCTAATATCATCACTGGCCCTCTATCTTTGGTAGACATCTGTTTCCATCTACCCAGTTTCCATTTTCACTTCTTTCTAAAATAGTCTCTTGAGTTTCTTTTAGGGTTCCACTCCCCTGCCCTCAATGGTGTGCACATAGCCCAGGGATGTCTAGTGTATTTCATCTCCCTGGCACAGTGATTGGTTAACACAGGTGTGCATGTGACTCATGGTCGGCCAGTGAGAGTCCAGAGAAGAGCTCCTTCTTGAAATTATTAACCAAGCTGAATGTAACCCTTTGGCTAATGCCGCTCAACTTGCCAACACGTGGGAAAGAGCCTGCCTGAGAGTCAAGTTAACACAGCAGCAGAACTCCCAGGAGATGGAAGTGGGTGGCGTTATTTGAACCTTGATTCCAGCTGGACTTTTAGCTAGAACCACCCCAGACTTATAGGAGTCATCGGATTTACTTTTGTACTTAAATCAGTTTGAGTTGGTTTTGTATCACTTGAAACCCAGAGTTCTCACTTATTTTCCTATAAAATAAAGACCCAAATCACTAATGGGTTATTCAGAGAACCTGTCAGCCCCTCCTCCACATTCTTTCCCATGGCCCCCTCCCTTCTCCTCCTTCCTGCTTCTCATATGCCATACGGCCAGGTCTTGCTTACAAGGCTGGAGGTGCCTAACGCTACAGTTTCTGGAGGCTGGGCTCCTCCAGGGAGAGGCCAAAAGCAGAAGGAAAAACAAATATAGTTGAGAGGAAAAACAAGAACTTTAGAAAATAGTACTGGAGGCCGAGGCGGGTGGATCACGAAGTCAAGAGATGGAGACCATCCTGGTCAACAAGGTGAAACCCCGTCTCTACTAAAAATACAAAAAAAAAAAAAAAAAAAAAAAACTAGCTGGGCATGGCGGCGCGTGCCTGTAATCCCAGCTACTCAGGAGGCTGAGGCGGGAGAATTGCCTGAACCCAGGAGGCGGAGGTTGCGGTGAGCCGAGATCGCGCCATTGCACTGCAGCCTGGGTAACAAGAGAGAAACTCCGTCTCAAAACAAAAAAAAGAAAATAGTACTGAATTTCAGCTCCAGAGGGTGAATTGAGGTTGAAGCATGAAAATGGCTGTAGAAGTATGAGATCAAATCAAGCTGAGCACAGGAAAGAGTGGTGGAGGGCAAAGTGGATGAATACGGACAAGGGACCTGGAGGTGTAAGACGATGTGGCTTAGAATGTCACAACTTGGAAAGGGCCAGAAATCAGATACTAGCACTTCTTCCTTGTTCCTTCCTTCTTCTGGTCTGGAATGGAGATGAGAGGCTACAGGTATAAGCAGCCACCTTGCAACTATGAGGATAAGGGCCATTTGCTGAGGCGATGGATGGTGGAGGAGAGAAGGAATCTAGAATGCTGATGATGTGGTGAAGTAGCTGTGCCTGCCCAGTCCTCTTCCACCTGTGCACTGCAGCTGGTTCTGTTACCTGTAGCCAAACACTGTCTCTATGTGGCGCAGTATTTAATAGGAAACAGATATAAATCACAGTCAAGGAGAAAAAGAAAGCTTGGAGTGAGAAACAGAAAGAGGACAGATCCAAAGCAGGGGAAGGCAAAGCCTTCCAGAGGAAAACAAAGTTCAAAGTCTTGACCACTGAGGCAAGGAGGGAGTGTGGGATGCGTGGTGCAGGCTGTGAGGTGTTTCATATGCTATAGACCATTTGAAATGGGGCCAGCAGTGTGGAATGGAGGCCAGCTGAGGCCTCCGAGGATTCATGTGTCACTTAAGCTCACAAAAGACTGTTCTGATTCCTGGATGCCACACTTTTGGTCATCTTTTCTACTTATTTTACACTTATGAAATTCTACTCATTCTTTTATTATTATTATTATACAGATGGGGTTTCACAATGTTAGCCAGGTTGGTCTCGACCTCCTGACCTCGTGATCCGCCCATCTCAGCTTCCCAAAGTGCTGGGATTACAGGAATGAGCCACCACGCCCAGCCCATAATTCTACTCATTCTTTAATGAAGCATATTCCAAGTGTATGAGACTTCCTGTTCTTTTGTGGAAACTAAGATACGTAAGCTAGCATTAGGTATTGACCTGGAGTTATATAACAGCAAATCTCATGATGAGATAGCTAGGCACTTTTCAATTCTCTCTTTAAAAAAATTTTTGGCTGGGTGCAGTGGCTCATGCCTATAATCCTAGCACTCTGGATTTTAGGAGTTCAAGACTAGCCAGGGAAATACAGCAAGAGCTAATCTCTATAAAAAATTTAAAAATAGCCAGGCATGGTGGCACATGCCTATAGTCCTAGCTACTCGGGAGGCTGAGGTAGGAGGATCACTTGAGCCCAGAAGTTCAAGGATACACAGAGCTAAAATCATGCCACTGGACTCCAGCCTGGGCAACTTACCAATTTTCTTTCTTCTTTTTTCTTCTTTTGTCTTCCTCCTCCTCCTCCTCTTCCTCCTCCTTCTTCTTCTCCCTCTCCTCTTCCTCCTCCTTCTTTCTTCTTCTTCTTTAGAAATGGGGTCTCCCTAGGTTGCCCAGGCTGGTCTCAAACTCCTGGGCTCAAGTGATCCTCCATGTTGGCCTCCCAAAGTCCTGGGATGACAGGTGTGGGTCACTGCGCCTGGCCCTGAGTCCTCTTCTGTAGAGGCAACCCCTTTCAACTCATTCAGCAGTTTTTCATGATATTTACTGCCTGATCTTAAGCAAAGTGCTTATTATATTATTTCTTGATATTTCCATTTAAAATTTTACATACTGACTTTTAAAACTTTGTCTCACCAAGCCTCTCAATAAAGACATATCACAATTTTTAGTTACATCAACACTGGTGTATTCACTGGTATAATTATATTTTTTGTACATATTTTGTTATGTATCTATCTTTTGCCTAAGTTAGTAATTGTCTGGTTTTTCATTTGTAGAGTTTTCTGTGTACCTATTCTAAATATTTCCCCAAAGCTTTCTATCATTTCTCATATACTTATCAGTATTTCTTTCAAAATCCTTAAGTACTTCACATGCTCTATTAGTTCAGTTTTTAACCAAGTCTTTCTCCTTTCCAAAGTCTTCTACTTTTCTGCTCCAGTTTGGACTTACTTCAGCCATCATCTGGGACTCCCATTTTTACAGTCCTGTATTGGGCCTTCTGATTTCTGAACTCGGCGTTCTTTGTCTTTATGGTTTATTTTATTTTTATTTATTTATTTTTTTAAGACAGAGTCGCCCAGTCTGGAGTGCAGTGGTGTGATCTTGGCTCACTGCAACCTCTGCCTCCTGGGTTCAAGTAATTCTTGTGCCTCAGCCTCCTGAGTAGCTGGGCTTACAGCTGTGTACCTGGCTAATTTTGTATTTTTAGTAGAGAGGGGATTTCACCAAGTTGGCCACGCTGGTCTCAAACTCTTGACCTCAGGTGATCCACCCGCCTCAGCCTCTCAAAGTGCTGGGATTACAAGCATGAGCCACTGTGCTCGGCCTGTCTGTGATTTATTTTCTCATTTTACTCAAGCATGTTCTTTGGAAGTTTCATAAGAATGGACTCAGAGGAGGTACATGTTTGGATCACTTGTATGTTGAAAACATCTTTATTTTAGCCTCATACATGGTTAGAAGTATAGATTTCTCATGGAATTGTCATAGTAGCACTTCATTGCCCCAAGCTTCTAGTTAGGAAATCTGATGTCATTCTAATTCACAGTCCTTTGGATGCAATTTTTTTTTTTTAGTAAGTTGTTAGGATCCCATTTTTATTCCTAGTGTTCTGAATGCCATAATGATATACCTTTCATAATTCTCTGTGCTGGACACCCAGTGAGCTCTTTCAATGTGCAGATTTATGTTTCTTGGTTCTGAGAAAGTTCTTGATTAATTCCTTTGATAATTCCCCATCTTAACTTTTCTCTGTTTTCTCTTTCTGAAAACTCTGAGTTTGATAATGATGTTCGTGGGTTGATCCTCTGTCTCTTCTATTTTCTCACTATTTTTCATCTCCTTATCGTTTGTTTTACTTCCAAAGACTTTCTTTCTTTCTTTTTTGGGCTGAGTACAGGGGACTTTGTGGATGGTACACAACAAAGCAGGGGACACAGACCCCTTCCCTCTCCAGGGGTCTGTGTGGAAACTGAGGAGGGGGGATTCTCAGTGCGATGCGGGACAGAGTGCAGCAGGGTCTCCCCAGCAGCTGAGGGCCTCTCCTGTCTGCTCTGCTCTGACTGGTGATGCAGGAATCTTACTCCTTGGAGACCACGTGGAACCTGACCTTGTTCACACTGGAACATGCTCATAGTGGAACAGGTAGGCCATGTAGTTGTGGTCAATGAAGGGGTCATTGATGGTGACAATATCCACTTTGCCAGAGTTAAAAGGAGCCCTGGTAATCAGGGCCCCACTATGGCCCCATCTGTTTATTTTGGTCTTCGCCTTCACCCTGGTGTCTGAGGGACGCAGCCGGTGCTGCATGAGAAGATGCAGCTGTCTGTTGAACCAGAGGGGCAGAGGGCTGACTTTCTTGAATTTAACTATCAACCTTTTTTTTTTTCAGAAAATTTTATTTTGGCTATCATTTTCACTTTCCAAGAACTTTTTCTTATTTTCTATTTTTTTTTCATAGTACCCTGTTCCTTTTTTACAGATGCTTTATCTTCTCTTCCATTGAGAATGTTATCGCTTTTTTGTTTTTCTTCAGTTTTCTGCATTGTTTCTGTATCTTCAGGGTTCCTTTATTCCTTCTGTTTCAGGGTTGGTGTCTCATGCTGGAGACTTACCTCAAGTGTCTAGAGGTTCTCAGGTATCTGTTCACAATGAAGCATAAGACATACAAAGGCTGATGGGTGCACTCGTGCATGCTCAGGGCTTGCTGACCTATGAGGCTTCTTTGAATGGTGAGCAGATGGCCAACTGTCAGCATCTAGAGTTTCTTTTTCTAGGGCTATTCCATTTCTCAAGGAAGACCCCAATCCTCAAATAACTGTCAGCCTTCTGGAAGCAGGGCAGGCAAGGCTGGGGTGGTTGTAAGGACTGAGTTTCAACTGCTCAATGTCTACAATTTTTCTTAATTCTCCTCTTTGCAGCTTCTCCCCTTGCCCCCATTTTCCACCTTGCTGGGTGTTCGGGGTCTGCTGAAAGGCCCTGTCTAGTTTTCCAGAGAAAACTCCCTAACTAGAATCCTCGTTCTGCCCTTGCCTCCCCTATAGTCTATTTTTAGCATAGAGCCGGAGCAATCCTGTTAAAATGTGGGTCACATCAGGTCACACCTAGGCTTATTATTCTCCAAAGCTTTTCCATCTCAACAGAGTTATATCCGAAAGTCATCACGAGGGTCTACAAGGCCTTCTGCCCAGCATACTTGCACCTCAGATTGTTTGTCCTCTGACTCTCCCGTTCAAGCTCACTCCATTCAGCCGTGCTGGCTGCTTTACTGGACACATCCGGAGGCTCCTACCTCAAGGACTTGGCACTTGCTCTTCCTTCTAGCCAGAATGCTCATGTCAGATATTCACACGGCCTGCTCCCCCCTACTCCTTCAGATCCTTACTCAAGTGT
Source organism: Callithrix jacchus (assembly GCF_049354715.1). Classification (NCBI taxonomy): domain Eukaryota; kingdom Metazoa; phylum Chordata; class Mammalia; order Primates; family Cebidae; genus Callithrix; species Callithrix jacchus. The sequence goes on from NC_133518.1 coordinate 42,789,548, forward strand.
CCCTTCTCAGCAATGCCTTCCCTAGCAACCCCCACACCCTGACACTCACTTTACAACCTCCTCCCCATTTGCTTTAGTTTTCCTCTAAGGATGATCCCCATTGGATATACAATCAGATATATGCCCCATGAAGGCAGGAATTCATGACTCCCCTCACCAGAGTTTAGAACAGGGTACATGATAGGCATTTAACAAATATATATTGAAAAAAATAAGTAGGCTGGGCATAGTGGCTCACGCCTATAATCCCAGCACTTTGGGAGGCCGAGGCAGGTGGATCACGAGGTCAAGAGATAGAGACCATCCTGGTCAACAAGGTGAAACCCCATCTCTACTAAAAATACAAAAATTAGCTGGGCATGGTGGTGCACACCTATAGTCCCAGCTACTCGGGAGGCTGAGGGAGGAGAATTGCTTGAACCCAGAAAGCAGAGGTTGCGGTGAGTCAAGATCATGCCATTGCACTCCAGTCTGGGTAACAACAGCGAAACTCCATCTCTAAAAAAATAAATCAATAAATAAATAAAGAATGAATGAATAAGTGAAATGTTCCTTAAGTACTCTGTTTTCTTATTAGTGAAAAAGCAGTAAGACAGGATAACAGCTTGTCATTGTGCTTTTTTTTTTTTTTTTTTTTTTAATGAAATGAGGTTGCTAATGTGTCTGAGGAAGATTTCATTGGGCCTATTCCATCATTAAAGGCAGGTTGTTAAGATCTCCTTGCTAGGCAAATAAGTGACCTCAGACTGTTAATTTGGATTTCATGAACGAATTAGAATTAGATTTAGAAATTAGCTTGTTAACTTGCAAATGTTAAGAAACAATAAATTGAAGAACATTAGTTCTATAATCACTAATATCACTAATTGCTTTTAATGTTTAAAATGATGCCATTAGGGCTAAATGGGAAGACATTTTCCCTATAGAACCCAACCAGTTAACCCTGTTTTGAGGAACCTTCTCGGTGTTCAAACTAACAATCTAATTGAAGTGTTCCATCAGAAACACCCATAATTATTTCAGCTCAAGAGAGGCTGCATTAAGGCTACTCATAATATATATTACTATACTTGAAAATTACTTTTTAATGCCTTCTAAATGAGTATTTGTACTTTCAGGTGGGTATTTCATAATTATCTTCTCATTTGTGCAAATTAAAACATTTACTAAGCAAAGCATGATGTTCTCCAGCTCCAGTACATACTGAGAGATAATAATCCTCCTCCCAGTCATCTGAGACTGATTGTCATTAGCACTCAGTACAGTCATGGTCACAAGACTGCCTGCTGTCTTGTAACATCTTCTCCCTCAGTGTATAACGAAAAAGTTACTGTGGTGCCAGGAAAGACAAAATGAAAGCATTAACCTGCCTTTGGTTTATCAAGCTTAAAGCTATTTTTGAACTAAATTTAACAGAGTAACTCTGCTGAATTTGAATTCAACTTTAATGGAATACAAAGTGTTCCATGTTCTGTTTCTCTAAAATGAAGGGATAATTTAAACATCATGGAACCACTTGATTGGCTGTTTAAAAATGTAGCCGTTTTAGTTTTAAACATGTCAATACAATGGACAGTAATGCCATTATAATTATTCTCTCTAATACTCTAGAGCATTAAAAGAAAAATGCAATCTATGATTTTGCCATGTCTCTAAGACCATTCTGAGGAAATGGTAAAGACCGAGGCTTGAACTACTTAATTCTTTCCACTTGACCTGCCCAGTAACACACCAAGAGTTCTTTTTCCTTTTCTTTCTTATTTTTTTTTGAGACTGAGTCTTGCTCTGTTGCCCAGGCTGGAGTGTAGTAGTGGGACCTCAGCTCACTGCAATGTCCGCCTCCCAGGTTCAAGCAATTTTCCTGCCTCAGCCTCTTGAATAGCTGGGATTACAGGCATGCACCACCACGCCTGACTAAGTTTTTTTGTATTTTTTAAGTAGAGATGGGGTTTCACCATATTGGCCAGGCTGGTCTCAAACTCCTAAACTTGTGATCCGCCTGCCTCGGCCTCCCAAAGTGCTGGGATTACAGGCGTGAGCTACTATGCCCAGCCTGAGTTCTTTCTACTTTTCTTAAGGTTGAATTTGCATTTTCAAATCTGTTTATAAAATCTTCCATGGAGCTTCATTTAAAATGACATTTCTTTGCCTCCTCTGCATCAGCAGGATGAGCAGCCGTCGTTAATTCTGGTCATGCATGCTGGCGACGGAGAGGGCAGGAGTGGCCACAGGAACCAGCTCCTTCCACACGTGATGCTCTCCTTTTCAAAGATTGCAGGATCATAAAAGACTTACTGCTCTCCCTATGCCAATCACAATTAATCATCCTTCGATGATCCAGAAGGCACATCAGAATCTTACGGGGGCTGTGACTTGAGTTTTGCAATTGACATCTGGAGACCTCTCTGCAGGTTGGGCTGAGGGGAGAATGGAGAGTGGGAGAAGCATTTCTTGGAGAACAGGCAAGGATGAAAGGAGCAAGAGAGAAAAAATGCAATAGAGAAAATTTCACTCTAAAAACATGCATCACTTAGATCAAAGGCTACATATGACATCCTAGAAATTCTTGAGCTCCATGCAAATCATCGGGAAAATTGACAGAATGATGGCTGGCCTGTCACAGTGTTCCTAGTCATTACATAGTTTGGGCCAGTTACTTAAATGAAAAAAGCGGGGCAAGTTGTGGGTAGTACAGCGTTTAGAAGTGAGTAGCTGTGGGCAGGTGGAGGGGAAACACACAGCCTGAAAACACTCTACCTGTCTTTCTGGATCTCAGTGCTTCAGGTATGTCAGCAGCAGCCATTTCTCCTAGGACGTTGTTTCCAAGGTCACTTTCCCTCAAGTGGGCAGAGTATTTGATCAGGCTGTTGAAAGAAAATCTCACATACACACACACACACAAACACACACACACACACACACACACACAAACACATGCATCATGTCAAGCACTGTTATTTAAAGAACCTCAATCCAGTTACTTTGGAGAATGAGCTCTTTTTAAACTCCTCCTCCAACCCCAAACCCACCCAGTGTGAGACCAAAGACATGCTGAAACCAATTTTTACCAATCGAATTTCTCCAGTTTGGATACTTCTTCTAGGAAAGTTGATAGAATAAGGATTTTTGGTTGCTTTAAATCCTTCATTTGTTTATTTACTCAAAAGATACAGTATGATGTGATACACGACTTCCTAGTTTAGATTTCACATATACCAGCAAATGTACAGAAGTTTAGAGGGACAGACAAAAGTTTGGTAACTTTCAGTATGTCCAGAAATGACAACTATCAACACTGTAAACAAACATTTTTACATCAAATCAGGAAGGGCATAGTCTGAAAATAGAAGATAGCTCTTTAAATCAGATAACTTCAGTTTTATGAAAAGTAAACTGTACTGTTGTTATGTTGTAATTTCTTTGAGGACTATTGAAGTTTTTTTTTTTGAGACAGGATTTCGCTGTGTCATGCAGGCTGGAGTGCAGTGGCATAATCCTGGCTCACTGCAACCTCCATCTCCTGGGTTCAAGCAATTCTTGTGCCTCAGCCTCTCAAGTAGCTGGAATTACAGGCATGTGCCACACGGGAAATTTCTTCAAGTGCAGGCCTTGCACTGGACTGCCGACTGGTCTTTGGGACTCGCTGGCATCATGAGTGGATAAGAAATCTGGGCAAAGGCCTGGACTCCTGGTCAGCTTCAATCCCTTGCCAGATCATGTGTCAAATCATGTGATCATAGCAGGCTACGTGCCTTCACCTCCCTCATCTGCAAAACTGGCCTGAAAAAGGCTGTTCTGCCTTTCATAAGGTTGTAGTGAAAACAGAATGAAGCAGTTTCTGTGAAAGCATTTTGCAAATGCAATACCGATGATGGTGTATTTAGTGCATACTTATTACAAGCATGTTATGTACCTGGCACTGCAGCGATTAAGAGAAATTTAACACATGGCCTCTGCTCTGAAAAAAGTTATTTGACTATCAAAAAACAATTTCAAGCCCTTACCAGGGGCTGCGGGTATGAAATTTCATTTAGGGTCCACACTGAATAAGAGGCTACTTTCTCGCTCATTGTATATATTTTCCACCAATTCAGCAGCTGGAATGCAAGGCCGGAGCAGAATGGTCCTGCCAGACTCTCTCTATCAAAGGTCTTGCTCTTGAGGAAACAGTCTGCCTGGTCAGGATTTGACAAGCCTTGGCTTCCTGAACTGCCTGGTTGTATGCAGTGTCTTCAGACAAAATGAGTGGACAACAGGGAAGCTTCAAGGCAGAACAGAGGGTCCGCAGAAGGAGGGCGGGAAGTGAGGAGGACAAACTTCGTAACTCAACAATTCTACGTCTAGGTCGACTCCAGAGGCCGTGGAGTTCACCACTACACCGTGCTGCCTCACATGAGCTAAGGTCTGATGCAGCATTCATTACATGCCAGCTGTGGCCAGGGCCACCCACATGGTTAAGTGCTTGTGCCCTGCACAAAGGGGCCTTCCAAGAGGAAGAGTGGGGCTGAAATCTAGCGGAGTTCTTCTGCTTGGCAAATGCTGGGCCCCAAAGCATGGATCTGGAAGGGGAACTTCCTCTGATTCATCGGCCGGAGGTGGTGCCTTCTTAATTCATCTGTGCAGAGGAACTCTTTTTCTAATTTGTAGGAAGGTGCTAGCTGGAGCCCCCTACATACACAATCTCATTTAACCCTGCAACAGTCTCTTGTGTTAGACACTATTATTATCCCCCTTTTTACAAATGAGGAAATTTAGGTAAAGATAAGTGATTTAACCTGGGCATGGTGGTGGGCACCTATAATCCCAGGTACTCAGGAGCCTGAGAGAGGAGAATCACTTGAACCCGGAAGGCAGAGATGCAGTGAGCCAAGGTATGCCTCTGCACTCCAGCCTGGGCAACAGAACAAGTTTCTGCCATTAAAAAAAAAGAAAAGAAATTAGCTGTGTGTGGTGGCACATGCCTGTAATCCCAGCTACTCGGGAGGCTGATGCAGTGGAATTGCTTGAACTTGGGTACCAAGTACCAAGTACTTGCCACGTCAGGTACCAAGACAAGGTTGGGTCACTGCTTGACTCTCAGAGCTGAAAAACCTCACTGGAAACTGCTTAAAAGCTACAGTTAAATAATTATTCCCACGATTTAATTCAAGCACTTAGTTTTGGAAGGTGAACAAATAAAGCCTCTTAACTTGCTACTTACCGTGTTAAAGTTTGAATGAATTCCAACAAACCATTTCTCCTTCGTTTCCTCTTCCATCTATGCCATTATCTGCAAATGCAACTTCACTAACCAAGGACCAGCTTCCATCAGACCTTCAATTTTCTTCTTGATTCCTATAAGAAAATCAGAGCATTTTATTATTTTTAGGAAATGGTTCCCCTGTTTATCACCAGCCAGGCTGACTTTATTCTTTTAGATTGTACTTTACTGGACTAGTGTGCGTAGATGCATTGTGCAATAGAGTCAGGGAAATACTGTAAATCATTTTAAGTCCTTGTTTTATCCTCAGTGCATCCTTCCTTCTTTAGAACAAGAAGCCCAAAATTACGCTGCATGACAGGAAATTCCATCTAAGATTTAGATTGTTGCCTTTACTTTGAAGAGGAAAACTGATGTCTCTAGAAATTTCCTGAAGGAAGATGAATGAGTTGCCCACTGATCTAGGGGAAGTGATAGTTTTTATGAAGGAATTCAGCCCTTCAAAGGAGCCTGAAAAGCTCTTACTTTTTTGAGCTCTAAAAGAGAAAATCTGAAGGAGAAAGGACCATCCTGCCTCTGTAGAATTCATGACTGGGGTCAGATCCTGGGGTTGGTTCACGTTTGTCAGTCTACACAGCTGTTGTAAAGAGTCTATTGTCAATCCTGGGGAACAACATCAGGTCCACATTTAATTTATGTCAGTTCGAGTTTAGGAGGTTGGCAAAGAAAAATACAGGGGGGATGGATAGAAGAGAAATAATTGTGGGCACAATGCAGACTCATCCACTCAGTAAGTATAAGATGGGAAGCTGGAATCTGCAGTCCCAAATGCAAATCTTTTCTGGGGCCCACAAGTGTTTAAAGTTATATGCACCCCCTAAACACTAACCAACTACTTCATCTGGACCCAGCTGAAGAAAGACCAAGCGATGTGTTCCAAAACTGGGGAAGAAATTGTGTGGGGACATAGAGACAATATGCCTAGATATTATAATACATGGGTAATTTGTGGAATTTTAAAGAATCATTTAACTCTACACTCGTTTTGTCCACCATGCTGACTTGAGAGCCTAACCCTGGGGCTAGACAAGACTTGAATTCCTTCAGTATTTACCAAATATTTTCAAGCTCCTGTTATGTGTCAGGCAGTGGTGTAGGTGCCAGAGATCCAGCAGAGAACAAAAGAGACAAAAATCCTTGCCCTTATAAAGCTGACATTAAGTGAACGTCAACTAGCACGGTTAGAGCAAGGAAGAGAGCAGCGTCAAGGAGAATCAAGCATTAAATTTTCAAGCCTGGAGGGAAAACTTACTTTTCAGGAAAAGGAGATAAATGCGGACATCAGGCCTTCCTAGGTTGCCAGGTGGGGAAAAAGAGTAGAAAGTATGCTTTAAAAAAAAAAAAGGATTTGGTTGGTTTCTTTAGACATGAATCTAATCTGCTGGATTGCTGGATGAAATACACAGGATTGGCCGGGTGTGGTGGCTCACGCCTGTAATCCCAGCACTTTGGGAGGCCGAGGCGGGCAGATGACTTGAGGTCAGGAGTTCGAGAACAGCCTGGCCAACATGGTATAACCCACCTCTAATAAAAATACAAAAATTAGCTGGGTGTTATGGCTACTTGGGAGCCTGCAGTCCCAGCTACTTGGGAGACTGAGGCAGGACAATACCTTGAACCCAGAGGCAAATGTTGCAATGAGCTGAGATCACGCCAGTGCACAGTCTAGGTGTGCAAGACTCTGTCTCAAAAAAAAAAAAAGGGAAAGAAATAGGCAGGATTTATTTTCCTTCAGAACACAGTTGGAGGGATGAACACTGGCCCATCCTTTGGTTTTATTAGGGAGAAGCCTAACTTGTCTAAATCTTATTTGTCCTTATATCCTAGGCATGGGAGGAGAGCAAAAACAGCTGTCATGAATAACAGTGGTACATTATTCACACTAGAATGGTATCTAGCACACGGTAGGTATTTCATAAATATTTGTTGAATGAATCAATGACTAATAGAGTATAAAGTGCAATCATGTTATGGAAACTTTATCTCACTGTTCAGTGCTTTTCCAAGTACAGTGTTGCTAATAATGCCTTGAGACCACTTGTGAACAGAATGAAATATGCTTTTTCATTTGTAAAATTTCTTTACAAACAAAAATGCCTTTGAAAACGTAAGTTGACTGCCTAGAAGGATGAACGATGTGGATACTGATCACATGTGGCATCCATTTCTTTTTGTCCCCTTCTGGCATGACAGAAAGCAGCAGTGGCCAGTGGAGCCAAGGCCAAAGGCCAAAAGCTGAATTCCTTTACAGCTGCTCAGCTTTGCAAGGAAAGACATGGTGTTAGCCATCTACATCCCCAACTTAGCCAGTGTGGCACAAACGTGTGCCCTTGTAGAGGAACGAGTTCCAGGCCTGTGATTGGCCTGGTACAATTGCACTCCTACGAAAAAAAAACAATCAAAATCTCCCTCCAGTTGTTAAGACAGGTCACAATGTCATCTCTGCTCATGAAAACTAACCAGTTTGGAAAATGCTACTGTAAACCACTCTCTAGAAGCTAGACGTCTAATGAGTTACAGAGGCCCTGTTAGACAGCAGGAAGGCTGGCATTGCTCATGACAGAAACTTCCTGCTCCAGGGCTTTCGCCAAGTTCCAGCAAAACTGAATTCTTTTCTCTAGGTTGAAAACAAATTCCTTGGAGTAAGGGTGGGTATGTACTCAGGCCCTGGTAATACTTGATACACCCAAGCTGTATTCACCTGCAACCCATTTTTACCTAATCTTACATTTCTTTACTTTGAAACAAAAACAAGTTCACCAACATGACCATTTGAATTTACCCCCTCTGTCTGGGAGAACTCAGCAGTGGCACAGCTATGCCTGGTTGTGCCCAAGAGGCAGTGTGGTGTAGTGAGACATGGAATCTCCAGGTTTAAAACCTCTCTCTGGAAAACGCTATGAGACTCCTTGGAAAGTCATTTGACTTCTCTGAACCCTAATTTTCTCTGGCAAAATAGAGATTATAATACCCATCTCTTAGGAGTACTGTGAGGATGGCTGGGAAACGTTGTGAAATAGCGGTGTTTGAGACATGTAGTACACAGTTTCACTGCCTCGCTTACCAGCATCATCTCTGGATTTCATAAGTCACCGAAACACTGGACTGGGAGCCACCTGGTGAAGAATGTTCATGTGCAAGGTGTCCTCCCTTCTATCACTGTCTCCCTGGGTCAGGAGGACAATGGCATGCCTTCCCTGGAAGCCACTCCACAGATCCAGGAGACCCACCCAGCCTTCTGCTTCCTCTCATTTTCTCTTTGGCCAATTGCCAAGCTTCCCCAGTTGTCCTGGACTTTGGAATCTTTCTCACCACCCTCTCTGAACTGGCTACTAGGTCCTATCAATTCTCTCCCTTCTAAACGTATCGAGACTCCATCTTTCTATCACTGTAGCCTCACTTTATCTTCTCTTGCCTGAACCAGTGTAAAAGCTTCCTGCTTTTCCTACTGCTCCCCTCTCATCCTTGACTCCCAGCACCACTCCTTCAGTGGACCTTGTCAGACACGATGAGAAGCGCTCTGACGTTGATGAGATCTGGGAGATCGTGGATAGACTGTGCCTGATGGTGGAGGGGAGGATAAACAACAGGACAGAGAGGAACGGCTCATTGGTGGAAATGCCTTCTCTGAAGGTCCGCAGGGCAAAGGTACCCAAAGCATGGGGATCACTGGTGTTGATATTGTCATGAACCATCACTTGCAGGAAAACAGCTTCTCAGAGGAAGCCTATAAGTACATCAGCGGGTCCACACAGTGGTTCATGCCTGTCATCCCAGCACTTTGGGAGCTGAGGTGAGAGGATTGCTTAAGCCTATGAATTTGAGACCAGCATGAGCAACATAAAGAGCCCCAGTCTGTACAAAAAAAAAAAAAAAAAAGCTGGCCATGGTGATCACACCTCTGGTCCCAGCTACTTGGGAGGCTGAGGTGGGTGGATTCCTTGAGCCCGGGAGGTCAAGGTTACAGTGAGCCACGATCACACCACTGCACTTCAGCCTGGTCCACACAGTGAGATTCTATCTCGAGAAGAAAATAAACAAAAAAAAGAAGTACTTTAAAGACGACATGAAATCAGTGAAAGGTGAATTTGAAGAAGAGAGATCAGAAGGAGTAAAACTTTTTATGACAGGGCTGCAGAGCAAATCAAGCAATTTAAAAATCCCTGCTAATTAAAAAAACTACCAGTTATTTTTTGATGAAAACATGAATCCAGATGGCATGGTTGCTCAACTGAACTACCATGAAGATGTATGTGATTTTCTTTAACAATGGTTTAGAAATGGGAAAATATTAACAGATTTGGCAATTACTTTGAATCTATCACCTGTCATCATAAATGGCTGCTGCTTGTCATCCTCAAAACACTATGTCTTAAGATAAATGGGCCCTTCATTTATTTCGACTGTGATTTAGGAGGAGTGGAGGCTTTGTTTTTGTTTCTTTTTTTTTTTGAGATGGAGTTTCACTCTTGTTACCCAGGCTGGAGTGCAAGGGCGTGATCTCAGCTCACTGCAACCTCCACCTCCTGGGTTCAGGCAATTCTCCTGCCTCAGCCTCCTGAGTAGCTGGGATTACAGGCACGAGCCACCACGCCCAGCTAACTTTTTTTTGTATTTTTAGTAGAGACAGGGTTTCACCATGTTGACCAGGATGGTCTCGATCTCTTGATCTCGTGATCCACCTGCCTTGGTCTCTCAAAGTGCTGGGATTACAGGCTTGAGCCACCGCGCCCGGCCTTTTTTTTTTTTTTTTTTAAGAAAAAAATGTGTCATGTAGGTTGTCTAAAAATAAAATGCATTTAAACTAAAACAAAAGCCTTATAACTAGTCTCCCATCCTCTAGCTAGTACTCTCTCTAAAGCATATTCTGCAAAACTGCCCAAGATACTTTTCAAAAACCCAGCTCTCACGATGCTACCATCCTGCTTCAAAACCACTGTGGCTCCCCCTTTGCACACAGGAGAAAATCTAACTCCTAAACTCAGCATTCATGGCCTTCTGTCATGTGGGTCCACTGGCCTTTTTAGTCACGTTTCCAGCCACTTTCCTAGTGACTGCTCTGCGGCAAACATCACACCTCCAGATGTGACGCCACACACCTTCCTCTTCTGAGCTTTTTCTCATGCAGTCCCTCTGCCCGGAACCTTCTCTCTTACACAGCTGACAAACCTCTTCTCATTCCTTCCAACGAGAGCCTTGTTTCCTAAATGGGCCAGTACCCAAAGGTCAAGTGTAAATTTTCATGGAACCAGCATCCCCCAAAGAGGCTCTCTATATGCTTCACCCGTTGGCCTCTTCTGGGACCACCAGAACAGGTGGGCATCCTACATTCTGGGGGCATCAAATTGTTCTGCTTAACCACTATTCAAATGTTCATTTGTGAATGCCAGGCCCTGGTAGGACCTTCTCCTTGTGGTTGAATTATTTTGTTTAACTTGTTAAAAATAGCTTTTTTCCATCAATAGGGAACGTGTGTAATTTTCTGTGTAAGTCCTAGTTTTAGAAACCAGAACATAAACTCTGTTTGTGTGATTGTAGGTCTTAAAAGGGCAAAATGTAACTAGAGTTTGATGATTCACACCTTGGGCCTTGGGACCTTTCTATAAAGGTTTCCATTGTTTAGCTGTCACCCCAGGATGAAGCCCCAGATAAAATAATTTCAGGATTATAACTGGCAATTTCCTGTTTCGGAACTAATAAAGCTCTGTTGAAGATTACATCTTGACTTTTGAACTTGGTCTTTGTATTCCTTAATGCCACTGATACTTCTGAGGACGGTGGCTATGATATAAGCAACAATACCCTATTTGGGGAAGTGTATTTGCCACTTGGATGGCATGACACTGTAGTAAAGTTCTGATCAGTTGCAAGTTTGTGGACATACCATTGTATGGTTGGATTTTTGCCCCATGTACATGCCTAAGTCACTCACCAGCTCTCCCTGTCCTAAATCCTCCTAAATTGAAACAGCCCTGGAAGCTGTCTGTGGGGCTTGGGCTGGGAGCAGAACAGGCACAGGTGACAGGATACCCCCAAGTCCTCACTGGGTCTTTCAAGAACTTTTGGGACCTGAGGCAACAAGGCAGCACTGGCTGAATGGGGCTCAGAGAAACCATCTAAACTGAGGTTGGCTATTCCTGGTGACATTACAGTGACTTCCATTCATCAGCTATCTTCTGTCTATTCACGGACCTCACAGGTTTGTGACTAGGCATAGACCGAGCTAGACACACCCACTTGAACACCAATCAACTTCCAGGCCCACGATTCTTAGTTCCTGTATCCCTGTGGTACAGAGAGCCATTGGGTTCAGAGGTGGCCCCACTGAGTAGAGAAGATGACAGAGAAGCCAGAACAGAAATGGGACTGGGTTTTGTCTGTTCTGTGGTTTTCAGAGCAGAGAAGAGGCATCTAGGAGCCTCAGTCTGCTCTCTGATTTTCTTCATTGTGCAAAATAAATCAAGAGCAGACAATCTGATTTTTTCAAGCCCAAAACAGTGGTTCTCAAAATGTGACCCTTGGACCAGCAGCATCAGCACCCCAGAAACTGGATAGAAATGCATACTCTCCAGCCTTACTCAGACCTAGTCACTCGGGATCTGGGGGGTGGCGCCAGCAATCTGTGTTTTAACAAGCCGGCTGGGTATCTCTGAGGCTGCTGAAATTTGAGAACCCCTGTTCTAATAACTCTTCATCGTCAGGGATGCACTGAGTCAAGACTGATCTGGACAAAAATCTTTAACTCCTGCAAGCATAGAAAGAAGATATTTTGCTTCCTTCATCAACTTATAAATGGTTGCTCAATGTAAAACTGTCACGTTCTTGTAACGATTGCTCCAAACGTTCTTATCACTCCAAATGAGAGGAATAATAATGGGCATCAGGTTTCCAAATGGGGATTTTGCCTCAATGGCATCATGGGGACAACTTTCCAAGCGGCAGGCCAAAAGCCTCTTGTTCACAAAGAGGCTGGCATGGAAATCGTTTGACTGTTTCCAATTAGAGCCAAATGGAAACCATCTGAACTTGTCACCCAAGAGGCTGATGTAGATCAGCTCGATCTGAACCTTTACTTTGAAACAAGTAGAACTCTTCTACCAAAGACCAAACTCACCCTTCAAACACTTTATGATAGCAAAAACAACTGTCCAATGTGGGAAGTTGTTTTTTAATTTGCTTTGTAAACTCTGGAAAGCATGAAAATCTGGAAAGTCTGCCCTGAAAGGAAGCTATACAATAAGTATAATATTAGAACAAAAGGATTTGAGGCAAAGAGTTCCTTGGGAAACAAAAGACTTCAATGGGTCCCAGTGTCTACTGGGGTCAAGTACAAACTCTTCACCTGACATGCAAATTCTTCCTTACTATGACCTGCTCCTCTTGCTAAGGGCCGCCCTACCCACATCCTCTGGTTTTACCTAAACCTGCAGGCTCACGGCTTGCATTAAGGCCCTTCTTCCTCATTTAAATCCTTCCCCACCTAAGTCTTTCCTTTTTTTATTTCTGTAGGTTATTTGGGATAGGTGGTATTTAGTTACATGAAAAAGTTCTTTAGTGGTGATTTGTGAGATTTTGCTGTACCCATCACCTGATCTGTATACACTGAACCCTATTTGTAGTCTCTCTTTTTTTTTTTTTTTTTTGAGATGGAGTTTCACTCTTGTTGCCCAGGCTGGAGTGTAATGGCAGGATCTCGGCTCACTGCAGCCTCCACCTCCTGTGTTCAAGCCATTTTCCTGCCTCAGCCTCCCGAGTAGCTGAGATTACAGGCATGTGCCACCATGCTCTGCTAATTTTTTGTATTTTTAGTAGAGACAGGGTTTCTCCATGTTGGTCAGGCTGGTCTCAAACTCCTGACCTCAGGTGATCCACCCACCTTGGCCTCCCAAAGTGTTGGGATTACAGGCTTGAACCACCACACCTGGCCCATTGTGCCATTTGTATACCTTTGCATCCTCATAGCTTAGCTGCCACTTATGAGTGAGGACATATGACGTTTGGTTTTCCATTCTTGAGTTACTTCACTTAGAATAATAGTCTCCAGTCTCATCCAGGTCGCTGTGAATGCCGTTAATTCATTCTTTTTTATAGCTGAGTAGTATCTCATCGTATATGTGGATCACAGTTTCTTTATCCGCTCATTGACTGATAAGCATTTGGGTTGGTTCTATGTTTTTGCAATTGTGAATTTTGCTGCTATAAACATGCATGTGCAAGCATCTTTTTCATATAATGACTTACTTTCCTCTCAGTAGGTATCCAGTAGTGGGATTGCTGGATCAAATGGTAGTTCTACTTTTAGTTATTTAAGGAACTTCCACACTGTTTTCCTTAGTGACTGTACTAGTTTCCATTCCCACCAGCAGTGTAGAAGTGCCCCCTGTTCACTGCGTCCATGCCAACATCTACTGTGTTTTGATTTTTTGATTATAGCCATTCTTGCAGGAGTAAGGTGGTATCGCATTGTGGTTTTGCTTTGCATTTCCCTGATCGTTACTGATGTTGAGCATTTTTTCATATGTTTGTTGGCCATCTGTGTATCTTCTTTTGAGAATCGTCTATTTACGTCCTTAGGCTACTTTTTGATGGGATTGTTTGTTTTGTTCTTGTTGATTTCTTTGAGTTCACTGTAGATTCTGGATATTAGTCCTTTGTCAGATGTCTAGACTGCGAAAATTTTCTCCCACTCTGTGGGTTGTCTGTTTACTCTGCTGACTATTCCTTTTGCCATGCAAAAGCTCTTTAGTTTAATTAAGTCCCAGCTATTTCTCTTTATTTTTGGGTTCATGAAATCCTTCCCTAAACCAATGTCTAGAAGGGTTTTCCCAATGTTATCTTCTAGAATTGTTACAGTTTCAGGTCTTAGATTTGAGTCCTTAATCCATCTTGAGTTGATTTTTGTATAAGATGAGAGACAAGGATCCAGTGTCATTCTTCTACACGTGGCTAGCATCGTTTGTTGAAAAGGGTGTCCTTTCCCCACTTCACGTTTTGTTTGCTTTGTTGCAGATCAGTTGGCTGTAAGTATTTGGGTTTGTTTCTGGATTCTCTATTCTGTTCCATTGGTCTATGTGTCTATTTTTATACCAGTATCATGCTGTTTTGGTAACTATGGCCGTATAGTATAGTTTGAAATCAGTCTGGGCACTGTGGCTTACACCTGTAATCCCAGCACTTTGGGAGGTCAAGGCGAGCGGATCACCTGAGATCAGGAATTTGAGACTAGCCTGGCCAACATGGTGAAACCCTGTCTCCACTAAAATCCAAAAATTAGCCAGGCATGGTGGTGGAGACCTGTAGTCCCAGCTACTTGGGAAGCTGAGGCAGGAGAATAGCTTGAACCCAGGAGGTGGAGGTTGCAGTGAGCCAAGATCACACTACTGTACTCCAGCCTGGGTGACAGAGCCAGACTTCATCTCAAAAAGAAAGAAAGAAAACAGAAAAGAAATCAGGCAATATGATGCCTCCAGATTTGTTCTTTTTGCTTAGTCTTGCTTTGGCTGTGCAGACTTTTTTTTGGTTCCATATGAATTTTATAATTGTTTTTTCTAATGCTGTAAAGAATGATGGTGGTGTTTTGATGGGAATTGCATTGAATTTGTAGATTGCTTTTGGCGGTAGTCATTTTCACAATGTTGATTCTACCCATCCATGAGTATGGGCTGTGTTTCCATTTGTTTGTGTCATCTGTGCTTTCTTTAACCGTGTTTTGTAGCTTTCCTTGTAGAGGTCTTTTGCCTCCTTGGTTAGGTATATTCCTAAATATTTTGTTTTTTGCAGCTATTATAAAGGGGGCTGAGTTCTTGATTTGATTCTCGGCTTGGTCGCTGTTGTTGTATAGAAGAGCTACTGATTTGTGCACATTAATCTTGTATCTGGAAACTTTGCTGAACTCTTTTATCAGTTCAGGAGATTTCTGGATGAGTCTGTAGGGTTTTCTAGGTAAACAATCATATCATCAGCAACAGTGACAGTTTAACTTCCTCTTTACCAATTTAGATGCCCTTTATTTCTTTCTCTTGTCTGATTGCTCTGGCTAGGACTTCCAGTAATATATTGAAGAGGAATGGTGAGACTGGGCATCCTTTTCCTGTGCCAGTTCTCAGACAGAATGCTTTCAACTTTTCCCCATTCAGTATTATGTTGGTTGTGGGTTTGTCATAGATGGCTCTTATTACATTAAGATATGTCCCTTGTATGTGGACTTTGCTGAGAGTTTTTTTTTTTTTTTTTTTTGAGATGGAATTTCGCTCTTGTTACCCAGGCTGGAGTGCAATGGCGCAATCTCGGCTCACCGCAACCTCCGCCTCCTAGGTTCAGGCAATTCTCCTGCCTCAGCCTCCTGAGTAACTGGGACTATAGGCGTGTGCCACCATGCCTGGCTAATTTTTGTATTTTTAGTAGAGATGGGGTTTCACCTTGTTGACCAGGATGGTCTCGATCTCTTGATCTTGTGATCCACCCGACTCGGCCTCCCAAAGTGCTGGGATTGTAGGCGTGAGCCACTGTGCCCAGCTCAAGAGTTTTAATCGTAAAGCGAGGCTGGATTTTGTTGAATGCTTTTTCTGCACCTATTGCGATGGTCATGTGATTTTTGTTTTAAATTCTCTTTATGTGATGTATCACATTTATTGCATATGTTAA
Organism: Callithrix jacchus; assembly: GCF_049354715.1. Taxonomy (NCBI): domain Eukaryota; kingdom Metazoa; phylum Chordata; class Mammalia; order Primates; family Cebidae; genus Callithrix; species Callithrix jacchus. The sequence goes on from NC_133518.1 coordinate 42,805,452, forward strand.
ACCATCCCTGCATCCCTGGTATGAAACTCACTTGATCATGGAGGATTATCTTTTTGATATGTTGCTGGATTCAGTTAGCTAGTATTTTGTTAAGGATTTTAGCATCTATGTTCATCTGGGATGTTGGTCTGTAGTTTTCTTTTTTGGTTATGTCCTTTTCTGGTTTTGGTATTAGGGTGATGCTGGCTTCATATAATGTTTTAGGGAGGGTTCCTTCTTTTTCTATCTCATGGAATAGGGTCGATAGGATTGATATCAATTCTTCTATGAATGGTGGCATTCTGCTGTGAATCTGTCTGGGCCTGGACTTTTTTGTTTTGTTTTGTTTTGTGTGTGTGTGTGTGTGTGATGAAGTTTTGCTCTGTCTCCCAGGCTGGAGTGCAATGGCATGATCTCGGCTCACTGCAACCTCTGCCTCCCATGTTCAAGTGATTCTCCTGCCTCAGCCTCTTGAGTAGCTAGAATTACAGGCGCCTGCCACCATGCCTGGCTAATTTTTTGTATTTTTAGTAGAGACAGCGTTTCACCACATTGGCCAGGCTGGTCTCAAACTCCTGACCTCAAGTGATCAGCCTGCCTTGGCCTCCCAAAGTGTTGAGATCACAGGTGTGAGCCACTGCACTTGGTTGAGATAGTAGGTTTGTGTTGTGTATGGCACCCAGTGTGTGGTACTTTGTTTTGGGAGCCCGAGCAGAAGTAAGTCCTTCTTGCCTTCAAGGAGTGGTTCCAAGGTGTTTGTGCCCCACTTGAGAACCATTCTCTGTTGAGGCAACTGCAGTGACCAGAAGGTACATCCTTGGGGCAGGAACCAGGGATATTCCTCACTACATCCTTCACACACCAGCCTAGAATGGGCTCCGAGGACATTTTATTCCAACAATGTGTACTGAAAGAATGACCACAGGTGACCTGCAGTTCTCCAAGGCCCCTAACCTCTTTCTTGGAAAATTGTAAGACACTTGACTCCCCTGGGGGTTGGTGGGAGAGTTCATATGGCTCACGAAGATCAAAAGAAGCAAGCCTGGAAGCTTTGTACCAAGTTTTAGTAGCTGAAAGGGATTATAACTTGGGTCTCAAAAATGCTGTTATTTAAAAGCTGAAGGATGAGTAGTCATATTGCTCTTTTTTATTTTTCAACTTTTCTCTCCAACTATCCACCTTCTAAGGGGGTTTAAAACTGGCAAGGGCTATATAGGGATGAAGGAGGTGGTAACATCTGCCAGGGCTACCCTGGGGTGTGGCACACAGGAAGAGTCACATTTACAAAGGGCCTCATAATCAGCTTCTGGTACTGTTGCCTAATGATGTTATGCAGGCATTTCCTGGGATTTGTGTGTGTGTTAGAAGAGTTATCTCATTAACTGTAAAGTTTTCAAATAGTATGCAGTCTATTTAAACTTCTTTGCCATTAATTAAGTTTTGTTTTTAAAATTAGGAAGGCTCAAGAAATAAGAGTGGTCAGGGCCTGTCCTCAGCCTTCAGAGGGTCTGAAACTCCCAAAAAGATCTTGACCCAGTGGTTTTTCTGCAATGCTGAGTTAGCTGCACTGTGAGATGCAGTTAGATGCTTCTTTGTTCTTTTACTACGTTATGGTAAAAGATGCTGAGATGCCAAGTTAGGATTGGTGACCCAGCGTTCCTCTCCCCTCTAAGGTCATCTAGCCCAGTGCAGGGCCACTTGTCCTGAGATGCTGATTATTCTTATCTTCACAGGAATCCCAACTCACTCCCATGGAAGAATTTTTGGCTGAAAATAGTCCCAAATGGTAACTATGTTATGGACTGGATGTTTGTGTCACCCTAAAATTCATATGCTGAAATTCTAAACCCCAATGTGATGGAATCAGGAAGTGTAGGCCTTTGGGAGATAATTAGGTCACAAATGTGGAACCCCTGTGAATGCGATTTGTATTCTGAAAGGAAAATATCTTGGGCCCCCAAAATCACTAAGGAAAACTCAAACTGGAAACTGCTTAGCGCAAACATGTCTCCCATTCTATTCTATCCAAAGTCACTCCTGTGCTCACTGAAATAGATGCTTATCTGATTTGCCTCCTTTGGAAAGGCTACGCAGAAACTCAAAAGAATGTAACAGTTTGTGTCTTCCCTATCTGTGATCTGGAAGGTCCCTCCTTGCTTTGAGTCTTCCAGCCTTTGCTTCAAGTTGTCCCGCCTTTCTAGACTGAATATATTAATTGATGTCTCACGTCTTCCTCAACGTATAAAACCAAGCTGTGCCTGACCTCTGTGGACACATGTCGCCACGACTTCCTGAGGCTGTGCCTCGGGTGCATCCTCAACCTTGGCAAAATAAACTCTAAATTAACTGAAATCTGTCTCCGATTTCCTGAGTTCACAGTACTTTTAGAAAAGAGACCACAGGAAGCTATCTAGTCTTCTTCCCACTGGAAAAGAAGGGCCGTCTATGAAGCAGCCCTCCCCAGACACTGAATCTTCCAGTGCCTTGATCTTGGACTTCTCAGCCTCCAGAATGGTGGGGAATAAATGTTTTCTATTTAAGCCACTCACTTTGTTGTATTCTATTCTATTCTAGCAGCCCAAGCTGACTAAGACACTGTCAAAAACAAATGATAACCTCGCCTGGTTCTTTTTTTTCCTTTTAGTAGACTTTCCAAAAATCTAGCTCTGCCCAGTGGAAAGGCTATATTAATATCAGATAACAGAGACAGCCTGATCAATTTTCTTACTTTATAGTTTCACCTGACATTCTAGATCATAAGAATTTGTAATTTGCTAATTCAATGAGATTTCATGGAGGAGTTATAAGGATAATTTCCAGGACAGAAAAAGACCACAGAAAAAAAGATTAATATTGAAGAAGAGAAAGCCAAAGGGTGACAAGCTTCACTACAAGGGCCAGTTGCCCTTCCCCAAACTCATGGTAGAGAAAAACAAGAAACAGACTAAAATAGAACAACACAAATTTATATTAGCCTCCACAAGCAGTTTCCCAAAGACTGTGTTCACGACCATGCGGTGAAAATCTTACAACGTCTCTTTAGAATTTCAGAATGGTAAAGCTGGGGTGGAATTTAGGATCCCATGAGTGAAAAGTTCTCCTTTTGCAGAAGAGGATTCTGAGAGCCAGGCGTGAGTGGAAGTGTCAGGAATAGAATCCGGGTGCCTAACACTTAGCTGCCATCTTTAATACTTAGCTTCTTATTTAGTCTAACCCAGTTCAGAGGTTATAGAGTCGCTGATTTCTTAAAATTCCTTCTGGATTACACAGTTGCTGATTCTAAGCAAGAGTCATAGGATGAAAGTCTGTGAGCTGAACTGCCCAGATCCCACAGGCTGTTCATTGCTGAGATTACTCCCAAACCAGCTTAGGCCCCATTACTATTTTTTAGGGGGAATGTTGAACCTGTCAAGGATGAATTCCTCTAATGGCTGTGGCAAAGCCATTTGGTGTTTGGTTTACATGAAAGTCACAAGACACTGAGTGTTCTTTTTTTCTCCACTTGCGTTTTTCTCTGTTTGGTGCAACTACTTAGTATTGGAACACACAGCTCCTGAAAGGAGGAAGTGACTTAGAAGATGAGGGAAGTGGAAGGAATAGTTGAAACAACAAAAATACCTTTGTTATTCTTTTTCTTCCCTGAAGTAGTTTTCACTGTTACAGCTTCAGACGATTTTGTAATCTCGTTCATAGTTGAACTTCCTCTCTGTTTGGCTGGTTGGAAAAAAAAAGATTTTTTAAAAAGCAGCCTGTTTAAAGTCAAATGAATGGGTTTCTGACACACCTTGATGCTGGTTGTGGCCTTTATTTTATGTTCACTTTACCCAGAGATATTTCTCACCAGAGAGAATGATCTGACCTCTTGTCAAGATCACATTCACTTCAGTTCAGTCCCGTGGTTTTGTCTTTTTTGAGATGAAGTCTCACTCATCGCCCAGGCTGGAGTGCAATGGTGCCATCTCTGCTCACTGCAACCTCTGCCTTCCGGTTTCAAGTGATCTTCCCACCTCAGCCTCCCGAGTAGCTGGGATTACAGGTATGCACTACCTGACCTGGGTAAGTTTTTATATTTTTAGTAGAGACAGGCTTTCACCATGTTGGCCAGGCTGGTCTTAAACTCCTGACCTTAAGCGATCTGCCTGCCTTGGCCTCCCAAAGTGCCGGGATTACGGGTGTGAGCCACCACAGCCAGCTCGGTCCTGTGGCTTTTGTGTTTCTTTCCTTAAAGTCTCAGGATGAACATGCAACCAATTAGAGCCCAGGAACCATCCTGCCAGCCTTGTGTTACTTCTTTACATTCCAAAGCTGCCTTCTTTAAAAGTGACCCCAAAGCCCTGGAATTAGAAAGAATGTAGCAGGGAGGAACCCTTTGTTGGCATGTTTAAAGCTACATATTATAATGTATCACTCTGGAGTCATTCTAGACTCTTCCTTTCCCTTGTACCCTACATCCAATCCGTTAGGAAGCGGGATAATGCAGAGTCTGACTGCTTCTCACTGCCTTCCCTGCTAATGCCTTCATCTCACCTGGGTGGACAGCTCTCTCCTAGAGGACAATGGTCACCCGACAGGCCTCCCTGCCCACCCTCACCCTTTCCTGCCCACCCTCACCCTTTCCTGCCCACCCTCACCCTTTCCTGCCCACTCTCACCCTTTCCTGCCCACAAGAAGAAAAGGGAATAATGTAAAAATGGACATTATGCTTAGATTTCAATTCTACTTATTCTGCAAAATCTTATATTAAAAAGTATTTTAGGCTGAGCACAGTGGCTTAAGCCTGTAATCTCAGCACTTTGGGAGGCTGAGACGGGCGGATCACTTGAGGTCATGAGTTCAAGACCAGCCAGCCTAACATGGCAAAAGCCCGTCTCCACTAAAAAACATAAACATTAGCCAGGCACGATGGCACATGCCTATAATCCCAGCTACTTGGGAGGCTGAGGCTGGAGAATCACTTGAACCCGGGAGGTAGAGGTTGCAGTAAGCTGAGATTGCCCCACTGCACTCCAGCTTGGGTGAAAAATGAGACTCTGTCTCAAACAAACAAAGAAAAAAAAAACAAATAAAATTGTATTTATGCAGCATAACAAGTAATTAAGATTAAGAAAACAAACTTGTCACTGGGTCCTAAGGCATGTGGGCTCTTTGGTTGTCATCAGCTGAAAGCCACTGTGCCTGACTCTGACCAGAAGGAAGAGTTACCAGGAGGCCTGGGCGTAGCTCACAGAACAGGAGATCAAACATTCAGCCTCACAGAGCAGTGGTCGCAAACATTTTTGCTCTTATAACATCCTAGAGGAATATTAAAAAGTTTATGTACCATCTTGCACATTCTTAGGTTGGTATCTAAGTTTTTCATCATCACTTTTGAATTTTCAAAAGAGATTTTTGGAATATGGCAAATAGTAACATTTAAACATAAAATCTGTTATATTATTCCCTTTAGTGGATCAAATAGAATCTTTTTTTTTTTTTTTTGGATTTTAGGTTTTGGGGTACATGAGCAGAGCATGCAAGACAGTTGCGTAGGTACACACATGGCAGTGTGCTTTGCTTTCCTTCTCCCCTTCACCCACATTTGGCATTTCTCCCCAGGCTAACCCTCCCCACCTCCCCCTCCCCCTGGCTCTCCCCCTTTCCCCCCAATAGACCCCAGTGTTTAGTACTCCCCTTTCTGTGTCCATGTGTTCTCATTTTTCATCACCCGCCTATGAGTGAGAATATGCGGTGTTTCATTTTCTGTTCTTGTGTCAGTTTGCTGAGGATGACGTTCTCCAGATTCATCCATGTCCCTACAAACGACACAAACTCATCATTTCTGATTGCTGCATAATATTCCATGGTGTATATGTGCCACATTTTTCCAATCCAGTCTATTATCAGTGGGCATTTGGGTTGATTCCAGGTCTTTGCTATTGTAAACAGTGCTGCAATGAACATTCGTGTACATGTGTCCTTATAGTAGAACGATTTATAGTCTTTTGGATATATACCCAGTAATGGGATTGCTGGGTCAAATGGAATTTCTATTTCTAAGGCCTTGAGGAATCGCCACACTGTCTTCCACAATGGTTGAACTAATTTACACTCCCAACAGTGTAAAAGTGTTCCTTTTTCTCCGCATCCTCTCCAGCATCTGTTGTCTCCAGATTTTTTAATGATCGCCATTCTAACTGGCGTGAGATGGTATCTCAATGTGGTTTTGATTCAAATAGAATCTTAATCAAACCATTTGATACTCACCCTCACCCACCAGAACACTGCAACAGCAGCAAATGTGAGCAAACTATTCTTTAGCAATTGACATTATTATTCCCTTTTCTTGTGTTTTACTTTTATTTCCATTCTATTTATTCTGTGAAATCTTGTATTAAAACATATTTTATAGCTAATCTTGTAATACTTCTCTGTAATAAAAATGCTACATGTACAAATACTCAAATTTAAAAATGTATTGGGATCAGGCTGGGTACAGTGGCTGATACCTGTAATCCCAGCACTTTGGGAAGCTGAGGTGGGTAGATTGCTGCAGTCCAGGAGTTCAAGACCAGCCCAGCCAGCATAGAGAAACCCCGTCTCTACTAAAAATATAAAAATTAGCCAGGCATGGTAGTGACCTGTGCCTCAGCTACTTGGGAGGCTGAGGTATGAGAATTGCTTGAATCTGGGAGGCAGAGGTTGCGGTGAGCAAAAATCGCACCACTGCACACCAGCCTGGGTGACAGAGTGAGACCCTGTCACAAAAAACCAAAAAAAATATTGGAATTATAAGGCTCTAAAGTACTAAAAGTTTCTTATCCAGTTATTCATCAACTTTTAGAAGTATGTAATTGATCCTAATTACATACAAAAATAAATTCTGAATGCATTGCTCTGTGAGATGGATGGTGCTGTTTTATTTACATTTTATTTTATTTTGAGATGGAGTCTCACTCTGTCACCCAGGCTGAGTGCAGTGGTGCAATCTTGTATCACTGCAACCTCTGCTTCCCGGGGTTCAAGCGATTTCTCGCACCTCAGCCTCCCAAGCAGCTGAGATTAAGGCGCACCACCACGTCCAGCTAGATTTTGTATTTTTAGTAGAGAGGGGGTTTCACCATGTTGGCCACGATGGTCTTGATCTCTTGAACTCGTGTTCTGCCCACCTTGGCCTCCCAAAGTGCTGGGATTACAGGTGTGAGCCACCACACCTGGCCTATTTGTTTTTATAATTAATTCATGTATCCATTGAATATTACTGCTAGCACGAGGCAGTTTAGCATCAATTCTATTTCCAGTTTTCATTGTTATAGTTGAAGTGCTGAGAAATCTTGTTCACAAGTGATGGGAATGGAATAGGGTTGTCAGATTTAGCCTCTCTTCCCCCATCTACTCCCAACCCCACTGCCCAATATGTGGCTCTCAGCTGAAGTTAAATGTCAGCTATGGAAAACCATTTACAGGGGAGTAAGCAGCTGTCATTCTGGTCTGTCCTGCATTTGTCCTCCCATCTGTCTACTCTTTGGGGGACTGCCAATTCCCCACTGCAAATCTGGTGGTGCTGGCAGGGCTGCTGGGCACAGTGCTCTACCCTCCAAGGATGGGTGTGGGATACATCCTGGCCAATCACAGTTCACTCTGACCTGAGATTGGGCCTAGAGGTAGGTATGTGACCCAAGGAGGGCCAATCAGAATCTCCCTATGGGATATGACACACAGTCATTGGAAGAAAGAAGACTTTACTTTCTGGTTGATGATAGTCATGATGATACAGCCCTGGGACTGTTGGCAGGCACATCAGCTGTCTTTTCCTGCTTGGAGAAAGCCTGGCTGCAGCCGGAGGAAGGAAGGCCAACCCTTGGAAGGGAAGTAGAGTCAAGAGCAGCAAATTCTGAGTCTCCTAGTGAGGTGGTTTGAGCCCCTGAATTCGGTCATCTCTGAAGACAGCTGTACCCATGGATGTCCCAGTTATGTGAGCCAATAAACCCATGCTCGTCTTTAATTCTGTTTGGGTTGCTTTCACTTTTAACCTAAAAAATCTGATTAACACACTAGTAGCTTTCTCTTGCAGCTGCTGCAAATGACCACACACTTAGTGCCTTAAAACAATACAAGTTTCAGATCTTATAGTGCTGGAGGTCTGAACTCTGAAATAGGTCTTAAAGGTGAAAGTCAAGGTGTCAACAGAGCTGTATTCCTTTAAAGGTCCCGAGGAAAATTACTTTGCTTGCCTTTTCCACCTTGTAGTGGCTGCCTATGTTCCCTGGCTCCTGGCCCCTTCCTCACGTCACTCCAACCTCTGCTTCCATCTCCTCGGACTCTCCTGCCTCCCTCCTAGAAAGATCCCCGTGATTATGCAGGACCCATGAGGATGATCCAAGATGATCTTCGTATTTCATCCTTAACTTATGGTCAGAGTCGCTTTTGCCATGTGAGGTGATATATTCACAGGTTCTGAAGATTAGGGCAAAAATCTTTGGGAGACATTATTTTGTGTCCCACACATATTCAAGAAGAAGAATCAGACTTGACCACTGAGAAGGTCACTTTTAACCAGAGAGCAAAATGTCTTCCTTTTAGGTGGCCCCAACAGGATTGTAGAGCCAAGTTCCCCAGCACTTACCTTGGAGCACTTACACCTCGCCCGGCCATAGCCCTAAATATGATTAGGAGTTGGAGGTCCACTGAGAACTGGACTGTGCAGATTCAGCAACTAGGAGCTCCTCAGATGGAAGCATCTGGATTGGAGTCAACACATGAGCCCAGCCCAAGTTCCCACAGTTTCCTGTGCAGAGGGCCCATAGCCGGGTCACTTCCTGTGGTAACAATGGATACCAATGACAGTTAAATACCCACCTAATGGAAGGAGAGTGTCTTTTAAAATGTAAATCATGAGAATGTCGTGAACAGGCCACCTTTTAGCAATTAGAGCACCACAACTTGAGTATCCCTTCGGTTCAGAATTTAAGCCTAGAAGAGGTTTTGGTGGAGTTTGGAGAATTCCAGGATTTTGAGGTAATGACATGGTCAGATATAGGATTCCAAATTATACTTCGGCAGAGATTAAAAAGGCTCTTGCAACCTTAACTACAGAGCTGGTGCCCAAGGCCTCTTTAATGAGAGGTGCCTGGTTTGAGTGCTGGATTGGATTCTGCAAGCATGTTTCGGACAGAGGAGCCAATGTGGCATGTCAGTGCCTATGTTAGCATCGGTCTGTGCTTAACAGGCTCTTGACTGGATCCTAGAGCTCCTACTCAGAGGTTTGCACCATCAGTCCTTTGGCACCAGTACTGCCACGGCAAGGACCATGCTATCCAAGATAGAATTCCTCTGCAGTCTCCAGATTAGCAAGAGGGCTACCTTTAAGGAGCGGCTAAGGATTTTTGTTTTGTTTTGTTTTTAGACAGTCTCACCCTGTTGTCCAGGCTGGAGAGCAATGGCGCAATCTCGGCTCACTGCAACCTCCGCCTCCTGGGTTCAAACAATTCTCCTGCTTCACCATGTTGGCCAGGCTGGTATTGAACTTCTGACCTCATGATCCACCTGCCTCAGCCTCCCAAAATGTTGGGATTACAGGCATGAGCCACCTTGCCCAGCCAAGAATCACTTTTAACTTGCATGGACAACATCTTATTTCCAGCTTGAGCACACTGGGTACCCTGACTGATGGTCTGAATAAAAGCAACTAAAATTGCAGGCTACATGTTTAAAAGAACTTTATGACTGTGGCAAAATGCACATAACATTTACCACCTTAGCCATTTTTAAGTATCCAGTTCAGTGGCATCAAGCATTCACATTGTTGTGCAATCCTAACCACCATCTGTCTCCAGAACTCTTTTCATCTTGTAAAATTGAAACTCTGCTTATTAAACAATAACTCCCTATTCTCCTCTTCTCGCAGACCCTGGTAACCACCATTCTATTTTCTCTCTATATAAATCTGATGACCCTAGCTCCATGGTGTAAGTGGAATTATATGATATTTGTCATTTTGTGACTGGCTTATTCACTTAGCACAATGTCCTCAAGATTCATCTCATGCTGCAGCAGCATGTATCGGAATTTCCTTCCTTTTTAAGGCTGAATATACCACATTCTGCTTATTCATTCAGCTGTTAATGGACACCTGGGTTGCTTCCACCTTTTGGCTATCATGAATAACGCTGCTGTCAGCATGGGTATAGAAATCTCTCTCTGAGATCCTGCTCTTAATTATTTGGGGTATATATTCACAAGTGATGTTGCTGAATTATATGGCGATTCTATTTTTATGTTTTTGAGGAACCGTCATACTGGTTTCCATACTGGCTGCACCATTTTGCATTGTCACCAACAGTGCACAAGGTTACAACTTTTCCACATCCTTGTCAACATTTGTTACTTTCTGCTTTTTTGATAGCAAGATTGGCATGTCATTGTGGTTTTGATTTGCATTTCCTTAGTGATTAGTGATGTTGAACATTTTTTCATGCATGTATTGGCCATTTGTATATCTTCTTTGATGAATGTCTAGTTAAATTCCTTGCCTGTTTTAAATCAGGTTGTGGCCAGGTGTGGTGGCTTATGCCTATAATCCTGGCACCTTGGGAGGCCAAGGTGGGTGGATTGCTAGAGGATAGGCGTTTGAGACCAGCCTGGCCAATATGGTAAAACCCTGTCTCTACTATAAAAACAAAACAAAAGAAACTAGCCAGACGTGGTGATGTGCACCTGTAGTCTCAGCTACTTGGGAGACTGATGCACGAGAATCACTTGAAACGGAGAGGCTGAGGTTGCAGTCAGGTGAGATTGATTGCACTACTGCACTCCAGCCTGGGTGACCCAGTGAGAAACCAAGAAAGAAAGAAAGAAAGAAAGGGAGGGAGGAAGGAAAGGAGGGAGGGAGGGAGGAAAGGAGGGAAGAAGGGAGGGAGGAAGGAGGGGAGGAAGGGAGGGAGTAGGGAAGGAAGGAGAGAAGGTAGGAAGGAAATCAGGTTGCTTGCTGTTTTGCTGTTGAGTTGTAGCAGTTGTTTTGTTTTGTTGACAGGGTTTCACTCTGTCACCCAGGCTGGAGTGCAGTGGTGTGATCCCAGCTCACTGCAGCCTCCACCTCCTGGGCTCAGGCAATCCTCCTGCCTCAGCCTCCAGAGCAGCTGGGACTACAGGTGCATGCCAGCATGCCAGGCTAATTCTTTGTAGAGATAGGGTTTCACCATGGTGCTAGGCTGGTCTCGAACTCTTAGACTCAAACAGTCTGCCTGACTCAGCCTCCGGAAGTGCTGGGATTACAGACATGAGCCACAATGCCCAGCCGAGTTGTAGCAATTTTAAAAAATATATTCTAGATGTTAACCCCTTATCAGATACACAACTTGCAATTATTTTCTCCCAATTCATAAGTTTGCCTCTTCACTTTGTTGATTACATCCTTTGGTGCATAGAAGTTTTACATTTTTATGTAGTCCAATTTATCTACTTTTTCTTTTTTTCTGCCTGTGCCTTTGGTGTCATTTCCAAGAAATAATTGCCAAATCCAAGGTCAAAAAGCTTTTCCTCTATGTTTTCTTCTAAGAATTAAAAAAAAAAAATCTCTTTTCAAAATGTGTCGACTGGCTGGCAGTTTAATGAGGAATACCCAAAGGTCAATGAATGAGAGAAAGTGGGAGCCCAGTGGGATATGCAGAGCACTGACGCCAGCTTTTCCTTTGGGAGCATCATTCAAACTGTAGTTGGTTTTCATGGATCATGGAGCCCAGGGAATAGGAGATAGAGTCATAGCCACTGGAGACAAGGAGTCACGTAGAAAATGCTGCGTGAAGTTACATCCCAAAGTACAAAGTGGGCCAATAGTTTTATTCTCTTAGAGTAAGGATAGCTAGAATAAAAACCCAATTCTCCCTTTTCCCAAAGGACCCTGGGGAAAACTGCCTATCTCAGAGAATAAAAACCCAATTCTCCCTTTTCCCAAAGGACCCTGGGGAAAACTGCCTATCTCAGACTGATAAATATAAGGAAAAATGTGTCCCCTGAGAACTCACAGACTAGCTTGAATACAGTTTTGTACCCTGCATTAATTAACCATCTGGATGGTTCAAAGAAATCGCAAGTCAAGAATTTAATTGAATGTAAGCCTGGGATGGTAGCACCCAGAGTGAATGGCGGACACAAATTCAAGCCCTGAAGAGGAAGCTCTCTTCAAACTTGAGCTCCAGAAATTGCCACAACCATTTTCCTTGGAAATATGAGTAAACAGTAAAAAAGAAATCACCAAACACACAAATTGGTGTCACCATGAGTAAAAGCCAGTAGAAGCAAGAGATCACAATATCAGACCCACAAATAATTCAGATTATTGAAACTATTAGGCAGAATAGAAAATGACTTGAACACATTCAAAGAAATAAAATAAGGGATTTTAAAAAAAAGAGACTAGAAAATGACCGCTAGTTTCCTTACCTATTCTCTACTTCCTCCTTCTTTCCTAAACATAATTTTGTGATAAACAAACATTAGAGTTGTAACTGTTTTTTGAACTTTACATAAATTCAAGCATACAGTATTCATTCTTTTTTTTGTTTTGTTTTGTTTTTGAGACAGAGACTTGCTCTGTCAGCAGGCTGGAGTGCAGTGGCGTGATCTCAGCTCACTTCAGCCTCTGCCTCCCAGGTTCAAGTGATTCCCCTGCCTCAGCCTCCAAAGTAGCCAGGACTACAGGCATACGCCACCATGCCTGGCTAATTTTTTGGACTTTTTAGTAGAGATGGGGTTTCATCATGTTGGCCAGGATGGTCTTGATCTCCAGACCTCATGATCCACCTGCCTCGGCCTCCCAAAGTGCTGGGATTATAGGCATGAGCCACTGCGCCCGGCCAGTATTCGTTCTTTTGTGCCTCCCTTCATTTGTACAACATTATGCTTGTGAGAGTCATCGTATTTTATTTTTGTATAGCCACAGTTAGTTCATTTTCATTGCCACATAGCATTCCACTATATTAATATACTACAATTTCTTCATTTATTCTATTGTTGATGGAAATTTGGGTTATTTCCAGTTATTGATTTCCATGAACATTTTTGTGTAAGTCTCCCGGTGCCCATGTACATACATTCATACTGGATATTTACCTAGAGTGGAACTGCTGGGTCACAGACTCTGGAATCAGTAGATACTGCAGTACAGTTTTCCAAGTGACTGTGAATATACACTCCCACCACAGTGTATGAAAATTCCAGTTGCTCCAATTCCTCACCAATGCTTGATGATGTACTTTTATTTTCACGATTTCAGTGGCTGTGTAGTAGTATCCCTTCATGTTTTTAATTTGAATTCCATTCATTCCTAACGAGGTGGAGCACCTCTTAATATTTTTATTGGCTATTTGATAGTTTTTTTGGTAAGTGCCTATTCAAGTTTCTTATTTTTTTTTTTTGAGATGGAGTTTCACTTTTGTGACCCAGGCTGGAGTGCAATGGCACTATCTCGGCTCACTGCAACCTCCGCCTCCTGGGTTCAGGCAATTCTCCTCCCTCAGCCTCCCGAGTAGCTGGGATTACAGGCATGCGCCACCATGCCCAGCTAATTTTTTTATCTTTAGTAGAGACGGGGGTCTCACCATGTTGACCAAGATGGTCTCGATCTCTTGACCTCATGATCCACCCGCCTCGGCCTCCCAAAGTGCTGGGATTACAGGCGTGAGCCAACGCGCCCGGCCTCAAGTTTCTTGACCATGTTTCTATTGGATAATTTGTTTTTCTTAGTGATGTATGGGAGTTATATATATATCCTGCCTAAGAATCCTTTTTGATTATATGCATAGCAAATATCTTTTCCAGTTCTGTGGCTTGCTTTTTCACTCTCTTAATGGTAATTCTTGATGAACAAAAGTTGTTAGTTTTAATGGAGTCTAACTTAATTGATGTTTTCTTTTATGATTAGTGCTTTTTGTATACTTCTAAAAAAGTACTTTTCCACTCCAAAGTCATGATGATGTTTTCTTATATTATCTTCTAGAAACTTTATTGCTTTGCCTTTCAACCCTGCAAACCACCAGCATTGATTTCGGGGTATGATGTGAAGTAGGGATCAAGCTTCTTTATACCCCATGCTTATCCCCAGTGGTCTTGTCATCATTGATTGAAAAGGCCATCTTTTCCTCGACGCCATGCATTGTCATCTTTGTCAATAATTAAATGTCCATAAAGGTAAGACTGTTTCCAGGCTTTCTATTCTTTTCCATTGGTATACTTATCTATGCTTGCCGCAATGTTACACGACCTTAATTTCTGTAGCTCTATAAGAAGTGTTAATATCTGTTAGAGAAAATTCTCCTGCTCTGTTCTTTGTGTTCAAGATTGTCCTGCTTATTTTTTGCCGCTTATATCTCCATATAAAATCAACAGTCAAAAGCCTGTAATCCCAGCACTTTGGGAGGCCGAGGCGGGCGGATCATGAGGTCAAGAGATCGAGACCATCCTGGCCAACATGGTGAAACCCCGTCTCTACTAAAAATACAAAAAATTAGCTGGGTGTGGTGGCACGTGCCTGTAGTCCTAGCTACTCGGAAGGCTAAGGCAGGAGAATTGCTTGAATCCAGGAGGCGGAGGTTGCAGTGAGCCGAGACTGTGCCACTGCACTCTAGCCTGGTGCCTGGCGACAGAGTGAGACTCTGTCTCAAAAAAAAAAAAAAAAAAAAAAAATTAACAGTCAGGTCTTTTAAGTTATATAAGAAAGCCATTTTCATGGCTCTTTGATTCTTCCCACACCTTCAACATTCCATCTGGGATCGTTTTTCTTTAAAGAATGTGCATTAGTATTTCTTTTAGGGAAGATCTGCTTGCGACAAATTCTTCCAGTTTCTGTTGTTCTGACAATGTCTTTGCTTCACTTCCATTTTTGAAAAATATTTTTGTTGGGTATAGAATTCTTAGTTGGCATTTTCCCTTTAGGATTTTGAAGATATTCTATTGGTTACTAACTTCCATTGTCAGATACGAGTGTGTTATTTATTGACTAATTTTAATATTTTCTTTGTCTTTGGTCTTTAATAGTGCTATTATGATGTTTCTAAATTTTCTTTGTGTTTAACCTTCTTGGATTAACAACTCTATTTGAATCTGTGTTTTATGTCTTTCATCAGTTTAAGTTCTTAGCTATTATCTTTTCAAGTATTGCTTTTGTCTCATTCTCATTCTCTTCTCCTTCTGGGACTTCAATTACACATGTGTTGATTATCTCACTTATCTACTAAGTCTCTCTCTTTTTTTTTTGAGACAGGGCCTTGCTTTGTTGTCCAGGTTGCAGTACAATGATGTGGTCATGGCTCACTGTAGCCTCTACCTCCCAGGCTGAAGCGATCCTCCTGTCTCAGCTTCCTGAGTAGCTGGGACTACAGGCATGTGCCATCACATCTGGTTCATTAATTTTTTTTTTAAGAGACGAGGTCCTGCTATGTTGCTCAAGCTGGTCTCAAACTCGTGGGCTCAAGTGTTACTCCCACCTTGGCCTCCCAAAGTGCTGGGATTACAGGCACAAGCCACAGCAACCAGCCTATCTACTTATGTCTCTTACCTTTTCTTTTGACCTTTCTTTCTTTTCATGCTTCATTCTTTCTGGATATTTTCTTATTATCTGTCCTCATTTTACTAATTATCTCTCTAAATCTATCAAAAATGTTGTTAAACCCATTTATTAAGATTTTAGGACTGGGTGCAGTGGCTCATGCCTGTAATCCCAGCACTTTGGGAGGCTGAGGTGGGTGGATCATCTGAGGTCAGGAGTTCAAGACCAGTCTGGCCAAAATGGTGAAACCCTGTTTGTACTAAAAATACAAAAATTAGGCAGGTGTGGAGGCACATGCCTGTGGTCTCAGCTACTGGGGAGGCTGAGGCAGGAGAATTGCTTAAACCTGGAAGATGGAGGCTGCAATGAGCTGAGATCATGCCACTGCACTCCAGCCTGGGCAAGAGAGTGAGACTCTGTCTCAAAAAAAAAAAAAAGTTAATCTATAATTGTATATCCAGCAAAACTGTCTTTCAAGAATGAAGGTTATGTGTGATATCATGGCAGTCAAACTTTATAAACGTGGAGAAATCTTGACAATATAATGTGAGTAAAAGAGACACAAAATCATACAGAGTATAATTCCATTTTGCAAATAAACACATGCATGTATATATAATAATATTTTTGTCAGTATCCGCAAATGTTATGCCTTTAAAAATAGTATATTACAATTGGATCATGGTCAGTTCTAATATTTTCTCCATATTTATGTTTGAAATATTTAACTTAATATTAACTTAAAATAGTGTTGGTTTTGTCTTGGTTTTAGAGAAAACCTTGTAGTGTATCAATCAGTAATCACATGAACTACAGCTGGAACACATGATATAATATGCTTATATTAAGGTTTGAAGAAATATTTTTTAAAACCATAACTCACAAGTCTGGCAATCTCTGAGTCGCTCAGTTGAAGGCCACAGATGCAGATCTCTTTCTCCAGTGTGTAACACTCATCTTGAATTGTGAGCAAAGGTTCCAGGGAAACTGGTGGGATTCTTGGTGGGGAGTCATCAGGTCTTACAAGCATAAACTGGAGTGTAAGAAAAAACGGCATGACAGTGGATGTCATGAGGAGAAGTCTATGCATCTGAATAGTGGAAAAGGAATACTGTTATTACACAACAACATCAGAAGAACATTTAAAATAGTATTGACTTTGAGCTGGGGACAGTGGCTCAAGCCTGTAATCCCAGCATTTTGGGAGACTGAGATGGGCAGATCACCTGAGGTTAAGAGTTCAAGACCAGCCTGACCAACATAGTAAAACTCCATCTCTACTAAAAATACAAAAATTAGCCTGGCATGGTGGTGCATGCCTGTAGTCTTCCTACTCAGGAGGCTGAGGCAGGAGAATTGCTTGATCCAGGGAGGAGGAGGTTGTAGTGAGCTGAGACATGCAAATGCACTCCAGCCTGGGTGACAGAGCAAGACTCTATCTCAAAAAAAAAAAAAAAAGTATTAATTTGGATCAAGTGTGCAAGACAAACTTATAAAGTTCCAGCCACGTACAAAGCTCCATGAAAAGTCCTATAGGGCAGAGATTTTTCCAGCAGGTTACCCAGTGTTATTGGATCAGAAAATCAATCTAGTCAGTTACAGTCCTCCCTCCCTTCCTCTCTTCCTTCTGAGTCTCACTCTGTCACCCAGGCTGGAGTACAGTGGGGTGATCACAGCTCACTGCAGCCTCAAACTGCCAGGCTCAAGAAATCTTCCTACCTCAACCTCTCAAGTAGCTGGGACTACAGGTGGGTGACATTGCACTTGGATAACTCTTTAATTTTTTGTAGAGGTGTTTCTCACCATGTTGGTCAGGCTGGTCTCAAACTCCTGACCTCAAGCAACCCTCCCAACTCAGCCTCCCAAAGTTCTGGGGTTATAGGTGCAAGCCACCATAACCAGCCTCTTTTTTCTTCTTTAACGAAGTAGAAAAGAAGGGAAATTTTTCGAGTATCTCTTATTAAGGATAATGATTATCTCATGAGACTTTTAATGATTTTCAAAATCATGATGGAGACCCCACCCAAGCAACCCACCCAACATAAAAACAGCCCTTATGGTGGTACTGATGCATGCCGATACCATATGTGGGGTCATGATGTTAATTGCATTTCTGATGGTGATTGCAATAAAAAAATAATTGAATATTGCTGAAGGGACTGGTTTGAACAAGTTATGATTAGCCCTTATAATTAAGTAGTAGAAGCTGATTATAAGAACTGTAGATTTAAAAACATGACTTAGGAACAATTTTACCACAAAAGGGCTGGTTCTGGGAAGGTCTTCCATTGGGATGAGCAGGGAGACATGGCAGGGACCCCAGCAAAGGCACTGTGACAGGAAGGATCAGAGAGACATTGGAGGCAGATGAAGGAGGGCAGAGTGTAGGCAGTGCTAGGTAGAAGGAGGCTTGGAAGAAGGAAAGGAGAGAGGGAGCAGCAGCTGGGGAGTTGGAAGTTCAGAGTACAGAGGGAGAGTCGGGGTCTGGCCCAGTTGTCTTTGGGGTGCCAGCCTCCCCCTTCTGGTCTGTCAGGTGTCCGTTTCCCAAGTTACCCATTTCATCTTGGTGCTGACCTCTCTCCTCTCCTCTTTCCCCCTCACATCCAAGTCCTAGATTTAATCTCAGAAAAGATCTGACATGAGAATATTTTCTGAAACCCGGTGCTTTTGGAGTCAGAATTCTGACTGCTGGTCTCACTCCAAGTGAGCCAGCTCAGGAGGGGAGGCGCGGGCAAGTGCAGTTCTGGCCTCATGGTAGGGACGCGTCAGCAGCCAAGAGAAGGAGGCCCTCACTTGGAGGGGTCAGCGGGGGTGGCTGGAGTCCCCGGGAACAGAGGTCCTGCAGGGATGACTGAAGTGCTGACTTTTAAGCTGGGCCTTCCAGATGTGGAGGAGGGGCTGGTGGCCTTTCCAGGGAAGTGGTGTGAGATCAGGCCCTTTGGAAGGGATGGGAGGGGCAGCTGTGGAGGTCAAAGTGGGAAGGGAGGAGAAGGGCGGAATAGGCCCTCGGTGGCAAGCCAGGCTTTGTACTCCCCTCAGTCAGTAATGCAGAGCGGGTGACACAGCCAGCTCTGGGCTTGCAAGTCAAACTACCTTTGCAAAGAAAGGAAAGAAATCTGACTTAACCAACTCCTTTTTGCTTTTAACCTTCAAACTGTCCTTGCTCATTCCTGGGCACAGGCCAAATGAACTTGGGGAGGAACTTAGTTTATATTAATAGATTAACTTTGAAATAAAGATAATAACAAACTTTTCCCAAAACAAATCCCTTTCTTGGCTGGGGACTACACTGTCTTTGCAGGAAAATTAGCCACAAGATTAGAAATGATGGTTTAGGAGTCACTGTGGTAAAACCTGAGATCGGTGCTTGAGATAGTTTGCAGACCTTTTGTTCCAAAGCACCAGCTGGCCCACTCAGATGGATAAGCTGGCTCATCTGGTCTTGTGGACCCTACCCAGGAACTGACTCAGTGCAGGAAGACATCTTCAATTCCCTATGATTTCATCTTCAACCCGACAAATCCGCATTCTCTACTTTGTGACCCCCCTACTCACCAAATTGCCCTTAAAAACCTCAATCTCGAATTTTTGGAGAGACTGATTTGAGTAATAACTTGTCTTTTGCATGGTGTATCTTGCCTGGTGTCAATCAAATGCTTTTTTTTTTTTTTTTTTTTTGAGACAAAGTTTTGTTCCATGGCCCAAGCTGGAGTGCAGTACCATGATCTTGGCTCACTGCAACCTCTGCCTCCCAGGTTCAAGCAATTCTCCTGCCTCAGACTCCAGAGTAACTAGGATTGCAGGCACCTGTCATCACACCCAGGTAATTTTTTTTTGTATTTTTAGTAGAGAAGGGATTTCACCATGTTGGCCAGGCTGGTCTCAAACTCCTGATCTTGTGATCCACCTGCCTCAGCCTCCCAAAATGTTGGGATTACAGGCGTGAGCCACCGCGCCCAGCCCTCACTCTTTTTTTTTTTGAGATGGAGTTTCGCTCTTAGTACCCAGGCTGGAGTGCAATGGCATAATCTTGGCTCACCGCAACCTCCGCCTCCTGGGTTCAGGCAATTCTCCTGCCTCAGCTTCCTGAGTAGCTGGGATTACAGGCACGCGCCACCATGCCCAGCTAATTTTTTGTATTTTTAGTAGAGACTGGGTTTTGCCATGTTGACCAGGATGGTCTCGATCTCTTGACCTCGTAATCCACCCGCTTCGGCCTCCCAAAGTGCTGGGATTACAGGCGTGAGCCACTACGCCCGGCCCAAACTCTTTCTTTACTACAACGCTGTGGTATTATTTGTGCGGCAGGCAGAAAGAACCCCTTGGAAGGTGACACAAGGACTGAGGACCCATGTGCCTTGGGAGTAAACCCCAGCCAGTTCATTTCAGAGAAGAATAAAAAAAGAAGACCATACACTCACCTTCCTGAGCACCTGGTCACTGTCAATGCTGCTTTTCAGGTCCCTTTTGACAGCTGGACACATGGATGGCTGAGACTGCACACAGTGCTTCTCATACGTTTTCAGAAACTTGAAGAATCAAAACGATGGGCAGGGTGCCCCTTCAGATCTTTGCTTTCCTTCGTTTGCTCTTGGCATTGTTTTATAATGTTAGATTTCACTTGGATTCTGAAAACAGTAACTTGCCCTGAAACTGAATATGCAGGTGTCTCTTTAAGGAGCAGAACATACTTCTTCCACTGAAAACACCAGGACAAATATTGCTGCATATCCTGCTTTGAGAATCTTGAAGCGCTTCATTTATCTTAAAATGGGACTAAGGAGTCAAAATGGCGACCACTGAAAGGAACTGTTCTATTTCCCTATTCATGGGTCTATGTCCTTCTTTTAGACTCTTCAAAATTGAGGCAGTACCCACTGGAACTCAGTTACAATGGAATGCAATTAACACTAATACTGGTTACTAAAAATTACCAAGAACATACTGACTTTTAAATGGCATAGTTCCCTTTACAGACACAATTCTTGCCAGATAGTCATATATCACAGTGGTTAAGAACGTGGACTTTGGAGTTGAGTGGTCTGGACTTTAGTGTTTTCTCTATCTCTTGACCCCCTGGGTAGCCTTAGATAAATTATGAAGCCTCTTCAAGTGACCATTTTTCCATCTGTAAAATGGATTATGGGCCAGAGTGATGTTTTTGAAATGTAAATCAGGTCATATGACTCTTCTGCTTAAAACTCTTCAATGGCCTCCCACTACATTTATCTTTATTGAATTTATTATATGCTTATTTCACCAGTTATTAAGAGGTATGTAAATGTGAATTTGTCTATCTCTGCTACTAATTCTTCCAACTTTTGTTTTATATATTTTGAAGCAGTGTTATTAGGTGCCTCTACATTCAGAACTGATAAATCTTCCTGGGGAATCTACTGTTTTGTTATTATTTAATATTTCTGTTTATCTCTAGTAATGCTTTTGCTTTCAAGCCACAGTTCCCAAACTGCACTGAGGTGCTTCGGGGCACTGCCACGGATTTACAGGGCACTATAAGATAATTTAAAATTTCAAGAGAAAGCCAGCAACATCGGATAGATGCCATGTGAATTATTAGCTGGAAGTATTTTACAATTTTTCTTTTTCTTTTTTTTTGTACTTTAGGTTCTGGGTACATGTGCTGATCATGCAGGATTGTTGCATAGGTACATACATGGCAAGGTGGTTTGCTGCCTTCCTCCTCTCATCACCTGTATCTGGTATTTCTCCCCTTGTTATCCCTCCCCACCCTCCCCACCCCCCACTGTCCCTCCCTTAGCCCTCCCAACTGACTGCAGTATGTGATGCTCCCCTCCCTGTGTCCACGTGTTCTAATTATTCAACACACGCCTATGAGTGATAATATGCAGTGTTTGGTTTTACAATTTCAAATTAGATCACAGTTGTATTAGTATCATATTTTTACATAGCAAATAAGCCCATCATGGGTGAAAAGCATTCTAGAAAGGGGAATGAACCAGTAAAATGCAGAGACATTCAGATACTAGGGTAAGGGAAATCACAGTATCATAGTTCTGGTTGGGACTTTACACATTATCTAACTCAGAACACTGGGTGCTAAAACCAGAAAATCATGAGGCAAACCAGGATCACTGTTAACTCTAGCAGTCCTCTTTCAGTCACGGCCATCACCCCTGTGTCCCCTCACAAGGCTGTGCTCCAGGCTGCTGCTGCAGAGCAACCGGACTTGGCAGCTATAGAAAACCGTTTCTTGGGCGAGTTCAATCTTTTTTTTTTTTTTTTTCTGTAGAGGCAGGATCTCACTCTGTTGCCCAGGCTAGAATGCAGAGGTACAATCACAGCTCACTGTAACCTTGATCTTCTGGGATCAAGGAAGGAAAAGAAGGGACTTACTTCAGCTGAAAACAGAACTGGGTCTCCTGACTCCCAGTACTGTTTCAGGCACAAAGATATGGGCCATAAGAGCACGCAGAGAATGGCCAGGCTCGGTGACTCACGCCTGTAATTCCAGCACTTTGAAAGCCCCAGGAGAGCGGATCACGAGGTCAGGAGTTGGAGACCAGCCTGGCCAACATGATGAAACCCAGTCTCTACTAAAAATACAAAAAATTAACTGGGCGTGGTGGCACGCATCTGTAATCCCAGCTATTTGGGAGCCTGACGCAGGATAATTGCTTGAACATGGGAGGCAGAGGGTGCAGTAAGCCAAGATCACACCACTGGACTCCAGCCTGGGCACCAGAGCAAGACTGTCTAAAAAAAACAAAAAACAAAAAAAACAAACAAAAAACCAGCACTCAAAGAAATGGTGACACCCCTTCCCCGCAGGCCAAGAGGAGTGGCCTCAGAATGAAACCCACCTCCTGAAATGGCACCCTGATCTTAGACTTCCAGCTGCCAGAACTGTGAGAAAATTCTGTGGTTTAAACCACCCAGTCTATGATATTTCATCATGGTAGCCCAAGCTGAGACAGGTAGTATATACAGTATACTGCTCACATTATGGATTATTCCTCACCAACATTTAAAGTATTTGCAGATGCACGAACTACTCACATAGATTCTGCAAATGCTCTAAGAGGACACTTTTGAGTCTTGAGTTTTTCACTTAATGTTTTATCACATTTATCAAAGTCAGTATTGATTGAATCACTAATGAATAGTTATGGAAGGTCGAAGGTGTATGTGTCCCGCCCTGTCTAGGTTTTACTTCTCTCTTCTGAAAGTGCCTCTCCCTCCCCAGTGTCCTGGAGATGGAATAGTGTGGGTGCCAGAGGAGAGGCTGAGAGTGGGGGCGGCTGGACCCTGCCCTCTGTCCCGAGGGGGATGCAGAGGGCCCTGCTCTGGGACCTTGCCCCCGCAGCTTGGACAGCTCCTGGTCCCACCTCTGAGTCCCAGGGGACACGGAGAGGGCCCGTAAGGAGGAGCGACTTCGCGCTCCCTCTCCGAGGCTCGCGTGCATTTAAGACGTTTCGCTCAAGAATCCCAGCTGCCCACCCCGAGGCCAGGAAAAGACCAGCTGCGTGTACTGTCCCTGCCCCCGCCCTGCGGCTGCGCGGGTGGGTAGGGGAGGTGCGCCTCCGGAGACAGTGGGGAGGTGCGTACACCAAGGTCTCCGTGGAGCCCCGCTCCCGGGATCGATCGAGCATTTCTCCCCGGGTCTCACAGTTCACGAGGCTGGGCAACCTCCTCCGGCCCCTGCCCGCCCGCCGGGCGCCCGCACTCACTCGCGCTCACTCTCCGCATCCCGAGCCCGCTGCCCGCCTGGCGTCCAGCGCCCTGGAGACGGCGTCGAGGGGCGGAGGCTGGGGCCGTGGTCACTCAGGGCGCGAGCTGGAGGAGAAGGCAGGTGGCGGGAAGCAGTGCCAGGGCCCATCAGAGCTCGGGCTCGGGCTTGGATTTGGAGAAATTGAGAAATCCTGGTGTCCTCGCTGCAGGTCAAGCTTGCCGCAGCTAACATCGCTGAGAGGGACGCGGCCTAGCAGGGAACAGGGGAAGTGGGGGAAGGCGGACCGGCCTCCCCGTTCATCAGTGGGGGATCTAGGGGAGACAGAGGCCCCCGAAGCTCGGGCACTCCAGCCTGTTGCCGCCATGCCCAAGGCCACCTTAGACCAGCCCTGGTGCCCCTGACACGATTTCCCAGGGAGCCCTCCACCTCCTCCCCTCTACCACAAGCCCTCTCCTTTCCGCTAGATGGGCTTCATGAAGCGATTGCTTCCCGGTCCCAATCCCAGGAGAAAGGGGGCGCAGGGAAAAAGGCAGAGGCTCAGGGACCAGGCCTGTAATGGAGTTTTTCTGGGGAATGTTGAGGAGAAAGATGCAAAACAGCTGAAGCTTTCAGGACTGGATGGAGAGGAAAAAGATTTTAAGAAGCTTTGCTGGCCTGGCGCGGTGGTTCACACTTGTAATCCCAGCACTTTGGGAGGCCGAGGTGGGCCGGTCGCGAGGTCAGGAGTTCGAGACCAGTCTGGCCAACATAGTGAAACCCTGGCTCCACTAAAAATACAAAATTAGCTAGGCGTGGTGGTGAGCACCTGAATTCCCAGCTACTGGGAAAGCTGAGGTGGCAGAATCATTTGAACCTGTGAGGTAGAGATTGTAGTGAAATGAGATTGCACCAGGGCACTCCAGCCTGGTGACAGAGCAAGACTCCTTCTCAAAACACAACAAAAAACCTTGCTGCACGCAGTAGTTTTGGGGTGTAGAAATGAAGGATTGGGAGGATGTAGTAGGCAGAATAGAGTCTCCCAAAGATATGTGTGCCCTAATCCTGGGAACTTGTGGATGTATTACCTTACCCGACAGAAGAGAGTTTGCAGAGGATTCTAGTTACAGACCACGACACGGGGTGCAGGTTGGGAGAACAGCCTTGATTATGCAGGTGGGCCCAATGGAATCACAGAAGTCTGAGAACGTGACATTGAGAACCTTTTAGATTGGGTCAGAGAGAGATGCAAGGAGAAGGATTCTGCCTGCTGTTGCAGCCTTTAGTCGGGGAGGTAAGAAGACTTAGGCCAAGGAAGGTGGGAGGCCTCTAGAAGCTGGAAAAGTAGAGAAAGCGTTCTCCCCAAAGCCTCTCTAAGGAAGCACAGCCCTGCTGACTCCTTGATTTCAGTCCAGTGAGAGCTGCGTGGGACTTCTGCCCTCCACATCTGGCACATACGTTATCTATATCTATCTTAGGATATAAAATAGGTGCTAAATGAATATTTGTTTAATGAAAAAAAGTGAATTAAAAATACAGTTGGATTAAACAAATTCACAGTGAATTGCAAATGGAAAGTAACCCCTTCATTCCTGTAGGGCTGGCTATAGTTTTCTAAGTGTGTGTTTTAAACCCAGCTGGCTCTATTGTGAGGAAGTCTGGGCTCACAGTGAAGTGAGGGGGGTCAAGGAAGACAAGAAGGGATTCTGAATTTGGTCCAACATGACTTCCGGTGGGTCTACCCTCAGGAGTCTGTGCCCCTCTGTTATTTTTGCCTCTTCTTTTCTTCTCTCTGCTGGAACTTATAGCTTCTCAAAGGGTCCTATTTTGTGCATGGCTATTTCAGCCTTCCTAAGACAAAAAGCAGAGAAGGGCAGTGAGGGAGGAGGGTTCCAGAGTGGGCAAGAGGGCACCTGGAGGGCACCCACTGGGACTCAGGGCAGATGCTTAGGGAGCAGAGATATAGTCAGGAAGGCCAGAGCTCAAGGACAGGGGCAGTGAGGGGCAGAAGCTAGACAGCCCAACAGAGCTGAGCTGAGGGGTCCTTCGTATGCACTGTGGACAGGTTCTTAAAGGAACTGTGTCACTAGGATTTGGTTCAGCTGCTAGTGACAGAAACCCAGTTTCACAGTTGAAGCAATACAGAAGGTCACCTCCTTTTCATGTAAGTGAAATTCAGGCGTGAGCAGCCCAGAGCTGCTGCAGAAGCTCCGGGGTTATAAAGAACCCAAGCAACTTTTACTTTATTACTCTTCCACCCTTGGCGTGTGACTTCTACCTCACGGCCCAGAATGGCTGCCGAACTCCAGCCATTTTGTCCCAAATTCGGGAAAGGAAACTGGACAAAGAAGGGCCATTCTCTTCCTTTAAGGATATCTTCCAGAAACTGCACATGACACTTGTGCTTACATACCACTAGATTAGGGATATGACCATTCACGATCATACCTAGCTGCAGAGGAGGCTGGGAAATGTAGTCTTTATTATAGGCAGCCATGTGCCCACCTGAAAATGGGAGCTTCTGTTACTTACAGAAGAAGGGAAAGACAGATATGGGGAGATAACTAGCACCTGAGCCACAGTAGCTGGTAGCTGCCAGGGCCACAGTGATGGTGGGTATAGTGGTGAGATAGTTGCCAGTTTATCAGTATTGACACAGAATTTTTCTTGGCCACTTTGCCAACTGGGACCTCCTTAGCCAGTGATGCCCCCACCTGCCTCCCAGGTCTCACTTGATCTCCAGCCTGCTGCTGGAGGCACCCTGCCCACTTAGCCCACCTGTGTTATAGCTTGTACCCATGTTCAGTGTTTTCCAAGCTCTTGTCCCACATCCAAAAAGAATGAGGATACACTGACAATTCGAAGGTGAGGAGGGTGGAGAAGAATTGTATTGAGTGACAGAACAGCTCTCAGCAGAGAAGGGATGCGGGAGTGGTGCCTCATACCAGCAGTTGAGTGCATTTCCCTCCCAGTATGGCTGGGTCAGGGCTTTTACGGACTCAGAATGGCACAAGTGTGCAGATTGGTTTGTGAATACACACACACACAAAAGGTTAAAGTGAAGACATCAATCGAAGGTGGACACAACAGTGTCGAAAACCCTTAGGGAAGTGTAGGTATATGTAAATTAGGTGAAATGTGGGGATCGATCAGAGGAAAGCACGCCAAATGGAAAGACAGGTTCTCAGTCTGGTCCACGGATTTGATGTGTAGCCTGGCTTTCAGGCTCTACATTGTCTGGCTTGGGGTGGAGTTTCCCTGGGAACCCACCCGTCTGCCTAGGCATTTTGCTAACTCCTGTCACTATTGGTACGATATGACTTTCTCACACATTGAGCATTTGTATATCAGGGGCAGCCTGGGACTCATATAATGGTTGTAATTTTGGATGTGACTCACCAGGGCTGAATTACTCAAGAGGCTAACTCAGCGTGTGTGCAGGGCTCCAGCAAAGCTAGGGAACGAAACAATAGCAACGAGGAGGAAAGAACTAGCTATTTCACATTGCAAGCGAACAAACACACAAGCAAAAAGCTTGCAAAATAGTTTTGGGAAAAATCAGAACTTTATTGGGCTTCATTATTTAGATTTGACAGTGCAGCGCTGTTTTGGTTTTTGATTTACATAGATGAGGCATGTGCCACAATCTCTTTGGTTCTTAAAAGCATGATCAGGTACTCAGAATCAATATCAGCCTACCCCACTGGGTACATTTGCTCCCTGCTAATCCAACACTGGAACTCTTAAAAGGTCTTTGAGATGAATTTTGCTTTTGGTGGAGAGGGGCTGTTGTACTATTAAATACAGAGGAGATGATATGCCAGAGGGAAGAAATCCTGAGAGGAGAAAGAGAAAGAGAGAAAATGAGAATAGGAGGGAGAAGAGGCAAAGGAGGAAGGAAGGTGGGGTCAAAGGGACAGACCAGTTCAGGGGTGGCCCACTCCTGATGTGGAGTTTTTATTTTTATTTATTTTATTTCATTTTTTCGAGACAGAGTCTCACGCTGTCACCCAGGCTAATGTGCAATGGCGTGATCTCTGCTTACTGCAACCTCTGACTCCCGTGTTCACACAATTCTCCTGCCTCAGCCTCCTGAGTAGCTGGGATTACAGGCGCGCACCACCATACCCAGTGAATTATTTCTGTATTTTTAGTAGAGATGGGGTTTCACTATGTTGGCTGGATTGGTCTCAAACTTCTGACCTCATGATCCATCCTCCTTGGCCTCCCAAAGTGCTGGGATTACAGATGTGAGCCACCACGCCCCGCCTTTTTTTTGGTAAGGGGGAGTTTAAAATGTATCCACAAATATATCCATTCCTCCCTTCAAAAGATGGATCTTCATTCTGCTTCCCTTGGCTGTGGGCTGAGCTTAGTGACTGGCTTCCTGTGAACAAAGCATGGTGGAAGTGATAGTGTGTGACGAGGTCAGAAAGGTATTGCGACATTGAGGAAAGAGGCTTTCCAGAAGGCTCTTTACAAGGAGGCAGACCCAGGTGGCTTGACCCTTCTGTCTTTTGTTCCCCCATTTCTTCTTGCTTGGAATACAGTCGTGGTGCTGAAGACCAAGCTGCCGTTCTGTAATCACTCGACGTCAAACACACCCGGGATGGCTGAGCAGGTGATGGAAGGAGTCGGGGTGTGTAGCATCATGGAGCCCCTGAACCAGTCTAAGTTGCCCTCTTCTGTATTTTCATTGTTTTTCAGACAGGGTCTCACTCTGTCACGCAGGCTGGAATGCAGTGTCATGATCATAGCTCACTGTAGCCTTGAACTCATGGGCTTAAGCAATCCTCCCACCTCAGCCTCCCAAGTAGTTGGGACCACAGGTATTCATTGCCACTCCTGGCTAAGTTTAAAACAAACAAAAAAATTTTTTAAGAGATGGAGTCTTACTATGTTGCCCAGGCTGGCCTCAAACTCCTGGCCTCATGTGATCCTTCCCATCGTGGTCTAAGCCACCATACCTGGCCTGAATTTTCATTTCATAAAGCAAAACTGTTCAGATTTCTTATACCCACAGCAGAATGGGGGTTATAAACTCCTTGACTGATGCATCATTAGAAATGTACAAACACTCAATTTCAAATTTTAGAAAGTATGCAGTGAGTAGTATCACATTTTTCGTTAGTAAATTTGTGTTGTTCACTTGTCTCTGAAACCTACAGTAACTGTTCTGAAGAGAACAGGGATTATAGAGGTAAGAAATTAAGACACAGCCGGGTGCGGTGGCTCATGCCTGTAATCCCAGCACTTTGGGAGGCTAAGGTGGGTGGATCACCTGAGGTCTGGAGTTCGAGACCAGCCTGGCCAACATGAGGAAACCCCATCTCTATTAAAAATACAAAAAAAGTAGCCGAGCATAGTGGTGAGCATCTGTAATCCCAGCTACTAGGGAGGCTGAGGCAGGAGAATCGCTTGAACCTGTGAGGCAGAGGTTGCAGTGAGTCGAGATCATGCCATTGCACTCCAGCCTGGGTGACAGAGCAAGACTCTGTCTCAAAATAAAAAAAAAACAAAACAAAAAAAACAAAAAGAAAGAAATTAGGACACAATCTCCAATCTTGTTTCGTTCTCAAGGAGAACACTGAGTTTTGAATACTGAAAAGGTTACAGCCAGCCCTGCGGGCCGCAAGACCATGGTTTCCGAATTGCACATAAGCATTGCTTTCACCTCCCAACAGTAAGTTTGGGGCAAGACGGACAAGGCCATTCCCCAGGCACAAAAGTGACTAAATGTCCTCCTCTTCTGGTGGCTCTGAATGACTGCTGCCCGTCACCAATGACAGCCATCTGGGATGCTCCTACCATCTCCATAAAGTGCATATACGATTACAAATGGCCCGTACTCCTTGACAGCATCCAATCAGGGATTGCCCCCACTTTCCTCTTCCCCTCCTTAGAGTCGCCCCATGCGAGTCCAGTGCTGTAAGAAGCTTCTCTTCCAACTCCTTCTTCTTCCTGAAGTTCCCACATTCCTCTGGGGACATTTGCTCCTGCTGCAGCAAGGCCTGTAAATCTAATGTCTCTTTGTTTTTGCACTACAGGTCAAAGAAATCCTGGTGGCCAGGCACTGTGGCTCATGCCTATAATCCCAGCACTTTGGGAGACCAAGGTACCCACAGGTACCCTCAGGTGATCCTTGATGGATCACCTGAGATAGAAGTTCAAGACCAGCCTGGCCAACATGGTGAAACCCCATCTCTACTAATAATACAAAATCATTAACCAGGTGTGGTGGCACATGCCTGTAATCCCAGCTAGTCAGGAGGCTGAGGTGGGAGAATTGCTTGAATCTGGGAGGTGGAGGTTAAGATGAGCCAAGATCACACCATTGTACTCCAGCTTGGGCAACAAGAGTGAAACTCCATCTGCAAAAAGAGAGGGAGGAAAAACAAGTCCTGGTAATCTTTGGTCAATGATCTTTAACAGAACCCCAATGCCAGAGCTTTAAGCCTCTTCCATGTTTACTGGCTCCAACAGCGTCAGGAATTGGTGGGAGGAGCTTCCAACAGAGCACAGCCCTGGCAGGAGCTGGAACTTATGAGAACTCACTCAACCTTGGCCTCAAATAACTTGTTCTTCATCTATGTGTGTTTCATCTGGCACCAATAGGAGGAGAAAGAAGAGGACTTGGACCCTTAGACAGGCAGCCACCATCTTCCCAGCCCACTTCGCCCAGCAGAGATCTGGGAAAGGAAGCTCTCTCTTTTCTGCTCTTTCTGTAGTCATCATTTAGTCCTGATAGGGTTCCTATGCCAAAAAGAAGCAAAATCTTCAGTGAGAAAATGGTGAGACCCTTACATCAGGCAGATAAGGAAGAGTTTTCTTCTAGGGTATGCTTAGAAGGAAGAAGAGATTTTCCTGGAGCTGGGTATATCTGAAATTCATAGGCACTAAGTGTGGTGGGCTCAGTGAGGACTGGCCTTGCAAACCATTTGTAGGTGTTTCTGAAATGTGATCCACCAGAAAAAAAAAATCTCAAATAAATATCGTAACTAAAAGGCCAGGAATGTTTTCCAATAAAAAACTCAATGGAGAAAGGCAATTGAAAATAAATCTCAAATATTTTCTTAACAAGGTGAATGGGGTAATGATACAAAACTAAGTGTTAAATGTGGGCCTATATCAGTGCTTCTTAACCCCAGTGCTACATTAGAACCAGCTGGGAGTTTTAAAGTAGTGTCCATGCCTGAGGCCCTACCCCAGATCAATATGTCATTATCCTTGGGGTGGGGCAACAGTATTTTTTCTCATGTGGTTCTAACATGTAGCCATGGAAAGGCACAGGGGTGTGAAAGAATGCTGAGACCAGGAATCGGCAAGCAGACCTCTCTCCCTTGTCAAGCGAGGTACTCTACCATTCTAATTGTTCTCATTTGCAATATCAGTGTTTCTGACATTTTAATGTGCACACAAGTTGCACTGAGATCTTGTCAACATGAGAGTTTGGTATTGCAGATCAAGAGTGGGGCCTGAGAACTGCCTTTCTAAGAAGCTCATGGATGCTGCTGACGCTGCTGGTCTATGGGGTGTAATTGGAATAGCAAGGTCCTAGGTCTGTTGTTCTCAAAATGTGGTCCCCAGACCAGCAGCTGCAGCATCACCTGGTGTCAAGTTCCAGCCCATGCTGAGGACCAAGGGCAGCTGGTGGGTGAGGGGTGGGCAGCTGAAAGAATACTTGAGAGACCACAGGTAGGTGGGGCATGGCTTTATTCGGCAGATCTCTCACACTGTGGTGCTGCATTTATGTACCTCACAGACAATACTGGCTCAGAGCCATTGTCCTTACACCTGACAAATTGTTAGAAATGTAAAATTTTGGACTGTTACTCTGATACTCTGAGTATGACAAGATCTAGCCATCTGTTATAACAAAGCTTCTAGGTGATTCAGAAGCATGCTCAAATCTGAGGACCTCTGCCCTGTAAATTCCAAAATCTCTTCTGGTTCTGAGATTCTCTGGTACCTGGTCTTTCTGATTGCTGCAGAAACCACTGCTCTTCCTCAGTACTTCAACTGAAAGTCTATCAACACCAGAGGTGATCCTGGGGGCCACTACTGCATGCCTTCCCAGAACTGCCCAGGATTTTGTTCCCTGGGGAGCCATTCCTTCTGGGAACTTGGACCTATCACTACTTCCCTAGCATGATGGTTAATTTTATGTGTCAAACTGGCTGGACCATGGTGGCCAGATAGTTGGTCAAACATGAGATGTTTCTCTGAGGATGTTTTTAGATGAGATTGACATTTAAGTCAGTAGATTCTGAGTAAAGCAGATTGCCCTCCATGATATGGGAGGACCTCCGCTCATCATTTAAAGCCCTTTGTAGAACAAAGACTGACCTCCTCGCAGAAAGAAGGAATTCTCCCAGCAGACTGCCATTGGATTCAAATTCCCACTCTTCTCTGAGTCTCTAGCCTGCCCCATCAGACCTTGAACTTGGCCAAGCCTCCACAATCATGTGAGCCAATTCCTTATGATATACACACATCCTGTTGGCCAACCACCCTAACTGATTTGGAGGTCCTTTCTGCTCCTCAAATCCAATGTGCCTTCTTTTAAAATATTATCTCCCCATCTTTTCTGTTCTCATGGCCAAGTTCTCTGTGTCAAGTATTTGCAAGGAAATAATATCCAGAAACCTAATAAATCAGTCACCTTAAAAGATCACAGAGCAGGAGTAGCATACCAGAAGAGCCAGGCAGAATAAAATTTGTTGCCTTTTCTTCAGGTAAGATCTTACTGTACTTTGCTATCTGCTGCAAAATATCAGGCACCTCTTTTAGTAGCTGTTGATGAACAGGGCAAAAAATATGATGTCAAAGTCTTATTGCTGAAGTTGACAACTTTTTTCTTATTCAAATTAACTAACTCAACTGAAATTGTATTCAAATTAATTTGAGTATTCAGTTTTATATTTGGTCATGGGACTGAACTTTTTACCGTCCTTCATCCTCCCAACTCCCAGCAGTTTTGCTCTCCTGCTCCATAATGAAGATGAGTTAACAGATCAGGCCTTGGGAATGCAACTCAGCACCCCCCTCCCTTTTTCAGTATAACAACATATTTTAAGCTTAACACACAAGTAAACTGCTAAGAGGGGGCCATTTTTTACATGAAGGCCCACTTGCCTTGTAGATGCCTCATATCAAGGACTATGGCCCTCCTCCCACACCATCAGGAGGAAAATTGAATGATTGCCACATAGAGGAGAAGCGGCAAAGAGGACCCTGGGCAAGGAGGTGAGAAAGGGCCAAGGAACTGGAGAGCTCTTAGCACGGTGTGGAGCCCCAGGGGCCTCCCTATGAAGACCGTGTGCTTGGAAAATATGGGTGGGATGAGTTCAAGACAGAGGGGAGCCACTCCCAAACCACTGTGGACTCTAGACTGAAAGACTGGATGTCCCCATGAAGTAAAGAAGTGTTTGGATTTTGGGTGCCTTGATTTTGGCTTGTGATAAAGGTCTAGGCTATACTTTGTTCAAGAAACACCAACATTGCATTAAGAAAGCCAGAGTGTTTTATCTCTCCCCCATCCTGTTAGGTGAAGGTGAGCCACAGACCATGGAGAAAGCTTGCAGGCCTGCAGTTCGTGGAATTTGGAAGTCCAGTTGCATGGTTCCATAATTGTCCTCGCTCCAGTGGTCTTCCTAGGTTCCCTTTCCTGGGTGCAGAAGAGGAGGAAACACTTTTTTATTCTTGTGGAATTCAATAATAGAATTTCACTGTAGATATGCAATCACCATTTTTGTACACTGAGGTTCTCATGTTGCAAGTGTCCTTGTGGCAGCCGTGCAAAGTGCTGCAGACTCAGAAATCTAAGTGCACAAGATTTGCTAAGCCTGAGAAGAAAGGCATGTTCCTTGTGGGCTTTGTGTGGGACGGCAGAGACAAATAGCTCCTGCTTTTGCTGAGTCAAAATTCAGGTTAGGATCCAGAAAAAATTACTGAATTAAAAAGTCAGTTTTAGACATTTTATTTAACTCCCACAGCTTTCTTTCTCACAAGCCTAAGACACCACAGTGGAAAATATGACATTCTCATTCTTTTTTTTTTTTTTGAGATAAGAGTTTCACTTTTGTTGCTCAGGCTGGAGTGCAATGGCACAATCTCAGCTCACTGCAACCTGCACCTCCCGGATTCAAGTGATTCTCCTGCCTCAGCCTCCTGAATAGCTGAGATTACAGGTGTGCACCACTGCGCCCGGCTAATTTTTTTGTATTATTAGTAGAGATGGGGTTTCACCATGTTGGCCAGGCTAGTCTCGAACTGCTGACCTCAGGTGATCCACCTGCCTTGGCCTCCTAAAGTGCTTGGATTATAGGTGTGAGCCGCTATGCGCAGCCACTGTTGAGTTTCATCAAGAAAGAGCCTAGCTGGCCGTGTTGGCTCACGCCTGTAATCCCAGTACTTGGAGAGGCCCAGGTGGGTGTATGGCTTCGAGCTCAGGAGTTCAAGACCAGCCTGGGCAATATAGTGACACCTTGTCTCTACAGAAAAAATACACGAATTAGCCAGGTATGGTAGTGTGTACCTGCAGTCCCACCTACTCGAGAGGCCGAGGTGGGAGGATGGTTTGCGCCTGGGGGGTTGAGGTAGCAGTGAGCTGAAATTGTGCCATTGCACTCCAGCCTGAACAACAGAGTGAGACCCTGTCTAAAAAAAAAAAAAAAAAGAGAGAGAGAGAGAAAGAAAGACCCTCAGGGATTAAAGAGCATCTTTAAGATCATCTCTGGGTGGAACACACAGAGCAGAGGCACAGAGTCTGGCTAAGAAAGGCATTCCAGAGGGCCACTCCTGCCTGGGCCTGCCCTTGCCTGTGACCCACGGTCACCTCCTCCTGGCTCAGGCCAGCTTTACACCTTGCCTTCACATTTCTGGCCCCACTTGGAAGAGCTCTTGATCCTTCCCATGTGAGTTCACTGTTGACCCTTGTCCATCACTGTCACTGCTTCTGGAAACCCGAGACCAACCACACCTCTCGCTGCAGTGCCTGGGCGGGCTGCCAGGAGGCTCTTTTAGGCCAAGTCCAATCACACTGTGCTCCACCAACTCCAGATGAGCAAACACTGATTTTGACATAGTAAAATTTGCCTACCAAATTAGCAGTGACTTTTAAATGATAATCTGTAATAGTCAGTGACTCAATATTGAAGAGACTGTGGTGAGAAGGAAGTCTCTTATATGCTGATGGGGGGATAAATGGAGGCTGGAGGCTTTTCTCAAGTGAGATTTGTCTGTAGAGATGAGGTCTAGAAGTTCCACACATGAGATCCTACTGTAGGAAATAAATTAAATTTAGGTGTAAGAGCTCGAATGCCTTCAGATGTCAGTGATAGAAAACTTAATGAATGTGACTGCAGCATTCAGACCTTTCTTGGTAGTAAGTTTGGTAGTAAGAGGGCTGGGTGTGGTGGTTCACGCCTGTAATTCCAGCACTTTGGGAGGCCGAGGTGGGTGGATCACGAGGTCAAGAGATCAAGACCATCCTGGCTAACATGGTGAAGCCCTGTCTCTACTAAACATATAAAAAAATTAGCTGGATGTGGTGGCACCCACCTGTTGTCCCAGCTACTCAGGAGGCTGAGGCAGGAGAATTGCTTGAACCCAGGAGGTGGAGGTTGCAGTGAGCCGAGACTGTGCCACTGCATTCCAGCCTGGCGACAGAGTGAGACTTCATCTCCAAAATAAATAAATAAAAATAAGTTTGGTAGTAAGAAATCCTGGAGTGGTTTTGTGTCCCCTTGGTATAATGAAGAACCTGGAGTCTTTCTTTTCCCACTCTGCCAGAGTTGAAGGGACATGTTGTCTCCCCTCATGGTGGCACTCACAGCGTCCTGTCCTCATATGGCAAGGGACAAATACCAAAGAAGAGAGTGGGGCAAAAGGCCTTCTCCAAAAATGCCTTTCCCAGAAGCTTGTAAACACTTCCTTTCACCTCTGGATGTGAATTATTAACAAAGGGGAGTGAGATCTCCATGGTGCGCTCAGCCATCCAAGGCCCAGCAGGCACATGGCTGCCTGAACACCAGTGGGGTAGCATTCCAAAGGAAGGAGGCTAAATTGCTTCTGGGTAAGTGGCCAATGGTGTCTGCCACAGGGAACCAACATTTTCATACAAAGATATTTGATATAGTGTTATAAATATAAAGAAATAGAAACTGTGTGGTTAAGAAATTATGGTACATTTAAGGCTGAGGTGGGAGGATCATTTGAACCCAGGAGTTCAAGTCCAGCCTGGGAAACATAGTGAAACTCTGTCTCTAGAAAAAAAAGTAAGAAAGAAAAAAGAAATTATAGTCCATTTATTTGGATGGGGAAACTACTAAAACTAAAAGGGATAGACTCTGGCTTCCAACCAGGTTGGTCGGGCTCCAAACCCACATTCTTAGTTGCGACTACTTTGGATTTAACAAAATCATTAAGCACCATAGAAGGAAAAGCAACAGAAAGCCTTCCAAGATGTAGATTACTTAATAAAAAGCAGTCAGTGTACCACAATACCCCATTCTCTGAGAATGAGGGTAGTTAAGGGCTTTCTGACATTCTTATCCCAGCTGTCACTTTTGAGAGGTTAGCAGACTCTTCTGAGATTCTTTGCCCTATTCCTGCTGCAAGACCAGAACAGCTGAAAGTTAAAGCCAGTTTAAGTGTCCGTGGTTTAGTAAAGCACCGAAGCCCCTCGACCAAACTCGGGGTATATGAAAAAGCCTGATCAAAGAAAAGCTGTGTTTGGAGAATTCAGATGATAGTCACATGACTTTCTAACAATAATGGAAGATAATCTTTTAAAACAAAAGATTAAAGGGATTTTTTTTTTTTTAAAGACAGAGTCTTGCTCTGTTGCCCAGGCTGAAGTGCAGTGGTGCGATCTTGGTTCACTACAACCTCCACCTCCCAGGTTCAAGTGAATCTCCTGCCTCAGCCTCCAGAGTGGCTAGGAATACACACAGGATCACACAAATAATAGCACATTCAACCTGCTGTTCTTCAGTTTTCTGGGTTTTTAACTTAACATTAAATCTCAGAGTTCGTTTCTTATTAGTACATAAAAGTCTCTCATTCTTGGATACTCATTCTTTTATACCTGTAAAAGATGTAACAACATTTCTTTAATCAGTCCTGTTGGATATTTAGGATGTTTACAATCTTCTGCCATTTCCAACAAGGCTGCAGAGAATAACTTTACACTGATGATTTTTTGCACACACCTATCAGGATATCCACAGGATAAGTGTCTGAATGGAACTGCATGATCAGTAGAGGTGTACGTTTATACTTTGGTCAATATTGCTACATTGCCCTCTGTAAGCAAATATTTTTTAGTTTTTCATGTGACAAGATCTCATCATGGAGGTAAACATTTCTAACATCAAACCTAAAAGTAACTATTCCTTCACACTGTAGCTCACGCTGTGTAAGACTTTTTATTTTTGTAAAACTAATAGGTGAAAAACGATATTTTGTAGTTTTAATTTGTATTTTAAAAATTATAGGTGAAATCAAACATTTCCCCATATATAAAGAAGCCATAGTTTCCTTTCTCTAAACCTACTGTGCATATTCTTTGCTTATTTTTCTTTACTTTTTTTTCTATTTGGTTTTCATATTGATTTCTAGAAGTTCATTATATATTAGAGATAGGATATTTACACTATGAGTAATTGGCAAAAGCCTTGACATACACCAGCTACTCCCAAAATGTGTCCTAAATCAATTTAAATGTTTAAGACATTGTAGCAAATGCACTAAATTAATATTTAAAAATCATTTTCGCTATAGTGATTGTCATCGAATATTAACATGTGCCATATGTTTGTTGTTTTTACCTATGAAGTGAATGATGTGATACCTTGCAGGAAAACTAAAACAAAGCAAGAGATACAGCCGCCATTCCTGGGCATTTCATAAAATACTTGTTTCTTGTACATAGAGCCATGCATTTGAGGCTGTGTAACAGTAAAAGTTTGTGAATCGTTGGGGAAATTACTATCTCAAACAATGGACTTGATGGGTGCCATAGCTTGTGTTCCTTAAAAGCAAGTTGGAACTACAAGCCCAGGGCAGCCAGTGTGAGGGAAAAGGCTCAGAAAGAGAAAAGGCAAATGCAAAGTGGCACACTCCTGGGCTGATCACAGTCAAAGCTGGATTTATGGACAAGCTAAATGCAACCATTGTACCTCAGAAGAGTCAGGACGAAGTGGAAATAGTTTATCTGCCAGCTCCCTCCTGCCTCCTATCTCTCATTGGTCAGCTGGTCAATTTCAAGCCTCCTGCACCTGCAGTTCCAGACCTGGCTCTTGGTGCAGCCACTACGGAAGCAGATCTCAGATCCTGATGTGAGTGATTCAGCTGAGGCTGGAGGTGATGAAGGCGTGGGCATTGTGGAAGGAACAAGGGCATGCAGGACCACAGCCTGTGTGTCAGGGGGGCCAAGATAAGGTGCCGGACATGGCCAAGATGAGATGACATGTGTCTTCACTGAGTGAGCAGCTGATGGCCCAGGAGGGCAGGGAGGAGGCACATAGATTGGCCGGATTTCATAGCTGTGTGGCCACTTGTGTGTTATTGTGGCTTCCAAATGTCAGGCCAAGTTGACCCACAGTCATGGGAAGCTCCAGGGTTGGTGTGTGGGGAGACAATGAATCCACATAGTCCCCAAGGAAGAGGCTGGGTGGATAATCTGTTTCATAGAAAAATGTGCTATTGTATGGAAGAGTAGAAACACTTTGACATTTCACAAGCATCAACATGGAGAAATATTCGGAGCTTTCCCCTAAACCTTCCTTCTTGAGGATGAAAGAGTTAATTTCTCTGAGTCTTTCCCTGTTTTGGAATGTGACTGACCTGCCTCTAATCATAAGGGTGTTTTTGCCCCTTCTCTCTTCATTCCTTTTGAAGAGGAATGTAAGTTACTAGGTAGTTTTCTGGCTCCTTGGAAAACTCATAGCAGATCACTCTAAGAACGGCCGAGCAGTGATTATAACACCTCAACAGCATGAAGTATTGCATGGCCCTCTAAAAACCAATGAGAAGTAGAAAAAGTTCAAAAGTAACGTGGAAAATATTTCTCAAATGGTCTGACGTGGGGAAAACTAGAACAATGACAGATGGATACAGTGACTTCAGCTATGCTAAACATGTACACACATGACCAACACTGGGAAGGGACTTCAGAGAAGTTAAAATGGCTGTGGAGCGTTTGGTCAGATGTGGTGGGATTCCGTGCCATGCCAAGAATAAGCAGTTCCAGGGCCAGAGTGCTCTGAATTCAAATCCTGCCTCCTATGCTTGTCATTTTGGGAACAAAACTCACCTACTCAGAGCCTCAGCTTCCCATTCTTACTTTGTAGATTAAAATGACAGATTTAGTGTGTGGCATTTACTAGGCTCAATAAGCAGTATGGATTATCTTTACTGGAGAAGAATTTTTAAGTATTGTTACAAAGTAGTTATAATAACTTAAAGGCTTAAAAACACTTCTGTTAATAGTAGTACATGTTAGGCAAGGCGCGGTGGCTCATGCCTGTAATCCTAGCACTTTGGGAAGCCAGGGCAGGCAGATAACCTGAGGTCAGAAGTTCGAGACCAGCCTGACCAATATGATGAAACCCTGACTCTACTAAAAATACAAAAATTAGCTGGGTGTGGTGGCATGCGCCTGTAATCCCAGCTACTCGGGAGGTTGGGAGGTTGAGGCAGGAGAATTGCTTGAACCTGGGAGGCAGAGGTTGCAGCAAGCTGAGATTGCATCATTGAACTCCAGCCTGGGCAACAAGATTGAAACTGTCTCAATAATAATAATAATAGTACATGTTCATTGTAGAAAGTTTTAGCAACACATACAAATGAAAAATATAAAAAATATTTTACTTGTAATCATGCTATCCAGAAATGGCCACAGTTTAACATCTTAGAGTACAGATCCGTGAATCTGGTTCAAGCCCTGGGCCTGCCTGCTGCCCCTCAGGAAGTTACTTAGTGTTCCTGAGACTAAGGTTCCTCCTCTGGAAAATGGGTCCAATAATATCTACTCAAGAGGTTGTGTGAGCACTAAATAATATGATGTTTGTACAACGCTCAGCCTGGCAGATAACAAATGCTTAAATTGTTGATTACTAATATTAATGCTGACACAGAGAAGATACATTAATTCTCTGCCACTCGTACAAACACCTGCACCGTTCATCCCGGAATATACTTTATCTCTCTTGTGATGTTAACAGCTCACCACAAAAATCTGTATGATTCAGTCAGGAAGAAGAGAATTCTAGCAGATATATGACCAGTTTCTCAAAGAAACAGAATTGCCAACCCATATATTGTTAAGCTTTGTTAAGGCACTATTGATGCATAATAAACTGTTCGTATTTAAGTGAACAATTGGATAAGTTTGGACATATGGACCACTCATGAAAATGTAAGGGAGGCAAACTATCTTTTCTTTACCCATTCTAGGTTGATGGCAGAGGCCCAATAATAAAAGGCAGACTAGAAAAAAAGTGTATCAATTTATTTTTTAGTTTTTTTTTTTGAGACGGAGTTTCGCTATTGTTGTCCAGGCTGGAGTGCAGTAGTGCAGTCTCGGCTCACTGCAACCTCCGCCTCCTGGGTTCAAGTGTTTCTCCTGCCTCAGACTCCAGAATAGCTGGGATTACAGGTACACACCACCATGCCCAGCTAATTTTTATATTTTTAGTAGAGACAGGGTTTCGCCATGTTGGCTAGGCTGGTCTCAAACTCCTGACCTCAGGTGATGGGATTCAGGACAAACTACTCCCAAAATATGGCACTATAACTGCCCAACAGGTTTCCCTTGCCCACTGCCTAGTCAGAGCCAATTTATCAAGACAGGGAATTGCAATAGAGAAAGAGTAATTCATGCCTGGGCCTCCTGAAGTGCTGGAATTACAGGCATGAGCCACTGCACCTGACCTTCAGTTTATTTCACTTATGTTTTACACGACACAAGAGTCTTCATAAAGAAATGAAGACTGGAAGAAACAGTTAAACTTGCGTATTTTTTCACTAACTTTGATAAAGAGTGGACAGTCATGGAGGAATATAATTGAACAAAGGTGCAATCTACTGGTGATGAACTTGGGGGAGGTACTTAGCAAGGCCTGTTCGCTCAGATTCTTCTTTGTGACCCCATGATTTCAGAGATAAGAATGTTCCTTTCCTCCAAGTATAGGAAGGGCACCTCTCAAGTGAGCTTCCTGTGACCTGCTTTGGTAGAAGGTCAGAAAATCCCTCCTAGGTTTTATGACCTGCTGCAGAGGAGAAGAGTGGAGAAAGGGGAACAGGACTGTTTTCTGAAATTCTGAAATCTCAAAATAATTCAACATGCCAATGTGCTGAAACCGCCATTGCAAAATAGTAGTGAAAGAGATCTGACCAACTCCATCTCGCCTCTATCCTCCAACATGTCTTGTTCCTTCCTGGGCGTAGGCTGAACTAACTTTGAGAGGGACTTAGTTTCTAGTTTAAAACAAAGATGGTAACAGGGCCTGCAGACTAACAAAAGACAAGAAATTATGTTTAGGAGTCATGCAGCTACATGCTACAAAATTCTGAGCCTTCCCAAATTGCACCTGGAGATAACATCATTATTGTAAAACCTAAGATCAGTGTTTAAGGTATTTTGCAGTCTCTGTACTTGATGGATCAGCTGGCACCACTCAGATCCATAAACTGGCTCATCTAATCTTGTAGCCCACACCCAGGAACTGACCCAGCACAAGAAGACAGCTTAGACTCCCAGTGATTTTCTGTCTGACCTGACCAATCAGCACTCCTGACTCACTGGCTGCCCCCTACCCACCAAGTTATCCTTAAAAACTCCTATCCCCAAAAGCTCGGGGAGACTGATTTGAGTAATAATAAAACTCTGGTCTCTTGCACAGCTGTCTCTGCCTGAGTTACTCTTTCTCTATTGCAATTCCCCCACTTTGATAAATTGGCTCTGTCTAGGCAGTGGGCAAGGGGAAACTGTTGGGTGGTTACAGTGCCATATTTTGGGAATAGTTTGTCCCGAAAACCATCACCACAATTCAAACAGTGAGCTTCTCCTTCACCTCCCAAATTTCTTGCACGCTTTGTAATCTCTCCCCCAAGGCAATCCCTACTATCAGTCACTATAGTCTTCACTTTATAGAATTCTATACAAATAAGTCACACAGCGGGTACTTTTTTGTCCAGCTTATTTTGCTCAGAATAATGGTGCTGAGATTCACCCCTCCTGTTACATGTACCTGTTACGCATTTCTTTATCTTGCAGAGTCGAGACACACATCAGCCTCAGGATCAAGCTTTTAAGTGAGTGTTTAACAAGCTGTTCTTCTTTTCTGCCCTGTCACCCCAGGACACAGAGCACCTTCTTTTCTCTTGCGCTGAGTGCATGAGTCACGTAGGTCAATGTGACTCTCAGGCAGGAGGTTTATGGTGACCACGGTGGGGATCTGCACTGATGGATTCTTCCCGAGGGGTTGGCTCCAGACAAGATCAGAGGCTTGAGTTCAGAGAGCCACACCTGGTTTCTCAGGTCCTCCAGGAGGCACAGAAACAAGAGAAACCTGAGGCCCAGAACAGGCAGTATAACTTGAGATTGTCGGGCCAGGCACCCTCTGCTAGGACTGCTTTCACTCCCCACTGGGCTGACCTTGCATTTTATAGAGATGCCCAAGCGATGTCACCTAAAAAGCAAGGATTTGTCATTGAAGTCTTCTTAATTAGAAGGGAATGTCTACATTATTTACCAATTAACTCCTCGTTCCTCCTCAGGGGCAGTGCTTTGGCCCCAGGGTTCTATAATCACATACAAAATATTTCCACTATTACGATGCTCATTCAAAAATAAATAAATATCAGCACCCCCACAGATGTTTCCTTATTTGCTGAAGGAAAAAGAAGATAAACACTGTTATTGTGATTCACAATATTTGTGTAAAAGACACCACACTAGAGCCTTCCCAAGTACTCCCAACAATAATATTTTGGGAACTTTAATTTTTTATCTTGGGTGGCTCCATGCCACTTGGATTCAGCTCGGGGCTCCCCCCAGTGTTAATACCTACAGTAAGTCAGAGGAGGCTTGGAGGACGACCCAGTGCTTCCAGGAATTTTCTGTGCCCCCTTGAGGCTGGAGGTTGATTTCCCTTTGGCAGCAGGTGTCAGGGAGGTCTATAGCACCTGTTGACCTTTCCAGATGAGCTCAGAGGGCACTAAAAGCAGGAGATCTCCAACCGGAGTTACCATCAGAATCACCTGGAGGGCTTGTGAAACAGATGGCTCAGCCGCCCCCAACCCCCTACGGTAATCTGTGATTACTGGGGCTGATTCAGTAATCTGTGCTGGGGCCTGGAAAGATGCATTTCTAGCAGGTGTCCAGGTAATGCTGATGCTGCTGGTCTTGGGACCACACTTGGATAACCACTGGTCTGATGTTTCTCTTTCTTTCCAAAGCTCCTTAAAATGTTAACTCTCAGATGGGAAACTGATTTGCAGAAGCCTGAGAAGAGACCCTCCATTTCCCAGGGACTGCACTGAAATAGGGAGTTTAAGGCGGGTGGGCAAAAAAGGCCCCCCTGGCTGGTTCCCAGGCTCTGGGTGAAGGGGGTTGTTTCAAGGGTCAAGAATCTGCCTGGTACATGACAATTTCCTGGAAGGTGCTTAGATGTGCTCTCTCCCTGGGATGACTGTGCTGGGAGAGGATTATCCTGGATTCACTGTGGCTGTCTGAACTTGGGACAGAGCATCCAGGATATTGGGGGAAAGTCCTTAAAGTTGTAAGTATCTGAGCCCCAGTCAGTTTTTGGGACTGAGCCACAGAGAAGAGAGAGTCTGAGGCCTGACCTCGGCCCCTAGCTTGTCCAGGGTGGGCAGATCTGCAAAACTGGGCAGAAAACGGTCAGTGAACGAGAGTTAGAAACAAGTGTCCATTGAGCCTGAGGCCTGGGCCTGGAGGTGCAGGGACAGTGGGCTCGTCAGGAGTCTACACCGAGGAAGGAGCAGAGCAGAGTGTGGGGAAATGAGGGTGGAGATGGCTTCCGAGCTTGGGAGGGCAGGGGTGATGCAGGGCCCATCCTGGCACAGTGCCCAGTATCTGGGCCCAGCTTAGAACCTGTGCTGGGAAGCATTTCACCAGGGCATGTGCAGGGTGGACCTCAAGGCTCCAGGGCCAGTGATGCACCTGTCCTGCTGGGCTCTGGTTGGGCCCCCACTGACATCTCACATGACTGTCCTCTACACCTCTTGCTGGGCCCATTCAAACCTGAGAGGGGCGCACTCCTGGGCTGTCTAGTGTCAGAAGTGGCATCTTTGAGGTGGGCTGCAAGTCAGACGTTGCAGAGGCCAGCCACG
This sequence comes from Callithrix jacchus, assembly GCF_049354715.1. Classification (NCBI taxonomy): domain Eukaryota; kingdom Metazoa; phylum Chordata; class Mammalia; order Primates; family Cebidae; genus Callithrix; species Callithrix jacchus. Next base: position 42,849,002 of record NC_133518.1, read on the forward strand.
ACGCTTCCTGTTCCTCATCCAGCCTCCCCCATTCCTTGTCCTCCAGGTTCCCTTCTGGGTGCCTGCATTCAGAGGCTGGTCAGTGGCCCTATCACATCCTGTGACTCTGCCCTTGCTCCTCAGTAGTAGCTGAGCCTCCCAAAGAGGCACTGAGGCGTGCGCTAGTCTGCTTTAAGTTTTCTAAGTCTTGGACTCAGGCTTCCACCTGCTGGCCGGAGGAGTTGGACTGTTCTGGGCCATACCTTCCGCGTTGGGATGGCCACTTACCTTCTCTGGGCAGCAGAATCTCCCTCGGTGTCAGTACTGTTGGGAGGATTATGTAAGTGAGTGCTCATGAAATACATATTAATGCCCACTGCGTTAGCCTGCACCTCTGCTTCTAGAACTCTGGTCCACTTTGACCCCAGTGTCTGTCCCGGAACCTTGCCTGCAGCTGGTGATCTGGACCATGGGCTATGTGATGGCAGAATTTGTGCACTGAGGCAGAGCTGGGTGGGGCTATAAGAATGGACTCGGCTCTCTCCCCAGGTCATGAAAGTTTAGATGATGTGGGCATTTGAAAAAGAGTCAATGATGCTTCGCAAATATGATTCTTGGAATGTGAAAAGACCGAATCAAACTGAGGGTTTTTGAACTGCAAGGAATGGAGGCGCCCTTTTATTCTGAGGTGCAACTAATCCTGCTACCCGGCAGAGCATCTTTCCTATTAGAAGAGTTTAAAGCGTCCCTGGGGCCTGTCTCGAAGCCACTTTTCACTCCATTACGTTTTCAAAAGGGAAAGAGCTAATGGCAAGAGTGGTGACCCCTTGCACAGACTTAGATTTAGGGCCCCAGAGAATAATGACTGCCCCGAACGTAGTGTCCTCCTTTCCACTGACCACACACTGCCTGAGGGAGGCAGGGGCCTTTGTCTCCACTCTACAGAGAAAGGAATGAGACTGGGGTGAGCAAGGGACTCGCCTAAGGGGACGTGATGGCAAGGAAAGGAGCCCAGGGCCCTGACTTCAGCTTCCAGGCTCTGAGACATGCTATTCCACCGGTGGAACAAGGGCTGGTGCTGAGTGAGTCTCTTGAGAGGAGGCTTTTGGGGCCAAGTTGTCACTGAGGCTGGGTGGGGGAGCCCTGATGAAGAGAGGAAGGAGGGGCCCATAGGACAGGGAAGGCCAGGAAAGGGAGGTTGGGCCTACCCTGGGCCTGCTTGGAGTTTTATCCCTTCCTCGAACTTAGGACTTTCTGGAGATTTGGAGATAGTCCTTCATACGCTGACTGCATCCTGCTTACAGATCAGGGGTGCCCCCCGCAGGCACCTTCTGACCCTCAGAACCAGCAGCCATGGGCAGGGCTGAGGGCAGAGCACCTCTCCCAGTGCTCCTCTTCCCGAGGGATTGTCCTGAGTGTGTCGAGGAAGAAGAGCTGCCAGATAAAATACCTAAGTACTGCGTGGGACCTACTTGGACTAATAAATTATTTGTTGTTTCTCTGAAGTTCAAACTTAACTGAGTGTCCTATATTTTTGTGTGTGTGTGTGTTTGTTTTGTTTCTGTGAGATGGAGTCTCACTCTGTTGCCCTGGCTGGAGTGCAGTGGTGTGATCTTGGCTCCTATATTTTCTTTCCTAAATCTATTACCCTTAGCCCAGGTAGAACCGACAGGCTGCTGCGGTGGGAGCTTCTGAAGCCCTTTCTGCCCCCAGGACAGTTCCAGAACCGGGTGGGGCTGCCTTAAAGAGGCAGGCTCCAGGGGCAGAGGGCTGGGGAAAGGACAGGGCCTGCAGCAGGTAGTTTTAGGTTCGGCACAGTAAAAAATTTCCTCCTGGAGGCCAAGGCCGGTGGCTCACGCCTGTAATCCCAGCGCTTTGGGTGGGTGGATTGCTTGAGCCCAGTAGTTTGACACCAGCCTGGGCAACATGGTGATGAAAATGGGAGAGTTCCCTGACCCTCCATGAAGGATGTTCAACAGGTGTGTGTTTGTCTGCCGTGAGCACTCAAACCCCCTACAGGAGGGGGAACATGCAGACGGGCAGGTGCAGGAGCTAGGGTGAACACCCCTGGGCTCTGGCCCCAGGGCAGCATTCAGGGTGGGTGTGGGTGACCCCAAAGCCCAAGTGGGTGCATGTTACAGTGCTCTCTTTTAGCCTTGCTGTCCATGAATGGCTCAAGTGTTATAAGACTTCATTGCCCTCTTGGTACCCAGGTCCTTGTCCAGCATCCAGGAAGACTCAGGTCACACATGGACTTAAAGGATGGTGAATGCAGGGGTTTTGTTGAGTGGTGGAGGTGGCTCTCAGTGGGATGGGTGGGGAGCTAGAAGGGGGATAGAGTGAGAAGATGATCTTCTTCTGGAGTTTGGCCATCCAGTGGCCAATCTCCTCTCTAAGTGTTCCCTGCTAAACTCCTCTGTTCAGATGCTCCTTCTCCTCCCTCTGCCAGGCCGTTCTGCCATTCTTCTGCTCTTCTGTTCATCTCCTCATGTGCTTATAGAGTCTAGGGTTTGGGGTTTCTGTGGGTACAGGATAGGGGACCGTGGTGGGTCAAAAGGCAACCTTTGGATTCCAAAAACAGGAATGTCTGTCCTCATTTAGGGCTGCATGTTTCCAGGCTTGAGGGTGGGGCCTTTGCCAGGGAACTACCCTCTTCTACCCAGTATTTCCCTGTCTCCTGTCTATATCAGTGAGATCCTGTCTCTATTAAAAATATAAAAATTAGCCTGGCATGGTGGTGCCTGCCTGTAATCCCAGCCACTCAGCTGAGGCAGGAGAATTGTTTGAACCTGGGAGGTAGAGGTTGCAGCGAGCCGAGATTGTGCCACTGCACTCCAGCCTGGGCGACAGAACAAGACTCCATTTAAAAAAAAAAAAAATTTCCTCCTGGCATGGGGCCATCATCACAGAGTGCCTCCCATTCTGTGCCCTTCTAGCCACCAGGGCCTCCAGCAGGGCTCTGATCCCTCCTCTTCAGGGACCCCTTTAGCTGTCCATCCCCTAGGCCCAGTGGCTCCCCAGCTCCCTCCTCTCAGGTGTGGTGTGGAGACCACACTGTTAGGCCTAGGCCCTTCTACTAAGGGACCAACACAGCTCCTAATATCCCAGTTAGGGTTGGTCCAACCCACACAGAGTCCCACAAAGTCACCTTTGCTCCGCTGAGCCAGCAGCTCTGAGAAAAGAGGTTTCTCTGGAGCTCTCACCTGGTGATGAAGCTGCTTTGCTTGGCAGGGTGCAGATTTCTGCATGTACTTCCTTCCTCCGTCAGCTTCCACCTGTGCCTTTGCATTAGCATCCCTAGCACTGACCAAAGGTACTAGAGAGAAGAAGTCAGGGGCACAGCCAAATGGAGAACCTGGGGTCATGATACTCTGATCTGTGAAAACAAGGTCTCTGTAGCTCAGATAGAACAAAGTGGTGTTCCTCTTGCTGCAGAGAGCTTTGGATTACCTGAAAATAAAGCCTGGAACTAACTGAGCACCTGCTTGTATGCTGGAGGACCTGAGCTGTGTGGCTGTTTCTGTTCCACACAAAGCTCTGAGGTCAGATATCGTTATCATTCCCATTTGATGCTTGGAGACTGGGGTTTGCAGAGCTTAGGGAATGTGGCCAAAGCTGCTCGGTTGGCCAGTGGCACCAGGTCTGCCCCTTAGGCCTGTGCTTTTTACTGTTGGATACACTTGGCACTACTGACATTTTGGACCTGACACTTCTTTGTGGTGGGGGTCTGTTCTGTACCTTGTAGGATGCTTAGCAGCATCTCTGACCTCTACCCACTAGATATCAACAGCAATTTCCTAGTTGTGACCAACACAATTTTTTTGAGGCTGGGCATGGTGGCTCATGCCTGTAATCCCAGTACTTTGGGAGGCCAAGGTGGGAAGATCATATGGGGTCAGGAAGTCAAGACCAGCCTGGCCAACACAGTGAAACCCCATCTCTACTAAAAATACACACACACACACACACACACACACACACACACACACACACACACACACAATTAGCCAGCCGTGGTGGCGCATGCCTGTGGTAGCAGCTACTTGGGAGGCTGAGGCATGAGAATCACTGGAACCTGGTAGGCGGAGGTTGCAATGAGCTGAGATTGTGCCACTGCATTCCAGACTGGGCAGTAGAGTGAGACTCTGTCTCAAAAATTAAAAAAAAATTTTTTTTGAGACATTGCCAAATGTTCCTTGGGGCCAAAAATCATCCCTCGATGAGAATCACTGTTCTGCGGTGGTCCTGGTCTTGCTTCGTCACAGGCAGAGGCAGTCTTATGAAGAGATGGAGCAGCCAATGGCGCTCAAAAAGTGTGGCCCCAGTCAAAACCCCCACAGGTTGAGTCAGCTTCAAAGGTTTGAAGGAGGGCTAAGTGTTTTGGGCATCTCTTATGAGACTGGGCATCTATCTCAGGCCTCGTAATATTTTTTCAGAATTTATTATGTGCACTAGTTCAGCAGAGGGCATGATAGCACTGACCCTCTAAGTCCACCTATGTGGCCCTGAGAGGGGCCATGGAGGCCCTGAAGGAGGGTTGTGAGGTCTAAAGCTGGTGCAGCCCAGGCCTTCCTGGACTCTCTGAGTGGCTCCTGGTGCCTGAGGGCCCCCATGGACCCCCCAGCTGCCACCTCCAGGCCATTTTGTCTTCTTAAGGTGACAAGTGAAGGGTTCCAGTGGAGAGGATGCCAAAGGACAAGCTCTTCCTCCCACTGCCCACCCTGGGGGCCAGTTGTATTGGAATTGCAGGAAATTGTAGGAAAACTGGGTCTGGTTTGAAACAACACCTCTTGAACTATGACTGGAAACTTGAATCCCATTCCCCTTTCTGTCCCCACCCCGCCCCCAACCCCCATTGTTAGGATGGCTGAAAAACAAAGGTTCTCTAAATGTTGGCACTTTCACCGACTGCTCTATAGACTTTAGGAATTTAGGGCATGCAGGCAATACGAGTGGCTTCTTTACTATGTTTTGGTGGTCTGTTGGTAAAGGTTTTCATGTATTTCTCAATATGTGGATAAAACGTTTCAAATAGAGTGATTAAATTTAAGCATTTCAATCTCATAACTGGGCAAATCTCTACATTCCCTTAAGCATTTCAATAAAATAAAACACATTGAAACTTTCCAAGATACAAGCAAATAGGGTATTTACTTATAAAAATTAGCTTAAGATGATCTACATCATTTTTTGCTGCAAATGTTTTTGAAATGTAGCATTTTTGTTTTCTTTTAAACCACCACCACTACCACACACACACACAGGCCCAATTGAGTCCCCAAGTGATGGTTACATTCTTACTGGCCACAAGTTTTAATTTCTTCCCTGTTCCCTGTAAACAGTGGGAGGGGTGGTCAAGTGGATGGCCAGCCAGAGGAGAGAATGCCTGGATCTAGGCCTTACACTGGAAGGGCCCATTATCATCCAAGATGTGTTCTGCGCCAACAGAATGCAACTGTCAGTCCCTTCCTTTCCTTATTTCAGCCATAAGACTGCTTTCTGTTTTTTGGAGACAAGGTCTCACTCTGTCACCCAGGCTGAAGTGCAGTGGCAAAATCTCAGCTCACTGTAGCCTCCACCACCTGGGTTCAAGCGATCCTCCTACCTTAGCCTCCCGAGTAGCTGGGACTACAGGTGCACACCACCACACTCAGCTAATTTTTGTATTTTTTGGTACCGATGGGGTTTTACAATGTTGGCCAGGATGGTCTTGAACTCCTGACCTCAAGTGATCCACCTGCCTTGGCCTCCCAAAATGCTGGGATTACACCTCAGCACCCAGTAAAGGCTTTTTGTCCATGCATCTTGACAGAATGGGTGCTGGGCTCATTTCCCACACCAGGCTCTTTCATTGATTAAGCCAAAAAATCTCAGAAATGACCAAGACTCTTCTATTAGTCCCTCACAGGAAGATGGGGGAAGCCTGACAATGCATTCTACAGGGTCTAAGATGCTGCTAAACTGGTCCACTGTCATGGAGGTTTTGGGGAAGGCTGGGAACATCCTCTCAGGAAGAGGCCACTGGAGGAATCGAATGATCTACACAAATAATTGGGGGATGAAATGGGCCTCAGGGGTTGTCTGGGCATTGAGCTTGTGAAAAATCCTCAGGTCCCTCTGGTCCAGTCTGTGGCTTCACACCGAGCATCTTGAGGGCAGCATCTTAGAGCCCCTGGGTTAGCAGAGTGTGGCATGCTTAGCAGGGGCCCAATACTTTTTCTTGACAATATAATCTTTAAAATCTTGCACATGTAAAGACACACAAATCCAAAGAGGTTATTTAACCAAGATCATAAGTGGCATTTCTTATGACTCCACTTATGCGGCTAATGGTGGGACAGCAAGGGATGAGTGGGGTTGAGTCATGACTGTCAGCCCATCCCTTGCTGTCCCACCATTAGCTGCAGTAAGTTATTCCTTCATGGAATGTTTATTAAGCCTTTTTGCCACTAAGAGCAAGGGCTGTAGGGTATAATCAAAGTCCTTCCCTATCCTTGGAGTCATTTACAGTCTGGTGAGGAAGTTATGATAAATGTCTACAATTGGATAAAATATGTGCTGTTACTAAGTGATTCAAGTTGACCTGGCTTCCAGGAATCATTAACATGGACATAGATAAAACACACAACATCCTGCTCCTCCTATGGTCTTTCCCATCTCACTGGATGACCCCCTTTCTTCCAGTTGCTTAGGCTACTAGATCCTCCCAGACTCCTTTCTCCCACATTCTGCCTGTTAATAAATCCTGTTGGCTCTACCATCAAACACAACCAGCACCTGACCACCCCAACCACCCATGGTACGCCTCACCTGATAGGTGTACTGGCCTACCCCATCCTCTCTTTCTCCTATAGTCTCGAGACTTCTCAACACAGGAGAGCAATCCAAAAAAGGTAAGTGAATCACGTTACTGAGCCACTTGACCCCTCCATCACCCAGGTCTCCTATTCCCTCTCACTCATCCTGCTTCAGCCACACCAATCCCCCTGCTGTTCTTGAGCACACCGTGCATTTTATTTCTTCTTCCTGTGAGGATCTTCCCCTACATATCCACATCACTCCCTTCCTCACCTTCTTCAGGTCTTTGTTAAAAAGTATCTCCTTCCTTGACCCCCCCATCCTATCTGGCACTCCTGTCTCCTTCCTGCACATTACTTTGATCCATAATGCCACCATCTGACGTATTTTACTTTTCTTCAATCTCCAGAGTATAAGCTCTAAGAGACAGTGATTTTTGCTGTATTCTTACTCCTGACACATAATTTTGATGGCAGTTTAGTACTAAGACTTTGGGTCAAGATTTGGAATTTACTTTAGCCTGTATTCCTGTTTCCAAAGCTTTAAAAACAAATGTATACCAAATTAACACCAAAATCTCAAGCTCCAAAGGTCTCAGGTGAGAGTTATGGCCTCATCTATGACTTTCTCTCAGTGATGATTTTGTCGACCTTTATTTTTGTTAGTATTATAAAAATAGGTGACATTTTGCATCTCCAAATGTAAAATAATATTGACAGTGCCTTTTCAAACTACATTCTGGCTGGGTGCAGCGGCTCACACCTGTAATCTCAGTACTTTGGGAGGCCAAGGTGAGGAGATCACCTGAGGTCAGGAGTTCGGGACCAGCCTGGCCAACATGGTGAAACCCGTCTCTACAAAAATTAGCCAGCTGTGGTGTCAGGAGCCTGTAATCCCAGCTATTTGGGAGGCTGAGGTGGGAGAATTGCTTGAACCTGGGAGGTAGAGATTGCAGTATGCTGAGATCGTGCCACTGCACTCCAGCCTGGGTGACAGAGTGAGACTCTGTCTCAAAAACCAAAACCAAACCAAAACAAAACAAAACTACACTCTGATGTGGATTCTGAGGTGTCTCTTTAGGGATCATTTACCCCATTGTGCATTGGGAACCATTAAAACAACGGTTGCTCCTTTAACTCTGCAGGCAGTGTGGTCTTTTTGGTTCTGGATGGAGTTGAGAAAAATGTTTGCCAAACAACGTTATCTGCTCCAGACAACAGAATTCTTTCTCAATGAGTAAAACTTACGTATCTAAGACTGAACTCCATCTCAAAAAGCAGATCAATAAAAAGCACAAAGGCTTTGCTTGATAGTATGAAACAAAAAGGATTTGGAATATAAGGCAGAAAACTGATTATCTTAATAGTACTTTAATTAAACAAGTCATACCTTCTCTGCTGTCAATATAAAATAAAGGCATAAGCTCAAAATATGATGGCAAATGGTGTCCCCACACTATGAAGTCAAATGGCAAAATGATAAGCCAAGGAATGAACTTTTTAGCCACAAAAGAGCTAACCTCAGGTGAAGATATGCATGAGGAATTAAGACCAAAGTTCTCTGTATATGGTCTGTACCCAAGACAGGTTATTCTCTGAAATGTTCCCAGAGAAGTTCAGTACTCGCCACTGGAGTAGAAAAATGTGTATCAGGAGTGCCAAAGTATGTTTTGTATCTTACTCTTGCGTAATATAAAGGGCTTCTGCATGGTCCTCGTTGTCTCTCACTTTGGAATCATACAATTTGAAAAGGAAATATGGTCCCCTTTCCCTTAAATGCCTAGGGGTGAGTATGAGAGGAATGCTAATGTATCAGTAAATATAGAGATTCAAACACTCTCTTTATTAACCTTAAACTCCTCTGGAGCTCGGGCTGTGTTTTATAGAAGGATTTTTTAGGGATGCTATTATAAAAGGGTTCAGGTACGAATCAGGGAGGATCCTGGCTTCTCTTGTTGAGGGCACAAGTTACATCCACTAACCTGGTCTCTGGTGCTGTCACTTTATATTCTCCAGGTATCTCAACAAAATGGCACAACACAGTCAAATTCTAATATTCTGAATGAAGGATGACACACTGAAGGTCAATCTATAGGGTAGGTTAATCTTCAGGGGTCAGTGCAGGGCCTGAGGAACGACAGGCTCTGAAAGAATTCTTCTTTCTACTCTTCTTGAAAAAAGTCAAACATAGTCTGGAAAACTCAGGTTAAAACTTTATCTAGACACAAGTGGAATATATTCCTCCACCACAGATGTACATGGCTCTAGGGAATGACAGGAGCCTGCAAGGTGCTTTGAACACCGTGGATCCTAAAAACAAGTCTGCTGGATGAATGAACCTATAAGAACACAGCCCATCAAAAATCAGCCGAGTTTAAGTGCAATAAAATAATACTGAACGCTTTCTAGATTGCATCATTCTTACGGGAGACTTCTCACTTCCACTGTTCCCTTACTCATAGGCAAAGTATAATAATTTTAAACAAGAAGAAAATACTAAACCAGTAAGAAAATACAGTCTCACAAAGAACAGACAGGCTTCTTGTAATTTATTTCAGTTATTTCCAAGCGACAGTTACAAAAGTTAATTTTTATAATACTCTTGATAAGAAAATAAAATTTAAATAAAAATACATTCTCAACAATACAACATGGTTACACAAATTCACTACATTAAGTTTTGATAACTTACAGTTTCAAACTGGACATTGTAAAAACCGGTATTTACTAGCAACATATTAATTTCCAAATTAATAAAAATGGAAGCAGATAATATCAACCAAGATTGGCAATTAAACTCTAGAATGAGTCTTGTATTTTTCACATACTGTAAGGACACCTAAAAGGCTATGCAGACTTCTGTCTTTACAGGATGTACCGTTAGAGCAAATTAAAGGTGCTTTCACTAATAAAAAGATCTGTTTTTCAAAACCTGGCATGAATGAAATCAGGCTTCAGAAACAGAAATAAAAGCCATATCATTCATCACCTTTTTTTTTGTTTAATAAAAAAAGCCTAGTTTTGACACTTAACCATTACCCGTGATATTAAAAACAAGTTTCTTTGGCAAATAAAATAATTCAGTTTGATAAATTATATTCCTGGGAGTAAAAACCTTTGCTATTGCCCATCATCTTATTAAATGAATATTAAAAAACAAAGCTAAACAAAAATAAAACAACAAAACAAGCAACAGATCACACCACAATTTCAACTGATGGAAATGGCTATACTAAGAACCAGAACCAGCATTTATGGCAAGTTTCCCCATATCATCCTTTTCTTTCCTTCCTGGAGTTTTTAGGTTTTTAGGATGAAGTGAGCTGCCTTGTAAGTTTTCAAATGTGGAAAAGGTAGAGAAAGCATATCAGGTAGTAAAAATTAAAAAAAATTTCTAAGTAACAGCAGAGGAATAAGGGCCCTGGAAGCAAATTTCTTGGTTATCTTAGGTTCCTACTGACATGGCCTCTTATTTCAAAAGTCTTTCAAAGAAAATTAATTTAATTTCACATTACTTCTTTTTAGGCTGTGCCAAGTTAATTCCAGTTAAACTGGCTGTTTAAAAGTGTCACATGAAGAAAAGAACTAGATGACTGAACTCTCCCCCTTTCAAATCCAGAGTTATGTATGCACACAGCCTTGGTCTCTCTGATCATGCCATGATCTTTAAAAACAATCACGATTGGGAATTTGATATTAGAAATGTTAGATGAATATTTCTTTTGTCTTAAAAAAGTAGCAGAGGACTAAAAAGTCACTAAAGAATAATGATTGGTACCTGGCAATGTTTACATGTTCTTCACAGGTAGACATTTCAGAGACTCTTAAAAGGAATTTTAATCTAAATGTAATTTGAGAATGAGAAATTTATTAAATGGCTAAATTCTTTTACATGTATAAATCAGTATAGTTTATGGAATCTACAAGTTTATAAAATTTAAAGGACTCTTTCAAACTTGTCTTTAAAAGGAGCCAGGAGTAATAATCCACCATAATGCAGACTTAAACATAACTCATTGATTTTTACAAGTCATTTAGAGAAATACACTGCTCAGTTATATTATTTTATGGAACAACTTTGATTGTACACCAGTAGTCTTTAAAAATAATTACCTAATAACAATATAATTTAAAAACGATTACCCACCAATAAGATAATTGGCAAAGTGTATCTTGAAATATAGCTTATGCTCAGGGAAACTAAAAAAAGCACTACTAGTAGACTTACAATAATAAGTCACAGTTTTGAACAGAAACATGTAAATACTCCAAGGTTCAAAGTACCACATTTAGAAAATATTTTGAATAAAAAAAGACAAAAATAAAGAGTACCATGGTTTTTAATACTGATGAAGCAAAGTGTATCCCTCAATTTCAAGGTGGCAACTTGCTTCGACTGTTTATTTACAGTTAGGGTTTTTAGGACAAAAGTACATTTCTAGGGGAAAAAAGTCTTCAAATAGTTGCTTGGCCAAATTCCATTTGGCTAGCAGGCAATAAGGAAAGAGCAATGAATATAAACATTTTTCAGGAAAGCATTATTTCTAGACTTAAACACTGATCATTCAACTGATCATAAAGATTAGATACCATGGAGTATCTAAAGTATAATCTGGAGCAGTCCAGATTATTAAAGTGCGCTGAGTGACTGTTCTCGAGAAAGATCAGAACCTAACACTATGAGGAGGGCATCCTTATGGTGGCCCTTATTACAACATGAAATAGCAGGTGAAGTCAAGTGATTTTCCCACCACTTTCGTTCCCTGTTTACTTTCTCTTTCAGAAGAGATGTCCTTAGACGTCAGGTTAAGCTTTCAAATCAAGAAAATGAGTACCTGGTATTTAAAACAATAAACACAATTTTAGTGGTCTCATTACTTCATTTGCCATCATTGATCCCAAATGTAAACAAGATGCACACAATAGCACATATTCCCTGATTCCTCCCGTCTTGAGTTTTGTTTACATCTTTAAATAGCCAAAAGGATCTACCAGCTTTCAAGGATGCTCTGCCAGTTTTCTAAAGTTTCTATCACTGCCTTGATTGGAACCTGTAATGACTGATGGACCAAAGGAGAAACATTTTTTTTTTCTTTTTTAAAGAAAAAAAAAAACAAACCATGAACTAAATGAAAAGCTCTGAACTGTCATGAATTGAAATTTTCTAGTAAAACACAATGTTGGCAGTATAGAGCAGGCACTGATGGTAGTGAAAACAAGTCCACAGAACAGAGTGTTACAAGAAGAGATGGTTTCTTGCTACGGAGGAGTTCTCCCTTTGTTAAAAAGCTTTTCTAGGAAGATTCTTTTGATTAAAAATAAGTTGCAGAAACATGAATTGGGTCACACAGGTATGAAGGGAATCTTGGGCTTTAAATTCTCTGGTTATACATCACTACCAGGATTCCCAAACAATTAATTTCAATTATTAAACATTAAATACGATGTGGAGGCAGATGACATTGAAGCGAATTTTCATTCTTAAATACTATGAATGTAATATATGATGACTTGAAAAGCTCCAAGAAAAATAATATTTTCCAGTTCTTCTGAACCAATCTGTTAAACTCTAAGATGTTTTCCCAACAATTGGATTTTCCCTAGAAAAGAAAAAAGTCACTTTTCAAAATTTAAGAAATATAAAAACTTAAAGGGTGACAAATATGTAATTTATTATATAAATACAAATCCATTAAGTATTTAGTATTTTCCCTTGATAATCTCTCATGCCAAATCTTGTTTTATTAATTTAACGAGTACTTACTGACCATCTATTAAATCTTTTTTTTTTTTTTGCCAATCAGTTTGAGCTTATGAGGTTAGCCTTGAACTGATGACCTCGCCTTCGCGAGTGCCATGACCTCCGGCGGGAGCCACTTTGGACCCCTGACCATCTATTAAATCTTAGACACTAGTGTAGAAGTTAAGGATAAAGTAGTAAACAAAACAGATCAAGAAAATCCTTGCCATCATGGAACTTACACTCTGGTATAGGGTAAATAAAATCAATAAGATACTTAGTACAGTAGAGGCTGATATTTTTTAATAGAGAAAAATAAAGCGGGAAGTGGTGTGGTGTGTATGGGTATGAGTGAAATGTGTTCTCTTTCCAGGTCCACACGGGGAAAAACTTCCCAGCGCCATGCCCCACTCCCATGCCTCTACATCCCGGAGATTTGACGATTTCTGTTTTAATTTTGGTGGGCGCGGGAAAGGGTCAAAAGTCAATCACTCCAGTAGAAGTTTGAAGAAACTCTTTTCATTGGCCATGGGGCTTGGGGAAGCTGGGAATTTCTCCCAGGTTATAAGTCCCTTCCTTCCACTCCCCTTTGGATTCCATACTTGGGCCCCCTTCCACACACTCTTGGTGGAAGCTTTCTCTCTTCTTCTCCTTTTTCTCTTTCTCTACCTAAGTAAATCACTTTTCTACAAAACCTTTTTGGGTCTGATATTTACGAGCACACCCGCCATGGTCCCCTCTCCCGTTCTCGAGAGAGCGAGAGACCAAGAGCCTGGAGCCTACCAGGGGGCGAGCTAAGTGCTCCCCTACACCCAAAACCCACCAGCAGTCTGGGATCTCATATGGAAACTTCCCAGGGCTCCAAGGAAACTGTATTATTACTGTTGGAAGAGAATCAATTACATTAATATAGAAAAGACAGGATTAGGATGCTTATAAAAACCTTTCTAATTGAGGCATCTATCAAGAAGAACATAAATATTTATACCTGTCAAACTGACTTCTATTATACATCAATAAAAAATATAATTATTAATACACATACTTTTCAAATAATATTTAAGGTGGTGGAGCCAGGATTCAAAGCCCCCTCACGAGGTCAGCTGTGTGACCTTGGGCAAGACATTTAACTTTCCTAAGCCTCCATTTCTCTAGCTGTAAAATGAGGATAAAACCAAGTTGAGCTGATCTGAGGATCAATGCGTGTTCACTGTGGCAAACACTGTTATTTGCTGGCCTAAGAACCACCCCCTCCCTAGCCACTTCTTTGTAAACAGATCCTGATTCTGCTCTAACATTGGGCAGCCTTGTGTTTCAGGGAAGTCTGGGGGTAATTCTAGAAAAGGTTCCTTTCTCCAAGTAGGGAGAAAACAGCCTTTTCTGCCTCAGGATACTATCATATAAAAATGTGGCGCTCTGAACTACTGCAGCTCATCTGTGACCATGAGGGAACAAGCCTAAGGAAGCAGAAATCACCTTGTTGAGATTGGCTGAGTGGCAGGTGTTTCTTGATGACAGTGCTGAGTTGCTGAATCAACCAACTGTAGAAGTTAACTACTTGATTTGCAAGAGTAAAATGTTTTATTGTTTAAGCCACTTCAATTGAGACTTTGAAACTTGCTGCTAAAAGCAATCTAAATAAGCTGTGAAGTACTAAGCACAGTGCCCCTCAGTAGAGTAAGCACCCAACAAATGGGAGTTGTTGCAGTGGTTAGCCATTGTAGTAACCATCTACACCTGAGGTGGTCGGAAAAAGTCAACTGCAAAATACTTCTAGCACTTTCATAGCTCATTTCTTTTTTGAGTACTTATTATGTACTGCAGAAGGAGGATCAGTAAAAACAAAAACAAAACAAAGAGCTACTAAGTATTCAAGAAATGAATTACAATTGAATGTAACAGTAAAAGTGGTAACAGGCTGAAAGTGGTGGCTCATGTCTGTAACCCCAGTGCTTTGGGAGGCTGAGGCAGGAGGATTGCTAGAGGTCAGGAATTTGAAACCAGCCTGGGCAACATAACGAGACCCTGTCTCTACAAAAAATAAAACAAATAGCTGGGCATGGTGGTGCATACTTGCAGTGCTAGCTACTGCAGACACTGAGGTGGGAGGATCACTTGAGCCCAGGTGTTGTAGGTATTATCACAGTACTGCACTCCAGCCTGTGCAACAGGGTGAGACCCTGTCTCTATAAAAACTCTCTCTCTCTCTCTCTCTCTCTATATATATATATATGTATATATATATATATGAACCAAAATTAAGGCCAGACAACAGTGGCTCATGCCTGTAATCCCAGCACTTTGGGAGGCATAGGTAGGCAGACTGCCTGAGTTCAGGAGTTTGCGACCATCCTGGGCAACACAGTAAAACCCCATCTGTACTAAAATACAGAAAATTAGCTAGGCTTGGCAGCATACGTGCACCTGTAGTCTCAGCTACTTGGGAGGCTGAGGCAGGAGAATTGCTTGAACCTGGGAGGTGGAGGTTGCAGTGAGCTGAGGTCGTGACACTGCACTCCAGCCTGGGCGACACAGTGAGACTCCGTCTCAAAAAAAATAATTAAAAAGTCAATAAAGTATAGCACCAACACAATGAAAGAATGACAGCTAAACTGAACACAAAGTTGTTGAGTGGCCAGGGAAACTTGCACCAGAGAAAGGCCCTGAGCTGGGTCTTGCAAGAAGTGTGAGGACAGGGCAGGAGAGGCAATCTCAAACTGTTTAAAAATATGTTTACAATAGCCTAAAAATTACTCACTTGCTCCCATATTTTGCACTACTGGATCTTTTCTTCCTATATTTTTCATGAGGTTCATCCAGCTTCTCAATTACGCTTTTTATTTGCTGAATTGTCTTAAAGGTTGTTACAGAATCCTCGATTACAAAGTTAGAATAATCATCAGGCTCCTTCTGTGGTCCTTGATAGACTGCTATAGTTCCACAAGCCTCTACAAGGAGCAGGAAAATAAATCTCTGATCAGACTACCATATTCTATAAATGCAATCTGTAGTACAAATAAGAATTTTTCAAGTGTCTTATGCTGAGGGGATTTCCCTTGGAATAGCAGAGATAAGTAAAATATATACATTTTATTTAGTAGGATCATCATATTCATGCAAAAACAGTATTTTTACTTCATGAATGTCAATGAAAAATGCCCCTCTGTGGGTTTGTCAACTTTCAAATAAATAATATTTTGGTAAATCTATGAGTATTTTCAACTTTTCTATAATGCTAAAAGCAATGTTTTTGGAATTAGTAATGAAAGATTATGGTTATATAAAAATAGATTGTGTATTTACCTTCCATCTTCTGCAGCTTAAGTAAACTGAGGGTAAAAAGGGAATAAATTCTTTCTGTTTCTCTGTCTTCATCAATATCTATTTGGATGTCTGCAGGGACACCACTATGGTAAAAATAAAAAATAAAGATATTGGACAAATTTTACTTGTTAACATGCCAAGGACTTCTGATGGTTTGAGACTAAAAACAGAAGCACAGACTTTTGCAGAAGGAAGTCTGGAAATTTAGTTTCATTTGACAGTTAAATAAAGCAGGGCCAAGGAGAGGTTTGGTTATTATGTGACTCTAATCAGAAGGAAGGAAATTTTAAAGTGAAATCATTTCCACAACCTCTGCTTCATCACAAAAGCAATACATTATTACTCAAGTCTATAGGACTACAGTGGTTGTTCCCTAAATAAGAAAGAGAACACTAAGGGCCCTTCTTCCTTGATATCTTGGTTTGAGCTCATGATGTATTTAAACACTGCCTTAAAATTTTTTTTTAAACTTGTGCAACCACTATTAATTTTAGAACATCTTCTTCACTCCTAAAAGAATCTCTGCATCCATTAGCACTCCCCATTCCTCCCTCCCTCTTGTCCCTTGTAACCACTAATCTACTTTGTGTCTCTATGAATTTACCTATTCTGAACACTTTACATAAATGTTATCAGATCATATGTGGCCTTTATGTTTGACTTCTTTCACTTAGCATAATTTTTCAAGGTCCCATCCTTGTTTTGCATGGATCAATACTTCATTCCTTTTCATGGACAAATAATATTAACATTGTATGGAATATCAAATTTTGAAACATTGCTTTTATAATCAGAAAGAAACTTACGCAGTACATGGCTTGCAGCCGAGAGTGTTTTCACTGGTCTCCTGACAGCAGAGCCAGTTTCCGTTTATATATGCAGAGGGATGATAAAAACTGAGCCTGTTTTGATTGCATCGGCTCACCCTGCAGAGTACGTCTATCCATTCGTTAGCTTCTACACAATTATTTGCCTGGACATAGAGCGGTTTCTCCGTATGTATTACTTGGA
Source organism: Callithrix jacchus (assembly GCF_049354715.1). NCBI lineage: Eukaryota > Metazoa > Chordata > Mammalia > Primates > Cebidae > Callithrix > Callithrix jacchus. The sequence goes on from NC_133518.1 coordinate 42,865,853, forward strand.
ACATCTTCATAGGCAATTAAGATAAAAAGTTAGTGACAAGAGTTCAAAACCCAACACACAGTACAAAACAGAAGAAAGTACCTAATAGCAACCTGGTTTGCTTGGCTAGATAACTGCTGCTAAGAAGTCTTAGAAATCATTATGTTTCAAGCAAGTTAGTCCCAAGCATAATCTGAGTCACATGGTACTAAGCAGTACAAAAGAATTTAAGTTTTAGAAGCCATACATATCCAAAGGAATGGACTATCATATAGATATGAATAAAGGGAGGGAATTGTCAGTGGAAGAAAAAGTATAAAGAAAAAGCAGTAGAAAAATATTTTGGAACAAAGAAATCATCCTGGTTAGCTTGAGTATGTACTGAGTGGGAATAGAAGACAAAGCTGTACAGATAGCTTGGGACTGTATTACTTAGACACTTGAATATCATGTAGAGCAGTATAACAGGGAAGTCTTGCGAAAAGTAACTTAACAAACTAGGCAAGCTATATGAGGCATCAACAATAAAGGACAATTTTAAGACAGTTTGAGCTAGCTATTTATGAACTATTAATCCAATAAACAACCTCTTGAAAATTTGAATACAAATACCTAAGTAATAGGTGACAAAATTACAAGGTATTACCAAATACCCTGAAATACAAATACTTAAGTAATACATGCAGTTCAGAAAGCTTTAAGTATTTATATAACTTACATTTTTCTTGTTGAAAGAGCTCTCTTCCAGTTTTTCCACAGCAAGAATGTTTTTTACTGGAATTGTATATATTGCATCTTTGCCTAAATAATTAAAAAAGTAGAAAAAAATTAAAGTAATTTCCATCAGAATTATAAAGATGAGAGGTTAATTCTGCAGGGTTTAAGCTCATCTTTTTGATGGCAGGAGTATAAATAACCTACAGAAGACTTACAAATGGTGTGTATATGTATTTGTTTCCTGGAACAGATGAATTTTGGTTATCTTCTATAAGGCGACTACTACTTTACTTTGCCATATAATATTGAAACATTTTCAAGGAAAAATGTGGGACTAAATTTGATCTCTGTGTAGAAAGTAAGAATGTTACAAAATTTTGTAATATTAATTATATGGGGACTGAAAAAATAACAAACTCAGCAAAAGAAGCCTACTCAAAATTTGCCAAGACATGAACATTTCTTTCATGGTGTTTCTACGCAAGCAGTAACTATGACCACCTATGTGAATTTTTATATTTTTCTGACCTAAATTTAATTAAGGGATTAACCCTCTAAACTGAAAAACTGTTCATTATTATCCCATATTAGTTGATCAGCCACCTGAAGCCACACAATTTAAGAGATGCAGAGAACAAAAGTAAAAATCTTATCTGGTGGAGTGCATCCTTAACCTAAGACTTTGGAAATTTCACATTAAGGAAATTTGAGTTTGCTAAAGGAGCTCCATAATAATATGGCATAAGAATATGATGCATTTCAACTTAACGATTTATCTGAGAATAAATTATATCTCATATAGTCATAGCAACTATAAGCAAATGTACTTCTGATTTCTGGTCATTTTGTAATGTTGTTCTCAGAAAAATCAAAGCTTTGCTTTTATTTTACCCCCAAGCTTTGCTTAAATGACATATACATTGAAGTGTTGGAGGTTAAGAAACTTTGCATTTTATATTATTTAACCAATTAATTGTACAGCTTTTTTTTTAAAGAAAACTATTTGGTTAATAAAGGTTTTTTTTTTTTTGTCTTGAACAGAGATGTTAAGATAGAATATTTGAAAAGCCTGGTTTCTGGTATAAAATCTAAAATGTAGTAATTCAAGCAAATGTGATATATAATTTTTTTAAAAGATAAAAGTCACTTAATTCAACTATCATATATTGAATGTCTACTATATACCAGGCACTGTTCTAACCACTTACGATATAGCTGTAAATAGACCAGATAAGGCTCCTAAAGGAGCATGCATTTAGTTCTGGAAAGACAAAAGACCATAAATATTAAATAGAGATGAATGTTACAATGAAAATAAACTGGGGTGATGTGATAGAAAGTGAGAAGTTACTTTAAACTGGGTGGTTAAAAAAAGGCTTTCTGAGGAAATGACATTTACAAATATAAATCATGAATGCATGAGAAAATAAGGAAAGCCTATCAGCAATCTCCTAGAGTCAAATGGATTATATTTATGAGGATGGAAGATTGAATGGTGGGGCAGGGAGGCAGTAACTGAAGGAAGTCTAAGCCAGATGTATAAGACATCTGCAAAAATAGGAGTGGTTAAGGAAGACTTTCAAGCCAGAGCTAGTGAACATAGACAGCTGAAGGCTGGGGGGGACATACATCAGGATGATTAATCGGTGAGTTGCATCTGGAACAGCGGGTCAATCAGGCCTTCCCCATTGCCTGGTTTGTGCTAAGCAGCAGTCAACAGAGGCATATATTCACAGGCTAAAGAAGCAAGGATGTATAATGGGTTGCCGAGCAGTGCAAAGTCACAGGTAGCTGCTGACTCTCAGAAGGGAAGGAGAGAGTACCCACACCAGAAGACAAGCAACAGCAGTCCTGCCCCTCAGCAGGTTGTCCTGTCCCTCCCTCATAATCATCGGCAGTAAGCTACTAAACACTCAAGTAGGTAAATGGATTGCAAAACACACAGATGAGTAAAACACCAAAAAAAAAAAAAAATCACCAAACAGTTAAGGAAAACCAGCACTCTGAAGGACAGACATACATGCAACAAAGGAGGATAACATCTGAGGAAATCAGGAGTTTAAGAAATTGGGGGCAGAGACCTATGTCTTTGGGTACTAATCTACAGGGTGCATGACAGTCAGAGAATTTTTAAATTTTGCAAGGAGTTTCTAGCTTTAGATTTGTTGAATACACAAAGAATGCACATACCCTAAAATTGCTATATTTATTTATTTATGGGAAAATTATAACACAGCATCTGTAGAGAAAGGGCATTGCTCCAAGGCACATATACTGTCATGATACCAGTAGGGTTAATTTCACAGTTAACAGTGTTGAGTGAACTGCAATGTGAGTTAGTAAAAATGGAAGATTTTACTGAGGACTCTCCAAAAATACAGTAAAAAGAAACAAAAATAGAAGAGTTAGTACCATGGTGGATGGATTTAGAAGTTACAACATCTGATGAATAAAAGTATTCAGGAGAAAATGACAGATGAAAATGTCCCGGAGATAAACTCAGAAATCTTAAAAAATGCAAAGTTACCCACCAAGTACTAAGCAGGTAGAAGAAAAAAGACGACTACCTAAATACTAGGCAGAAAAACATTAGAACTTGAAGACTACAGAGTCCTAGGAGTTTCTAGATAGAAGAATCAAAAGATTGAGAATCAGAGTGATATCAAAATTCTCATCAGCACAATGGAAGCTAGTAAACAATGGAGTATTCTAACTATAATTCAAGAATAACGGTCAAATACATTTTTGTATACGCAAGTACCCAGAAAACTTATCAGCCATAAAGCCTGTCTGAAAGAATTCCTTGAGGAAGTACTCCGACAAAATAATAATGAATCTAGGAAAAAGACAGATGTATTATATAAAAGATAGTGCTGAGCCAAAGAAATCAAGAAAATTGATAGGCAAGGATGTAAAATCATTAAAGTGTAATGTAAAAAGGTAAAAGAAACAAGATAAACAAGTATTAAAATTCCAGATGGCTTCTTTAGGGAGATGCTAGGAAAAGAATGATTGAAAGCATGATAATGTTCTTTCCCAGCTTGAATGGAGACTTGGATCAACTGTAGACATTAATATAAACATTTAAGTTTAAATTAGTTAAGGATTTAAAAAGTGAAAATAGGATAGTCAAGTTTCCTCACTAAATAGAGACAGACAGAAACATAGAGGGCAGGCACATACAGATGCTCAACTACTCCAACAAAAAGGAAGGGAGAAATAACCTCAAGAAAAAGAAAAGCCTAGTAAACAGAAAACACAAAATAAAGTAGTAATCATAATCACAATAAATATGAGTGCATCAAATTTCCTATTAAATTATTGCAATCCTATTAAATAACTGGATGGAGGTTACAGATTCTGGTTAAGGATGAAATCTGGAAGAAAGAGGGCTATGAAAGCCTGGCAATAAACTTGCCAGATCCCTGCCTGACTGCTAAAGTAGGCATGTATGTGGAATATCCCAGAGTCTGACAAAAACTGAAAGCCTGGGGAGACATCAATTGCCTAGGTAGGGTTAGAGGGAAACATCTAAACAGAGAAATCAGTAGTTACACACTGTAAATGAGAGAGAGGGAGACTGAAGTTTTAGACTAGGCAAGCACTCAGAACAAACCAAAGCAGACACACTACAACGTATAATCTACAACAGGGGTCCTCAAATCCTGGACCACAGACTGGTACTGGTCAGTGGCCTGTTATGAACTGGGCCACCCAGCAGGAGGAGCAGTGGGTGAGCAAACAAGCATCACCACCTGAGTTCTGCCTCCTGTCAGATCAGCGGTGGCAACAGACTCTCTCAACAGTATAAACCCTATTGTGAACTGCACATGCAAGGGATCTATCTAGGTTGTGTACTCCTTTTGAGAAACTAATGCCTGATGATCTGAGGTAAAACAGTTTTATCCCCAACCAGTCTGTGGAAAAATTGTCTTCCATGAAACTGAACCCTAAAGGTTGGGACTACTAATCTTAAAAATGTCTAGTTTTTAATAAGAAAATAAGACATATAAAAACCAGCAAAGTATAACACATAAAAGAAACACAGGAAAGAAAGCAGCCAAATGAAACTGATTCTGCATGGGTCCAGATACTGAATTTGGCAGGCAAAGACTTCAAAGTAGTTACCCTAAGTATGTCGAAATAATGCAATAAAAATGTAACAACTGAATATATGTAGGCTCTCAAAAGAAAAATGGAAAGCAGAAAGAGAACTAAATGGAAATTCTGGAGCTGAAAAGTACAGTAGATGAATGAAAAATTCACATGGGCTAAAGAGAAGATTAGAGATGATAAAATACTGTGAACTTAAGTAAAAATGATCTAATTTGAAGACCAAAGAGAATAAAAGAAGAAAAACGAACTGTCTGTGAGACAATTTATCAGCATAAATTGGAGACGTCCTAGAAGAAGGGTGGAAAAATGTGAAGAAGTAAAAAAAGTCCCAAATTTGGTGAAAAACATTAGCTTATGGGTTCAAAAAACTCAACAAACTCCAACAAGCTCTTGAAAAATTTCAACCACCAACTAATACATTTTATGCCCATCATATTAACAAAAGAAAAATGAATGACAATGGGGAATGGAGAAAATACATCTTTCTTTTCAATGAAGTCAGTTCCTTTATTTGAGAAAAATGTTCAGTGCTTTTAATGGTCTCTTCAAGAAATCCTAGTATATCATGGTTTCGAAGATGGCTGGGTTTAAGCTATCATTTTGCTATTTGTCTTCTATTTGTCTCATCTGATTTTTGCTTCTCTGTTCTTCCTTTCCTCATATTTTATTTACTATTTGGGAGGAGGAAAGGGGATGGATTAGTTATATTGTTTTTTCCTAAATTTTTTTCCTAGATATTGTAATATACAGCCTTAACTCATCACAGTCTACTTAATATTCTTCTTGCATCACTTCATATAACATATAAGACACTTGGAATAATTTACTCCATCCCCTTCCTTTGTGCTGTTACTGTCATATATTTCACATCCAGACATGTTATAATTCTTAGAATTAAATATTATAAATTTTGCATCAAACAGTTGCTTTTTAAAGAAATGGAGAAAAGAAAAAAACAGATATTCTTATGTTTACCCATACATTTATCATTTCCAGTGCTCTTTATTCTTCTTGTAGATCTAAGTTTCCATCTGGTATTATTTCCTTTCAGCCTGAAGAATTTCCTTTCGCATTTCCTGTAGTGCTGACTTGCTCACAATAGAGTCTCTCTCAGCTTTCATTTATTCAAAAGATATTTTCATTTTTGAAGGCAATTTTCTCTAGAATGTTAGGTTGAGACCTTTGTTCCTTCAGCATTTTAAAGAGGTCTTTCCACTGTTCTTGGTTTTAGTTGCTTTTTATGAGGAGTTGGCTGTCAACTGTACTGTTGTTCCCCTGTAAGTATCTTGTCTTGTTTCTCTGTTTGCAAGAGTTTATCTCTGCTTTCACAATTGTATGTCTAAGTGCAGTTTCCTTTGCATTTATCATTCTTGCAGTTCACTGAGCTTCTCAGATCTATAAGATACTGTTTCATCAAATTTGGGAAATTTAAGGCCATTATTTCTTCAAATATATATATATATTGTCCAATTCTTTCTCTACTGTCCTTCCAGGACACCAACCATGCATATGTTAGACTACCTGATATTGAACTAAATGTCACTGAGGTTTTGTTCATTTCCTCCCAGTCTTTTCTGTGTTCTAGATTGGTTCATTTTTACTGATCTATCTTCAAGTTCAGTGAACCAATCTGTTGTTAAGCCCATCAGATTTTTCATTTCAGGTATTGTGCTTTTCAATTCTAGAATTTCCATTTGATTCCTTTCTAGAGTTTCTTTTTCTTTTCTGGCTAAGATTCCCCATTTCTTTACTCATGATGATTACTTTACCACTAAGTCCTTGAAATATTTATAATAGAGGGACTAAAGTTCATGTCTGCTAATTCCAACATGTAGATCATCTAGGGCCTACTTCTGATTGCTTTTTCTCCAGATTAGGCATTACAGTTCTGTATTTCTTCTTGATTTCATGTTCCATTACACACTGGGCATTATAAGTAAAACACTGTAGAAACTATGGATTCAGTTACCTTCCCTTGAAGTTATATCATTCGCTATTATCATGAAGATTGGTTTTATATAATACCTATACCTAAACAAAAACTATAGTGATTTGTTTATACTTTATTCTCAATTCTAGAACACAGTCTTTACTCCTGAGTCATCACCCTTTTGAGATTTTGATGAAAATCTGAAGTATTTGCTAAGCCGTCTAAGTAAAATTCCAAATTCTGTCTCCTTTGAGGGGGACAGAAACTGAAGTCACTGCTCATCTTTTTAAAGTTTTCAGTTATTACTTTTCACTAGCTCCTTTGGAGATCCCTTTTATTTTATTTTTTTTTAAATTTTTTATTGGATTATAGGTTTTGGGGTACATGAGCAGAGCATGCAAGACAGTTGCGTAGGTACACACATGGCAGTGTGCTTTCTTTTCTTCTCCCCTTCACCCACATTTGGCATTTCTCCCCAGGCTATCCCTCCCCACCTCCCCCTCTCACTGGCCCTCCCCTTTTCCCCCCAATAGACCCCAGTGTTTAGTACTCCCCTTTCTGTGTCCATGTGTTCTCATTTTTCATCACCCACCTATGAGTGAGAATATGCGGTGTTTCATTTTCTGTTCTTGTGTCAGTTTGCTGAGGATGATGTTGGAGATCCCTTTTAAATGAGCATTTAAGAGTCAGCTAAAGATTTCAGAGGAGTTCACATGCAGATTGAAGGACTACTTTTTATGCCTCAATTTTCAGCCTCTCTGGTAGCCCTAAACTCCAGCATCTCTGACAGCCCTAAACTCCATCCTTTGACATCTCAAGCCAATCAAGCTGTAAGTTTCTGCTTGCATTTTAGTGACACCTCATACTGACTAGACTGGGAGCACTTTCAAGAGGAAAAGCTATATAAAAATAAATCTAGGGGCCGGGCGCAGTGGCTCACGCCTGTAATCCCAGCACTTTGGGAGGCCGAGGTGGGTGGATCACAAGGTCAAGAGATCGAGACCATCCTGGTCAACATGGTGAAACCCCATCTCTACTAAAAATACAAAAAATTAGCTGGGCGTGGTGGCGCATGCCTGTAATCCCAGCTACTCAGAAGACTGAGGCAGGAGAATTGCCTGAACCCAGGAGGCGGAGGTTGTGGTGAGCCAAGATTGCGCCATTGCGCTCCAGCCTGGGTAATAAGAGCGAAACTCCATCTCAAAAAAAAAAAAAAAAAAAAAAAAAAATCTAACCATAAAAATTCTGAAACACACCAGGTGCAGTGGCTCATGCCTGTAATTCCAGCACGTGGAGGCCGAGGCAGGGGATCACCTGAGGTTGAGAGTTTGAGACCACCCTGACCAACATAAAGAAACCCCGTCTAATCCCAGCTACTCAGGAGGCTGAGGCAGGAGAATTGCTTGAACCTGGGAGGCAGAGGTTGTGGTGAGCAGAGATTGCACCATTGCACTCCAGCCTGGGCAACAAGAGGAAAACTCTGTTTCTAAAAATGACAAATAAAAATAAATAAATCTTAGCCAGCATGTTTCCTTTCTTTCAAGGGTCAAATTCTTTAGAAAACTGTTTTATATATTCTGCCCAAAGTTTATAATTGCCATCTATGAGAGTTAGTCTAATACAAGCTTCTCTACCATTAGCAGGAGTCTCTTTTTTTAACAGTTTAGTTTTATACTGACCCCATTATTTTCTATTCCCCTTCTTTGCTGCTTTTTTTTTTTTTTTAAAGTTCTCTATCTATTTTTAAAAGGGCAATTTCAAGCCCAAATCCTTCGAATTATCCTTAACTTGCCTTTTTTCTTACTCCCAGTATCTAATCCTCTGAGTACTATCTTTAAAATAGATCCAGAATATGATCCACGTTTATCATTTCTACTGCTACCAACAGACCAAGCCGTTCTCTTCTCTCCTCTAGAATATTTTAATAGTCTCTTCATTGTCTTTAATAGTCTCTCCTCGCCCCCATCCTTCATTCTCCATATAACACTCCACAGACCTAAGTTATCCTATTAAGACATAAGTTAAACAATGTCATTCCTCTGCTTAAACCTCTCTGATGTCTTTCCATTTTACTCAAAGTAAAAGCCCACAAGGTCCTATAATATCTAGCACTTCTATGATCTTTTTGATTTTAGTTCCTATGATGTACCTTCTTCTTCATTTTTTTCCAGCCACAAGAGCTTTCTCTTATCTCTTTAACACTCCTGGTATGCTTTTATTTCAAGGCCTTTGTTCTGGGTGCTGCTAGCTATTTCTGTGACATTTTTATCCTAAATATCCACATGGTTCACTCCCCGACCACCTTTAGGTTTAGGTCTTTGCTCAAATGTCACTTTCTCAGTGAAGCCTTCCCTGGCTAGACCTTTTAATATTTTAACTCACCTCACTGAACCCATCATTTTCTGTTCCTTGCCCTTGCTTCATTTTTGTTAATCTCATTTATAATAATCCAACATATAATTTTCTTTTTTATTGTTTATTGTCTCTTAGCAAAGACCTATAAGGGCAGGAAATTTTGGTAAATTTTGTTCACTACTTTTCTTTCCAGAGCCTTGAACAGTGTCTGGTACATAGTAGGCACTCAATAAAATACCTGTCAAATAAATGTCTGATTGAATCAATGATGTATTTTGTTCTTTAGCTATTAGGAAAAAAAAAAAGCTGCAGAGCCCTCTATGTGAAAATACAGGTAGGTGAAAACCACGTCAACCTCAGTATACTGAGGATTTATGTTTAAAACATCATGGACATTTCTTTTACAATGCATATTGGCTATGTGAGCTAGTGTCGGGCTGGTTATATAAGCTAGGGCATTTAATGTCACATGAAAATTGTGTGTATGTATATGTATTTAATAGATATCCCCAAAGTAGGCAATATCTAATCAAACTCTATAGAATAGAATTTCAAAGATGAATTAGTATGCCTGGCAGAAATTTTAGAAAGATAAGTGGTTCTTAATGTAATTCAGATGACAGCATATATGGAAGAGATGGTGTTCTTTGAAGAATACTTACTAAATGCCTTTATGCCACTAGTAATAATATGGTCCTTACCACTGAGGATCTTAAAGACTAGGGGAAGAGATGGACAAAAGTAATGACCACACAGTGTGCCAGGTGGCTAAAGAAACATAGTAAAGCAATAGCTACATTCAAGTGGCCAGAGGCCTACAATGGCTTCCATAAAGAGCTGACACTTGATCTAAGATTTAAAGGACAACAGATTACACAGGTAAAGAAGAAAAAGAATTTTTAGGTAGCTATTTTTAGGTACAAATGCAAAAGCATGTAAAGAAGCATGTAAAACATGTAAAGGAACTGTGTAAAGTAGTCTGGTGAAACTACATATGGACACTGCAAAAGATGAGGCTGAATGAGACATAATGAGACTGGAACATCAATTATCAGTTTGATCTCCACATGCAACTAAGAGAACTTTTACTTGTAGAAGATGACTAAGTTACAGTATAGCAATATAAAATTGTAATCATAAGTACACAAGTCCATAAAAATCTCTCAAGGTAATCATGACTGATGGCTGAGTGTCTGATAATATTCATTTGCTACATATTAATTTAACTCTACTGATTAGTTGCTTACTATTGCCTGTTAGCTCATACTTACGTGGGCCACAAAAATTTAACAACTTATTGAAGAAAAAGCCTTAAAACAGAGAAAATGTTCTAACTCATTTTCCAGTAAATTGAGAATGGACCATATTATTTGATACTAAATAGCAGAAGTACTTGATACAGAATACTACTGTATAATAGGAAGACAGAGTGAAAGACTCAATGATTTAGGTCTATGTTACAGAACATCTGGGAGGTAATCTTTCTCACACCAAAGTCACATAGTAAGTGTAGCAAAAGACTACTTAACTAGCAGTCTTGTCTATCTAGAAAACAGCAGGGAAACTGGAAGTAAGCAAAACATTTGCTCAAGAACCAAACAGAATGCAAAGCCCAGGTATTTTATTCACAGGAGAAAGTCCTGAAATTTTCATTCAAAGTCTTAATCTTAGGCATAATTTAAATAAACACAGTACTTGCATGCTCACTCACAGTACATCGCTGTAAAAAATAGAGGTGGGTGATGGGATGGAAGTAAGATGTTATATTACGGTTCACAGACATCACAAGAAATTTAAGGTCACAGCCTTACCACAAAGGATAGAGAAAAACTGTATAAAGCAAATGCAGGACACAGAAAGCACAGCAGTCCAAGGCATTTAGCTGGGGAGTAAATGCATTTAGCTGGAGTAAACAGCTACACACACCCTTAAGCAGCCCTGAAAATATCACTAAATCAGAATCCATATAATAATTAATATTATCAATGGTAGCCCCAAGTCATCTAGAAAATGTTAACTTACGTTCAATGAACTCTTTTTTAGAAGGCAGGGAAGCATGTAATATATTTTGGAAAAATCCATCAAAATAGTTAAAACAAAAAGCATTGAAGCTTAAAACTGTAGGCTTTGGTAAGTAAGCTTGAAACTTCCTATCTCATTCTTCCAATGTCATGCCAACATTTTAAATTTCTTAAGGCTTAAAAACAACATAGCTTCTAATGTGTCTATTTTATACCTCTAGAATCCTTATCATTCTAAGGAATTCTGTCTTCTTAAAATCAGTGGACAGAATAGAGGAACAGAGGTTCTTTTGTTTTTTGAGGTGGAGTCTCTGTCACCCAGGCTGGAGTGCAGCAGTGTGATCTTGGCTTACTGCAGCCTCTGCCTCCTGGGTTCAAGCAATTCTCCTGCCTCAGCCTCCTGAGTAGCTGGGGCTACAGGCACATGCTGCCATGCCCAACTAATTTTTGTATTTTTAGCAGAGACGGGGTTCCACCATGTTGGCCTGGATGGTCTTGACCTCCTGACCTTGTGGATCAGCCCACCTCAGGCTCCCAAAATGCTGGGATTACAGGCATGAGCCTCCGTGCCTGGCTAGAACAGAGATTCTTAACTGGAGAGTCATAGATGAACTTTGTGTCTATAAACTCCGTGAAGTTACATGCAAAATTTTGTGTCTATATTTGCATGTATAGTTTTCTAGAGAAAGGGGTCCACAGCTATCTAATTCTTAAAGAAGATTATAAACCAAAAAATACTTCAGAATATTGGTTTAGACTAGAAAATGCTTTAAATGAGGAAAAAAGAACTCATTTATTCATAGAGAATGACTAATTTACCTTATATTTTATTTAAATGTACTATTAATGTAAACATAATTAGCACCAGTGCTATGCATGAGAACATTTATATAGTACTCAGTAAGTTATAATTTCTGAAACATTCAAAATATGCTTAGCTTAAAAAATGCTATCTGGAAGGGCATGTGTGTAGCCTATTGACTTTTGCTTATTTGAATGTGTAAATGTTATAATTATCTGGGTAATATACCTAAAGGTATAATGCATTTGGTTTCCTATATCTTTCTAATACATTGGGACACATGTAGTCATTCTGACCAAGCCATTCCTAAGGAAGAATTATGAAATAAAACTTTTTTCTTATTGCTATACTACTCAAGAAGCTCCATTGAAGTACTCTACTAAACTGTGTTTATATGCTCTTTAAAGCACCCTATGGCTGATGTATTATTCCAGAATTTACAGTAGAAGCTCTCTTAAGGATCTTTTCCTAACAGATTTGATGGATTGACAGACTCTCCATTTCCTTTGTAAAACATACTGAATGTTGTTGCTCACGGGATGCTAAATGCTTGTGGTGCTTAGCTACTCAATTAAGCCTGCACCCTTCTACTTCCACTGATTAGGCTGTTTTGCTTACTAAGTCCTTTGTGATTGTTGCTAACCCTACTTATGCTGGTTTTCTATGTTGTACTTATAATTTACTTTATGTAAAGAGACAAAATAAGTGCCTACTACCAAGAGGTTTATTGCTTATTTGAAAATCAGGTAAATGCTTTGAAAAGCCTCTAAAAATGATATGCATACCCCCACAAATGAAACTAATTTATGTGGGGGTAAGACAGCTGTAAAAGACTAGGGTAACTATCCTGAAAATCTAAGAGGACTTTGTACGTGAATTACTTTTCAAGTATCTAAGTTCTAGATTTACTTTGGAGAAATCAACCTGAAAACTGATGCATTATGGGTATATTTACATAAGAAAGACAGGAAATCTGATCTATAGGTCCATAGTCAAAGAAATAATCTTGGTTCTCCTCCAAAATACTGGTAAACAAATACATAAATTTAAGATCTGTATGCATCTTTTTGCTTATTGTTAAATGATTCTTGCTTTAACCTTTTAGTTTGGTTAAGTGAACATCTCTGAATCTTGATCACTTTGAACAGAAGGGATTCTATTTTATGTGATCTGTGATGAAGATACTAAATTCTTCTTAATATCAGAAACTAATGGCCTTCTATGGATAATTCATTTTTTTTCTTTTTCTTTTTGAGATGGAGTCTTGCTCTGTCACCCAGGCTAGAGTGCAGTGGCATGATCTCGGCTTACTGCAGCCTCTGCCTCCTGGGTTGAAGTGATTCTCTTGCCTCAGCTTCCCAAGTAGCTGGGACTACAGGCATGTGCCACTAGGCCTGGCTGATTTTTCTTTTTTTTTGAGATGGAGTTTCATTCCTGTTGCCCAGGGTGGAGTGCAATGGCATGATCTTGGCTCACCGCAACCTCTGCCTACCTGGTTCAAGCGATTCTCCTGCCTCAGCCTCCCAAGTAGCTGGGATTATAGGCATGCACCACTATGCCTGGCTAATTTTGTATTTTTAGTAGAGATGGGTGTGCTCCATGTTTGTCAGGCTGGTCTCGAACTTCCAACCTCAGATGATCTGCCTGCCTCAGCCTCCCAAAGTGCTAGAATCACAGGTGTGAGCCACTGTGCCTGAAATTTTTTTGTATTTTTAGTAGAGACAGGGTTTCACCATGTTGGCGAGGTTGGTCTCAAACTCCTGACCTCAAATGATCAGTCTGTCTTGTTCTCCCAAAGTGCTGGGATTACAGGCATGAGCCACCACACCTGGCCTTCTGTGGAAAATTACCCCAAAGGAATAAATGTAAAAGTAGTTTATTTTAAGCACTGTGTCAGTCTACTGAGAGATAAGCTTTGCCTCTCTGGAGCTCTCAAATCACACTCTAGGAAGATGGCTTCCTTGACACAAATAGCACACTTGTAAAGGCAATGGAGTCTTCTCAGGAGGCAAATTATTAAAGTCTTCCACCTTGGGGTTAGCCTGGCTAAGACCCTAGGATGAATTTGACAACTGTACATGGATCACAATCTATGGTATAACTGTGGGAATTTTTGGCTGATATTTTCTAGCAAACCATAGAAAAATTCTCATTTATTAGCTATTGAAACTTGCTAATTTTGCCTCTGAGAGTTAAATAAACTTCCATGTTCTAAAAGGTTTGGCTGTTGCTCTTTGATAAATAACAGTACAGATAACTATGGATTTTTAGAATACAAAGCACACTGAAGGAACACCATTTTCAGAAACTCAAGAAATTTAATGTGAGAAAAACATAATATATGTGGAGTTACTGTCAAATATGTTTTTCATTCTTAGTATGTATCAGTGTAAGAAACCATAAATTACAGTAATATGACTGAATCACTAGAGTCACATTAAGTAAAAAAGAAACCTTCACCGAGAACCAGGAAAAACCCCACAATAAAGCATAAACACAACTACCTGGCTGTTTGTGGTAGGTGAGCTCTCTGCTTGTTAAGCAGAACCATCGTTTCTTAAAATTCTTTTTTCCAATTCGAGTTCTTCCCTGAGCTCTTTTATACATCTCACTGCCAAAATAACAGATGTAAACATTTAGCTATAAAAATTAAAAGTTAATCCAAAACAAAGAAGTATCCGTTAATTTTAAATGACATGAACAGTCGTGTAAAGTTATATTAAAAATGTAAAAATTTTTTTGCCATTCATGACTGTTGCATTTATTTTGGCCATACTAAAGGAATAAAGTCTTCAATTAATTTAATATTTTTCTTTGTTGTTTTAATATTTTTAACTGTGCTATACAGAATAAAAAAGGGCCAAATGAGTGACCCTGCCCCCTCTTTAACTTCTAATAATAAACACTTTACATTAAGACTGAATGGTGCTATTACTTTCTTTAAGTACTCTACATATCTATCATCTCACTATAATTGCAAAACAACTCTAGGACTGTATACACAGGAAATCATACTTCTCTGCCATCAAGTTTGTAGGATAGTAAGGGTGACTTACCTGACTGATAATTTTGGCAGTTCTAACACAGAACACAAACCCAGATCTCCTCACTCTTAGACCCACGTTCTTTGTACTTACTTAATATATATACTGATAAATGATTTTCATTCTAATTTCATTAAATTACCCTTCTTTCAGGTGCACAGGCTCGCTCGTACCACTGGATTCTTTAGTTTCAGTAGATGAAATTTCATCCAAGAACTAAATGGGGAAATGGGCAAATATTACACTGTGTGATAATATACATTACAAAACATTCAGTTTATCTTACATGTCATTGATTATAATGGGAAATTCTTCATTGTTAAGGAAGACACATTACAGGAATTTATAAAACAAAACAAATATTTAATTACAAAGGAAATCCCTAATTTACAAATGACAAGTATTATAAAAGTTTTAATTAATTAATTAATTAATTATTTTGGGGACAGAGTCTCATTCTGTTGCCCAGGCTGGAGGTGCAGTGGCACAATCTTGGCTCATTGCAACCTCTCCCTTCCAGGCTCAAGTGATTCTCATGTCTCAACTTCCCAAATAGCTGGGATTACAGGTGTGTGTCACCACGTCCATCTAATTTTTTGTATTTTTAGTAGAGACAGGATTACACCATATTGGTCAGGCTAATCTTGAAATCCTGGCCTCAAGTGATCCACCTGCCTCAGCTTCCCAAAGTGCTGAGATTACAGGTGTGAGCCACTGTGCCCAGCCTAAAACTTTGTTCTTAAGTTACTTAAAACCAAGAACATATTTTCTTGTAGAAATAATTCAATCCACAATTCCTTAACTGAAATACTGAAATACATAAAGCTCTAATACAAAGTTTTTTAATCTTGTAAAGATTTTAAGTCCTCATTTAGGGGTATAACTTAACCTGAACTGGTATGAGGCTATTTATAGTCTGTACTTATCTTACTCTAAGTATTCATGCACTGTGCTATAAGAATTAATGTATTTGACTGTGGTGTGCTACCCTAGGCTCTGCTGGGAAGTGTTACATATGGTATATACTGATAACCTTTTGAAACTCTGAAAAACCGAATTCTGAAATACTTTTGGTCCCAATGATTTTACATATAAGATTGTGAACTTTTATTATAGGTTATGGATCACCAAAGTATGGCCCAGAGGGCCAAGTTTGACCGGTAGTCTCCCAAAAGAATACAGGTTGTACATCTCTAATCTGAAAATCCCAAATGCTCCAAAACCCAAAACTTTTGAGTGTCAACAGGATATTTAAAGGAAATGCTTGCTGGAGCATTCTAGATTTCACATTTTGGATTTTCAGATTAGGCATGCTCAACCAGTTAAAAAAATGAGAGCGAGAGAGAGAGAGAGAAAAGTATTCCAAAATTTGAAAAAATCCAAAATCCAAAACAATTCTGGTCTCAAGCATTTTTGATAAAGGATACTCAACCTCTGTTACATTTTTAAAGGGTTGTGAAATCAAAGACTATATGGCAGAGATCTTATGTGATCAGCAAAGCCTAAAATAATTTCTCACTGTCCCTTTATAGAAAAGAGTTTGCCAACTTCTATTACATATAACTGACTTTAGCTCTGAGAGATGGTATTTCACAGTCATGACTGAAGCGTAAACAGATTTTCTGGGATAACCTGGAAATCTAATCACCATTTATAAACTTTCCATGGAGAATGTGGAAATGTGGTGACTAAAGGAAATTCACAGTATCCACCTTTAGCAATGACAAGTCAGCCAGTGAAGGACATTTAGCTTCATAAATATGCTACTTTGGCCAAAGACTTTTTAGTATTTGGCTGTCTCTTCATGGGAAAGGGAAATTAGCAGTTCAAGGAACAATTCTTTTCTTTTTTTTTTTTTAATCTACCATCACCTTGATCTTGAGGAACAATTCTTGTTCTTAAATACAAATCCTATTTTGCCCCCTAAATGAGCTTTCCATTGGTTTAGTTCATTAGGTGGATATTACAAACTCAGAGACAGTCTGAATTTCTTTGCTTTTTGCTTTACACTTTTGTACATTGTTCTACTTAGGACTTAAACAAAAACAAACCACATTCCTATAAGGATGATATTGAGGCTCCAGTGCTTATTCTGAAGTGCAGTTTGTAGGCACAGCCATTTTCTCCTAAGACTGGCTGATAATTGCCCGACAGAGCCCAGAGTTAGAGGTTTTCAAACAGAATGTTTATTTCTAGTTTGCTGGGAGGAAATACTGGTGAGTGAAAGAATAAGAACAGAGTTCCTTTTGCAATGTGGGTGATGCAGGTACAAGCATCCAACTGAAGAAATACCCTACCACATCAGTAGGTGATTTGCCCACCTCGGCCTCCCAAAGTTCTGGGATTACAGGCATGAGCAACCTTGTCCAGCCATTAATTTATTTATTATAATTCTTAAAAATCCATGGGGTAAATACAGAGATATAAAGTGGAAAAAAAACCCCAGTAATTAAGATGGAGTATAGGCAGGGTGACTGTAGATCCCAGTTTGCTCAGGATCATCCCTAACAGGACCCTTCCTATTATCCCAGAATAATCACTAATAGTGTTTTTCACTTTTAGAAGTATTCTGATTTAGACATCAAATTATATGGTCACCTTGTTTATAAAACTATCCAGGTTATCCTTTCTAGAATCTGCAGGAAATAGGGTATAATTCAGAGTTCTACTCTGTTTTCTTCTGCATCAATGGTAAATGTCACTAGTCAGAGGGCCAATATAAAATGAGAAATTGAGCTTCACAAGCTTTTGCAATTTATAGCACTGCACATATCTAGTTGCAACTACTAAATAATAAAGGAAACTAGGATATTAGGGCAAAATATCCTATGCCAGCTTAGGAATCTAGAACCAAGTCTGAGAGGCATACTATGGCGACAGTCAATTAGAATGTGAGTGGGCGACTCAGGGCAGATCTGGAACAAACTAAACTCTTGGAACCCTTAAATACTTTCTCCACTTGAATTATCAACTCTACACATTCTGATTATATCGGGGGGAAAAAATCAGATGCTACCATAGCCTAGGTCACAAAACATGGAAAAACAACTCCCAAACAAAAGACAGTACATCATAATCTTGCCAATAAAAGTCTGCCTACAGTATCCCACAAGTGTTTCAACAATGTCCTAAAAATAAAAGGGCAGCTTTTTCTTTGCTTATTCTTTTGAAAGACTTTCTCCTCAAAAGCCTTTAATGGCTGCTTACAAAAAAATTCTGGTTGAACAGGCACTATTCTAGATGAAAAATATTCCAATGGATTTTAATTTTTTAAATCATCATTTTTACTTACTAAGTCTCTGTAAGAATCCTAAGTATAAAAAAAGGCCCAAACATATACCTCAACAAAATACTCTAGCGACCAACTGCTAATCATACTACAGAAATTGAATGAAGTATTTAACATTTGGCTTTGCTAATTTGGATTCATTAAGATTGTGATAGTACCTTCTTCAGGCCCAGTTTAGATATAATTCATTTCTTTCCTTTTTTTAAAAAAAAATTCTTACCTTCTAGACTATATAAGATAGAGTACTTCAAAGGTAACTTTTCTTTTTAAGTTTTCAGGGTTTTACAATAATGCTATATTTTGTTTAGATGATTCAGGACTACAGACCCAAGAAATTAAAGATCCTTTCAAAACATTCTCAACTTCTAAGTACAGTGGTTTTTCTATGCTGCAGGTCTCGTGTTAGGACATTATATACTACAGGATTTTGTAAATGTATAGTAACTTTCCTCAGGTTACTACCATAAATTTGTATTGTTTATTAAATGTTCAATAATATATGAATTCTTTACTATGGCAATAAGTGTCCACTATACATCAGACACCACAAAAAACCTTTACCCCTAGAGACCAGGGGTTCTCAACCAGAGGCAATTCTGTCCCTCATAGAACATTTGGCAATACCTGGAGGCATGTTTGTCTGTCAAAGCAGGACGCATACTTAGATCTACGGGGTAGAGGCCAGAGATGCTGCTAAATACCCTGTAACGCATGAGCCAGCCCCTCACAATCAAAAACAATCTGGCCCCAAAAGCCAATAATGTCACTTTGAGAAATCCAAACCGCAGACTTCTGTAACTTGTGTGTTTCTAGGGCACTGGCAAAAGTGGCTGCTTTTAAAACTTCTTCTTATACAAGTCTGGTATTTTCAAAGCTGAAAAACACAGCTTTGTATAAGAAGGAAAAAGAAAAAGGAAGTCTTTTTGACAAACAGTTTAAATAGTATTATTTAAACTGGGGATTGAGTCATAAGAATAATATATATAAAATGTTATTTCCCCTATGCTATATGAAAGAAATATTAACAATTCCAGAATAAAACAATCATACCTTTTTAACTGCTATAATATATCCTTCTTCTTGAAACATTTTGAAAAATTCACACATGAATGTCTCTTTGAAACTTGACTAAGAAAAAACAAACACAGGGTTTACATGTGTTAAATAGAGAATTAAGAATAGAATGAACTGTATTTTTAAGTTGAGGATTATGGCCTAAAAGGACTCAATTATATATTTCCAGAGAGATACAGGGCTTGGAGTGGAAGATTTCTTTCAAAGCTGTCTTGTGATTATGGCACAGGCAGGCAGACAGATTGTCCTGCACCTCCTCACTAGGCTCTCCCTATCTCAGATTTAGCAGTTTACATGTAACTATCTGGTTTTTCTTTTTTTTAATGTTTTCATTAAACAGATTTTTAAAAATTTTTCTAGAGACAGTCTTGCTATGTTGCTGGGACTAGAGTGCAGTGGCTATTCTCAGGTGCCATCATCGTCCACTACAGCCTTGAACTCCTGGCCTCAAGTGATCTTCCTGCTTCAGCTTCTTGGGATTAAAGACACAAGTCACCATGCCCAGCCTCTGAAACTGTCCTCTCTAACAGG
Organism: Callithrix jacchus; assembly: GCF_049354715.1. Classification (NCBI taxonomy): domain Eukaryota; kingdom Metazoa; phylum Chordata; class Mammalia; order Primates; family Cebidae; genus Callithrix; species Callithrix jacchus. Next base: position 42,885,711 of record NC_133518.1, read on the forward strand.
TGTCTAAAAGAGCATCTACTTAAAAGACAGCTATTGTGTCTGTATGTGTGTGTGTATTTATTTTGTTTTGTTTTTAATTTGGAAGAAGGTAAGTCAAGGAGAAAGGATCATAGGATGTAACAACATTTAGAAATGTGAAAAAATAAAAGATGTAAAGACTTACCTTGCTTTTGGATAGACTCCCCCAGGTTCCCAAAGTCTGAATAGTTTTTGAGATGAGAGTTAATGTTCTAATTGTTTGTGCATCCTAAAGAATGTAAAAAAAGACCAAAACTACTAAGTTTTCAAGAAAATAATTTGTATAAAACAGTAGAATAAATGACTACACTGCTGTAAAACAATGACTTAAAAACGTTGAAACCACACACAGTTAAAAGCTAGCTAAGGCTGGGTACAACTCACTGGACTAAGGAATTAAGAGACTAAAGAAACCATATATACCAGACAATTCTTCCCAAAGTAATTAATGAAGATGTGGTGCTTTTAAAAGCCATAATTTTTTGTTTCTTTTGTGAGACAGAGTCTTGCTCTGTTGCCCAGGCTGGAGGGCAGTGGTGTGATCTTGGCTCACTGCAACCTCCACATCTTGGAGTCAAGTGATTCTCCTGTCTCAGCCCCCTGAGTAGCTGGGATTATAAGTGCCTGCCACCACGCCTGGCTAATTTTGGTATTTTTAGTAGAGACAGGGTTTTGCCATGTTGGCCAGGCTGGTCTTGAACTCCTGACCTAAGCTGATCAGCCCGCCTCAGCCTCTCAAAGTGCCGAGATTACAGACATGAGCTATTGCACCTGGCCAAAACCCACAATTTTGTCAATATTATATATAAGTTGTTTTGTACAGTATGCACCTTGGATTACCTGACATATTATATTCACTTCTGGAATGTCAAAGGCATCTACTTTACTACCTTATAACTTAAAATGGCAGTTTTAGGTGTTCCAAATTTTCTGTGCTCAGCTCACCTCTAAACATATTCAATACTTGGCTTCTGCAATTAACTATTTTCACCATGGATGCAAAGACCTAAATTCAGCTTAGGAAATGTGAAGTCACCTAGTTCATTTTGGATCTTACCAGAGGGTGACTATTTGGGTCTATTATCCAAGATGTTTTTCAGGCCTATCTATCTGAAAGAAGTAATATATAGGAGCATATAAAATTGACTAAACGGTGTTCCCTCAGGAATCTTTGTTCCTTCATTTTTTTTTTAAATTGAGATATAATTTACATAGACAAAATGAACATATCTTAAATGCTTAAATACCCTGCTAAATTTTCACCAATCCATACATTTGTGTGAAGTTTCTATCAAAACAGACCATTTTTATTTGTTTTAAGGATTCAAGTAAACAATATCTGGCATCTAAAGATATACCCAGAAAAATTTAGATCCAGAAAAGCTTTAGTTTAATTTTTGGCTTGCATTCCTTAATATTTTAGTATCCCGCCCCCTCCATTGAAAACAGGCAATGAATGTGAAGGGGAAGAGATGACCAGAATATAAGGCAATCTGGAAAAGAAGGGATGTTTGGGATATGATCATTATGATATACTTATGAAATAGATACACACCTAAATGAAGGTTATTCAGAAAATATTTTAGCTGTAACATCTGGGATTTCATTATATCTGTAAAAGGTCCCTACAATTCTCTGCCTCTGAAGAAAATAATATTCTTAAAGATGTCCTGGCACCTGCACTCATGTTTCTTGCAGCATTATTTAAAATAACAAAGTCATGGAACCAACCTAAGTCTCCACCAACATCTGTTACAGGAATATACAAATTCAAGTATGAATACAAGGCAGACTCACAAGTTCAGAAGTAGGAGTTCTGTTTATGTCCAGAATGTTGCTACCACGCTTTCATTGCCTCAGAGTTCTATGCAGCTTTAGTAACAAAGCCACAGAATGGACAGCCCTGTGAACAAAAGGACACTGGCCCACTCTCTGCTGGGGCTACTCACAGACCATTTATTCTTTGGCAAGAAAGGGCGTGGTGCTGCCACTGCAACATGGTTCTGTTCAATTCTCACAAAGTTGAGTGAGCGTCAATGTCATATAGTCGTTGAGAGGAGAAATGGGTACTCAGAACCTGGTTTAACTCTAAAACTCATGTGTTTTCCCTACACTATTTAATGAGCAACTCCTCTTGACCGTGAGTTTCCTAAGGGCAAAGAGTATCTTATTCATCACTGCATCTCCAGTACTGAGCATGAAATAATATATTATAGGTAATTGAACATATGTTGGCCTAAGAGGTTGGAAGGGATAGGATTAAGCTCACAGCTGATAAAGTCTGACTGAATTTGAATTCCAGTTTAATCCAGCTCATATTGAGTAAGATCAAATCATAATTTGTCAGATGTGTGAGCTTGGAAAAGTTACCGTATTGTGATTTCCTTATCTGCAAACGTGGATGATAACAGAATTTACCTCATAGGATTGCTAGGAGACCAAATAAGTTAAAACATAAAGTAGTTAGAACAAAGCCTAATACAAAGCACTAAATAAATGTGGGCTATTATTATTTATTTTACCAATCAGCAACTAAGAGCAATTAGATATGATTATAAAGTATTTGGAACATAAAAACTTAAAGAACCAGCCAAAATAAACCATATAAGAAGGAATCAGAAGTATAGCAAAATTAATAAAGAATTTTAAAAAGAAATAAACATGTAAATCTATGCAGTGGAGATTTACATTTTAATAATTAAATAGGACTCCAGAACAAAGATTATATACTTAAAAAATTTTTTAATTTCCTATGTTTACAGTATTACCTCAGGTGAATAAAAAGTAAAAATACCAATATATTTAACAAGTTATGTTCCAATAAAAGTTCTCACACCTTTCACTATACTGCATTCTTGGTTTCTTTTTCTGTTTTTACTGTTAATGCTTATCCAGTGCACCTGCCATTTAATATTTTTCTAATTATATGTTGTCAGCTGCCACTATTCTATCTTAGATGCTGTTTCTAAATTAAATGAAATTTCTCTTGTAGATGTCTCTCTTAGAGAAAAGAGCCTCTTCAAATTTCTGTGAAATTTAAAAATATCTGCAAAATTAAACTATTTTAATAAATCAGGAAAGCAGATTTTATTTGAATAAAAAAACCTATCAAAATGAAACATGCAACTAATGAAAAAAAATCTTATGGAAATTTACAAACACACACAGTTGCAGATGGAAAAATATAATAAATCCCCTTCGTACTCATCAAAGCTTCAGTAATTAACAACCTTTTATCACTCTTGTATAACATCTTTTAACAATAAAAAATAGATTAGTCTCTCTTCAAAGACTGAAATGGCCAAGAAAAATGCTGAGCAAATTTAAGTATCAGTTATAAGAAAATGCAGCCCAGTGAAATTGGCTTATTTTACCTTTTCTTCATTTTAACAAAAATTTAAAAAATGGAATAAAGCTTTCAGAAGAACAAACACTTACTGGATGATGAGGTCGCAAATGAAAAGTATGAGGTGATACTACGGCTACAGCAAAGAAACGAAGAAATACAAAGCTGCTCACTGCAGAATACTGAACATGAGGGTCATCTGCAGGAAAAAAATGGTGAAATGTCATGCACAAAAACACTTAATTAAAAAACAAAGATGATAAAAAATATAGAAAAGACATGTAAACTAGGAGAGCAACATAATTTGTCTAGTAAGTACTGAGGTGATGAAATGATCGTGATGTTTATGACTAAATTAAAAGAAAAAACACTATGATTAAAAAAATCCAAAAGAAATAAGGAATAATATGAAAAAAAGGCAAAGCTGCTAGTTTTTCAGAAATAATTTAATTTGAAAAATACCTCTTTCCTTATCTGCAAGAAGAGACTGCTGAAATCACAAAAATAAAAGTAGTATCTAGCACTACCTAGTGGTAACAATGAATCATCCCTTAAGAGTAGGATACAAGGCTGCTTTCAGTCTTAGGTTCTTGTTTCAATTCCCACCCCCTCCCTCCTATTGCCCGCTAAATCTTAATTTTAAAGGTTATGCAACAAAAATAATTAGGCAGAAATATTTACTTTAAAAAAGCTATCAATAGTCCATAAATAAAAATGCAGATGAACTGAAGACTACTTGTGGCTTTGATCATTCAGCTACAACTTGTGTTTTGGACTGGAGTCAACTTTACCCAACAATCAGACAGATGGTGGTGAAGCAGATGGTGAGGGAAAGAATCTTTGGGTTTGTTTCGAGTTTTAACTCTTCTAAGTCATTCAGTAGTAGGTGACCATCAACAAGTTGTTTAATTTGTCATTCTTTAATAATATCTGTTTTCTACATGCTGTCTGCCCTGCCCTCCCACCCCTCCTTTCCCCAGTCTTCTAGGGTAGTAAGAACAACAAAAACAAGAGAATATGAAACACGGCAACAAAACTGTCACTACTATAGTCTACTGAGGATATGAAGACCATGTTAAGTTCACAAAAACATAACTAAGGAGATACATCTGCATGTATCTAATAACATAAAGTGTTTAAGATCATTTATACAAACAAGAATTAAACAGCTAAAGCAGCTTTAAGGCCAAGATCACCAGTTAGTGTAGAGTACAGTGAATGGCAGCATGTGCTTTGGAGTAGACCAGGCCCAGGTTTGAAGCCTTGCTTGCCTGCGGCCATGTCATAGAGCTTGGTAAAGTTACTCAGCTTCTCTAAACCTTAGTTTCACACCTAATGGAAGTAGTACTTATCTCATGTGGTTTTGTGAAAATGAGAATAGGAGATAATGCAGGCTAATACTGTGTGTGTTACTAAGTAGCCAATATGTTTATTATGACCTAATTATTCACAAATATAATTTCAATGAGCATTTCACCTTTCTGTATGTCTCTGGTTCCCCTTATTTTTGTTATGAAGATTAGATTTAGTCTTCTTATCTGCAACTATAATTAGCAAAGACATTTAGATTTGAATTTATCTAGATGTTAGATAACTCAGCTCCACTAATTTGGTAATGAGTCAATTTAGCAAAAGGGCAGTTAACTGTACATACTGTATATACGTGTGCACAGGGTGAGCACAAGCTTAAAAGAACATGATAAAGCTATAAAATCTCTTCAGATGGTTACAGAAATAAACTCACAGTTTTGCACAGCTGGTTAAGACTAATAATTTAAGTACCTGCCTAATCTTACCCTCCTACCCACTACCTACTCCATTATAGGTAGATCTGGAAAGCTAACTATATAGCAAGTTTATTTATTTTTCTGAGATACATTAAAATGTGAATAATTCTAAGTATTAACAGGGACAGTAACTCTTAATTTTATGAAATGTTTCTAAGCAAAACCTTGACATAGCTACTTTTTCAAAATTAAAAATGCCCGTTACTGATACATGTACCTCAAAATGCTACATATGTTGCAACAGAAAGGTTTCTAATATCTAAGACCATTTCTGTAAAATCTCTCACCACCAAAACCTTATTAGCATTCTCAAACTGTCAAATCTAGTTAATTTTATGGAACAAAATAGTCTCACTATCTCAATGCGTGTGGCTGGAAAAGATAGTTGGCATAAATACCAAAGGTATTTTTATTTTTAACTCTTATAAGCATCAGATATAAATGCTTATTTATATAATGTTACAGTTCTAAATTTCTGCCTTTCTTAAATCTAATGGTGATTCTGATTTGCTCTTTGTATAAAGTTGTATTATACTGAAATAAAATGAAAGATGTACTTTTGAGATTTCAAGAAAAATAAATCCGATTTCTTAAGAGAAAGCTAGAACCATTTTGAAAAACTGAAGATTGTACTTAAAAACCTGAGATATCTCACACAAACCAAATATGTAATTAATATCTAAACAAAAGTCAAAGAAAAAGAAATGGCATGTTTTAGTAAAACAAGGCACTTACTAGGAAATCTCTGAGTAGCCATCTGCCTCAGAGAATAAAAGATATCACACATTAGAGTGGGGCAGCTCATACTTGATTTTACAATTGTATTGAATAACTTGTCTACGTAGTAGCGCAGATTTTCCTGCAGGATTTAAAAAGGTAAACATTAAGATTTTGATGTTCACACATCTTTAATAACCTTCATGAAAGAAAAATGCAATGAAGATGAGATTTATTAGATAGTCACTACCTAATACTTTTTAAAGCATTGTTTCCCTTTTCCAATCTCATTCAGTTAAAGAACAATGTGCATACTGACTTAATAAATTAAATTTAGATTTGCTAGGCATAAGAGGTGAATCTATGAATAAACCTCACAAGAAGCAACAGGGAATAAAATGATCCAAAAGGGAAAAAAAAAAAACAAACCTCAGATACACAAGCACAAGGACACTGTTGACACTATTATCCATTGCAATAAAAATTTGTGACCCTAACACAATCACTGTTTTTTCAGAAGCCACTGAAATTACTGACTGATCAAGTCACTGTGTCACTTAGGCTGATCAGTTTGAGCCCAAAGGAATGGCCAGAATAGGGGCTGCAACTGTAGCTATAGCTTCCATTCTCTATTGTTACTAAAGAGACAAGAACAAAAATAAAGTGAAACTACTGAGGAAATAACACTCTAAAAACTAATCATAGGAAATGCTGCTAATAGTAAAGGCTTACATAAAGAATAAACAGCATTGCTTCCCCCCATATGGCTTTATTTTAACATAAATGGGAGAAGTGTACACCATTAAGACCAATTTTAACGCAATATAAATATTAACATAGCAAGGACTTACCTTATTATTTTCTACATTATCTCCCTCTTTCAATTTAATAGGATCGATTTCACAGGATTTTGAGGAGTCACATATCTGAAAAATAATTTCTTCAGTTAATTCTCTTTTCTAAGTAATCTGACAAAATGAAAAGAACTATTATTTTTCTGATAATAAAAGTTAATTATAGAAATTTAAGTTTTAACAAAGTGTAAAACCCCTTACCCAGGGATAACAAATACAATTTTCTTTTCTTTTTTTTTTTTACATATACAATTTTCTAAAATCCTGTATCAAAAAGTATTTGTCATATATTTGAAACTCTAGCTAAAACAGAAATCCCATAACAAAGAGATGTTTTTATACTATACTGTACCCTTTAGGTAAAAATCCATTGACAGAGAAGTAAATAATGTGTTCCTAAAGTGTTCAGCCTTATTTTTTCAGTAACACATGAAAGAATGAATCCTTCCCATGAATACATCACTTGATGAAACAGCCACTATCGTAAGGCCACAAACTCATTGTTGGAAATAAATTATGTACCTCATCTAGAATAGGTTTTAATGTTACTTTCAGGTAGTGCCCTCCCACTATTTTCATCATCTCATCCAGACATCGGGTAGCCAAGGAATTTCCTCTAAAAATTGTGTTTGCGTCTCTGAAATAGAAAGAGATGAAACCAAGTGTAGTAAACAAAGGTTGTGAAACCAATAATATAACATACTTGACCAATTGAAGAAAGAAGCATTTAGTTGAAATAGGTAAGACATACTAGAAGGTATAATTTTAATAATTTTACCATTTTACCTACAATTTTAATAATTTTTACCATTTATTTAAAAGCTTGCTGCAATTAGGTTTTTCAAAGTTAACAAAAATATATTAAAAATAATGGTCAGGTGTGCCGGCTCATGCCTGTAATCCAGCACTTTGGGGGTGCGAATCAAGTCGATCACTTGGGGAAGTCAGGATTTTGAGACTAGCTTGGCCAACATGGTAAAACCCCATGCCTACTAAAAATACAAAAATGAGCTGGGCGTGGTGGCGAGTGACTGTAATCCCAACCACTCAGGAAGCTGAGGCAGGAGAATCGCTTGAACCCAGGAGGCAGAGGCTGCAGTGAGCCAAGATCACACTACTGTACTCTAGCCTGGACGAAAGAGTGAGACTCCATCTTAAAAACAAACAAAAAAACCCAATACACACACACACACACACACACACACACACACACACACGCAAAGTTTTTTTTAAAAAAGGCAAATTGTATTTATGAAGCAAAAATGTGGAGTACATGTATGTCTGTGTGTGTAAAAAAAAAAACAACCATGTTAGACTGATGTGAACAAGAAGTCACCTGATTGCTTTTTAGAATGTCATACATATGCATAGAAGGGTGATACATAACAAATAAACACTTCTGCTCTGGTGTTCTTACTTGTGACACATGAATCATTACACTAAGAAGCAGATTAGTAGCATATAAAATTTCCTTCTGAGTTAAAGAAAAACATCCTTCATTAATTGACCGTAGGTAGGTGAATATCGTTTAATAGCTTAACTGCCTTTTATTTGCTAAGTACTTCTTTTCAGCTTACTCTACAGTAAGGCTGATCAATACAAAAAAACTCAGGCTACCAAAACCATCTGTCAAACTAAGGTCCAATTTCAAGAACATGTAATTAACATTTAATAAAATATAACTCTTACTGTGTATCCTTCAAGTCTAATTCAGCCACAGCAGTGGCAAAAGGAACAAGTTTATCATGGTGCAGCAGCAGTCGTACAAGGGGCAAAACAGCATCATTTTTATCTCGACATATTTCACTCAAAATGTAAGCAGCTGAGGCAGATATTGGCTAAATATAGGAAGGCAGAAAACAAGCACAAAAATCAAAGACACATTATTAACTATTCAATCACTAGCCTGTAAAAGTATCTGAAATAATGAGACTAAAGCTGTTGTACAGGGTAATTTTCTAAATTTTTTTATCAGAGATGACTGTTGGAGCATACATTAGAATCACAGTACTCTGGTTCAGATAAATAGAAACGTGTCTGCGTGTGTATATATATATATGTATATATATAATTTTTACTGTTTTAATAAAACTTGATATTCTGAAATCTTTTCCTTATCATTTATAGAATTATTTTAGCCATTTTGTGTTAAATCATATCCTTAAGATTCTTAACATACTTGAACATCTGGTGATTTTAGCAGCAAAGTTTTCAAAGGACCATAGTACTCTGAAGGAAGCACGTAGTCTTCTGTATAGCATATATTTAATCGAAGAGACCCCAGGTCATCAGTTTTGGATGACTTGTTTCCATTGTCTCTTGGTTGTAGCAAGTACCTAAAGTAAAAATATAAGTGATTCCATGTGACAGAAATGCATTCAAGCCAATGAGGCAAGTTGAGTTAAGCTATTAAAAAAACTAAACCAAAAAAGGCAACTTAGTATTTATGGTTAGGAAACCTCATAAGTAGCAGGCTACTAATCTTCAGAGGCCTAATACTGGTTATATATTGGATTAGAAAGCTATCAGTACATTTTTATCGAGGAAACAAAAAGCATACATAATGCAGCAATTAAAATCTCAAATGAGTTGAGTAAGAGTTTGATTAGCTTGCAGGTTTAGAAAAAAATGATAATAAAAGGTAAAACATTTAAAATCCAATGTATCATCACAAATACATTTTTACCAACTAAATTTAAGAAAGAAGCATTTAGTTGAAAATAGAAAAGACAGTCCAGATTCAGGGGCTCATGCCTGTAATCCCAGCACTTTGGGAGGCTGAGGCAGGCTGATCACTTGGGGTCAGGAGTTTGAGACCAGCCTGGCCAACATGGTGAAACCCTGTCTCTACCAAAAATACAAAAAATTAGCTGGGCATGGTGGCAGGTGCCTGTAGTCCAGCTACTTGGGAGGCTGAGGCAGGAGAATCACCTGACCCCAGGAGGTGGAGGTTGTGGAGAGCCGAGATCCTGCCACTGTACTCCAATCTGGGCCAGTCTGGGTGACAGAATGAGACTGTCTCAAAAAGAATTTAAAAAAAGAAACAAAAAAGGTAAGATCTATCAGAATGCATAAGTAATCTTGTTTTAAAGTAAATTCTTTATCCAAAAATTTAAACTTAAGAGAAGTTTGCAGGACCAAAACCAGAAATCTAAGAATTTAAAAACAACAACAGAAGATGGTGCTGTGAGAACAACCCAGGATTGGAGCTCTAGTTGAATCCGCAGAGAGGTGAGTCAGAGCTGCATTTCCAGACTGATCTTTGTTGCCCACGGAACGGGGAAACTCCCAAGTATAAAGGAGACGCGGGACGCCAGGCAGTACCTCTGACTGGCGAAGCCGGCAGCCGGGGTGGCGGTGGCCGGCCCCCCCCAGTGCTCCCCACAGGGCGCGCTTGTCCGGGTGCCCTGTTGAACCGGCAACCTGAGACTTGAGAGGGCTGGACTTGAAACTGAACGAGACTTGGACAGGGGGCCAGCCCAGGGGATTGCAGGGACAGAGCGTTTGGGGTAGCCCAGTGGAACGAACAAAACCGTGATTTCAAACAATCCCTGGGCAGCCGAGACGCTCTGTGGGAGAAGGACGTCCACCATTACCGAGGCAACCCACCCAAACTGAGATACACGCCCACTGCTGACGCAGCCAGCCGTTGCCGAGGCAACCCGTCCCTACTGAGATAAACGCCCACTGCTGACGCAGCCTGCCGTTGCCGAGGTAACCCGCTACGACGAAGAGACTCCCTGCAGGGCGTGGCGGAGACCACAGCAGAACAGCAGAGCCTGCAGCAACAGGGTGAACCACACAACAGCAGGGTGGAGCCTCGGCAGGCAAACAGTGGCTAGTCTGCCTCCTAGCTGGGCAGGACACCTCAGCGGACATCCAAAAATAAAGCCCGAACCCCCCAACACAGAGCATTTGAGAAAATAAGGGTTTTTTTTAATGAGCTCTGTTGCAGCAGAATCAAACATAGCAGCCTAACAGCCCTGAATGAACAACAGAGCTCACAGCTCAGCAATTGAGCTCCTATAAAGTACAGACTGTCTCCTCAAGCAGCTCCCTGACCCCTCTATATCCAAAAGACTGACATTTGGCAGGCATCATCCTGGGACAAAGATAGCAGAAAAAGAAACTGGTAGCATCCCTCGCTGTGCCACAGCTGCTAGAGGTGCACCCCAGACAAGCAGGGCCTGGAGTGGACCTCAGCAGTCGTACAGCGAAGGGGCTAGAGTGGTAGAAGGAAAACCAAGTAACAGAAATACTTCATCATCAACAATCTGGGTGTCCACTCAGAGACCCAATCGAAAAGTCAGCAACTACGCAGACGACAAGCGGATAAATCCACAAAGATGGGAAGAAACCAGTGAAAAAAGGAGGAAAACACTCGAAACCAGAACACCTCGCCTCCTAGAAAGGACCAAAACTCCTCACCAGCAAGGGAACAAAGCTGGATGGAGAATGACTGTGACGAAATGACGGAATTAGACTTCAGAAGGTGGATAATGAGAACCTTTTGTGAGCTAAAAGAACATGTATTAAATCAATGCAAAGAAACTAAGGAACTTGAAAAAAGATATGAGGAAATGATAACAAGAATGGATAACTTAGAGAGGAATATGAATGAATTAAATGAGCTGAAAAACACAATACGAGAACTTCGCGAAGCATGCACAAGTTTCAATAGCCGAATTGACCAAGCAGAAGAAAGAATATCTGAAGTCGAAGACCAACTCAATGAAATTAAACGAGAAACCAAGATTAGAGAAAAAAGCACACAAAGGAATGAACAAAGTCTCCAAGAAATGTGGGACTATGTGAAAAGACCTAACCTATGTTTGATAGGTGTACCAGAAGGGGATGAAGAGAATGAATCCAAGCTGGAAAATACTCTTCAGGACATCATCCAGGAAAATTTCCCCCACCTAGCAAGACAGGCCAACACTCAAATGCAGGAGATACAGAGAACACCATAAAGATATTCCGCAAGAAGAGCAACCCCAAGGCACATAATCGTCAGATTCAACAAGGTTGAAATAAAGGAGAAAATACTAAGGGCAGCCAGAGAGAAAGGTCGGGTCACCCACAAAGGGAAGCCCATCAGACTCACAGCAGATCTCTCGGCAGAAACACTACAAGCCAGAAGAGAGTGGGGGCCAATATTCAACATTCTTAAAGAAAAGAACTTTCAACCCAGAATTTCATATCCAGCCAAACTGAGCTTCAGAAGTGAAGGAAAAATAAAATCCTTTGCGAACAAGCAAGTACTCAGAGATTTTGTCACCACCAGGCCTGCTTTACAAGAGCTCCTAAAAGAGGCACTACACATAGAAAGGAACAACCAGTACCAGCCATTCCAAAATCACACTAAATGCTAAAGAGCATCAACATAATGAAGAATCTACAACAACTAACAGGCAAAACAGCCACTTAGCATCAAAATGGCAGTATCAAATTCACACATAACAATATTAACCCTAAATGTAAATGGACTAAATGCACCACTCAAAAGACACGGACTGGCAAATTGGATAAAAATCCAAAACCCATCAGTGTGCTGTATCCAGGAAACCCATCTCACATGCAAGGATACACAAAGGCTCAAAATAAAGGGATGGAGGAAGATTTACCAAGCAAATGGAGAGCAAAAAAAAGCAGGAGTTGCAATTCTCATCTCTGATAAAATAGACTTTAAAGCAACAAAGATCAAAAGAGACAAAGAAGGCCATTACATAATGGTAAAAGGATCGATACAACAAGAAGAGCTAACGATCTTAAACATATATGGACCCAATGCAGGAGCACCCAGATACATAAGGCAAGTTCTTAATGACTTACAAAGAGACTTAGACTCCCATACAATAATAGTGGGAGACTTTAATACTCCACTGTCAATATTAGACAGATCAACCAGACAGAAAATCAACAAGGATATCCAGGGCTTGAACTCAGACCTGGAGCAAGCAAACCTGATAGACATTTACAGAACTCTCCACCCCAAATCCACAGAATACACATTCTTCTCAGCACCACATCACACCTACTCTAAAATTGACCACATAATTGGAAGTAAAGCACTGCTCAACAAATGCAAAACAACTGAAATCATAACAAACAGCCTCTCAGACCATAGTGCAATCAAGTTAGAACTCAGAATACAGAAACCAACCCAGAACTGCACAGCTTCATGGAAACTGAACAACTGGCTCCTGAATGTTGACTGGGTAAACAACGAAATGAAGGCAGAAATAAAGAAGTTCTTCGAAACCAATGAGAACGAAGACACAACATGCCAGAACCTCTGGGACACATTTAAAGCAGTCTCTAGAGGAAAGTATATAGCAATAAGTGCCCATATGAGGAGAATGGAGAGATCCAAAATTGACACCCTATCGTCAAAATTGAAAGAGCTAGAGTAGCAAGATCAAAAAAACTCAAAACCCAGCAGAAGGCAAGAAATAACTAAGATCAGAGCTGAACTGAAGGAGATTGAGACACAAAAAACCCTTCAAAAAATCAATAAAGCCAAGAGCTGGTTTTTTGAAAAGATCAACAAAATAGACAGACCACTAGCCAGATTGATTAAAAATAAAAGAGAGAACAACCAAATAGATGCAATAAAAAATGATAAAGGGGAAATCACCACAGATTCCACAGAAATTCAAACCATCATCAGAGAATATTACAAACAACTCTATGCACATAAACTAGTAAACCTGGAAGAAATGGATAAATTCCTGGACTCCTGTGTTCTCCCAAGCCTAAACCAGGAGGAAGCTGAAACTATGAATAGACCAATAATAAGGTCAGAAGTCGAGGCAGCAATTAAGAGCCTACCACTCAAAAAAAGCCCAGGTCCAGACGGGTTCACAGCCGAATTCTACCAGACACACAAAGAGGAGCTGGTACTATTCCTTCTAAAACTATTTCGAACAATCCAAAAGGAGGGAATCCTTCCCAAATCATTTTACGAGACCAACATCATTCTGATACCAAAACCCGGCAGAGACCCAACAAGAAAAGAAAACTTCAGGCCAATATCCGTGATGAACAAAGATGCAAAAATCTTCAATAAAATATTGGCAAGCCGATTGCAACAGCAAATCAAAAAACTTATTCATCATGATCAAGTAGGATTCATCCTGGGGATGCAAGGCTGGTTCAACATACGCAAGTCTATTAACGTAATTCACCACATAAACAGAACCAAAAACAAAAACCACATGATTATCTCAATTGACGCAGAGAAGGCATTTGACAAAATTCAACAGCCCTTTATGCTAAAAACCCTCAATAAACTCGGTATCGATGGAACGTATCTCAAAGTAATAAAAGCTATTTATGACAAACCAACAGCCAATATCATACTGAATGGGCAAAAACTGGAAGCATTCCCTTTGAAATCTGGCACTAGACAAGGATGCCCTCTTTCACCACTCCTATTCAATATAGTACTGGAAGTTCTAGCCAGAGCAATCAGGCAAGAAAAAGAAATAAAGGGTATTCAAATAGAAAAGGTGGAAGCCAAATTGTCTCTATTTGCAGACAACATGATAGTATACCTAGAAGACCCCATCGCCTCAGCCCAAAAACTCCTGAAACTGATAAGCAACTTCAGCAAAGTCTCAGGATATAAAATCAATGTGCAAAAATCACAAGCATTCCTCTACACCAATAACAGACTTAAAGAAAGCCAAATCAAGAACGAACTGCCATTCACAATTGCTACAAAAAGAATAAAATACTTTGGAATACAACTCACAAGGAACGTAAGGGACCTCTTCAAGGAGAACTACAAACCACTCCTCAATGAAATCAGAGAGGACACAAACAGATGGAGAAACATTCCATGTTCATGGTTAGGAAGAATTAATATCGTGAAAATGGCTATACTGCCCAAAGTAATTTACAGAATCAACGCTATCCCCATCAAGCTACCATTGACTTTCTTCACAGAACTGGAAAAAACCACCATGAACTTCATATGGAACCAAAAGAGAGCCCGCATAGCCAAGTCAATTCTAAGCAAAAAGAACACAGCGGGGGGCATCACACTACTGGATTTGAAACTATACTACAAGGCTACAGTAATCAAAACAGCATGGTACTGGTACCAAAACAGAGATACAGACCAATGGAACAAAACAGAGGCACCGGAGGCAACACAACATATCTACAACTATACAATCGTTGATAAACCTGACAAAAACAAGCAATGGGGAAAGGATTCCCTGTTTAACAAATGGTGTTGGAAAAACTGGCTAGCCATGTGCAGAAAGCAGAAACTGGACCCCTTCCTGACACCTCACACTAAAATTAACTCCAGATGGATTAAAGACTTAAACATAAGACCTGGCACGATAAAAACCCTAGAAGGAAATCTAGGCAAAACTATCCAGGACATAGGAGTAGGCAAGGACTTCATGAACAAAACACCAAAAGCATTGGCAACAAAAGCCAAAATAGACAAATGGGACCTAATCAAACTCCACAGCTTCTGCACAGCAAAAGAAACAGTCACTAGAGTGGATCGGCAACCAACAGAATGGGAAAAAAGTTTTGCAGTTTACCCAACTGACAAAGGGCTGATATCCAGAATTTACAAAGAACTCAAACAGATTTACAGGAAAAAAACAAACAAGCCCATTCAAAAGTGGGCAAAGGATATGAACAGACACTTTACAAAAGAAGATATATATGAGGCCAACAATCATATGAAAAAATGCTCATCGTCACTGGTCATCAGAGAGATGCAAATCAAAACCACATTGAGATACCATCTCACGCCAGTTAGAATGGCGATCATTAAAAAATCTGGAGACAACAGATGCTGGAGAGGATGTGGAGAAAAAGGAACACTTTTACACTGTTGGTGGGAGTGTAAATTAGTTCAACCATTGTGGAAGACAGTGTGGCGATTCCTCAAGGCCTTAGAAATAGAAATTCCATTTGACCCAGCAATCCCATTACTGGGTATATATCCAAAAGACTATAAATCATTCTACTATAAGGACACATGTACACGAATGTTCACTGCAGCACTGTTTACAATAGCAAAGACCTGGAATCAACCCAAATGCCCATTGATAATAGACTGGATTGGAAAAATGTGGCACATATACACCATGGAATATTATGCAGCAATCAGAAATGATGAGTTTGTGTCGTTTGTAGGGACATGGATGAATCTGGAGAACGTCATCCTCAGCAAACTGACACAAGAACAGAAAATGAAACACCGCATATTCTCACTCATAGGCGGGGGATGAAAAATGAGAACACATGGACACAGAAAGGGGAGTACTAAACACTGGGGTCTATTGGGGGGAAAAGGGGAGGGCCAGTGGGAGGAGGAGGTGGGGAGGGATAGCCTGGGGAGAAATACCAAATGTGGGTGAAGGGGAGAAGGAAAGCAAAGCACACTGCCATGTGTGTACCTACGCAACTGTCTTGCATGCTCTGCTCATGTACCCCAAAACCTAAAATCCAATAAAAAATTAAAAAATAAATAAATAAAAATAAAAACAACAACAACAACAAAAAACCTTTTTATCATGGGAATTTAAAAACACAAAGAAAAGAGAAGAGAATATTGAGCTCCCACATACCCATTACCTAGCTTTAACAATTATCAACTGAAGACTAATCTTGTTCAGTCATAAAAAGAACAAAATCAGCTGGGCGTGGTGGCTCATGCCTATAATCCCAGCACTTTGGGAGGCCGAAGTGGGCGGATCACGAGGACAAGAGATTGAGACCATCATGGCCAACGTGGTGAAACCCCGTCTCTACTAAAAATACAAAAATTAGCTGTGCATGGTGGCATGCACCTGCAGTCCCAGCTACTCGGGGCTGAGGCAAGAGATTCGCTTGAACCTGGGAGGCAGAGGTTACAGTGAGCCGAGATTGCACTACTGTGCTCCTGCCTGGTGACAGAGTGAGACTCAATCTCAAAAAAAAAAAATAAATAAAAGAACAAAAGCATGTCCTTTTGTACCAACATGGATGCAGCTGGAGGCTATTACCCTCTGTGAATTAATGCAGAAAAAGAAAACTAAATACCATATGTTCTCACTTGTAAGTGGGAGCAAAACACTGGGTATGCATGAACACGAAGATGGGAACAATAGACACTGGGCGTTCCAAACGTGGGGAGGGAGACAGGAGAATGGAGTTGAAAAACTATTGGATACTTTGTTCACTACTTGGGTGAAAGGATGATAAGCCTAAACCTCAGCATTATACAATATACCCATGTAACCTGCACATGTACCCCTGAATCTAAAATTAAAAAACAAAACAAAACTGGATGAAGGCTGATAAAAATTGTGAAGTACCAATGACAATCAAGAATTCTTATTTCCTTTTTTTCGGAGTGTATTCAGCAATATGCTTGCCTAAATTTGAAATTTACGATTTGTTGTTAGTGTAAATATCTTTCTTTTTCTAGACTCTATCAGGTTTAGAGAAAGGCAATTTTTACTCCTACAGTAGCCTAAGTTTGCAAACACAATTGAACTCAACTAATTTGGACATTAAAAATTCAGAATTGCTGGGCCTTAGCCAAAATATTGTCTTTCTAGGACTGGAAAAAAAGAAGTTTGCTACTCATTCAAGATATTACAGGAGTCCCAGGAGTTAAAAAATTGTTTAAACTCTTAAAAAAGTATTTCTCTAAAATATGCCAATTACAAATAATTCATCCCCTTTATTCCATTAAAGCAAAATATCTGAAAACCTCTAGGAATAAAACCTAACTGTATTCTTATTCTTCAATAATTCATTGTTTTAAAAAGGTATGTCCTTGTACTGTATATAAAATAGTGAATCTTTGCTTTACTTAACTATAACAAGAAACTAAACTGCAGAAAAACTGTACTATATATGTCTTTTATGAGTACACTCTAAAACAAAATTATTTTAAAAGTTACTATGTGCAGCCAGATGTTCAATAGTAATACTGGTAACATTCTTATTTGGACTCTGAAACTAGCGTAATTTTAAATTATGCTGCAGAAACTATCACAATTAGAATATATTAAGGGAATTTACTTATAAATATTTACCTGCATGTATTTTTTTCCTGTGGCATATCATATTGCCCACAAAATGTATTTTCAGAAATAACCCCAAATTAAATTTACAAAATTGGACTTGCCATTAACAAACACTGTAGGGTAGACAAAAGCAACTGAATGGAGATTATTTTTGTAGCAAAGCTCAAACTTCAAGAACCAAGAAAGAAACTGTGTGGACTACCACTTATTATTTTCATTACTCTTTGAACCAGAATCTTCTTTGTTTAAAATTAAAAAATTCTTATTACATATAGACAAATAGGTAATGATGCATACATATATAAACAATGTCATCAAATCAGTGCTTTTGTTTTTTTAAGGAACTTTTTAATTATTTTCTTTTTTAACTTTGGTTTTCTCTTATCTTTTTTCTTATCTTCAAAACATCATTCTGTACCTCCGCTTCTCTTAGGAACCTGTTAACTACCTACTATGGACCCTTCTTTATTTTCTTCAGGCTTATATAATTTTATACAAATTTTTATAAATGTGTGTATATATACACACATTTATAAATGAGTTCTGAGCCTATTAGTCAGTTTACAAAAATGTTATATTCTACTTTCCTGCATCTTTTTTTTTTTAACCTGTAAGCACTTAAGCACTTTCTTTTTTTTTTTTTTTGAGACAGAATCTTACTCTGTCACTCAGGCTGGAGTGCAGTGGTGTGATCTTGGCTCACTACAACCTCCACTTTCTGAGTTCAAGCAATTCTTCTGCCTCAGCATCTTGAGTAGCTGGGATTCCAAGCATTGCACCACCATGCCCGGCTAATTTTTTTTTGTATTTTTAGTAGAGATGAGGTTTCATCATATTGGTCAGGCTGGCCTTGAATTCCTGACCTTGTGATCTGCCTGCCTCAGCCTCCCAAAGTGATGAGATTACGGGTGTGAGCCACCGTACTCGGCCCACCTGTAAGCACTTTCTAGTTAACTCTTTGAGACTAACTACATAATTGTACTGTTTTGTGAAGTGGCTTAATAGGCCATAAGTAATTTAAAAATAATTGTGTTCAGAAAACAATAAACAACAAACATTAAAATTTTGAATTTAATTTTAACACTCCTTTCTAAGAGACTGGGGAAAATTATTTATTTGCTTCTAGGAAATTCTCTTTCTCAGTCCTCTGTTACCCAAGTTCTGCTAAAATGCTTTTGTAGATTTTCTTTGCCATTCTTCTCTCAGAATAATCTGCACTGATACTTCTTTTATTATTTACAGAAAATCCTCAACTACTGTTTATACAATTGTTCAACATTTGTACTACCCACAGCAAATTTTATAGCACTGGTTACTTATACCGAGGAAGAGTTTGTCTTTCCATTTTCATCTTGCTACTGCTCTATTCTGTTCCTCTCTTACTCACTGCCTCTATGATATATACTTGCTACAGTAAAGGGAGAGACGCTCTCCTTTGGTATCATGTCACAATTGTGACACAAATTTCATTTTCTTATATTTTGTGAATATACATAAAATAAGAATGCATTTTAGTTTGAAAAATACATTTTAAAAGTTTTAAAATACATTAAAAATGCATTTTAAATACGATAAACTTTTCTCCTAATATTTTATCTAGGAATGTAGACTGTTAGGACTGTTTTTTTATTTTTTTTGAGATGGAGTTTCACTCAGTCACCCAGGCTGGAGTGCAATGGCATGGTCTTGGCTCACTACAACCTTGGCCTCCTGGGTTCAAGTGGTTCTCCTGCCTCAGCCTCCGGAGTAGTTGAGACTACAGGCGCATGCCACCACACCTGGCTAATTTTCATATTTTTAGTAGAGACAGGGTTTCACTATGTTGGCCAGGCTGGTTTCAAACTCCTGACCTCGTGATCCACCTGCCTCACCCTCCCAAAGTGCTGGGGTTACAGGCATGAGCCACCATGCCCAGCCTGGAATTACTTATCTATACTCATAGTTTTCAAGTTTTATAAATCCTGAGCTGGGGCCTATCTAAAGTTTGAAATTTCAAAGCCCAGTAGTAAAGAAATTCCCTAAAAACACTAAAAGGGATTCACAGGTGCAGTATTTTTAAGCAGTTTAAATCATTTTAAGCATCGCTGTTTAAACCCACAATTTTATTTTCAGTAGTTAGGTCAGCATAGGGCACATGGGCATAGTAGTAGACATTCCATGGATGTTGACTAGGGAGTGAGTGAATGAATGCTTTGGTTTTGAAGCTTTGGGTCACTTTTTAAAAGCAATTAGAAAGAAGTTTCTAATTAGCATGTGAAAAAAGCTGCCATCTTCTCTATTCTCTATCTAAAGGCAATGACAAACAAAATTAAAAAATATATACACTGAATTTTTTTTAAAAGATTATTCTTGTTTCAGCCATACCTTCATTGACTCTCCCATCCTGTTCCTGCATTATTATTTTAAAGCAATTTCCAGGTATCATTTCATATATATTTTTTAAAAGTCATCACTATTCACTTATTCAAATTTCCCCAAACTTATCATAAATGGTTTTCTACAGTTTGTTCAAATCCAAATAAGGTCCATAGATTAGAATTGGTTAACAGCATTCTTAAGTCTCTTTTAATTTATAGATTCCTCATTGTTGGTCCCATAGAGTTTTCCACATTGGGAATTGTGTTAACTCTTCTCTCTACCTCCATAATGTCATTTATCATGTTCCTTTGTCCTCTCGGTATTTCCTGTATCTTGGTAGTTAGATCTAGAGGCTTGGTTAGTTTTCAGATTTGATGTTCTGGCAAGGAGACTTCATTGATAACGTTGTGTAGTTCTACCAAGAGGCGCAAATGTTTGACTGTTTCTCCTTTTACAATATTAGCAGCCACTGATGATCACAACTTAGAGCCATTACTCATCAAAATGATAATTTTATAATTCTATCACTCACTCCTCTTTCACTTAGCTGGAATGCTGAGATAATTTTTATAAAACAAACAGTTTTAATACTTAATTTATGTACTTATCAGCTATGACCTCCTCTAATAGACTTAACTTATTTAAAAATAGAAGGAAGAAGGAGTTAATGGAATATTTATTAGCTCTGAGAAAGATAAGATAAAGACAGAAAAGACAACCAGTGAATTAACCAAGTCAAACTTCAAGGATGAAGGGATGGTTAATATAAGAAGTAATTACATCACTACCCCACAAAAGACGAATTCCTGTCTTGGAAGATCAACCTGTGATATAAAGATAAGGCCAATGAAATAACTAGAAAAAAGTCTGTTATCAAAGGTGACTCAGAAGTACCTCTAAGGGAAGTGTATCACTCTGTTCTCATTCTGCTAATAAAGACATACCCGAGGCTGGATAATTTATAAAGAAAAGAGGTTTAATTGACTCATAGTTCCACATGGCTGGGGAGGCCTTGCAATCATGGCAGAAGACAAAGAAGAGCAAAGGGACGTCTTACATGCTGCAGGCAAGAGAGCTCGTGCAAGGGAACACCCATTTATAAAACCATCAGATCTTGTGAGACTTATTCACTACCACAAGGAAAGTATCCGGGTTTGAAACCACCCCATGATTCAATTATCTTCACCTGGCCCCGCCCTTGACACCTGGGGATGATTACAATTCAAGGTGAGATTTGTGTGGGGACACAGCCATACCATATCAGGAAGTTTAGCTTGTTGATGATTAAGCATCCTGACAATACTTTGGTCAATTTTTCACAATCCAGGACATGTTCTGCAACCTTGCAAGTTCAGAGACTTCATTTTATCAGCAAATCTAAAGTGAACCTTAAGGTCAAGTGCAGTGGCTCACACCTGTAATCCCAGCACTGAGGTCAGGAGTTCGAGACCAGCCTGGCCAACAGGGTGAAACCCTGTCTCTACAGAAATACAATTAGCCGGTCACAATGACGGGTGCCTGTAATCCCAGTACAAGGAGGGCTGAGGCAGGAGAATTGCCTGAACCCAGGAGGTGGGTTGTACTGAGCCAAGATAGCACCACTGCACTACAGCTTGGGTGACCCAAAAAAATAAGGTGCACCTGATTGCAATGACTGCAGAGTCTGCATTCATACTTAAAAGCAGGCTAATTATTAAATTTATGAAAAGAAATATAGTCAAGTGGTATATGTATCTACAGTTTTAAGTGACCAATGCATTTTATTATGGAAATGCTCACTTACAAAAGTAGGGAGAAGAGTGATAATAATAATAATGAACACCCTTTCTTACTACCACTCCCATGTGCTCATCACTTGGTTACAACAATTATCCCCATCTACTGTAATGTTTTCATCTATATCTTTTGCTGTATTTTTTTTACCTGGTGGTAGATTATTTGGAAAGGTAAATTATCAAAAGGTGTTGTGGTGAGTACAGAGGCATGACAAGGCGTTTTATGCAGCCTTAATCTCTCAGCTAAGACAACAGCTAAGACAATAGTCTTGCCAAGGAAATAGTAATTCTTCTGGACCAGAATCCCCTTCCCCCTCAACTGTGCTTTAATAGGCAGTACCATGCCTACCTCTTTGAAATCCTTTTTTATTATTCCAGATGAATCTTTTCCTTCTACTGAACTAGTGTTTTCCATGCACAGTAGAGTAACATTACTTGTGTTACTGCTTATTCAGTTACAACTGGTTCTGCCTCTCTGGGACCATCTCTATCCATCTTAAACAGGTCTCCACACTTCACAGTCAAAACAAACTCTGTTTTGGTTTGTTCTATAGAAATTTTGCTTAGAGCATAACTTTTATTTCCTTTAGCTCCAAATAATTGGGGAAGGGATATAACATCCCTCTTTACTCGCTCATAAAACTAAAAAATACTGGGCCTACAGTCTTAACATGGCATTGTTCTATGTAGAGGAATTAGGGCAGTGCTATGCCAATTACTCATTTTTATGCATACATTGTTTTTGGATGCTTAAGAACTCCAGAAGGGTTCACTCCTGCCATACTTTCTAACTCGTTTCCTTGGATTTTCTTTGCAGGATAAGAAATCCCCACAGACAAAGTATCTCATCTATGTCTACTTGAAAAAAAATAAAAAATTTCACAACATGTTGTTTTGCCCATCCCTTGAAAAGATCATTTTTCAAATGAGTAGGGACCTCTCCGATTCTCTTTTAAATAATATTGTATAAGCACGGGGCATTCAAACCTTTGCTAATGGCTTAAAATAGAGAATGTTTTTGAGTTTTAAACATATAAAAAAATATGTTGAAGTTCAAACTTATAGTACATTGGTTAAGAGCACAAACTTTGGGGTCAGTTTGGTTCAAATCCCAGCTGTCTGATCTTGGACAAGTTGATCAGTTTCTCTGTGCTTGTTCCCTCATTTGTCAAATAAGGAGTATTAATAGTATCTTAGCACATTAAAACCCTAAAGAGGTTTTATAAGTAAAGCACTTAGAATAGTGCCTGGCACACAGTAAACACCATGTAAATGTTACACATATAACATTTATATATATGGTATATAACTATTATCACTTAAATATATGCATAATAACATAGTTATTTGTGTAACTATATAAATGTGATTAAAGTATTATTAGAAAGGCTCAATTTAATAAACTAACTGAAGGATCCTTGTAAATTAAATAATCCTGTATGAATTAGAGCTAAAGAGACAAGGCTCAAGATTTGTTAAATAGTTCAGGAACATCTGGCATTTCTAAGCAAAAACAAGACAAAAAACTCAAATATATATATATGTTTGACAGCTTTGGAATAAAATATTTCAGTTTGAAAGAATAAGAAACAAGAGATAAAGGGCAATTATTAACGGAAAGCAGCACTCAGTTGCTCTACATACGATTTTTCATTCACAATTAGGCATAAAAGCAATCCTTATGCTCTCAAGAGTAGGCTCTTTTGACAGTCCCTTAACAGAAAAAAAATCAGCATTTAAAAAATGCTAACCATAACGTCAGTGTAATTAAAACCGAGGTAGACAAACCCAAAGCACAATTATTTGTACATAATGCTACATAAATGAAAGAATAAAGAGGCAGTTCTATTAATATTTGAACGTTTTTCTGGTTCCACCAAGAAAACCATTATCAATGGATTTTTTTTTCTGAAGATAGGAGACTTATACTTTCTAAATTCAAAAATTAAGAAGATACGTTAAAAATATTAGACAAAAAAGTTTGATAACAAATGGTGTCAAAATTAACAAACTAGAAAGTCAAATCATATCAAATATTAATCTAGTCTAAAATCATGTATAAAATGCTTCTGCTGAAAAGAAAACCCAGTAATTTTATCTATTATTTGAATCTTACCTTCAAATGTAAAAATTACAACTGAAAATACATTTATATCTATTTTGGGACTTTTCAAACAACAGAATTAAACTGATGATTACTCTAACTCTTTCTTTAACATCAAGATTAGAAAGAATTTGCCTGAAATCCTGAGGGTAAATAAATCTTGAGTTTTCATGCAGTTACCAACAGTCCCACAAGGGGATGCTATGGTTCTACAATTGATGGAGGAGGTTAATTTCCAGCTTAAAAGAAATGGCATTGACATTTTTATGTTTCCTTACAACTATGGAAGTATATATGAATTACTAGATGTTTCTAGTTCATGCTACATAAATTTTAGCATTTAGACTTCTAGCAGGTTACTTTAAAATATCATGGGCCAAAAATATCTATAGAAATACAATTAGTTTGTTAATGTTCTTACATACTGCCAAGGAAGCTGCACAAAGTTTTGCCAAATTTGGAAAGCATCTCTGGAGACAGTCTTACTTAAAGAACAGATTATGTGGCACATTTCAAGATCATTTTGAGGGGCCTGGAGGCACAACAACTCATTTTTCTTTTCTGTATTGAGTGGTCTGGCA
This sequence comes from Callithrix jacchus, assembly GCF_049354715.1. Classification (NCBI taxonomy): domain Eukaryota; kingdom Metazoa; phylum Chordata; class Mammalia; order Primates; family Cebidae; genus Callithrix; species Callithrix jacchus. Next base: position 42,910,302 of record NC_133518.1, read on the forward strand.
TATAATTTTAAAAACTTGACAAACTGAGCTCTGAAATTTTCATTTTAAAATGTAGGCTATTTTACGGAACGTGGAAGACATGGTGTAGGGGGAGGATGACAGGTCCCAAATTTTCGCCAATGGTTCATAGTGACTATGTTTGATTTTTTTTTTTCCCTCTGTGGATGCATTTTACAAACTATAATACACAAAATACCAACATAAAGACCATAAATCTTAGATCTGCCTTAGGGAGAGGCAAAAATAAAATAAATATTGAGTCTCCAAATCAGTCTACAAGTGATAACTGCTCCAGGACAAGACTCCAAAATGAAGATGTCTGACAGCAGACATCTCAGAAGAGGCAAGCTTTTTAGGGATGAATGAAACTGATACCCGTAAGAAACACCTAAACACTCCTCTTCAGGCAGCAGAAACTGAGTTCCAGAAAGTGCTCCTTAAAAGGCAAATGAGAAAGGAATGTTCATTTATATCCGGTTGAAATCCAAATCTACCAAGAGAGATACTGGACAACCTACTGAAAGAATACACACGCTTTTAAGCACTATAGACAGAAAAAAACAATAGTTTCATGGTGATTCTGCTAAGGAAACTAGCTCAATTTAATGTCTGAACATTAATTTAACATCAGTTTAATGTTTTATTAGTCATTAAAGAATAAAATAATATCATAGTCGTTACTGAACACTAAGAGCCGTAAAAAGTCCCAGTTCAACAAAATAAGACCTTAGACATTCAAAAAGTAACATCAGGGCCATCTACAGTGCATTTCAATGGGGTGCAGTGAAGGAAAAACAGTGGTTAGTTCCCATAAATAACTGAGTCCCCTAAATAACATGAGTCCCCTTTGCTTTCAAACATCCACAGTTCCGATGACCACTAATAAAACTTCTGAAATGCAGATACTGATTTGTGACAAAGCATTTTCTTACATAAACAACTCTTACGTAATGTTTTAAATGTTTCCCATATTCTCCTTAAGAGTCAAGTCTTCACTTTTTAAGCAGAAAAATATTCCTAGACAATTCAGTTCTTTTATATCAGTACCATAGGTCAAGTCATAAAACTTACAATATACTTACATTTCTTCAACAATGAATTAATGAACATATCAATATTAATGACATTTGGCTATTCCATAGCAAATTTAAAGCATTTTCAGAGTAAGCATTTATTTGTGTATACTATATATTAAAGAGAATTAAACTATGGAGTTCACTAAAATGCTCAACTCTTACCAGGCTTGATGAGAGGAATCAGTTCTTAATACATTCACAGGAACCTTGATCTCACCTAGGAAAACATCTTGGACCAGGTTTCCATTGTTCCACAAGTCAATCCTAAAAATTGAAAAGTGACTTTATGTTTTGCAAACAATGTTTAAGAGAGTGCACACCACAAAACAGCTTCAAATTACTTTGATTTGTATTACAGCATTAATTTTACATGCTTAAAAGTAAAAGATGTTAGCAACACCATAGACATACCTTACTATCCAGACTAGAGAAGCAAAATACTACAGCAGCTTTTATTTAAAAAGCACAAAAAGTAATTTTTGATAGTCTAAAAGAAGGACTTAAAAGTGTCTTAGTTTGAAAGTTGAGGCTTTATTTTAACCTATAGCAATAAGGACTACAGAGCTACTTCGTTGAATTTGAGAAAAGAAACCAACCCAAGACTACGGTTTCTCTCTAGATTACAACTAATTTATATACAGAGAGAGAAAAATCAGAAAAATACATTACCTGATCATTCCAAACACATGATTAATATATCATCTAGATGAACACACTGTTAACATCACACCTACACATGCATTTATAAGATTTTTCCTTCCCAAAGAGCATAGATATTTAAGACCTAGGAAATAGCACAAACTTCAAACACATGCACCTGTTGAATAACCTTCTTACCTCACTGAAATTTCTGTTAGACAGCAGATATGTTAAGAAGAATAAAAAATTATTTCTAAATTGGCTGAGATATAACTTCCTTTCCATCCATTACACTATAATCCAGAAATTTAAGGAACAATTAAATTTGGGAAAAATTAAAAATACAACAAAACAGATGAAAATTAGATCATCTTTGTTTATAAAATAAATATAACTTGAATATTTCTGCAAACAAATCAGATTTTGGAAAGATAATCTGGATTTAAATTAGATGCATATTCCTGTAAGTTTCATCAACCAACTTGCTATAGAGAATTATATTAAAGCTGGTTTACTTTTTTCAGTTGAATTTAGGATTTTCTTCTGGTACACAAGAAAGCAATTCTGTAAAACCCCAAGGCACATACCTGATTTCTAGCTTTTCAATGTCCTCCTCTTCTACCTGGAACTGGGACTTTCTGGTGTAACTACTGGACCTGGTTACCTGTAAACAAAATATTTTAGTAAAAAAAAAATTTTTTAAATACATTTTTCCTACAACTTAAAGATGATAATCTCCAAAATATTCAATTGTGAATAAAAGCAGAGGAAAATACCCAAGTTATATTTGACTCAGTAGCTGCATATAAAAGCAACTATGGTAGTAGAAAAGTAAGAATAAGGTGGTATAAAAAAATCAAGCATCTTTGTCTCCATGTCATTCCTATAGACTCAATATATGGCAATGGCCAGGTACAGTGGCTCATGCCTGTAATCCCAGCATTTTGGGAGGCCAAGGCAGGGGAGGACTGCTTGAAGTCAGGAGTTCAAGACCAGCCTGGGCAACAAAGTGAGACTGTCTCTATTTTAACAACAATAGAATAAAATAAAACCAATATATCAATGTAACATTAGATTCTCTGGCTCATAGGTAGTCCGTTGGTGACTCAGGAGTTTTTAAAGACTTTCCCACATTTCTCAAGACACCAATCCTACCTTGCACTGAAAGTATCAAGGCCATCAGCAGGAACTTCCCCAATGACCGTTCACTTGAACTTGTCTACTCCCACACAGCATTCTCTACTTGATGAGTTTTTTTCATCCTCTTCTCAATAAGAGAATGAGAGGATTTTCCTCTAAGACTAGACACCCACATAGAGTATGCAATAAGCATTCAGTAAGCATTATTTGATCTATTTTAATTACAGCTTTCTATACGAGCTTGTTCATCTCACTCAAGTCTAAGAAAAATTCTTCCCTTAAATTATGGTCTTTCTATCTCTTTCCTTTCTCAGACAAGTATCTGAAAACCGTAATCCACCCTTACAGCAGCTTGTACTTCCTCACCACCCACCACTATAGTAACTCCTTATAATCTTGGCTTCCTCACAGATCACTCTCCTAAAATTGCTCTCTTCATTATCAAATCTGATGATAAATTCTTAGTTCTCATCTCCCTTGATCTTCCATTTAATTTAGTGATCATACAACTGTATCTCTTTTCCAAGAAACACACTTTAGAGTTTACCTGAGCACTACCTTGGCAACCTTCTACTGCTCTCTTTCTTTCTTAGAATCTACAAATATACTATTCTTCAAATTTTATGTTTTATTTTGCTCTAAAAACAACTTGTAGCTGCATAGTGCTGTACAGTCTACAAAGTGCTTTCACATCCATTATCTCCTTTGTTCATCAGAATGCTGCTCAGAGGCAGGCAGGGCTAGATTTATTATCCTCATCTTCAAAATGAGGAAGCTGAAGTACAGAAATTAAATGACATGCTCAAAGTTGAATACTTAAGTAGCAGAAATTAGTTTCTTCACTTTTCTCCTTTATTGTGTATCTCTATTCTCTCAGCTTTCTTGACTGTTTATAAACAAATCTTGAGTGTTGGTCAGTAACTATCACTCATCTGAAGTTTCAGTCATGAACTCCCTACTGGAGGATTTAAAATGTCAGCCCTCAAGCTAATTATACCCCAAACTAAACAACTTTTATTTTTCTTCCCTCTTAGCTTTTCTATTTTTCCAGATTTGGGAACTTGGGGGCAGCATTCAACTCCTTCCTCTTTTTTTCTATAATCAGTTTGTTATCTTGCCCTTTGCACTATCTTTTTCATCTGCCCCTTCCTCTCTATTTCCATAGCGCTCTTTTGAAAAACACCCTATCCCCCTTCCCTTTTTTCTTACACCTAAAGTACAACAGTCTCCCCATCTTTGTTCTTTCTTGTAACTTCTAGACTCAAAATCATTCACTTCAGCACCACAGCTAGGCACTCAAAGCCTTTCATCAGCTGGTCCTCCTCTACCTTTCTAATCTTAGTTTCCATTATTTCCTTACACAAGCCCAATAAAATCAGTACTCATTGTACTCTGGACATAATTTTCTGCTTTTCTGTCTCTGTGCCTCTGCTCAAAATGTTTATCATCTCTAATACTCTTTCCTCAAACTTAGAAAATCCAATCTTTCTTCAAGCCTTTAATGGAGCAGAGTACATCTGACCTCCCCAATATCTACTCCATTTTACTGTTGTGTATATGCATACATGTGTCTGCTTTGTGTTCCTTGCTTTAGATAAAGGAGATGGAAACTTATCTATTTTTATAACCAAGAAAACAAAATAGAAACTTATCTACTTTTATAACCAATGCTGCAAGGCCTAACAAGTACTTCTGCTACAGGAGGCAGGTCAGGCCTTTTACTTTCAAAGGGCTATCGGCTGACTGTAAGGATCCATGAAACAGAGGAGTTCCATCCAGCTGAGGTTTAGAATATATGGACTAATGTGGAGTGTGAGTGCCTTTAGTCAGCAGCCCTTTATGTTGCTGCCTTCTTTGTTTTCTCCAGATTAGATGCAACCACCATTAATAAATGTAGAACAACTGCACCAAGTCCTTAGCCAGGAAATGGAAAAGTCTCACAGTAGTATTTTTTTCTTTATTTTTCTCCCTTGCTTCCACCTCCACAATTCTTCCTACTTCACTGCTGGCATTTTCTTCAGTCTGTGTTCCTTTAATAAAGTACAGTAATCAGTCATGACTAGAGGTACCCTCACTCTTTCCACTTTGAAACACCGAGAAAAATACACACACAGAAGAAAAAGCACAAAACGTAACTCCTTTTTTCAAACACATTGATATAAACTACAACACACTTTATTAGAATATGATCTTTTAGAGACTTTCATTTTTTTTTCTATAGTTTGCAAATAATGTGAATAAGGATTTAACAAATGCTCCAAAGAAAAGCACTCCAAAGCACTGTATACAGGACAACTTCAAAGCAGCTGAAGCTCTCTATGAAGATAAGCAGGTTAGGCTAAAAAAAAAAAAAGTAATAATAAGGCTCTACTCATCTAGTATTTTATAGTCTCAAAGGATTCTCATGTGCTTTGGGTCTTACAAAAACGCTCTGAGGTAGTGCTGCTGTTTTCCCTTCCAATTATTCTTTTAAAGGTAAGAAACTTGAGTCACATTTAGTGACTCTTTCAGTGTCAACTGGACTGGAACTGAGATTTACTGAGTAATAATTATACTTACATCACTAGTGATTTTCAAAGGGTACACTGCAGAAGAGTCCTGTGGCCACAGGGGACTGGATAGGGTAAGGGAGAGTGCAAACGAGAGCATGATAGTGAGGATGACTGGGGAGTGGGTATGGCCCTGGCCCTTCGTGACCCAAATTAGAGCTTTGCCTTTATTCATTTTATATATTGGGGCTCCACTGCATCACACCATGGTTCTACTGCTTTCAGGAGAGAAATACTTAACTATGTTAATTGAGAAAATGATTACTATGACCAGAGTTTGAAAAAAGAAATCAACTAGCATTAAATATTACATATTTAATGTTAATATTTACATAAAACAAAAAATTACCTCAAAATAAAAGATTTCATTAAACTGTGGATTGCTTGTTTTCTTCTTTACTTTTGTCTTCTTTTGGTCATTCCTGTTCCAATGTGGTAGAGTTTTACCTTGTAGAACTTAACAGTACACAATTATAAAACATGCTATTTCCAACCAGGGAGTCTGACCCCCATTTAAAAGTTAAAGTGACTCAGGGAAGATTCAGTTTTAAATATTACTTGGAAAAAATGTAGTGTCCTTACAAACTCAAATCAAAGAATATATAAGCTTTATGCATCTTACGGACATACTAGATTGCCAACCTTTTTGAGGAGTTTTAAAAACACATTCTATTCTGTAAGCAACTCAGAATAAATAGAAGGAAAACAATAAGATTTAGAGTACCTTCATCTATGTTGAAAAATACCCGAGGAACTTGAAAAACATTCTTAACTCAGCTTACTTCTTGGGCTTCAGGTATAATAGAGACTTTTTAAAAAACCTTTTAATTTTAATTTAATTATAGATTCAGAGGTTACAAAAAATGTACAGGGAAATCTTGTGTCTTTATCCAGCCTCCCCCAGTGTTAGCATCTTACACAACTACAGTACAATAGCAAAACCAACAATAACTTTTTAAAACATAAATTCATATGCCAAATTGTTTCTAACTGTATGTTACCAAACAAACTAAAGAATTTGTCAGGTACAGATTATTAAAAAAACAAAAAACAAAAAGTAGCTCTACTAGATTGAACATGTTTAACTTGCAAAAATAAATCTCTCTAGTAGCATTTAATGTCATAAGATTGAATATCTGCTAAACAGCATACCATTGTTTGAGCACCTAATAAATACCAGGCATGGTACTAGGTACTTTACATACACACATAAATACATTTTTCAAAGTGATTTAGTAGTGATTTTGTAAAAATTAAGAATAACTAGAGATTCTGGAGATGGGGAAAAGGGTGTGTATGTATGCATGTATGTGTGTATAGAGGGAATACTGTGCTTCTTGTTTCCTGATTCTAAACCTTCAAGTTGTAGACATATTTCAGATTTGTCTGTTCCTTAAAGAAACCATAATGAAGTCATATAACACACAATATGACAAAATGCTATAGGTTTTTTCACAAGTTATCATAAGTCATTTCAATCAATGATATGGTATACTTTGCCATGCTGTAGCACTTCAGCAGTTTTTCTACAGTTGGAATTCTCTCTGTAGAGGACAGATCTCATGAGTAGAAAAGGCAATCTGGAGCTGCCTTCCAGATAAAAATATAGAAACTGCCTTGTTAATCTGAACTGGCATTCATTAAAATGGGATTTTACATCATAAAATTCAGGACACTTAAAAGTAGGAATGCTGATGCATGAAAAGTCAAGTTATGTTTTAAAGTAATACACTGTAATAGTATAAAACTAAGGTTGTTCCCTATAGCCTAAGACTATGGCAGATTTGAAACAGTACCAATTTTTGTCTGTAAAAAGAAGCCTTTGTTATTGATAAGTGTATAACAGAACTCACTAAAAATTTTTCTTTCAAAGCATTTATTTCTTTTTGTAAATAGCTATCATTTGCTCATAGAACCTCACTTTTTAAAATTTTAAATCAAACTTTAAAACTTGAAATCCTAATAATAATTCAATAAACATTACCTAGAAGGGCCCACTAGAGAAACTGTTGCATAAGGGTCACAGCTTTGGCCATTTATAAGAGGCAACCCATGGCATGCCTTGATGCTAAAGTAGAAAAAAAGAGATTTAACATATTAGATTCTAGTTAAACAAGATAAAACATTATCTTTAAACACAAACTAATAAATTCAAAGGGTTAAGAATTGTTTTCCACGTGTCTGCAGTTGCATGGCTATACATTAGCTACCCCATACACATGTAGGTATGCATTTTAAAATTTACGCTATATTTTCAAAATTGAACTAAACAGGAATGTCACAATCATTACTCAAACTATCAAATACACACTGAGCATTCCAAATTCAAAAATCCAAACTCCTCCAAAATTCAAAACTTTCTGAGTACCAAATAATGCTCAAAGAAAATGCTCATGGAGCATTTCAAATTTGAGGTTTTGGGATTTGGGATGCTTAATGGGCAAGTATACATAATGCAAAATCAAATATTTCAAAATCCAGACCAACAAAAAAGAAGAAGAATAAGAACTTCAAAACATTTCTAGTCTCAAGCATTGGAGATAAGGGATGTGTAATAGTCAACACATTTCCTCTGCTAAATACCCAACAAGGTACATTTTGTGGTTTGATAAGACATCAAAACTGCTGCGGCCTCTAAAAAGGAAAAGAAAGCGGTGCAAACCCTAAATGAGAAGCTACAAACCAAGCCGGCTCTATGGCATCATATCCTCTGCTAAAGCATGAATGACAAACAAGGAAACGACTGTGGCTTCCATTTAAAAAAATCTGATTCATAAATATACGGCAAGCCTCAAACAATTCTGTACCTTTTATTCCAATTCCAGTAACAGCTTCTGCACCATTCTGTAGAAAATGTTTTAGACCGTAAAAACCAAGGTCATCTAATGTACTCCATGGCTCACAGTTGTTGGTATTTACAGAGAACACAGAATTTAACTTTAACAATTTGTTCCTCCAATTTTCTCACTAAATATTACTGAGTTTATGAGTTTAGCTTAATATTTAAGGGTCTGCATTGTCTAATGACTAAGAGAAACTCATGAGTGTTGCTGAAAAGTATTTTTTGTTGAAAGATGCAAGCTGTTGAGTAATATCCTTATTTCTCTCCACAACCCACAGGTCACATATGTGGGTGAAGTGCTATTGGTATACTGCCGAGTAAAGAGAGAAATGATAATATGACTAACTTCTACTAAGCTGGGCATGAAAAAATAAATTTAAAAAATTTTCAAACTAACCAAAGAAAATACAAGCCAAGATAATAATTCCGATTTTTAATATTGGGCTCAGATATAGTCAGATGTTCCCACTGTAATACTGTTTAAAAATTATACTTCTCAGGCTAAACCTCAAAATGTTATCTGATTTTTATAAAGGATTTGCAGTTTACTATGCACTTTCACAAAATGCACCTAATTCTCACAACTGCCTTTGAGAACAGTATTAATGTAATTTAAAAGAAGTAAGTAAGGATCAAGGAGGTTATGTGACAAAGTTACAATGTAAGGCTCAAAGAGCAGTACAACTTGTAAGAAGCTGGCCAAGACTCAACTTCTACCTTTTTATTCCGTCACTGAAGTCCAGTGCCCTCCTACATTTCCACTGTGCCCTCAAATAAAGTATTACTCTCCTTGTAATACCACATTTGTTTCACATAAACACCAATTATGAGAAACCTTAATTACAGAAATCCAATTTTCTATTTTATGAGGTATTAAAAAACAAAAAAAAATGCAGTACTGACTTATAAGTACACAAAAATTTATGAAAGGATTAGAATACCCACAAACCAAAACAAGGATGCCCAAGTGTCACCCTACAGAAATCATTAGCACTCTTAATTTTTAAGTATAAAACAGTTAAAAATTGGGTTTTCTGCCAAACTTAAGTAATATTAATAAATATCTTTTTTTATTCATCACTATATTTGGAAATATTATTTTTCTAATTACCTAGGATAGCACTGTTCTTCTAATCTGTAAGTCAAGTAATTTCATAAATCATGAATGGGCAGAAAACAAATGTTGAAAACAACCTCAATATATAAAATTTTATATTTTATTTATATGTGACATATAAAGCACTTACATTAATACAGTATCTAAAAATTACAAAGGTAAATAAATATTATAAATAGTTTATAATAAGACTGATCTGATGATTTTCCTTGGATTTTTTTTTAAACTGAAAGAAAATTTTAAACTAAAAGAAAATCTACATCCAGGTAAGATGGAGTAACAGGAACTAGATCTACTCTCCACCCAAAATGACTAAAAAATTGGACAAAATCTGCAGTGAAGGACAGGTGACCCTCCAAACTGCCCCAGCGTACAGCTAAATGTCTCTGAGAAGAAGAGACAAAGCTGTCAGCAGGGGAAGGTCAAAGTGACTAGAGTTCCCAGGGCAGAGTGCTGAAGGGAAGAAAGTTGCACAGAGAAAGAAAAACCTCCAGAGAGCTACAAGAATCCCCATCGAGTTTTCAGCTGAGTACTGATACGTGTGTGTGTGTATATGTGTATGTGTGTGTGCGTGTGTGTGTGTGTATATATATATATATGGAAATTATCTGAGGCTGGGGAAAGAACCATTTGAAAAGAATAGAGAAAATGGTTCCTAAAGCCCACACATGGCTAGCAAGAGGTACCATCAGCCACAGTAGAAATCCTGGTAATTCATGGGTATTGCCTTGATAGTAGAAAAATATAAGTCCTCCAGTAAAGGCTGTGCTTGTCTGTTTAACAAAGGTTAAAAGCAAACCATGAAAGGATCAAACTGTAAGTAACTTAACCAAGTCCTGAACAAAGCTCAAGTATATTCACAGAAATATAAAAATATCCAGCAACTTCACAATGTCTGGCATGCAACAAAAAATAACGAGGAATGCAAGGAACCAAGAAATTATGATCTATAATGAAAAGAAAAATCAATAGAAACAGAATCAGAAATGACCAAAAAGATAGAATTAGTAGACAAAGACATTTAAAAGTCCATATGTTCCATACAGACACAGAAGACAATAAAAATGGAAAAGTCTAGAAATGAAAAACACACTGAGTTTAAGCATCCATAGATGATTAAACATTTGCTAAGACTTTGGGAGAGAAGTTGGATAGACATGAGAATCAAATGAGAATCAATACCTCAGTTTAAAATGTTTTAAGTTTGTAATACGATACATTAAAATAGACATATTAATTTGAAACTCAGAAAACAGACCTGGGTTGAATGTACAAGGTATAGGCAATTAAAAAAAAACTGTTATTTTGAAATAATTTCAGGTATTTTTAAAAAGGCTGTTAAAATAGAGTTTCGGTATACTCATCAACCAATGTTAATGTTTGTATTACCATAGCAGAATTACTGAAATCTGTAGCCCTTACTCAAATTTCACCAATTTTTTTGATCTAGGATACAATATGGGATCCCGTACTGCATTCAGTTGTCATGTCTTCTTATTCCTTTCCATCCTGAGACATTTCATTAAGCTTTCCTTCTTTGTCCCATGATCTTGCCAGTACTGGCCAGTTATTTTGCAGCGTACTCCTTAATCTGAGTTTGTATGTAATATTTACTCATGATTAGGTTGAGGTTATGCATCTTACTGTCCTCCTCAATGCATCCTATCAGGAGGTACTGGATGTCTCATTACTGTTGATATTAACTTTGATCACTCAATTAAGTTGGTGTCTATCAGATACCTTGTGGGGAGATTCTTTGAGACTGTAAAAATGCTGTTTGTCATCATGCTTATGGCTCACTTACTTAGCATCCATAGATGATTTGTTGAATTGTGCTCTCACCCACTTATAGTGATTTTGCCAATGTTGATTTTCATTTCCATCATACCTCCTACATTCATTAATTAGAATTCTACTTTAGGAAAAAGCAGTCCTTTCTCCCTACCAAGTATTTCAGTTTTTGACTGTTTATTTGTATCAGTATTGGCATGTGAATATTTATTTTATTCTATAAGTTTTAACCCACTTTTATTATTTATTCTGAAACTCAAATTTTTCCAGATCTGGTCATTTGAAGTGTCTTTATGTTGGCTTCAATGTCCTTTTTACATATCCCCATTATTTTTGAGCACTTTCTTACTTGAGCCCACACGATACTTCAGACTCATATTTTTCCTGCCCAAATCCTAAAATAAGCTACTGCTAAAAAAGAGTCCAGGTTCTTTTACTAAAGTTGTACTAATGCTGCAGTCATTAGCCACGTGTGGTTATTTACATGTAATACAAAATTAAAACTTCAGCTCATTACATTAGCTGTATTTCAAGTTTTCAATATCCACACGTGGCTAGTGGCTACTGAACAGTGAAGATACAAAGCATTTTCCACATCACAGAAAGAGTGCTGACTGGAGAATTGCACGGGCGCGCGCGCACACACACACACACATTCATGCACACTCCTACCATTATTTCTCCCTAGAGAAGTCTGCCTTCAAAGGAGAGCTGAGAGATGGGAATGATAAAAAGCCTGGGGTATGGGTGGGCAGAGATGAGGACTGGGTGGGCAGAGATGAGGACTGGGGAGGCATGCCTTTTAGGATGAGAGATACTTGAATATATTTATGTGTGGTGAGAACCATCTAGGGGAGAAGTTAAGTTGACAAAATAAGAAAAAGAAGGCATAACTGAAGGAGCAAAGCTCTTATGTAGAGGAAATAAATAGAATCCAGAGCTCAGATAGAAGAATTCAATGTCAAGAAAAGGAGTATCTCCTCTTCTATAAGGACAAAATTATGGATGCAAATTAGGTTTGCAGATTTGGATTCAGGAAGACATAATCAATTTCCAGGCTATGGTGACAGTGCATCTTATAGCTGTATTAGAGAAGCACAGTAAGATCTGGGGCAGATATAAGTGCCCATGTGAGGCCTGTGATGATGAATTTAAAGTGAAATCAGCCTATGTGATTTTCTCCCACAATATTCACATGCAGACAGAACACAGAGGAAGAAGTCATGTTCAATCATGGTAGAGTTTTTCCTTTCCAGACAAATAAGAATGATGAGAACAACAAGGGAGTTTACGGAACCTGCAAAAAAAATGACTACAGTGATAGATCATGGAAAAAGATGTAGAAAGAAGTGAAAACAGAAACACAGTGAAGATCAATGGATGGGGGTCTCACTATCATTAAAAAAAATGTTGCAGTGGGGACTTTCTAGGTCTGGAAGACAACAGTAACTACTGGTATATGAATCTTTCCATACATTACTCCCCCAAAGCTAAAGTCCAGTAAGAAGCATAAAGAAAGCCATATGTGAAACCTGCCTTTAGCATTACTAAAAAAACAATGTCATGAACTTCAGAATATCTGTAAGGATAAGAAATAAACAATAAACCCCATAAAGTTACCACTGGTACTTTGCTGCTACAAGACAGTGAGTATAGACAGCAAAGGCTTGAGAAACTCTTTAAAAGAAGAAATGGGAAAACCTAGAAGAAATGGATAAATTCCTAGACACACATAACCTATCAAGATTAAACCACGAAAAAATTAAAAACCTGAAAAGACCAATAACAAGTAATGAGATTGAAGCCACAATAAGAAGTTTTCCAGCAAAGAAAAGCCGATGGCTTCAATGCTGAATTCTACCAAACATTTCAAGAAGAACTAATACCAATCTACTCAGCTAGTCTGAAAAGAAAAAATTAAAAACCTGAAAAGACCAATAACAAGTAATGAGATTGAAGCCACAATAAGAAGTTTTCCAGCAAAGAAAAGCCGATGGCTTCAATGCTGAATTCTACCAAACATTTCAAGAAGAACTAATACCAATCTACTCAGCTAGTCTGAAAAGAAAAAATTAAAAACCTGAAAAGACCAATAACAAGTAATGAGATTGAAGCCACAATAAGTTTTCCAGCAAAGAAAAGCCGATGGCTTCAATGCTGAATTCTACCAAACATTTCAAGAAGAACTAATACCAATCTACTCAGCTAGTCTGAAAAGAAAAAATTAAAAACCTGAAAAGACCAATAACAAGTAATGAGATTGAAGCCAAAATAAGAAGTTTTCCAGCAAAGAAAAGCCGATGGCTTCAATGCTGAATTCTACCAAACATTTCAAGAAGAACTAATACCAATCTACTCAGCTAGTCTGAAAAGTAGAGGAGGAAGGAATACTTCCAAATTCATCCTATGAGGTCAGTATTGCCCTGATACCAAATCAGAGGAAGACACACCAAAAAAAGAAAACTACGATGCCAATATCCCTGATGAACACTGATATAAAAATCCTCAAAATATTAGCAAATCCAATTCAACAACACATTAAGAAGATCATTCATCATGACCAAGTGGGATTTGTCTCAGGGATGCAAGGATGGTTCAACATATGCAAATTAATCAATGGGACACATCATATCAAGAGAATGAAGAACAAAAACCATTTGATCGTCTCAACTGATGCTAAAAAATGACAAAATTCAACAGTCCTCCATAAAAAAAAGAAAAACTCAAAACATAGGTACAGAAAGATCATACCTCAACATAATAAAAGCCACAAACTACAGATCCAGAGCTAGTATCATACTGAATGGCAAAATACTGAAAGTCTTTTCTCTAAGATCTGGAACATGACAAAGGTGCCCACTTTCACCATTGTTATTCAAGTCCTAGTTAGAGTAATCAGACAAGAGATAGAAATAAGGGCAACCAAACTGGAGAGAAAAAGTAAAATTATCCTTATTTGCAGATGATATAATCTTATATTTGGAAAAAACTAAAGAATCCACTAAAAAACTATTAGAACTGATAAATTTAGTAAGGTTACAGGATACAAAATTAACACAACAAAAATCAGTAGGATTTCTATATGCCAACAGTGAACAATTTGAAAAAGAAATCAAGAAAGTAATACTGCTTATGCAATTGTTACAAATAAAACAAAACAGCTAAGAATTAACCAAAGAAGTGAAAGTTATTGACAATGAAAACTGTAAAACACTGATGCAGGAAATTGAAGAGGACACCCAAAAATGGAAAGATATATTCCAAGTTCATGGACCAGAAGCAGCATTGTTATTAAAATGTCCACACTACCTAAAGCAATCTACAGATTCAATGTAATCCCTATAAAAATACCAATGACATTCTTCACAGAAATAGAAAAAAAAAATCCCCAAATTCATATGAAACCACAAAAGACTCAGAATAACCAAAGCTATCCTGAGCGAAAATAACAAAACTGGAGGAATCACATTATCCAATTTCAAATTATACTACAGAGCTACAGTAACCAAAACAATGTTTTGTACCAGCATAAAAAAAGACACGTAGACCATTGGAACATTATAGACAACCTAGAAACAAATCCATACATCTACAGTGAACTCATTTTTAATAAAAGTGCCAAGAACATACATTAGGAAAAGAACAGTTTCTTCAATAAATGGTGCTGGGAAAAACAGATATCCATATGCAGAAGAATAAAACTAGATTCATATCTCTTACCATAAATCAAATAAAAATGGATTAAACACTTAAATCTAAGACTGCAAACTATTAAATTACTACAAGAAAACATTGAGAAACTCTCCAGGACGTTGGACTACACAAAGATTTCTTGCATAATGGTTGCCACAAGCACAGGCAACCAAAGCAAAAACAGACAAATGAGATCACACCAAGTCAAAGGAAACAGTCAACAAAGTAAAGAAACAACCCACAGAATGGGAGAAAATATTTGCTAACGATCCACCTGACAAGGGATTAATAATCAGAATATGTTAAAGAGCTCAAAAAACTCCACAGGAAAAAAATCTAGTAATCTGGTTTAAAAAATTAGCAAAAGATCTAAATAGATATTTCTTAAAAGAAGACATACAAATGGCAAACAAGTTTATGAAAAGGTGCTCAACATCATTGATCATCAGAGAAGTGTAAATCAAAACTACAATAAAATTATGATTTTTCTCCAGTTAAAATAGCTTTTATCCAAAAGACATGCATAACAAATATTGGTGAGAATATGGAGAAAAAGGAATTCTGTACACTGTTGGTGGGAATGTAAATTAATAAAACCACTATGGACAACAGTTGAGAGGTTCCTCAAAAAACTAAAAATAGAGCTACCATATGATCCAACAATCCCACTGCTAGATATATACTCAAAAGAAAGGGAATCCGTACACTGAAGAGATATCTACACTCTCATGTTTACTGCAGCACTATTCACAATAGTCAAGATTTGGAAGCAATCTAAGTGTCCATCAACAGACAAATTGATAAAGAAAATGTAGTATACATACACAATGGAGTACTTTTCAGTCATAAAAAAGAATCCTATCATTTGCAATAATATGGATGTAACTGGAGACCATCACGTCAAGTGAAATAAGCCAGGCACAGAAAAACAAACTTTGTATGGTCTCACTTGTGGGAGTTAAAAATTCAAACAACTGAACTCATGATACAAGAGAGTAGAACATTGTTTTCCAGAGGCTGAGATGGGTAGTGGGGGTACAAAAATATAATTAGATAGAATGGATTAGATCTCATATTTGACAAGCATAAGAAGGTGACTACAGTCAACAATACTTTATTACACATTTAAACATAACAAAAAGAAGGCTGGGCATGGTGGCTCATGCCTGTAATCCCAGAACTTGGGAAGGACGAGGTGGGTGGATCACCTGAAGTCAGGAGTTCAAGACCAGACTGGCCAACCTGTGAATACTGTCTCTACTAAAAATACAAAAATCAGCTGGGCGTGATGGCAGGCACCTGTAATCCCAGCTACCCGGGAGGCTGAGGCAGGAGAATCACTTGAATCTGGGAGGCGGAGGTTGCAGTGAGCCGAGATTGTGCCAATGCACTCCAGCCTGGGTGACAGAGCCAGACTCTGTCTCAAAAAATAGAATAAAATAAAATAAAAAGTAATTAAAAGAGTATAACTGTCTCAAAAAATAGAATAAGATAAAATAAAAAGTAACTAAAAGAGTATAAATTGTTAACACAGAGAAAGGATAAATACTTGAGGTGATTCAATGTTTATCCTGATGTAATTATTATACACTGTTTGCCTGTATTATCGTGTAAATAGATACATCTTCTACGTACCCACAAAAATTAACACAAGAGAAAGAAGAATATATAGCCCAGCATGTATTCACATAAAGACCTGTTTATGAACATTTACAGTTACTTTCTTTATAACGCCCCAAACTGAAAACAATTCCAGTATCTATCAACGAATAAATGGATGAACAAATTCTATACTATAAAATACTACACATAAATGAAAAGATTGGTTTCCAGTTTTAGGACAAGATGAAATAGATGCATGCCTCCTTACTCCTTTGAGTAAATAACAGCTAAAAACCCTGGACGTTATACAGAAAATAAACACAGGAAAATCCGAAGGTGAATAGAGGGCAGCGAACCAATTCAAGACCTAGGGATCCAAGAAAAAACATGGCAGGGAATTGCCTGGGCTTTCTTTTGTACTTTACATATTGCAGACTGGATGTTAGTAAAGTCAACAACCTTGAATCACCAGTGAGCACAGACCAAGAATGCCCTAAGAAAAGCCACTTCTATTTAACAAAAGGACTGGAAAATAAGCAGCCCAGCAAAATAGAAACCTTTTTTCAACAGTATCCACCTACTCCAAAAAAACATCATGAATAAATTCATGGCTTCAGCCCCACCCCCATCAAAAAAGGCCAAGGAGAGGCTGGGGAGGCTGAGTTTCTACCACCCTTCGACCCCCAGCAACAACAAGGCAGTCCTACTGCCAAGAATTTTACCACTTTCCAGGGGTAACCACGATTCAGTGTAGGCCACTTAGGAGGCAGTAATGAGGCGCCCCTCCCCATCCCGGCTACAGTGGTCTCAGTAGATCAGCTGGGACACTAAACTCCCAATCAGCAATGATTGAAAAGGAACCCTTTTCACTGTTCTCCCTGGAGTGTGTCAACAGAGGCTGAGTCAGGGACGTAAACTTCTACCCATACCTGACAACAAATGAACATGCATTCCCCTTCTTCCACCAGCACAAGTAAGAGGAGGGTGGTTGCAACAGAAGATTTAAATAAGATCCAGAGTCTCATAACAAAATACCCAAAATGTCCAGGATATAATTAAAAAATCACTTATAATACCAAGAACCAGAAAAACCCCAATCTAAATGAGAAAAGATAATCAACAGATGTTATATAGTTTGAATATATGTCTCTGTACCAATCTCATGTCAAACTGTAATCCTCAATGTTAGAGGGAGGACCTGGTGGGAGGTAATTTATCACAGGAGTGGGTTTCTCATGAATGGTTTAGCACCATTCAGTAGCCTGTACTGTCCTCCTGACAGTGAGCAAGTTTTCCTGAGATCTGGTTGTTTAAAAGGGTGTAGCACTTTCCCACTTTCTCTCCTGTTCCTGCTCCTGCCATGTAGGGCGCCTGTTCCCCCTTTGCCTTTGCTATGATTGGAAGCTTCCTGAGGCCTCCCCAGAAGCAGATGCTGCCATGCTTCCTGTACAGCCTGCAGAACCGAAAGCAAATTAAACCTCTTTTCTTTACAAGCTCCCTATTCTCAGGTATTTCTTTACAGCAATGTAAGAATGGACTAATATAAGACATGAACACCGTGTTGACATAATCGTTTGATTATGTGACATGGATCTGAAAGTAGCCATCACAAAAATAATTCATTAAGCAATTTTTTTTTTTAACTTTTAAGTTCAGGGGTACATGTGCAGGTCTGTTATACAGATAAACTTGTGTCACAAGGGTTTCTTGTACAGATTATTTCATCACTAGGGTATTAAGCCTAGTACCCATTAGTTATTTTTCCTGATCCTCTCCCTCCTCCTACCCTCCACCCTCCGGTAGGTCCTAGTGTCTATTGCTACTTCTTCAAGTTCACTGATTCGTTCCTCTGCCCTCTTCATTCTTCTGTTTAGCCTATCTGTTGAGTTTGTTTGTTTTTCTATTTTTTAATTCTAAAATTTATATTTGATTCTTCTTTATAACTTTTTTCCTTTGGTGAGACTTTATTTTGCCAAGACTTTCTTGTTTGTTGTTTTGTTTCTAACAAACTTGTAACTGCTCATTGCATTATTCAAAATAGCAAAGACATGGAATCAACTTAAATGACCATCAAGGGCAGACTGGGTAAGAAAATGTAGTGTGTATATATATATATATATATACATGCCATGGAATACTATGCAGCCATACAAAATAATGAGATCATATCCTTTACAGGAACATAGGTAGAGCTGGAGGCCATTATCCTTAGCAGACTATTGCAGGAACAGAAAATCAAACCAAATACTGCATGTGCTCACTTATACTGGGAGCTAAATGATGAGAACACATGGACTTGTAGAGGGGAAAAAATCAGTGAACTTGAAGAGTAACAATAGAAATCACCCAATCTGAACAGAGGGAAAATAGACTGTGAGGAAAAGCAAAGGACAGAGCCTCAGGGGGACCTGTGAGACTGTTTTAAAAAAAAAAAAGACCTAACATTTGTGCCACTGGAGTTCCAAAAGGAGAAGAGAAAGATAGCAGAAGTGATAAAAGGAATTAATAGAAAAAATAATGGCTGAAAAACTCCCCAAATCTGGCAAAATATATAAATATACATAGTCAAGAAGCTGAGCAAACCCCAAACTGGATAAACCAAAAGAAATCTATTCCAGGATACATCATAATCCAACTAAAACACATAGTAATCTAAAGACAGGCTGGGCACAGTGGCTCATACCTATAATCCCAGGACTTTGGGAGGCCAAGGCAGGAGGATCAATTCAGGCCAGGAGTTCAAGAACAGACTGGCCAATATGGCGAAACCTTGTCTCTACTAAAAATATAAAAAATATCCAGACGCCGTGGCGCATGCCTGTAATTCCAGCTACTTAGGAGGCTGATGCATGATAATCACTTGAACCCAGGAGGCGGAGGTTGTAGTAATCTGAGATCATACCACTGCACACCAGCCCCTCAGCGACAGAGCTAGATTTCCATCTCAAAAAAAAAAAAAAGAAAGAAAAGAAATCTAAAGGCAAAGGAACAACCTTAAAAGCAGCCACTCAGAAAGCATGAAGGACACAAAGAAGTGGTACATTTTTGAAGTGTGGAAAGAAAATAACCGTCCACTCAGAATTCTGTATCTAGTATAATTATCTTTTATGAATGAAGAGGAAATCAAGACCTTCTGTGATGCAGAAAAACCAAGAGAAATGTATCACCAAGAGACTTTCTCTAAAAGAATGCTAAGAGAAAACCCTCTAAACCTGATCACAGAAGGAATCTTGAAACATCAGAAAGGGGAAAAAATAACATGGAAAGGGCAAAAGTGTGGGTAAAGACAACAGACTTACACTTTCCTTCTCCTCTTAACTCTTTTCAATTGTGTTAGATGGTTGAAGCAAAAATTATAACAATGTTTGATGTGGTTCTAAATATATGTAGATGAAATATTTAAGATAAAATATATTACAAATGGGAAGGGTAAAGGGATTTAAAGTAAAGTAAAAGTATATACACTTTATTCTGTTAAAACATTGACGTTAGTACATTATGATAGGTCTGCATGTATAATGTAATACCTAGAGCAACCACTAAAAAAACTATACAAGGAGACAGACCACAGATTTTTAAAAAACACAATTTAAATAAATCAAAATGGAATTCTAAAAAGTGTTCAAGTAACCCAAAGGAAAAAGAAAATGGAAAACAGGAAACAAACAAAAGACAGATTTAAGCCTACTATATCAATAATTATATTAAAAATAAATGGAAAAAACTCACCAAAGAAAAGACAGAGATTGGCAAAAATAATTTTTTTTAAAAAGTGATTCAACTATATTCTGTCTGTCTACAAAAAATTACAGTCATTCAGATAGACCTAAGTGAAAAAAAAAAAAGCCAGTCTCAAAAGGTCACAGAGTAAGATTCCATTCATATAACATTCTTGAAATGACAACATTATAAAGACAGATTAGAGGTTGCCAAGGGTAAGAAGAGAGGAGTGGTTATGACTATAAAGCTATAGTACGAAGGATATCTTTATGGTGACAGAAGAGTTTCGTATCTTTGTGGCTGTAGTTACACAAATCTACACACATGATAAAATGATATATAACTATATACATACATTCTGCCAATGGAAATTTCCTGGTTTTGATATTATGCTATAGTCACACAAGATGTACCCACTGAGGGAAAAAGAGTGAAGGGTACACAGGACCTCTCTGTACTAGCCTTACAACTTTCTGTAAATCTGTAATTTTTTCCAAATTTAAAAGTTGGGGGAAAAAAATCAAACTGCCAGAGTTCAAATTCAGGCTCCACGACTTCCTGCGTGAACTTAGGCTTATTTATCCAGTCTGGTATCAGTTTTTTCATCTGCAAAATGAGGATAACAGTATCTACCAAATTACGACAAGAAACAAAATAATACACCAAAAAGGAAATTATATACATACAATGTGGATGAATCTCAAAAGCATTATGTTAAGTGAAAGACAGGAGACACAAAAAAGACATATCATTTACTTTTGTTCAAATAACACTTTGGAAAAGGCAAAAACCATAGGGAAAGAAATCAGATCACGGTTACCTGGAGCTGGGTGTAGGGAGAGGGAACTGAACTACATCTCTGAGTAATGCCTTTTTGTAATCATGCAAATATCCTATTCAAAAACAAAATTAAGCCTACAAGGATAGGGGGAAAAAACTTAAATTTGGGGGAAAGGGCACCAAAAAAACCGTGACAGTGAATGCAAACAAACCAAACCAACCCAACTAACTGTATTTCAAATGACTATTATAATTAAACTGAAGCAGGGGAGGGAGTAGTGGAAGACCCTAATCCAGACACTTTCACCGTATGCTCTCAGGTGGTCTACAGTTAGTCTGTGGGGAAAAAGTTGTTAAAGAGATCTTGAACTGTTTTTAGGAGGTAAACCCAAATTGAGAAACATTAAAAAAAATAACTGGCTTATATTCTTTTAAAATGTTAACACAATCAAAGAAAAGTGAAAAATTATTCTATGGTAAAGGAGATTAAAGAGACATGTCAACTAAACATAAAACAATCTTGGAGCAAATCCTTTCTTAGAGGAAAAAAAACGACTTAACAGACATCACTGGGACAGTTAACAAAAGTGGAATGTAGTAAGTGCAGATTAAAATATTAGAAGACAACTAGAGATTTTTAAAAAGTATTGTAACAATCTTAAACTTTCTGAATTTGCTAACTACTGGAGTTATTTAAGACAATATCATTATTCTTAGAAAATACATACTGATAATATTAAGAGATAAAGAGTCATACGTATGCAATCTTCTTTCAAAGAGGTCAGAAAAAATTAACAAAATATTATATATAGTAGTAAATAGAATACTTCAAAGGGGCTGGGGCTCACAACTGACTAAAACAAGTTACAGTCTGGAGCAGCAACAAGAGAGTAATAGCTATTCTACTCCCTGGCCTTAAGATATGTGGACATGACAGAAAAACAAAGCCTCTGACTGAGAAGGTTGTGACAGAACTGCAGTACCTCATAGGATATTCAGAGGTCAACTAATGCAAAAACAGAGAAAACACCCATAAGAAGTGAAGGATATCTGGCAGTCTGTTGATAACATAGAGTAAGGGCTTGGAGGGGAGGAAAAGAGTAGGGAATTGGGCTAGAACAGATTTCCAGAACAGTCAGGAGATTAGAGTCTGGGTGGTAAAAAAAATGACTTGAGGGTAGAAGAGGTAAAAAGGAATTCAAAGTAGGTGGAAATCAAGAGTGGTATTCTCTGGGTGGGTATTCTAGCTTCAAAGTCTCTAAAGCTCTGCTCTGTGGTATGACAATTTCTAGCGGACTTTCTCAGGGAAGCCTTTTCAACTCTCCACTGCCAGAGAGTTAGACACTCTTATCCTTAATGCCCATAAATATCATTTAACCCATATTCAATAAATATTAGTTGAATATATTAATGCTCACCATAACCTGAGACTAAATATGAGAAAATTAAATTGAAAATCAACTTCACAAAAGAAATGACATAGCAGAATTTCATTTCTGAAAAAAGTGCCTGAAGTTAAAATAAGGAGTTGATTTAAGATCAAAAGACTACAAAATGGAGAATTATTTCTAGTTGATTCTGGTAAAAGAAATATGCTTACTGTACAACAAGCTGCTGGCATACAGTTCCATTCTCCGTTATCAGTTCATTCAGTTTTAATTCAAGGTGAACTTTACCCTATAATGACAAAAAAAATTACAAACTGAGTAGTCTATTTGACAAAATATTAAAGGTATATGCCCTTTAAAATAGTCATAATAATGAATTATCCACTGACCACTAGCACATGGCTTTGCCTACACTGTTTGTTAAATGACTAATAACCAAAATCATAGATCAAAGTTCTGAAAGATACGAAACAAATGCTTATGTCAAACATGGTATTCAAATTTAAGAATTTTATGCCCAATTCAAAAAGTATTTATGTGTCTAATTATCATAGACTAAAAAGAAAGATAATACTTAAATTTAAGGAAGTTCTGAGATAAAACCAAATTATAAAATGTAGGATGCTTTTTCCAGGAAAGATGAACCAGCATTAAGGACAGAAGCAGTATCATTAAAAGACAGAGAAATCATACAATTCTAAAATAACTAAAAACTAAGTTATATACAATAAAACTCAGTTTGTCTCTACTTACTTTGATCAAACAATAAAGATTTATGGAATGTCTACTATGTTTCAGAAGGCACTGTGGGAGTGGGTGGAATCCACAGATGTCAAAAATGTAAGTCACTGCTTACAAGCAGCATAAAATCTAGTTGGGAAGACAATACACAAAAGATAATGTATGGCCAAAAGTCTTGATGGAAAGATGAGACACTAAAAATAAAAGAGTACTTTCTTAAAGAGACATTAATAGATGAATTTAAAAAAATTAAGTAGTATAAGCTTAAAAGAATTCAAACTATCAACTTCTCAAGAAACAAAGGTTTAGGAACAATATAATCCAGAGCTTGATATTTCTACATTGCCACTGGTGATGAGCAATTCTGCACTAATCATGAGCAATTCTAAATTAGTTAAGAATCAGTACTGGATTGCCTCTAGCTGACAAGACAAATTCCCACAATGCCATGTGGAGATTTCGGGGAGTAATGTCTAGGGACTGATGATGTAAGTGATTTCATTAGAGGTAGGAAAGTTCTTCTTTAGAACAATCCCTTTCAGACATTCTTTCACAGAAACCTAACCTGGAACACCCTCACTATTTTAAGGGGACTTGTACAAGAAAGAATCTGAGGACCACCAGCTACAAAGCTTAGGGTGAGATAAACAGTAAGTGATGAGCAATACATACTGATGGATCTTAAAACAAAAGTCTGCCTAAGAAAGCTCAAGTCTAAAGCAGCAAACACATCTGTGGTAGCAAAATTAATAGCAATTATGTGGAGCTGGCACTAAATTAAGGAAATCTTCCATTAAAAATGTAGGCACAAATAAATATTTATAAAATCATATATAATTTATAAACTAGATTTTTCATTATTCCTGCATTTAATATTTATAATCTCTACTATTCAACAGTGATCTTGAAGGTCCATGTTCTGTAATTTGTACTATTACTCAACTAGAATTTTGAAATCATATTTTCTGTTGTGTGCTATGTATGTATCACTTGGCTAGCAAGGGAGGCAAGCCAACTACAAAAATTTGCATCTCAAAGCAGTTTTACTATTTTAATATGTATACATTTTATGACAGAAATCTTATGCTAACACAACTCTCTCCCAGGAAATGTCTAGGATCTATTCTAGTTTTAAGATAATAAAAACTATTAAAATAGAGTAGAAAAATAATCATTTTGTTTACAACTAAAATCACAGTACTATATCAAGTCAAAAAGGATTTTAATGAGCTTCTACCAGGAATCATTATTACTGAGTCAGAGCCTACCTAATATGTTCATTACTCCCACTGACCAGTAAATAAAACATTCCTTAGGTATTAATCAACAATAACATAATTATATATTAACCTGGTCAAGAAAAGTGTGAGGACAGAACAGGGAGACACAAAATACATACTGCCACGGTGGAATACTAGATCAAAAGGCATTATGAGTTAAATTAAGGAAATTATAATTTCTAAACTGTAAAACACTAACTCATTATACACTTTAACATGGAAATGTGTATATGATAATTAGCGAAAGAAATAAGTCACAAAATTGGGTGCATACTATAATGTTAATATGTATAAAATTACAAGACCATCTACTGAAATGTTGATAGAATTTACCTCTGGTTGGTGAAATTTCAAATTTTCTTTGCTTTTTTGCTCTAGATTTTAAGAGTTTATATTATCAACTTAATTTTCAAATTTTTACTACTACTTTGTTGCTCTTAGTAAAGAAAAATGAACAAAGTTTTTATTTAAAACTGCTTTTCAGGTTTAGAAACTCAAATCTGTGAACATTTTGAAACATTATTTAGTCTCTTTTTGCACAAAAGTTCAATTTTACTCATATCTGTAATCATTTTAGAGATTTGGATTATAGCAAAACAAATTTGTGTGTGTGTGTGTTTTGTTTTTTGATGGAGCAGTTATGAGCCCAGTAAACTGACATTTTCTAGCCTCCCTTGAGACCACAGATAGCCATATGACATAGTTCCGTCCAACAAAATAGAAATAGAAGTTGCTGGTAGGGAATCATATATCTTCTCTGGGGGAAAAATATCATTCAGAGCCTCAAATTATCTCCAATATATTTTATATTTCAATCTCCAGCATTCCATCAAAAATTACAGAATATGCCAGAAGATCAAAAACCAAGAGGAAAAAAAATGAGAAAAGCAGTGGATTTATAAGAGATGCAGATATTGGAACTGATAGAATTTAAAATACCTTTTTTTTTTTTTTTGAGACTGTCACTCATGCCACAGTACAGTGGTGTGATTTCATCTCACTGCAACCTCTGCCTCCTGGGTTCAAGCAATTCACCAGCCTCAGCCTCCCGAGTACCTGGGAATACAGGCGTGTGCCACCACACCCGGCTAAGTTTTGTATTTTTAGTAGAGACGGGGTTTCATCATGTTGGCCAGGCTCAAGTAATCTTCCCGCCTCAGCCTCCCAAAGTGCTGGGATTACAGGTGTGAACCTTTATCTGGCCTAAAATAGCTATTATTTTTTTTAAGATGGAAAACAATATGAAAAACCCAGCAGCTACCTAGAAACTCAATGAAATAAAAAAGTTAAAACTAAGTAATAAACCAAAATGAAGATGTATTTAGTAGTAGAGCAGCCACAGCTGAAAAGAGGATTGGTGAAATGAAAGGTCAGTAGAAAATATCCACAATGAAGCACAGAGAGGGAAAAAGCTTAGAAGACATATGAGACGCAGTGAAATGCCCTATTATCCATGTAACTGGAATCACAGCAGAGAAAAGAAAAAAAGGACAGGGCAGATTAAAAAGGAGATGAGATAATTGCCTGATATTTTCCTGATAGAAGACAAGCCACAGATTCAAGAACTCCTAGGCACAAATAAGAAAAATAAATATAAAGAAAACTATACCTAGGCACAGGATAGTAAAACTGCTGAAAACAGAAGATACAAAGAAAATCCTAAAAGCAGCTACAGAAAATAGAGACAGTACCTACAAAGGAGTAACATTAAGAATCTAACAAGGAGGTTGGAAGGGGTGGCTCATGCCTGTAATCCTATCACTTTGGGAAGCCAAGGTGGGAGGATTACCTGAGGTCAGGAGTCCAGTCTGACCAATATGGAAAATCCCCATCTCTACTAAAGATACAAAATTAGCCGGGCATGGTGGTGCATGCCTGTTAATCCCAGCTACTTGGGAAGCTGAGGCAGGAGAATCACTTGAAACCAGGAGGCGGAGGTTGCACTCCAGCCTGGGCAACAAGAGCGAAACTCTGTCTCAAAAAACAAAAAAAAAAATCCAACAAGAAACTATGTTTGATAATAAACACGTAACGTGATTCGGTCTACAACTGCATTCTTATTATTCAATCTCTTTAAGGAAGCTCAAAGACAGTATACTTTTCATGTATATCAGAAAATGTTGGAAGATCAGATACCTTGTACTGTATTATGTACTTTTAACAAAAAATAAACCAAATTCTTGGAAGGAATTGCTATATATGACTTTCAAAGCATTAATTATGCTAGGCTGATATATCCAATTATAACATGAGATTATCTTGTATTAAGGAGCATTCTGAAGAACTTACGTTATTCTGATACTGATATGGCTAGGCTGTGTCCCCACCAAGTGTCAACTTGAATTGTATCTCCCAGAATTCCCATGTGTTGTGGAAGGAACCCAGAGGGAGGTAACTGAATCATGGGGGCCAGTCTTTCCTGTGCTAGTCTCGTTAATAAAGTCTCACAAGATCTGATGGGTTTATCAGAGGTTTCCGCTTTTGCTTCTCTGTCATTTTCTCTTGCCGTCACCATGTAAGAAGTGCCTTTCACCTCCTGCCATGATTCTGAGGCCTCTGCAGCCATGTGGAACTCTAAGTCCAATTAAACCTCTTTTTCTTTCCAGTCTCAGGCATGTCTTTATCAGCAGCATGAAAACAGGGTAATACAGATACTATCTGAAGATTTAGGATTTTATATGCTAACTTTATTTCAATTAATTTTACAAAAATTTCACATGAAAATATCTGTGATTATTTCAACTGTATATTACATATATTCTTGGTATCATATAGAAGATACCATTTAAATTTCTGCATATAGTTTGGGAAAATAAGATGAATGGAGGCGGATATGGTTTGAATGTTTGTCCCTCCAAATCTCAGGCTGAAATGTGACCCCCAATGTTGGAGGTGGGGCCTCTAGTGGGAGGTATTAGATTATGGGGGCAGATCCCTCATGAATGGCTTAGTGCCATCCCCTAGGTGGTAAGTGGGTCTTGCTTAGTTAATTCATGTGAGATCTAGTTGTTTAAGAGTCTGGGACCTCTGCCTTCTGTCTCTTGCTTCCTCTCTCATCATGTGATATGCCTGCTCCCCCTTCACCTTCCACCATGATTGTAAGCTTCCTGAAGTGCTCACCAGAAGCAGATGGCAGCACCATACTTCCTGTATAGCCTGCAGAAGAACTGTAAGTCAAAATAAACCTTTCCTTTATAAATTACTCAGCTTTAGAGGTTCCTTTACAGTAACACAAAAATAGACGAATACAGAGGTATTTGAGCAAAATACAATACATGCACTTAAAATCCTCTCAAGTCTAAACTTTATTTTGTTTTTATTACAAAATACTAAATTTTAACAACAATTTTCACATGAAAGAACTCAATATGTTTTAACTGGTAAAAAAATTTTTTACAGGCATACCTTGGAAATACTGTCTAAGGGTCCAGACCACTTCAACAAGCAAATATCTAAATATAAGGTGACAAAATTTTTTTGGTTTTCTAGTGCATATAAGTTACATGTACACTATATTGCAGTCTACTAAGAGTACAATATGTCTTAAATACCAATATACGTATCTTAATTTTAAAATATGTTATTGCTAAAAAAACGCTGTCATAGAGACGTGAAGACAGCATATAATGTTGGAAAAATGAGGCAGACAAATTCACTTGAACCCATGGTTGCCACAAATCTGCAATTTGTCAAAAATGCAGTATCTGTGAAGCACAATACAGTGAAGTACAATCAAAGAAGTACATCATGAGGTGAAAAATATCTCAACTTCTGCATTTCTAATGGACGTTTTAGTACATAGAAATTATCTTTATAAATAATATTGGACACAATTGCCCATCAGATGAAAAAGTAAAATACAAGTTTTATTTAGTATCTCTTATATTAATGGCAGTTCTTTATGAAGGTGTTGTTTTCTCCTTAAAGAAGTATTTAATATAATCTAGAATGGTTCATTCCTTTGTTAATTCACATATAAAAATTTAAAATGAAGTTTAAAAAAATCAACCTGCAATAATGAATTATGTTTTTATATTTGTTATGTCTTAAATAGGGCATGTTTTAAAAATCCTGGTATATATATATACATATATATATTATTAGCTATAATCATTGCATTTCTTTTTAAATATCTTTTTAAACAGGTAAGGCAGAGGCCTTTTTAAAAAAATCTATAAAACAATCAATAATTTATGGCATGATCCAGAAATTCAAGATGTGCTTGTTGGTAAAGACCAATTAAGTAATTGCATCATATAGGACATGGTTGATAGCACATCTGGATTTACTGCTTGGACAAGTTGTGTGACACAAACCCCTTAATTAATGAGAGCAGCAAGTTCTCCACATGGGGGATTTGGTTTAATCACTCTATTTTTTTGCTATAGGGTCTCACTATGCTGCCCAAGCTGGTCTTGAACTTCTAGGCTCAAGCAATCTGTCTGCCTCAGCCTCCCAAAGTGCTGGGACTCCAGGCGGGAGCCACAGCACCTGGCCTGTTTTAATCAACTGTATATAAAGTATGCTTTTTATCATAGTGCCTAAGAAATAAAGAAAGGATAAGTACTTAAGTTTTTCCAGGACCCAATAACTAATAGCATGGCTACAGTTCACTGAAGCCAAAATAGAATTTATAGAAAGCACCAACACAACCCATATTAACTTCACATATGCTGCAAAGAATATCAAGAAAGAATACAAAATGAAGTAGATAATAACTAGAACCATAAACTAAGGAAGAGAATGTTTCAAAATGAAGGAGTGGTCACCAGTATCAAAAGCTGCTCGAAGATCAAGTAAGATGAGGACTGAAAAATGTCAACTAGACTTATTCATACAATGTCATTGGTAAAAAGAACCATTTTTGTTCTCCCTCTGACCCACCACAGAGTCTGAAAGCAGATTACAATTGGTTGAGAAAAAAAATGGTTCGGCCTAGAAGGAATAATTACAAAAGGTAGAATCAAGCCAAAATCTAAATTACAAAAAAAAAAAAGGTAGAAAAATACACTCATGAAATATTAATATTTTGAACTACTGAAAACGAAACTGAAAAGAATTATTAACATTATTGACCGGTATAACAGTATCAGCAATAATAAAAAATTAGCTCTGGGAGACAATTCAAGGTAAGAGGTTATAGTTCCTAACAATTTTCAGCTGTTTTGGCACAAAGCCAATCTTAGTACTATTAGGATCTTTTCACTTGAAAGCTAAATTATACTTCTGCATGTTATTTCCCTAGAACCTCACAACCAAGGGAACCCTTTATGTTGACTTTATCATTTCATAGATAAGATCCTCAGGTAACAATAGGCTAGCAATTATTTGGGGCACAAATGCTAATTAGTGGTAGAACTAGGAAACAATATCTCTCCCACTGAGGTAGCAATGCAATCATTTCCTCTACCCAAACCCCTTTCCTTTGGGAACATGCCTATCCAATGCCCCAAAATGGACTGCCTTACATCGATTTTTACTCCAACCATATCAAATTACATTGCAGTGGACATCTGACCCAAGTCTAGCCAAATTTTCTCTCTAAATTGTGGCAGAAAACTGAGTGAGATGTTAGAGGTTAGGAAGGTGTATGGTAACGTAGACTCAAAAACTGGTGTGGCCTCTTTTAGATCTCAACAAGAAAGGGAGTAGATTTAGAGAGAAGCAAGGGAAGAGATATGTCTTATCAGACATACAAAAAGAATACAATGGAATCTCAAAATTAATTGGTGTTTTTTCTTTCCTTTTTATTTTACAATGTGAATAGTTATTAAAATGAGAGGAAAAGACTAAAATAAAACATTATTCACTTCATGAAAGGAAGAAAAAAACAGTATTTAAACAGTGAGCACTTAGACTTAATGAGCACAGTGAATATATGTATGAATAGGAAGAAATGATCGGTGGATCTCAGTTGCCATGTGTCACCTGCAGTACTGAGTGTGGGGGTTTAAAGTTTAAAGATACAGTATATAGTTTTCATTTACCATGGTCCGGAATGAGAGCCAATTATTTCATGTAATTGTCAACCAAAAACAAACAAACCACACAACACTTTAAGATATAAGAAACTAAATTCTTTTAAAAAATAAGTGTAACTTATGCAAATTTTTAAAACTTTTTATTTTATATACTCATTTTACAGATGAACTTATGTAAATTTTAATGTCTGTTGTTCTAAGAACCTAACCTCCGCTTAAGGTGCAGCTCCTCTGCAAATGCCTGACAACTTTCTAGCTCACACTGGTCATGTAAAGTTCCCATAATGACATTCCAAGAAACACTTAGGAGCTTTCTAATGCCCTCTCCCATTTCCGTTGAGCAAATCTGAGCAGACTTCTGTTCCTTACACTCAGAGGTGTTACTTAAGTGATACTCCTAATCTATTGATTTCTTTTTTTATGACTAATAGTACAGAATAGTGAAAGATAGTAAAGGCACTGTGATTAGGAGTATTAGAATCGGACCGATCTCTTTTGGAATCAAGGTTCCACTACTTAGTAGTTCTGTAATTTTGGAGAATACATTTAACCTCTGTCAATTTCATCTGCCTTATTTGTAAAATGGAGGTAATACTATTTACCGCATAATCTACTCTGAAAATTAAATGACATTTTCACAGTACTTAGTACTGTGCTTAGAATATACTGGTATAATTACTAATAGTAATGATCAGACTAAGTTCCTGTTGAACTCAATCTGTTTAATAGCTTTCACTTATTTCCCATTGCTCTTACGTTTCCTATTTTTGTAAAATTTTATAAAGTTTATGGAAGTGAACAAATTTATTAACATAGTAAGATTGTATGAACCATGGAATGATTTTCTATCTTTTCTAGACTCACAAAATTAATTTAGTATTCCAATATCAGTACTGGGGCCAGAGGACATTTTCAATGGTACCATATTAACTCAAAAGTGTTATATGTCTCTCCCACCCCCTAAAGTACTTTTCCTTCTAAAATCTATTTTAAATAGTGGGTAAATCTTATTAATTGTCATTTAAGACAAAAGAGTTGTAAAGTTAGTAATTCATACTCATGAAAATAACTTGCACAGATTTTAAGACAACTGTATTGTATCTAATAGGTAACTGCTGCTTCCACAAATTTTCATTTCATAGATGAGATATATATATATCTCAAATATATATATATGCACATATACATATATATGTATATATCTATAAATAAGCATACACATGCATATGTAACGCATGTATATATACATACATACACACACACCATCAAATAAAGGTTTGTGTCCCTGTACTAATCTCTAGTACCATCTCCAAAAACTCTATGAAGAGTATTCTACATAGATTGTTACCTTTTGAGAGCTAGAACTCTTAAATCATTTAGCAAATTTATATAAAACTTGTAACATTTATGAGTTTTATGAAATTTAATGATTCATAAAATTTCAGTTTATACTCAATTTTCAAAGCCCTTGCCTATATTGCCTTTTGTGAAAACTATTAGAAGAAAAACTGGTACTTTAAAACTTTCACATCTGTCTTTTGGTAAAGGAATATTAGGGAAATAGCCACCAGACTGACTGCTGGTAATATTTTACATTCGTATAGCATTAACAGATTTTAAACTATTCTTACAGATATTTCACTTAATTCTCACAACCATATGAATTAAATATGGCAACTTTTTTATTCCCACTTTATAGAAATGAAATTCAATGTCATTTAAGTAACTACACATGAAAACTAGGACCTAAGTTTTCTGCCTTTTAATTTAAACCCTTTCCACTTCTTCACATTGCCTCTAACATGGATCATTTACAATACTGTACAATTGGGATCTGAGTAATAGTTATGGTCATATGGAAAGACAAGAACATTAAAACATGGCAAAGTAGGTTAAACAGGAAAAGTATATTATATTTTGTAGTTAAGAAGGGGTTTTAGTGCATAAATAATTTTTTGAGAATTTAATAATCATAGAGAATGTCTGAGAGATGATGATGAAATGGAGACACAGGCACTTAGTTGCAAATTATCTGTGGTGTGGGTGCTTTTAAGACAAGCACTTTTTTCTTGTCTTAAACTTCTGTTTGAGTAACAGTGGCAAATTATAACTTCTTTTAGAGAGGAAGAATCCTGCTTGCAATTATGCCCTCGGGAAATGGTTTCACAATCCTTACCATATTTTATAAATAAATAAAGTTACAACAGAAAGATGCCCTTTAGCTAGAAATAATAATTTCTAAGACCGAGCAACTCAGATTTTCTAAAAACAAATAGAAACTTCAGCTAGATGGCTAAACATACATCTTTTCTTGCATACAGAATCTGATAAAGGTCTCTTATTTTGGTAAAAAGAAAAAAGAGATTAAACAGTAATGATACCCTTTCAAATAAAAAGCGAGGTGAACAACAGGAAGGGTGGGTGTGGGAGTGAAGGCTGTGCACAGTGGGCTCAGGCAGAGTTTACATGAATAACATTTCCCCAAGTTCAGTTTACAAGAGAGAATCCTGATTAGGACAGATGAAATCAGACTTCCATGGATTCTTCCCAAAATCAGAGTTGAAAACACATCTTTTCCCCTAAAACTTTTCCCCTTAAAGAAAAAAAATAATTTGCTATTGTGATTCAAACAGAAGAACTAAGGTAAGAAAGAAATGCTCTAATCTCCCCAAATCTACACATATACATACGCATGAACATTATTCTTGAAACAACGTGACAAAGCCATTACCTTCCTGTTCTATATTACCCAAAGGTCTATAATATTTGATGTCAGAATTTAAAATAAGGTATAATATGCTCTATTTGTTTAATTAGTTCATTTTTCACTCATTTCCTGTGACAATCTCTTGTATTATATAAGCCTTAATATTTACCTGAACCTCTGAATTGGAGTCAACAGGCTGTAATGAAAACCAGGTTTCTTTGCCACTGTGATTACACAGGTCTTCTTTTTTGATGGCTACTTTTCCTACAAAAAATAAGTAAAACAATATAAGAAAACATGCTTTGTATAATCCTAAGACTCATTAGCACTGTTTTATATAATACTTTATAGAAAATACTTTAAAATAATTTGTACCTATTGACATAAAAATCCATTTTTATAAAGCCTTTTTCTATATTCTAAAGAATGAAAAAAATGTCTTATTTCTCCTTGTCCCTTGGCAGAACTCCATCTGGGTCACTTTGAATCAGGGGATTAGATACAACCTCAATTGTATTTACATGCAACTGCATTTTTTTAGTGCTTATTCAGATTCATGTTTTTGCCCAGAGTACACTCATTATAAAAAGCAAGGTACAATGGTAGTGCAAACTAATCTTCCCAATTTTTTGACACTATGAACATGTCTGACATGTTCTAGAGCAGATGTATCTACATTTAGTAAGAGTTTATAAATTCCAATTAAGAGAAAAGGAAGAACAATATCATATATCATTAAGGAAAGTGAAAATTGACTTGAAAATTATGGCAGTTTATGACAATTTTATTAAAAATGTACTTTTATCACAATATTGCAAACACTGATTATGTTGCGCCAACAAATACAAAAATTAAGGCAGTTCTCTAAAGTTTAAACCCTCTCAGAGAAAGATACAGTACAATGAACAAAGTAGTATGAGAGGAAGAAACAGAAATGTTCTTATAATAAAGTATATGCCACCTTGGTACAAAGCATTTCCTTCCTCAATTCAAGTTTTAAGAAGTAGACACAGTTTTGCCTAAGACTGACGATTTAGTCCAGGGTTCTACACAAGTTTCAACAAATTCTTTGTCAAGTAAGAATTTTCATTTTATGTGCCCTAATTCTACTTTATTTCCTTGTACTTACCGCACACCTTGGTCTTTTAGTTCAACATTTTAAAACTGTAAGAAAATTGTACAGAAATTTTTCTGCTAAGATATGTTAACTTTTGTATATCAAGAAAAAGGAAAGAACAGGAAAACAAACAAAAACTATGTTTAAAATTTTATTCTGGAATTAGATAGTGGTGATGGTTACACAACTCTGTGAATATATTAAGGTCCTCACCACACCACACACTTTTTGTAATTTAAAAAATATTCTAATTCACCCAAGCTGTCAGTGCTGGGAAAAAGAAAAAAAGATATATTTTGAAATAATTTCAAACAAAGTTGCAAGAACTATACACCAAAAACCTACAAATTCTCTACTCAGATTCCCCTATTGTTAACTTTCATCATGTTTCTCTTTCTCTAATGTATATAATGATTCTTTTTCTGAATCACTGACAAACAAGTTGCAAATATGATGTATACTTTAAAAGAGTTAATTTGATGGTATACGAATCACATCTCAATAAAACTGTTATTTTTAGAATGTAACCACATTACAGTTTTTGATAAGCTTCTCTCATTCATGTCTTGAAATTCAAACTATGAAGACAACCAATACATCTAATTTTAAAGAAAACACTACAGTACATAGCTATATTTTATTATAGAGTGGTAAGTGTATTAAAAAAAAATCAAAGGAGGCCTATTGAAAATTCATCTTGGTATGTTTATTAATACATGAAATTAAAACACATAAAATAAATTGGTCCTGATAACAAATATATATCTTCCCAACTTTCTTTCGAATACTTTGGACAAAATGTAAGTTGAAGATCAAAATCTTTATATGAATATGCAGCATTTATAGTTCATTCAAATTATGTAGAAAATGATACTAGGGAAATAATGTATTTCAGTTCTTTTTTGGTTAAATTTAAGATAAAAATGATGGCAAAACAGAAATTCTTAGAGTACTAAAGAAAGCCAAATATAAAATTCAGGCACTAACTGGAATACTCAAATATTCCTTAAACTACAGGAAGAGTTTAGGATAAGAGATGAATCATACAAATCTCTGGAATGTCTTATCTGTATCAAATTCTTGGCAAATCCATATAATACTAGTTATGGCTTAGGATATAAAGTTATGACAAAGTATTCAATATTGTATGCCACAAATGATTGTCATAATTCTATCAAGTAGTCCTAATTACCACTGATTCCACACCAGATGTAAATAAAATGTTAAGGCAATGCATAACGTTTGATACTCAAATATATATATATATGTACATGCAGAAATAAATCTATACATCCTATAGCTGAAGCTCTTTCCTTTTGAGAACCATTCCCCTCTCTTTAAGAATATTTGTAACTGTGTATCTTTTATGTCCTCTCCCCCAGAAAAAGGCACATATAATATCTGGCACATAATTTTAAGAGCGTTTACTTACCATCCAGAAATGAATCAGTAGACTTCTGGTGAAATTTCTACTTTACAATTTCCATAATTTTTAGTTTTGTACACAATTTATGAATATGTATATAGATGTACATATGTACACATATAATACATACAAACATCACTAAAACAAGTCCCAAACTCAAAAAGAGGGTTTTTTACAAAGTTTATTTAGCAATTTATTGGTTTGACAAATTCATTCCCTCATTCAGCGATCACAATGGCACTGTGTGGTAAATGCTGATTTGATTTCTAGGCTTCCCGCTTATCCAAACTCTATTTAAGTAACAATGCTGCTAAAAACTAGAGTAGAAATCTGCCTGTCCTACTTATGACTCACTAATCTCAGATCACTGGAAATACATCTCCACTGTCACAGGTGCCTTTCCAAAAGAGAATTTTCTCTTAGTCTCACAGGTAATATATTCTAGAAGAGAGCCTCTTCCTCCTATTCTACATCTTGAGTATCATGACATTCACTGTCACTGAAGAGTTGAATGTTTCTTGTCCTATGAGAGGGAAACCCTTCTATGACTAGCTGCATAAATAAGCCATTTGAGAGTTCAGAATAATGTGCAATTTTATTGCCAGCTCTTATTAAGTTCCTTTTTAAGTTGTCAGTTTCTGATATATAAAGATGTAGTTGCATGAGTTTAGCTGGCCTGAAGAAGCAGGGAAGAAAGAGTACATGATCCCACAAAGTTAGAGAAACTGATATATAGGAATGGCACAGGAAAATAAGAAAAATATTTGAAGTCATTAAGCAGCAGAATACCTACAGCATGTCTAGCACTTTATTAGGCAATATAACATATAAAAAGAAATATACATCATCAGCTCAAGGGAATAAACCAGAAGTGGGAGAGGGAAAGAGAGACAAAGAATGAAGGAGAAAAAAAGGTGGGAGGATAAATGAGAAGGAAGTATAGGAGAGGGAGACAAAAGGGATGGGGAAGGAAGAAACAAGTTTCTGAAATATGGACAGAATAAAAAAAAAAGCCTCATGATTCTGTTTTGTTGTTTTGTCACTGAGCAGACATTAACAGCAAAAGGTCGGCAGCCCAATACAGTGGAAAGAGCACTGAACTGAAAGAAAAGCCAGCATTTACTGAGTGTCTACCAGGTAGGAGACATTCTTATATATTTTCTCGTCTAATTTTCATAACAGTCTTGGAGACAGAGGGTATAATCTCCATCTTACAGATGAGGAAAGGTGAACAATATTTTTAAACTTGCCTCTAACAGGTGCAGAAGCCAGATTTCGAAACCAAGGTATGCCTGTTTGTGTTCCTTCCAACACAAACACTAATTCCATAATCTAATGTCGAATTCTCTAAAAAATTACCTATTAGAATCTCTATGTCTAATGTGCCTCCTCTGAATTAGAATGACTTTAGCTTAATGATCTTAAAAACCTTTTTTGTGCCTCTAATGTTTCCACAGATTGTTTTAGTTTAATGTTTACTATTTTCTTTTGTTTATGTTATTTCTTAAATTTTTTTTTTCCCAGACAGGTTCTTGCTCTGTTTCCCAGGACGGAGTGCAGTGGCATGATTTCAACTCATTGCAGCCTCGACCTCCTGGGCTCAGGTGATTCTTCCACTTCAGCCTCCCAAGTAGCTGGAACTAATTTTTATAGTTGGTCCCAGTTGGCTAATTTTTATAGTTTTCGTAGAGATGGGTTTTCACCATGTTGCCCAGGCTGGTCTTCAACTTCTGAGCTTAAGCAATCCACCTGCCTTGGCCTCCCAAGGTGCTGGGATTATAGACATGAGCCACTTTGCCAAGCCAGTGATTACTATTTTAAACAAAGTTAATTCATAATTTCACTAGCTATGAAATTACCGTCA
The DNA here is from genome assembly GCF_049354715.1 of Callithrix jacchus. Lineage (NCBI taxonomy): Eukaryota > Metazoa > Chordata > Mammalia > Primates > Cebidae > Callithrix > Callithrix jacchus. The sequence goes on from NC_133518.1 coordinate 42,947,755, forward strand.
AAAAAAAAAAAGAAAAAAAAAGATCAAACACAGCTGGATGCAGTGGTGCATGCCTGCAGTTCCAGGTACTTGGGAGGCTGAGGCAGGAGGATTGCTTGATCCCAGGAGTTCAAGTCCAGCCTGGCAACACAGTGAGATTCAAGAAACAAACTTCCCAACAAATCATTTAAAATCAGTACTTAATTTCCTCACTGTCTTGACAAACTCACAGAAAGAGCTTAAAACCAAACATATACTCACCAGATGCTATATTAGTTCCTTAAAATCAGACAAAGAAGGGAAATAAAAAAGGAAATGAAGGAACTGTGGGCATAGAAACCACCTTTTTGATCTTTAAGTAAAAAAGCATTTTAAGCTTTCTAATATCATTTTTCAGCAGCATTTTCTTGCCATCGGTACATACCGTGTTACCCATGGGACCCACTTTCAGATACATTATTAGAAATTTCAGTCTGATACAGTAACCAATTGGCAAAATCCTGATGGTCCTGTTCCTACTTGAGCACAAGTAGAAATGGCTAAAAGAGGAGATTAAAAAACAGTGACAAGTGTTACTGCCTATGTAAAAATGAACAGGACCAGAAGACTGAACAAATTCTGGCAGACAGTCAACAGCAGCAATTTAGAGATAATGGCAGCACTTTGAAGCCTTAGTGTATGAGGTTTCAACAGATACATTTTTGGTCTTTGTAGTAGACTGGTATACTAATGGCCTCCATACTTTCCAGTATCTACACCATTGTGAGGTCCCCTATTGCACTGACTCTGGGATTAGCTATGTGACTTGTTTTTACCAATGGGACATCAGCAAATGTGACACACATGTGCATTAGGGCTTACCTTCTTAGAACCAACCATGAGACCATGTGGTGAGGAAGGTCCAGCTAACAGCACCAACCATCAGACATATGAATCAGACCAGCCAGCCTCAGTCAATCTCCCAAATAACTGCACATCAGCCTCAGGCAAGACAAGCAATAGAACCCACCTAGCTGGGTTTAGCTCAAATTGACAAACAATAGGATCATGAGTAAATGTATGTTAGCCTCCTTGGACCTTAACAAATGCATAGTTCCACAGATCCTCTCCCTGGCATTCCCGTTCTCTCACTCCTCGCTTGTTAGTTGAGCTCCCTGCCACCTCCAGACTTCCGTCAGCCTCCCATTGGCACCCCCAAGGAGCCATTCACTAATAGAAAGAATAAAGAGGCTCATGCCTGTAATCCCAGCACTTTGGGAGGCCGAGGTGGGCGGATCACGAGGTCAAGAGATAGAGACCATCCTGGCTATGATGAAACCCCATCTCTACTAAAAATACAAAAATTAGTCGGGTGTGGTGGCATGTGCCTATAGTCCCAGCTACTCGGGAGGCTGAGGCAGAAGAATCCCTTGAACCCAGGAGGCGGAGGTTGCAGTGAGCCGAGATTACGCCACTGCACTCCAGCCTGGTGACAGAGCAAGACTCCGTCTCAACAACAACAACAAAAAAGAATAAAGAGGACAAGATAAAGAAAGGTATGATCCATGGCAAACATTGGATATATGAAGAAATAATTCGTTAACTCCTCTATGGACTTCTCAGATGAGTATCACTAATACAAACCATCATTGGATAAGTTTTCAATGAAATATGTAATGTGGACTCTTCAGAAGAAAAGTACTCCACTAATATTTAGCTAGGTATAGTAGATAACTGATATAGTCCCTGTGCAAACAGACACCAAAATGTAGCCACAATTTATAAACAGTAAATTTTGCTTAAAAGCTAAATGTCAGCAGAAATTACAATTCAAAGTGTTGGAAAATACCTTAACTATTTTAAACACAATCTTATTTTACAGATGAACCAAGCCTAAGAAAATGACTCAATAAAGATCACATAGATAGACAGTGACATAGGCATGGTTGGTATTCAGGTCTCTGACATTCTAGTAAAATCCTTTCATCTCTCTGTGGTTCTGAACCAAGATGATATGGTGAGGGGTGAGAGGGAACTGCCAGAATCAAGCAAGATAGTCATAGTTTACTTGTTTGAGCTCTAGAAAAATAGTCATAGTTTACTTATTTGAGCTCTTGAAAAATAAAATAATTAAAAAATACATATTAGGAGGTAAAACATTTATGTTTTAGTTTCAGTATTATTAGAATCCTCACTGGAAATAAAAATATATGCTTAAAGTTTTTCTCTTTTTCTCTCATTTTTAAGAAGAAACTATACATTAGGAGAATACATCACATAGTAACATTAACCTTACAATTTCCTATCTTTTTGTAGCATGGATCTAGCTCTCAAGTTTTTTAATTCAGTTTTTGTACTAACTGTTCCTGGCATATAAAGTTGCCTAATATAAGCAATTATGCCCCAAATTAATAACAATTATTACCTCTGGGAAGAAGACTGGGAAGGGGCAGTGGTCAAAAGTAATTGAAGCCAGGTGCAGTGGCTCAAGCATGTAATCTCAGCACTTTGGGAGGCTAAGGCAGGTGGATCAAGCATTTGAGACCAGCCTGGCCAAATGGTCAACCGTCACCTCTACTAAAAATATAAAAATTAGCCAGGCATGGTGGCAGGTGCCTGTAATCCCAGCTACTCAGGAGGCTGAGGCAGAATTACTTGAAGCCAGGAGGCAGAGGTCGCAGTGAGCTGAGATGGTGTCACTATACTCCAGCCTGGGCAACAGAACAAGTCTTCATCTCAAAAAATAACAATAATAATTTAGTATTATCTATGCCATAATTTTATATTTTTTCACAAAAACAAAGATATCCATACATGAGGAGAGAGAAGCAAACAGATTTCCACACTCAGGCTCCTCCTGACTCAGCACTGCATGCCAGGGTTCCACCAACCCAGGAACAGGCTCTGCAGACACAGTAAGAAGAATCCCAGGAGAAAATGCAGGAATAAAAATGGAGAAAGTGACACTTCAGACTGAAGCTACCAGAAACATCCAGAAAAAGAAGCAGAAAAAAGCAGCCCAAGGACCAGAAAAGCCCTCAGTCTGGTTAATTAAACCATGGAGTGACCAGGAAATCCTGAGTTTCCTGCAAGAATGGGAATTTCTTAAGCGTGAAGTGTACAGGGTAAGAAGTATCACATAGTATCAGAAACAATTGTCCAGCGTCGGAAGCAGAGGGGTATGAAGAAGAGCTGGCAGGAATGTCTCCAAATGCTGATAAGCTTGCTGGACTTATACTTTACTATTCATGAGGCCAAAGAGAGGCCAAGGTATCAATCATTGCCATGTCCTTATGGAGAGGCCCTGCAAAGGATTCTGGGACACAGATGCAGTATGAGCATCTTCTCAGGTCCTCCCTGTGCAGATGTGGCTGACCTCACACCTCCCAAGCACCAGCCTCAGGCCTATGGCATTTCCATAGCCTTTCAGGAGTCAATGTGGGCTCCAACATGTGTGATGAGGAAAATGCTCAGGTACCTGCATGGGAGCCCTGGAACGTGAACCCACCATGGTCAGTTCCATAGATGTATCCTGCCTTTCTCTCAGCAGCTCCAGGCCCTCCACTGCAGTGGCCTTTCTCTATTGACTGATCCAGATCTTGAAGACAATTAGTATCTGGATACTAATTCTATCAGAAAGAATGAAAAATAGCACAATCTGTGTGTATTAGTGCATGATGCCATCCTCTCCTCACCAGGTGGAATGAGAATAAATATGAAATAAATGAGTAACAATAACAAAAATACATTACTCACATAATTAAAAATAAAAAGTCCCGAAAAGCTATCTATACCCAATTTGTACAGACTCTCAAATCTTAAGTTTAAAAGATGATTCTTGCAATTCTAGCTCATTTCACTTCCAGAAAATGCTATGGCATTGTTTAATCTACAATTGAGCGACTCCAAATTATAAATTAAGAAAATTCTACTTCCAATAGAGCAAAATTATAAGAAAAAACAACTTTACATGTTAATGACAAAAGAAAATGTTATTAAATTCCAAAAATGTTAAAAATTTGTTAGTAAAACCATCAACCACTTCCAACCTTAAAGGGTATGTACTATCTTTATTTTAATAACAATTTTATGTGAAAGGAAAAAAGAATTTTCTGTTAAATGTAAAAATTGTTTCCCTTAAAAAGAATAAACATTTAAGAAAAAGTTCTTATACCAAGTTACGGCTTTCTGACACCACTCCCTAAAGAATAGATTTTTACTAGAAATTATTTTACTTAAAATTGATTTTTACTTTAAAAATAAACAAAAAACAAAGGTAACTTCTGGAAATCATAAACCTCAACTTTATGCTGCTATTTAAAAGCCCTTAAAGGCCTTTTCAAGAAATATTACATTAAGATAATAACATATGTAAAGGGATGATGAAAATTAAACGTTTTCCCAAGATATCATGATGATCAATCAAAGTTATACATTCTTTCTAAGGTTATTAATAATTATCAATAGCCTCTATCAATCCTTATCTGACTCTACCTTTCTTTAGTTGTTGATATGAAAAGATTTCCTTATCTTCTGTGATATTAATCTCTCCTATCTCTTTCTACTTCCTGATATGCCTTATCTATCTTCAAGCCTCTTCTCTGAAACCCTCCTTATCCACTCCCAGGTAATTTCATTTATTCTACCACAGGCTTCACCTATCACTTAATGCTAATAACTCTCAAATCTACATCTCTAGATCTTTTCTCTAAGCTTCGGATCTATATTTCCAATTGTCAACCAAAATGTGCACTAAGATGCAACCCAGGTAATACAAGTTTAACTTGTTTAAAACCAGTCATCCTCTCCTCTTCTCATTCAAACTGAATGTTCTTGCTGTGTTCCTTATCTCAGTTAATAACAGCCATACAAACAAGACCATTTTTAACTTTTCTCCTTTCACAACTCTTTTATCATCTTGGTCCCTAAGTTCTATTTGAAACTCCTGAAGTATATTCCTCATCTGTATTTCCACTGCAACTGTTCTAACTCATTTCATTTGATGATAATATACTTGTTGGACATCCTGCCTTGAATCTCTCTCTATTCTAAATCAACAACTTCTTATGGCCTACAACAGTAGATTACATATTTATAGTAGAACATATAATATGTGTGTGTATATATAAGTGTGTATATGTGTATATATATCTGTGTATATATATGTATATAAATACATGTGCATATATAACTATATATAACTGTGTGTGTATATTATACAGTATGCAGACTCTTGCTTCTAGCAATACAAATGCATATAATACACACACACAACACACACACACCAGTTATATATAGTTACATACATTCTCAAAAGGTTCAAAACCACTGTCTGCAGAATAAAGTCCAAATTCTTTAGCTTTTGGAATTAAGAATGGTTTCTAGGGTTCACCATGGCTTGGTCCCAATGTATATCCTCAGCTTCACCTTCTACCAGCAGATACATCACAAACATAATTCATTTTCCCCCCTATGCTTCTGCCAATCCCTGTCACCTTGAAACTGTTCTTCCTGGCTGGGTCCAGTAGCTCATGCCTGTAATCCCAGAATTTTGGGAGGCCAAAGCGGGTGGATCATGAGGTCAGGAGTTCAAGACCAGCCTGGTCAACGTGGTGAAACCCTGTCTCTACCAAAAATACAAGAATTAGCTGGGTGTGGTGGTGTGTGCCTGTAATCCCAGCTACCCGGGGAGGCTGAGGCAAGAGAATCCCTTGAACCCAGGAGGTGGAGGATGCAGTGAGCTGAGACTGCGCCACTGTATTCCAGCCTGGTGACACAGTAAGACGCCATCTCAAAAAAAAAAAAAAAGAAACTGTTCTTCCTTTTTCTAACTATGTAGTCTCTATTAATCCCCTACCAAATAAAATGAGCTGTTCTCCCTACTATTCTCTTCAAGTACTCTGCTCATATCTCCAGCACAGACCCTAATATACTAGTATTAGACTAAAAGTCTGCCTCTCTGATAGCATGGGGGCAACTTGAGTCTTATTCATCTTTAAAGTCCCATCCTTTGTGTGCCACAGAGAGGTGTTTGGTAAATGTTTAACTGAATTGAGGATGCAGCTTCAAGGGTGATCTACAATTAACAGTTTGCTAGAAACAGGGAATCTGTATATAAGAAGCCTTAGAAAGGAGAAATATCTCTAAAAAAAATACATCACCATGAAAATGTCTTTTCTTTCACTTTCAACAAACTGAATAAGCAATCAAGAGAGTGAAATGTGACACAGAGGCAGATAAGAATAAAAACTAAGAAATTGCCTTTTGTGAAAGAGTATTTGGTATACATAACTGACAAAAGTTAACATAACTAAAAATAAGAATGCTTAAGAATAAAAATTAGAACTCAAACCAAAAGAAAAATAGACAAAGAAATGAACAATTAATTCACAGAAGAAAATTATAAAGACCAACAAACATGAAAAATTCCTTAAATTCCTTCACAATCAGAAACACACATTAAAATAATAATGTATTATTTTTCACCTATCATATTGGAAAATTTTCTTTCAATGATAACATTTAAGAATGGCCAAGGGGTGGTAAAATGGTTATCCACATACCTTGGGGAAATGTAAAATTAGTACAATATTTCTGTAGTCCATATCAGTATGATACTGTGTGGGGCGGTGGGGTGGGGGGGGATAGAAATATGTAGAGAAAAATCATAAAAACATTCATACCCCTTAACCCAGTATTTTTACTTCTAAGAATTTATCCTGGGGGAAAAAGAGACATGCAAAAATTTATGCCAAAGGACATTTGTTCATAGCAACACCATTGAGGATGCCAAAAATTTGGAAACGTAAATGCTCACCAACAAGGAAGTGGTTAAAATAAAACACTTTTCTACAAAGGATATTACATAACAAATAATTTGAAAAATATTAATGATGTGATGAAAGGATCATTATGATATTAACCAAAAAAGAAAAACACCTGAATAATACAATGTAGTAATACAAATGTATGAAATAAAGAATGGAAGAAATAGAAATACACCAAATTATTAACTGTAGTTACTTCTGCACAGAATCACTTCAAGACATTAAGAACATATAATAGTTTCATAATTAAGAAAAATATATTGTTTTAAAGGTTATTTGATTAAAATGATGTCGCCGAATTTCAGAAAAAGGCTTATTAAAGAAAATATAGAAGCCAGATTACAGACTTTAACAGAAATAAGTAGCAAGCAGAGGACTGATACAGACCATCTGTTACAGAGTTCAATATCAAAGGCAGAGAAACATCAAGAGTTATTCAACAGGACAAAGACAAATAACGCCTAATTTTTTAAGCTGTAGGAGAACTGACCATGTTTCAAATAAGAAAGAAAATGGAGATGATGAAATTTAGGACTCCAAAAAGAGAGATGATAATGAATGTAAATTAGACCTCTGCCTGTGATTAAAATACAAAGATAGTGGTGCAAAGATCAGGAATGTGACACATATGTGGCCAGTTAGCTTTGTTCTAGTTCATGCCCACAGATCACAATATTTATTGGTCATTGATATGGTTTGACTCTGTGTCCCCACTCAAATCTCATGTCAAACTGTAATCTCAATGTTGGAGAAGGGGCCTGGTGGAAGGTGACTGAATCATGCGGGCAGACACCCACCTTGTTGTTCTCATGACACTGAGTTCTCATGCGATCTGGTTATTGTAAAAGTATGTAGCACTTCCCCACTCTCCTCTCTCCTGCCAACCATGTGCTGATGTGCTTGCTTCCCCTTTACCTTCTACCACTTTTGCCTCCCAGAAGCAGAAGCCTGTACAGCCTGAACAATTGTGAACCAATTAAACCTATTTTCTTCATAAATTACCCAGTCTCAGGTATGTCTTTATAGAAGTGTGAGAATGGACTAATGCAGTCACTAATATAGACAGGAAGATAATGTATCAATAGATTAAGGTGAATTATTACTTCTATTAGAAAAAACTCAAAAACAGACATTCTTTGGAAGGATCAATACTGCAGCCTTTTTATAAAAACAAGATTTGAACCACTAAACAAGTACCCAACATTTACTAAATTTAAGGTACTCTGTAAGAAAAGGTTCCTGCCAGATGGGGTGTGGTGGCTCATGCCTGTAATCCCAGCACTTTGGGAGGCCGAGGCGGGTAGATCACCTGAAGTCAGGAGTTTAAGATAAGACTGGCCAACATGGTGAAACCCCATCTCAACTAAAAATACAAAAGTTAGCTGGGCATGGTGGCATGCACCTGTAATCCCATCTACTCAGGAGGGTGAGACAGGAGAATCACCTGAACCCAGAAGGGGGAGGCTGCAGTAAACCGAGATTGCAACACTGCACTCCAGCCTGGTGACAGAGAGATTCTGTCTCAAAAAAAAAAAGTTTCTGCTCTTATAAACATCATTTAACTAGAGAACCTAGATATGAAACAATCAGCTAACAAACAAGCATGAGTAGTATCATGGAAAGGGAACCATCGTATAGTAGAAAAACATTATGACATGTTTACTAGGGGAACTGAACTGCAAAGGCCTCCCTGAGAAAGGGTTCAACATAAGCTGAACATACAAATCAAAAATGAAATTTCACAAATGAACATGCAGTCTAGAGAAAAAGAATAGAGATGTTGAGCATATGTTATTCTGCAGTTTTCAATACTTTATACTAAGAGAAAGAAGGAATATAAACATTAACATTGTGATTAAAGATAATTATGAATAGTACATACCTATACGAAGATCTCTTTGTAAAACATTCTTATCATAAACATAAAAAGACAAATACTGGAAAGTTCTTGGAATCTCAAAGTAAAATTCTTCACTGAAAAATGGACTAGAAAGGAAGGAAAGCTCATTACTTCAAATAATAAAATAATAATTGATTAATACCACTTTCAATAATAGTATTAATACTCAATATCACTTTCAATAAAGTTAATGAAATCATAGACTAAATGCCATTGAAAATAACTTGAAAAGCCCCAAAATAATTCTCAACACTAAATTACAACTAAGTTCTAGACAAACCAAGCTGAACTCTGAGGGGATCTAAGTTGCCGGAATGAGTTCTGAACAAATAGCTTTCCAGGAGTCCTGCGGATAGAAGATATAGTAATTGCCTGGGATCTTGCTCACCTAAAGTGGACCTAGATGAGAGCTGAGGATAGTGTCATTCATACCTTCCTTGTCTTAGAAATGTGTAAAGCTGTATTAGTCACAATACATAATACCTAAAACAGCTAATGTTATGTGAAGGGTTATTTCGAAATATTTTTTTTATTAAAATAAGCTATTTGAAAATAAATTTTATTGAAGTATAAGTTACAAACAATAAAAATCCAATTAAAGTATAGAGGTTGATGACTTCTGATAAATGTATACACTATGTAGCTTCCATCCCAATTAAAATATAGGACATTTCTATCTCCCCAGAAAGTTCTCTTAACGCCCCTCTTCAGTTACCCCACCATACCTGCCCCAACCAGTGATGTGCTTTCTATTACTAAAGATCCTAAAATCTACATAAATAGAATCATATAGTGCACACTCATGTCCAGCTTTGTTCATTCAGCTTAATGTCTATGAGATTTTTCTATGTCTTTGTGTATATAGTAGTTTAACTGTTTTAATTGCTGCATATTACTTCACTGCATTCCAAATCCATTCTCCTATTGATGTTATTTGAGTTAGGCTATCAAAAGTAATGCTGCTATGAACACTCTTATACAAAATGTTTTCTAGACACATGCTTTTGATTACTGAGGGTGCAACTGCTGAGTTAAAAAGTAGGTGAATGTGGAATTTACAAGAAACTGTCAAACTGTTTTTCAAAGTAGTTGTACTGTTTTACACTCCTGACAGCAATGCTCCTGTTGTTCCACATCTTGGTACTGACAGTCTTTAACTTTAGCTATTCTGGTGACTGTAACATAATAAATTTACACACCTATGTAATCTCTACCTTAATCAAGATATAAAACATTTTTATCTCCCCACAAAGTTCCCTTGTGACTCTGCAATCACACCTACTATAATCTTACAGGCGACCAGTGATATGATTTCTATCACTGCTGTTTATGTTCTAGAATCTATAGTGACAGAAATCGTTTTAAATTGCATTTCCCTGATGACTAACAATGCTGAATACCTTTTCATGTTCTCTTGGCCATTCACGAATTTTTCTGAAATATCTGTTACCCTAGTAACTTCTTCAAAAGAAGACAGGTGGCCATTTAAAATAGGGGGAGGATACTTAACAGATAACCCAGTTACTAGGGATTTTGTTTTTAAATAAATTCTGGATACAAGTCTTCTGTCAGAATACTTTCTCCCAGGTGTGGCTTGCCATTTAATTTTCTTGACAGTGTCTCTTAAAGAAAAGGAGCCTCTGAGTTTGATAAATCTAATTTACAATTTTCATCTTTAGTAGTGCTTCTTGCATTCAAAGTAAGAAATCTTTGCCTATTCTCATGTTGCAAAGCTTATTTTTATAAGTTCATTTTAAGAAGGCCATTTGATATATTTAAATTCTTCTATGAAGACGTGACTCAAATGATAGTTTCTTTTGTCAAGTGTACCTCTTTCCTGAGAAAGTTTAAAGAACAAAAAGATTCTCTAGAAATGTCACTATGAAATGTAGTATCTTTAAGATATCATAACTAAATGAGAAGCTGAAATATAAAGTAAAACACTCTTACAAAGTCATATCTGATCTTGTCTAGAAAATAGTTGGTTCAGCTTTTTAGTTGTTAAAATGCCTGAACTTTTGCCACTAATTTTTCCCTTCAAATGTAATTAAACTTTTAAAAGTTGGTCTCACAAAGTAACTAGAGCCTTTTAATTAATTTCAACATAAAAATCAACGCAAAAAGAACTATTAGTCAAAAATATGACATGAAAGACATGTGCAGGTATTTACCTCTTTGCATTATTTCATAAACAATTATAAAGGCAGAATTTCCTTTATGTATCACATCTACATTCAAATATTACATTGAAAGTACCTTCTAAAGCCAAATAAGAACGACGTGAGAATTATGACTAAAGATTTCAAATTTACCACTTGAAATGTTTTTGGGCTACTAAAGCATTTTCAGTTCTATATAATACCTTCCCTATGAAGAACTCAATAGGTATTTAAAATTATAAAAATGAAAATGAAGACATAAAGGGAAACTTTAAAGATAAATATAAAAAAAAAAAGATATTTTAAAAAAATCATCAAAAACAGATCCCTAAAATACAGCTGACCTAAAAGATGATTCAGATAAGGTATGGCACTCAGTATTTCACTACATGCTCATTCCAATAATTCCCCATACCTTGTTTTGACTTGTGTCTCTGAACAAGATTCTCGGCACAACTTGGCACCAGAACTATGTTCACATTGGTACAGTGCAGAGGTGGTATGTTCCAATTTTATGAATTAGGATTTACTATGACACTCTCAAAGGGCAATTACACTTTCAAAGATGAGATACTTACCTGAGCATTTCCTGGTAATGCACTATTAAATTAAGCAACTTGTATGAACTTTAAGTAACTTATTCTTTAGATAAATAAAATAAAGATGTACTTTGAGGAAAGTTCAAACGAATAAGCAATATTTAGCCTGTCATGTGAAAAAAACTTTTCTTCAGAAAACCAAGGGATAAAATTAGGAGCAATTAAGAGGAAGATACATTTTGAAGTAATGAAAAGCCACAAGAAAGCAGGCACTGTGTCTATCTTGTCTTCCTGATGATTATGATCTGGAAAATGCATAATATTTATCAATCAACATATGTAGTAAAAATATAAAAATGATAATTTATCAATTTATTTACCAACCTTAAAGATTTTTCCACAACTTGGGTACGATAAACTTCTTCCTGGTCCAAATTTATAGTACAGAAACAATCTCTCATTTTGTGGGGTCCAAGATAGGGCAATAAATTTTTTGCTTCACCTGTCGGCACAAAATTTGAAATTGGTATTAAATATCATCAGCTGCTTCATACTAAGCCTAAGTAGGATGACTTCAATGTGAAAGAACATATTAATGTGGCACAGAAAAAAAAAAACACTAGTGATTAGAGAAAGATCAAGTTGGTCTAAAGGAAACTCCTAAGACTGAAGGGAGGGGCTGTGTGGAAAGCGACTTGTGAGTTCCCTTTTGAAATTAGGTAATTGCATCCCCACTCTTATGAAAGGGCAATCAGTCTATCTGTGCTCTCTATCCCACCTACCAATACTTCCTCAACAACTTTACTCCACAATTTATCTTTCTTTACTGAATCAGCATTAATTTTCCTCTCTAGTGAATAATTCCCATCAGCATACAAAAAATGATGGGAATTTCTCAACTTAAAAAAAGCACACAAAAAGAAAAAAAAAACTTAAAAGCATCACCTCTAGTCATTGTCTCTTCTTTCTTACCTTCCATTGATTCTTCAACCTGCTCCAATCAGTTTCTGACCCCACCATGAGGCTGAAACTGCTCTAGCTGAGGACACTAATGCCTTCCACACTGCCAAATCCAATGGTCACTTCTCCGTTTTCATCATATCCGAGCAGGCAGAAAAATTTAACAAGTGAACATTAATATTCCTCTTCATAATGCTCTCTTCTTTTGGCTTCCACAACACAGCATTTCTGACTTTCTCCTACATCACTGGCTCTCTGCTGACTTCTCCCCCTCCTTACCTCTAAACATACAATGCCTCAATTCCAGACCATCCTCTCTTCCGTCTCTTTGCCAACTCTGCCATATATGGTGTTAATACTGATACCTCCCAGATATGCAACTCCAGGTCTAACCTCTCCTCAACAAACACTAGATGTGACTATTCAACTGTCTCCTTGGATATCCAGTAGGCATTTCAAATTTAACAAGTCCCAGAAAAAACATTTGATTTCCTTCCCTAAAACATGCTTTCCTCAGTCTACCATTTTCTTCTTACTCTCACCATCCTCCCACTACTTCCCCCAAACTCCCATACCCAGTCCTTCAGCAAATCCAGCAGACCTCCAAAATAAATCTCAAATCCAACCACTTCTTCCCTTGACTAGAATCACCCATTCTAAGCCACCATAATCTTTTATTTAGACAAACATGAGAGTTGCCTAACTGGTACCCCTGCTTCCACTTTTGACCCTCCTAAAATCCATTCTCCAACAGGCAGTGTGATATTTGAAACATATTCTTTAGGTTACTCACTCACTCCCCTCCTTCAATATCACACCATTTCACTTAGAATAAAATTATCTTTCCATACCACGGTCTAAACAGTCCTACTCAATGGTCTCTCTGATCTCTTCTCCTTCCATTCCCCTAACCCTGGGCAGTGTTTACTTTTTTTCATTCATCAATTTTGCCACATCATGTTTAAGTTTAGGGCTTCTGTCTGGAATGGACATTCCTAGAGACAGATAGGGCTAGTGCCTTTTTATTCAGGCTCAGCCTAAATATCACTAACTCACAGAAATCTTCCTTGACTATTCTACCTAAAGCACATAGTTCTGCTACCATATTCTATTTCTCCATTTTGTTTCTTTGACAGCATTGATAATTATCTAAACTTCTGTTCATTGTTATGTCAGTGTTTATTTTTTTGGTTCCCCCATTCTTGAGGCCTGAGAACTTACTGGTCTTCAAGATCTTAAACAGTGACTGTCATACAGTAGACAGCTGAGAAATATTTGTTGAAGGAATATTAAATAACTCAAAAAGTCTAGTTTTGAAGTTCTCTGACACTCAGAGCTCAAAAGACATACACAATTATGGGTGCTGAAATCAGTATACCAGTTCCCTTATGCAATCAGTTGGCATGTGGGAAAGAGCATTACCCCAAGAACCATAAAACCAATCTTCCTGTCTTACTCTGCTACTAAGTGGCTATATGACTTCAGTCAAATCACTGAATCACAGCTTTCCTGATGAAGGTCTGGACTAGATAAACTCAAGTATTTTTCTGCTTATCAACTTTAAAGGCCATTTAAACCAATATATTATAGAGAAGTCTATCAGAAACCTAAGAAGCACCCATAAAAAGCTCAGTAAACAAATAATTTATAAAAATTAAAATAAGAAAACCAATGGAATAGTACCAATAAGATACTTATTAAATCTGTCACTGAAAGATTTTTAAACAAAGTTACCACTTAAACAGAATAAACAAATTTATGTTCATCTCAAGTCAGAATTGAGGAATCTAACCTTTTAAATGATCCCCGAATTGCTTTAAACGGGTTGGTCCTTACAAATAAACCAGGTCCCTAATAAGAAAAATAAATCTGAACCTATATTCATCCGCTTTCCTCCTCCTACAAAGACTAGTTGTTCCTCTTCTCATCCAAAGCTCATCCACTTAACTGCGCTCTCTCTACTTTATTCCCTCTTACTCCCTCCAGGACACTTGTCTAGCAATTATATTTTCATTACTTTCAACCTTCTTGTCCTTCAGCCACTCCTTTTTCTTTGACATCTCCCTTCTGCATAAATTTAGACTTTTTTTTTTTTAACCAAAAGGTCACCATATAAGACCTCAAATATAAAAAACTTGGAATTAGATCATAATACTTCTCTACTTAATAAATATGTTCTATATCTAATGAGAGAATTTGAAACACTAAATAACTGCCCTTGAAACATGTTTCTGTTTCATTCACATAAGTGCAGTTTGTGAAAACAATATTATATAAATTTAAACATATTCTACTTCCCTCTCCCTCTTAAGACAATGAGGTTATTTTATCTGAGAATCCAACGAACCTGATGTTATCAGATATTTATTTAGAATAAAGAAAACTTAGGTTCTACATAATATGAATAAATGTACTGAGCATCATTTCCTATAAAAGCAGTTATCATAATCCATATTTCTTAAATATCTACCACTGACTGCAATTCAAACAAACTTTGTTGAAAGTTAATTCACCTAATGCATGCCCAGCTCAACAATCAATTGTAGAAATACATTAAGTCAACTACCGTAACTCGAAACTATAATAGTAATTAATTGGCCCTTTATAAACAACATAATAAAAAATGAAGTAACGGTTACAGATATAGTAAGAATACTGTTGTACGTATTATATCTCTAAGCATAAAGAGAATATGTTAAGAGCCACCCTTTATAACAAGCTACACAGAAAGACAAAAGTAAAGAAGTCTGGAAGATTGTACTTGCTGGTGTGTGATATTTGTTCAGGGCCTCAGGGGCTCATGAACTCTAGCCAGTTCTGGTATATAACTGATCATGTGCCTTGGACCAAAAAAAAAAAAAAAAATCTATTGCCAAGTTTCTTGAAAACTTATTCTATAATCTCTGCTTTCAAGTGTCCCCTTCAATTCACAGCCTAAACCTGCAACCTGCCTTCTCATCCTACTTTTCTACTTTTTGTTTAAAACCTTGAAGAACATTAACAGGCTGGGTGCAGTGGCTTACGCCTATAATCCCAACACTTCAGGAGGCAAAGTGTTTGTCCAAATCGGGCAAACCTGCTTGAGCTCAGGAGTTCAAAACCAGTGTTGGCAACATGGTGAAACCCCATCTCTACTAAAAACACAAAAAATTAGCCAGGTGTGGTGGTGCATGCCTGCGGTCCCAGCTACTTGGGAAGCTGAGGTGTGAGGACTGCTTGGGCCTGGGGGCAAAGGCTGTAGTAAGCTGAGACTGTGCCACTGCACACCAGCCTAGGCAAAAGAGCAAGACCCTGTCTCAATAGAAAAAAAAAAAAGAACACTAATAATATTAAGTGCCCAAATCATATCACTGTGTTCCAGTCCCACCTTATTTGACCCCTCTTCATTATTTGACAACACTAACCTTTCCCCAATTCAGGTAACCCTTTATGACAGTTTTTCTTATACATCCTATTTTAGGCTTTTTAACCACAAACCGCATCTTAAACGTGAAAAACTTTTGGTATCCACAGACCACTTAATTCATCATAGAGATGAAGGGCAAATTCTAGTGTTTGTTTTTTTTTAATGCTGTCATTATAAAACAATAAAAATATACTAAGAAACAAATGAGTTTCTCAACATTGTTTGATGTCATTATTTGCAAACTTTCTCAACTTATCTATAGCCAATTTCATGACAGCCAACCTTACGGAGAATCAGGTTCTGAACCTGCAGTAAATATGGTAGGTTACTGTTCAACATCCATTTCAACCTCCTTCAGTGTATGTCTTCAGGTACTGCAGAGAAGAGTAAGTTAAAAAATACATTTCCCAGCCTCTCTTGCAGCTAGAGTTGTAAACGTGATTTAAGTTCCACCAGTCAGATGCACTCACTAAATTTTAAGGACAAAAGAGAAGGGAGGTTGAATTTGGGTTGCTTCTACTAGCAAACACTGTCATGGAGATGTTCATGTTCCAGAGCAGTATTTGCAGAAGTCCTAGTATTCAGTCACAGGTTTCAAGAATATTAAGAAAGGCACAAGGCATCCATTCTGCAGTACACGCTATGGTAGGCAGGGCTTGGCTCTAGGGCCAGAAATAATGACAACAGCTTACTGATGAAGATGGCTGCTTACTAACGGCTATTTCCTAATAGGAGCAGACTCCTGATATGGCAGAGATGGCAAGCATCTAAAAGTTATAGTTTCACAATTCTGAAAAAGCCTTTCTGATCCTAAAAAAGGCAATAACTCTTTTGGTGGCCCAGGTGTAACATGGCTTTTTACAGATCTAGAGTTTGTTTCTTCAGTCTTGCCAACAATTTTATAAGCCACTTAAAATCTTTTATTAAATCTCTTTCTGCTTAAACTAGAGTTGATTCCATAATCTAATCTCAGTTCGTTTTCTAACCTTTGCTTCCAACAAATTAGAAAATCCCACCTCAAGTTACTGGTTATCAGAATTGGGTAAATCTGCCAGCTACATATGGCTATCTGGATCAAACATGAACTCAGAAATTATGAAGCAATTTTCACTGAAAATTGTTTTCATTCCATCAGATAGTAAGTTGGATAATAGCGCACTTAAAAGGGGGAATCCTTTAACTTGGGAAATGGATCTTAACTCTATGTATAGTTGCATCTACCTTCACAAAATATTTCATCTTCTACTATAGCATTTGGATATAATTTTTAAATTATATTCAATAATTCAGTATCATGTTTTCATGAATTTGGAGTGCCAAATTCTTTTCTTTTCTCTTTGAAATAGAGACTCGCTCTGTCGCCCAGGCAGGAGTGCAGTGGCACCATCATGGCTCACTGCAGCCTCGCCTTCCTGGACTCACGTGATTCCCTCACCTCAGCCTCCTGAGTAGCTGGGACCACAGATGCACAACACCACGTCTGACTAATTTGCTTTGTATTTTATGTAGAGTCAGGGTTTTGCCATGTTGTCCAGGCTGGTCTTGAACTCCTGGGTTCAAGAGATCTGTCTGCCTTGGCCTTCCAAAGAGCTGGGATTATAGGCACGAGCTACCATGCCCAGCTGGGAATGCCAAATTCTTAACAGTCAAATCATGTGTACCATTTTGGGTGCCTCCATTTTATCCTTAAATTCACAAATCATAGTTTGACCTTAAATCAGTAAGAATAAAGTGTTTAAGACATTCAATATATAGCTAAGATATGACACAAGCCAATCTGGTGAAACAATAAAAATGGTTTTTACTTGCACTTGGATGAGAGGAAGAAATGTTTTTATAGTTCATCCCTCATTTCAAAAATTCTACGCATGCAGGATACTATAATATGCAAAAGCATACATTCATTCTACAAAGGCAGATACATTGTTCCTACAGCAAACAGTACAGATTTGATTGTATGTACTACTGTCACTATTTCCTTCAACAATGAATCAAGATCAGGAGGTATATCAATGACAACCAACTTTTCCTCTATGAAGAAAGGAAGTTGACATTCAAGCACAATTTATTTTATTCTGTAACAATATCTGTTCTTGTTGAATTCATAACTAGTACTCCTTAAGCACTTTTCTATTGTACATTATGACTAACAACATGACTATTAACTAATTTTTTAAAGTCTTTTTTCCTAAAGGGTGGATTTTCAAAGACAAACAGAATAATCTTCCACTGAGCATTTCTTCTCTTTCACAAATGTACTGCAAGTATGCCAAGAACATCTTCACACTAAACATCAATGATTTTGTCCAAACATAAAATGAAATATCCTCTTGCCCACACGTGATAGTAATTGTTTTTCTACATCATATATATCCTATAATATCATACATATCTTAAATAAAATGCCATGTTTGGCTTTGATATTCAACCTTCACATTGTTACTAGTTACCTTTCTAATACATAAACACACACATACATATCTATGTATAAACAAATATAAATAAAACATCCCTTGCTCGGAAGTCTTCAATGGCTCATACTATCTACCACTGCCCACTTTGCAGGACAAAATCTAAAATTCCTTAGTCTGGTACAAAAACCCTCCATCCCTCTATGATCAGGTGCTAGCTACTACGTTGTTCAGCCTCACCTAGTTAATCTTTACCCCCACAAATTATGCTGTAGCAGTACTATACTTTTGGTTCCTTAAACACACTATTCTCTCTGGCTTCTGTATATCCGCAGCGCTATTTTCTTTGTATGAAATGTCCTACCTGTTTTTCTCTCCAAAGAGCTCTGCTTAAGGGCATCTTTATAAAGTCTTCCCTCAATTCCTAGGTAGTCATGTCACTCTTTCCCATGGGTTCCTATAGTACCTTGTATGTATTTCTACTACAGTGATCATATTGTTTTGTACTTGTTGCATTTCATTCAACAAATATTTACCAAGTGCCTAAACAAACGAGGCACTGTTCTAAGTGCTGGGATATAAGAGTGAATAAAAACAGGTCTCTACCCATACGAAACTGTTGTACAATCTATATAGAGATAACAAATACCACAAACTCATAAATAAGCACATAGTATTTACTGCCATGGAAGAAATATGTATTGCTATTCCAGAAAACAAAGCAGGATAGGAGAGTTAGGGAATGGCAGGCCCAGAGGGTAGAGACAGGGAGAAGATCAATGTTATTTTATATAGGGAAGCAGGGAAGGCCTTTCAAGTAAAATATTTAAGCAGATACCTGAAGGATGTCACTGAGGGTACAAGCCACACAGGTACCTTGGGAAGGAGATGGACAGGCAAAAAGAATAAAATGTGCAAAGGCCCTGAGACAGGATAGTTTGGCACACTGGAGGAATAGCAAGGAGGGCAGTATGGCAACAAAGCAATAAGCAAAGTGGGGAGAGAAAGGAGATAGTAAGAGGCAGAGTAAGGGTATGGGAGGAGGCAGGCTAAATACGGTCTTATATGCACTGGAAAGTCTTAAGGTTTTTGTGTGTGAGATGGTAGGCTTTTGAAGGATTTTGAGCATAAAAACGGCATAATCTAATTTTTGTTTTAGAATCAGTGCAGAAGGGAAAGGGAAGAAGCAGGTGACTAGATAGGAGACTACGGTAGTAATCTCAATTAGCAAAAACCTGCAGGTTGGGGAGGGGCAGAGCACACATGGGCCTGGAGAGAATGTGTCATTTGCACATGTATTTTGAAGATAAAGCCAACAGGACTTATTCATATTTTGCATGTAGGATGTGAGAAGCAGAGGACTCAAGAATGATTTCTAAGAGTTTTAGTCTGTCTCTAGATGAACAGAGATGCTATTTCTAGAGACAGAGCCTCTTGTTAGGGAGCAAGTTCAAGAGACTGTATTGAATATTACATCTGAGATGGCTTATACATCCAAGTGCAGAAAATTTGTCCAAGGACAAAGGGTCTTGGATAGAGATAAAATTTGGGACTCATCAGTAAGTACATAAAATTTACAAAACCATGAGACAATACAAAATCACAATGGGAGCGAATATAGAAAAGAAATTTGAAGACTGAGCCTCAGGGCTCTCTAATGTTTTGAGGTGGTAAAGATGAGACACAATCAAGCAAAGGCAGTTTGGTTGTCTCTTCACTGAACTTCTTGAGGGAAGGAACCAATCTTAGCACCATTCTTAGCATATAATATACAATGAAACAGTTGCTGAATAAATATCAGCGTGTGTATATATAACTTTGGCATGGGCAAAAAAAGAGATTCCAATACCACATCACAAATCATAAAATTGTACGTAAGCTTCTTTTTTCCATTTCATGTAAGTTGGTCTATGTCAACCACTCCAAAGGTTTTTTAAAAAAGTCCCCTATATACAGTTACCAAAAGCACTTAAAGAATCTCTATAGTATTAACACAGAGATGTTTTGAAAATAAACAAACCAGTGCTGAAGTTCACACATTCAAGTATTTACTGAGTGCCCACTAAGCTGCTCAAAATAGACAAAAGTGTGTGTCCTTATTAGGCTAACACATATGGAGAGAGCGAAACCAAGTAAGATAAATAAGTAAAAATATATGGCCTAATACTACTAAGTATTAAGCAGGTAAGAGGCACCACAAGAAGTGAGGTAACTCAAGAAAAGCTTCATTGAGAAAGTAATGTCTGCATAAATACCTGAAAAAAGAGAGGAGAGACATGTAACTATAGAAAACAGCAGCTTTTAGACATTGTTAAAAAGGAAATAGTTTAAAGCACGATGATAAACACCATCAAATCAAAACTGATAAGATTAACAGAAATGAAAAAACAGCCAACTCTCTATGTATAAGATCAATGATTCTATGCAATGGTCATCAGACAGTAAATCAAAATTCTATCATATAAATGATATCTAGGACTAAAATTCCAAAATCAGATGACTATCAAAGGTAGAGATTCTGGTGTATATGCCTCTATACATGTATGTGATTATGTACATATGTGCCTATATGCATGTTTGAGGATTATGTGCATGCATTTATACCTGTAGGTTTGCATGTATGTTTCTGTATGTCTTAGGGGAGGACACTACTGGAATAAGATAGAAAAGAAGATAAAGATTTATTAAGCAGCTAGATGCTCCAAGACTGTGTTAAATATTTTTTCAAATGTTTCATTTGATCATTACAACAACCCTGTGCGGTGAGCATTACTATTCCCCTTCATAAATTAAGAAAAACATTTTCAGTTACATAGCTAATAAGGTTATCTGACATAAATCAAACTCCAAAGCCTGGAGTCTTTCCATTCAACTCTCAAGGTCTTTCTGAATATAGCAGTGCTGAAAAACTATTCCCATCTGAAAGAGATGTGGTAGGTCCAGGTCTACTTCAAAGGTTACCTTAAATACAAGGGTAGGAGCCAACATGGGTCCCAGTGGGATTAACTCCCTTGAGAAACTGCAAAGGGTCAGGGTCCTGGACAAGATGATCCAAAGTTAAGGATTACTTGGGGTGAGAGAAAGCCAAATCATAATAATAGCTACCACTTACTGAGTAAATTAATTCATGTATTACATACAGAAGATTTTTTATTAACTTCATATATATTACTTTACTTAATCTTCACAATAACTCTTCTGATTGATATATATTTTCAAAATATAGGAAATGGGGATCAGAGGATAACATTCCAGGAGGAAGGCATAACACGAACAAGTTCTGGAGGAGGGCAACAAGAAGAGCCCCTTCAAGGAGGCAGGGAATATTATCAACTGACTAAAGCATAAAGGGAGATGAAGGGGAAATGAGAAGGAAAAAGATTATAAAAGAAGGCTAGTATCAAACAGAGATCCTAAAAGTCCAAGCTAAGGTTTAACTTTATTCAGTAGGCAACAAGGGTTGCCAAAAATTTCTGTGTGGTTCATACTTCAGGAAAAGTAAGAACCTACATTAAGGTAACAAAGGGCAATAGGATGAAAGGAAAAATGAAAGAGATACGATAGAGACAGAATCCACAGAATTTGGAGTTAACTGGCTTGAGTGACTCAGGATATTATGTTCTAATACAGATTGAATATCCCTTATCCGAAATCCTTAGGATCAGAAGTATTTCAGATTTCAAATGTTTTTACATTTTGAAATTTTGCATTATACATACTTACCAGTTGTACATCCCAAATCTGAAAATCTGAAATGCTCCAATAAGTATTTCCTTTGAGAATCATGTTGGTGCTCAGTTTTGCATCCTGGAGCATTTGGGATTTTGGACTTTCAGATTTGGAATGCTCAACCACTAACAGAAATACCAAAGTAAACAGAAGATTAGAACTTTAGATAATGAGAAGATATAAAATATGCACATTTTGTCATTTGCATTCACAACAAAAAAGAAACAGAATGAGAAAGAATTAATCTAATGTACATTTAAAAATATGATATAGTCTCTGGTATTGACTAGTTTAGAGTAAAATGAAAATGCTGCTGTGCCATCTAATTACACATAAATAAGACAATCCTATAGAACAGTGATACAAGGTCTTTGAAAATTTCTTCTGAAGTTTAATTTCAATTTCTGTGATATGATAAAAGGCACATATAATTATAAAAACATATACAGTACTGTTATAGTATAGCTAGTTAAATGAATACATTACAGAGGAAGACATCTGCATTTCAACATGAGCTTTGCATTTAACTATCTGTATATTACTATAATGCTTCAAGATTGTTGTGAGCATTAAGTAAGGTAAAGCACTCAACACAATGCCTAAGACAGAGTAAATATTCAATGGATAGTAACCATTAGTGGCCTTTCTTGGCTACAGAGTCTTAAAAATTAGCATCTTTATACAATTGCCTTCATCCAAGCCATTAGGTCCTGACCAAAGATAATCTATAATATAACAATTGGATATAACACAGGAGGTCATTTATAAAAATGAGTCCTTTAATACAAAATTAATACATCGCTATTATAGGACATACATGGAAACATGTCTGACCTTTATATCTCAGGCTCCACATGCCTAAAATGAGGACACAAATCTGGGGTTGGCTAGCCAGAGATTTGCTTGGCCTGCACTGTATTTAAAAAATAATTTGTGACCATCTAGAAACTGAGAGCAAACAATAAACAAATTTATATTTCTGGTTTCACTTTAATAATCAAAATCTGGCAAAACTGTTTTGAGTGGAAACTACAGACAGGTGTATCTTACTAAATCATAACAATCTCTGCCTGGCTTTACTTCATTATACCTGGTCTGTGTATACTTAAGTTTGCAACTCCTTAACCAGTTAATCTAATCTTCTAGGTTCTCCATAGCTCTAAAATGTGAGGCAAAACTTGAAATTGAAAAAGCACAGAGTAACACTGATTTCTAATGTTTTCAGATATTACTACTTATTGCCAGTTTAACCTGATGAACACTACAGGAACTGGATATACATGTAAGTAGGAATACTCCAGTATATTTCTATCGTATAAATTATCTAAGAAAACTATGAAAAGATACTTTATGAGTATCACTACTGCTTATGTTAGAGCCAACACTTAACTGAGCACGATATGCCAGGCAGTATTGTGCCAGGCAGTAAATGACTTGGCATAAGTCATTTAACAACCACGCTATATGATTAGTAAACTACTATTCCCAATTTGTAGACAAAGAAGCTGAGGCTCAGAGAGGTTAAGTAATTACTAAAAAAGTAGCAAAAAACTATGCTTTGAACATGCTACCTTAGCTGTCATCATTCAATCAGTTTTCACACACTTATAATAAAAAATATCTTGTAGGCCGGGCGCGGTGGCTCAAGCCTGTAATCCCAGAACTTTGGGAGGCCGAGGCGGGTGGATCACCAGAGATCGAGACCATCCTGGTCAACATGGTGAAACCCCGTCTCCACTAAAAATACAAAAAATTAGCTGGGCACGGTGGCACGTGCCTGTAATCCCAGCTACTCAGGAGGCTGAGGCAGGAGAATTGCCCGAACCCAGGAGGCGGAGGTTGCGGTGAGCCAAGATCACGCCATTGCACTCCAGCCTGGGTAACAAGAGGGAAACTCCGTCTCAAAAAAAAAAAAAAAAAAATCTTGTATATAATAAATCTTATGCAAGAAAAAAACACTCCCATTGATTTAACAGTTCTGACTGAAGAAACGACGAAAAGAACTCCCTTTATCACACATAACCTTCCAAAGAATCTCAAATTTACCCCCCTTCAGAGTACATCAGATTGCTGCAGGTGTATGAAGAAACAAAAATTAAAAAGGAGGGGGAAATGTCAAGAACTACTGAAAAGAAGAAAGTTTTGTAGCTGTTATTTCCCTCCTCAGTGGCTCCTTAGTTGTCATCTTGAGAATACCACTGGAAAATTATACATTTGTGATATTATTCAGACAGAGAATAAGAAATGATACCAATAGGCATACAGTGACTGCTCTAATATCTACCAGTAGAGTAGTTTTCCAGTGCATAAATTAACATGGTGAGGTAACACAGTTGTCAAGCAATTTTCTTCTCTTGGTAAATAATTTGTACCTGTAAAATAATCCAAGATTCTATAATCTCACTCAATTGGTTATCTTTTTTTTTTTTAATATACATATGAGAGGTTTAACGAAGATATTGAGAATACAGGGACATTTCCTATACCAGAAATGCAAACAATTTATATTAGACATTTTTGATCAAAAATAATTTGGCCACTTTGGCCCACTGAACCTACAAAAGTAAGGTGAATACACCTTAGAGGGTTGCATTACAATCCACTGGGCTCAAGAACACAATATTAGAACTTTTGCTAAGATTTATTTTCTTATCTTTTTTGATTTTTTTGAGACGGAGTTTCACTGTTGATACCCAGACTGAAGTACAATGGCAGGATCTTGGCTCACTGCAACCTCCACCTCCTGGGTTCAAGCAATCCTCCTACCTCAGCCTCCTGAGTAGCTGGGACTACAGGCGTGCACCACCATGCCCAGCTAATTTCTGTATTTTTAGTAGAGATGGGGTTTCACCTTGTTGACCAGGATGGTCTCGATCTCTTGACCTCGTGATCCACCTGCCTCAGCCTCCCAAAGTGCTGGGATTATAGGTGTGAGCCACCATGCCCGGCTGATTTTTGTTGTTGAGACAGGGTCTTGCTTTGTAAATCTTTGAAAAAATCAACACATTAAATAATTCCTACCAGAAATCTGGTTCTGCCTAAGAACAAGGCACTATGATAAAATGAGGCAGTACCAGTGAGCAAGCACTTCAATGAGCACAGGACTCTAAGAATCTGACACAGTTTGGGTGGCTATCCTAGACTCAGTGAAGCAAAGAGCTGTTTTTTGTTTTGTTTTGTTTTGTGGCTATAAAACCTGAACTATATATATAAGTACAATTACACAGAAATAAGACAATGGCTAGTGGCATGACAAAGTCAAAGTAAAGGCATAAATTCCACTGCACCTCCTCAATGGTAAAGTCTACTATAGAACATAATCAGGGGCCAGTTGCTGCATGAAAGTCCTATGCACAATAATCATACAGTTATCTATACTGCTATCATATTAATCACTTCTGACTGAGGCTTAGTCTAGAACAAGAAGTTAGGAAACAACTGTACACGAAAAGGCAAGTTTCACAAGGTATTGCCAGGAAGCGTCTATGGGTTATATAGATACGTCACCAAGTTGTGGGCAGGATCTTCCTGTGGTTTGCCTTCCCCACTTCCGGTTTCAGTTTGAAATGTGTGCTGATCTCTAAACTCCCTACAGTCCCTTTCCTCAAGTGGCAAACCAAACTGTAGGAATCTCTTCTGGGCTAAGCCAATGGTACCTACAGCTACATGAAGCTTAGCAAGGCTACTAAGGTGACCAAGAGGGCCTGGTATGGCAAACAAAAGGAAGGCACAAAACCAGGAGCTGGCAGAACTCAGGGATACATGGACAGGCTATATATGGGATATGGCTGTTATTTCTGGTAACAGCATCCAGGGAGCCAAAATGGGACTCATATCCATCTTGCACTACCAAAAAAAAAAAAAAAAAAGGCACCTAGACACATAAAGAAGTTGCATGCATGAGCATATAAAGTTGTATATGTGTATACCTGTGTGTGTGTGTGTGTGTGTGTGTGTTTGTGTACACATATTCAAGAACCACTCAAAAATACATACAAACCCACATTACCAGTTAGACAGCTGAAAGAATTTTATTCGTGAACCCCCAAAACAGGCCCAAAGATAAATTCTTATAGCATTCAAACATTATAATTTTATTGGATATGCACTGCATTAGACCATAGTCAATTTAGGAATAATTATCAACTTCTTGACAACATAAATGTACTCATCAATTCCTTCCAATATATCATCTGACAGGCAGCTTGGTAGAGAAAGGGATGTGGGCTTTGGTAACATAAAGACTTTACGAAAACTTGGCTCTGCTCTCTCACAGTCCTAAGCAAATAACCTCTGTTTGCTGCTGCTTCTCTAAAATAAAAATAACAATCCTCTTCATGAAATTGGATTACATTAAATACTTTGCTATATTTTAACACAGCACCTGGAAACCAATAAATACTCAATAAACACTAGTTCACCCCATCTACCAAGAATATTTTATATAAAACTGTACAAATTCAAAACTAAAATGTTCTGCATCACTCACCTAAATGTCATATTTTAAAGGATCAAAATTGTTCAGAACCTTTTTGTCACATTTCTCTGAAACAATGTATTAAAATTTTAAAAAGTTTTTCTAACATAAATGATTAGTCAAACAGGCAAAGTATATAAGAATTTGCTGTATTATTACTTTTTTTTCTTTTTTCTTTTTTTGAGACAGGGTCTCACTTTGTTGACCAGGCTAGAGTGCAGTGGTGTGATCTTGGCTAACTGCAGCCTCATCCTCCTGGGCTCAAGTGTTCCTCTGGCCTGAGAATTCCAAATATTAATATTCCTCTGGCCTGAGAATTCCAAATATTAATAGCTAGGGCTAAAGACACATACCACCATGCCCACTACTTTTTTTTTTTTTTTTAAAGAAACAGGGTTTTGCCATGTTGTACAGGCTGGTCCCAAACTCCTGAGCTCAAGCGATCCACTCCCCTTGGCCTATTCTTACTACTTTTAAGTTTGAAATTATATCAAAAGTTACAAAATAAAACAACAGAAAAGTTGACTTTTTATGTGCACTCAAAATGTTACAAACCTAAGATTTGGTTACTCTTGTTTTTGCAGAATGGACAGTCTTCCGAAGTAGAACAAGACAGACTGGCAAAGCTTAAGATTAATGCTGTGGATCACGAGGTCAAGAGATTGAGACCTGGTCAATGTGGTGAAACCCCGTCTCTACTAAAAATACAAAAAATTAGCTGGCCATGGTGGCACGTGCCTGTAGTCCCAGCTACTCGGGAGGCTGAGGCAGGAGAATTGCCTGAACCCAGGAGGTGGAGGTTGCGGTGAGCCGAGATCACGCCATTGTACTCCAGCCTGGGTAACGAGAGCGAAACTCCATCTCAAAAAAAAAAAAAAAAAAGATTAGTACTGCATCAAGTTCACTTACAGACTTTTGATAATGTAATATACTCCCTACAGGAAATTAAACCATTACAGGCTAACTCCCTTTATCCACCACTGAGGCAATCACTGTTGTCTGTACAACTCTTCAGACCTCTTTTTATGCATTTATCCATCTACATGCAGAAAAGGTAAAATACTTCGCAATTAAAAAAACACATATGATACTACACATATTACTCTAACAACTTGCTGTTTTTACCCAACAAGACATCCTGGAGTTCTTTCCTTTCATAACACAGATATACCTCATTCTTTTTAGTTGCTACAGAGTATGTGTATGAACATATTATCTATTTTCCTACCAATGTACATCTAAGTCATCTCCAATTATTCTGTTTTACCAACAAGGCAACATCAAACATCTTTGCATATACCTCTTCTGTAAATATGTAGGTGTTGATGTAGGGCAAATAAAAGTAAAAATGCATGGAGTATAGACATTTACATTTTTAATAGATATAGCCAAAATGCTCTCCAACATTGCTTTACAAATTTAAACTCAAAGCAACAGTGAGAAAAATATTTATTTCCCTAAACCCTCACCAAAGACTGAGATAAACTTTTCTCTTTTTTTTTTTTTGTAAACTGATGATGTTTTAAAATTTTATTTCTCTGATTTTTACTTAACCAATATTTTCATATTTACTGGACATTTGTATTTCCTTTCCTGTGAAATGCCTGTTCATATCCTCTATTTTTCTAATGGCCTTTTGTTTTTAAGTCTGTATGAATTATTTACATAATGTGGACATAATAAATAGAGAGGTATAATAGCATAGTAGGTTAACAGTTAACTCTAGAGCCAATTTGCCCAGTCTGATTGGCAGCTCCACCATTCACTAGCCATTTAACCTTGGTCAATTTACTTAGCTTAGCTATTGTGTATCTGTTTCCTCATCATGTGTAAAATAGGGATATTTTTAGAGTTGCTGTAAGGATTAAATTAGTTAATATGAGTAAAGTGCTTTAAAACAGTGCCTGGCAAAGAATTAAGTGTTATACACATTTTCTTTGTCTAAAGGATACACTGCAAATATTTTCTCCCAAACTACTGTCTTTTAACTTTTGTTTGTAAGTCTTCACTTACCTTTCTTCAAGCAGTTCTTTCTCAATTTCTTGACCATCAGACATTATATAAGTAGATGAAACTAACAATTGACTGCCCTGACTGGATCTCACAATCAACTTAAGAATAAATTCAGGCATCAGCCAAAGTGTACAGATTTTTTAAATCTTTGCACAGATTTTAAAAGAATAGCTTACTTCCTTACAGCATAAAGCATGCCTACAAACCAACAAGACTGATAACTCATCAGAAAAAAAGGACAAAAGAAATAGACAAGTTCACATAACACACCAAAACAATGGGAAAAAACCGGCTCTTAAAAATATGAAGAGATCCTACAGCTTGATTTCAAGCCTAACAAAAATTTAAAATTAAAAAATTAAGGCTGGGTGTGGTGGCTCACACCTGTAATCCCAGCACTTTGGGAGGCTGAAGCAGGAGGATCACGAAATCAGGAGATCAAGACCATCCTGGCCCAAATGGTGAAACCCCATCTCTACTAAAAATATAAAAATTAGCTGGGTGTGATAGCATGTGCCTGTAATCCCAGCTACTTGAGAGGCTGAGGCAGGAGAATCACTTGAACCAGGGAGTAGGAGGCTATAGTGAGCCAAGATTGTGCCGTGCTGCACTCCAGCCTGGTGACAGAGTGAGACTCCTAAAAAAAGAGATCCTCACTCTCATTTAAAAGTGCAAATTGGCCAGGTGCAGTGGCTCACGCCTATAATCCCAGCACTTTGGGAGGCCGAGACAGGTGGATCAACTAAGGTCAGGAGTTCAAGACCAGCCTGACCAACAAAGTGAAATCCTGTCTGTATTAAAAAATACAAAAATTAGCCAGGCACGGTAAAAGGTGCCTGTCATCCCAGCTACTCAGGAGGCTGAGACAGGAGAATCGCTTGAACCTGGGAGGTGGAGGTTGCAGTGAGTTGAGAGCGTGCCATTGCACTCCAGCCTCCAGTGTGGATGATGGAGCAAGACACCATCCCCCCCAAAAAAAGTACAAATTAAAACTACAAATTAGATGTTCCTTTATATTTCACAGGCCAGTAAAGATCAAGAAGTTTTAAATACACCCAATGTGGGTATAAAGAAATAGGCATTCATACATTGCTGGTGATAGCTTAAATTGCTATAGTTTAGCACTGTCTTTCCAAAATAAAAATGCACATACCCTTCATCAATTTAACAACAAGAAATGTATCCTACAGATAGACATTCATATTAAAAATGATAGGCTTACAATGTTAGTCACTGCAGTAATGTTTGCAATAGCAATGACTGTTAAAAACCAGTGTCAACTAATAGGGGACTGGCTAAACAAACTGTGGTATAGTCAGATGATGAAATATTATGCAGTTTAAAAAAATAAGGCAGTTCTCTCTATATCTGAATGTAAAAAATATTCAAGCTATGTTGTTAAGTGTAAAAAAGCAAAATACAGAAAAATGTATGTATTTTGCTACCATTTTTATGCTGCTGGAAGTAATGTATTAGTGCACATACATTATGTTTATAAATGCTTAATGTCTCAAAGAACACACAACAAAAAGGATATAACAAATTGGTAATGCTTGCTTCTGGGGAGGGAATGGCTAGAAGATAATGAAAGGAAAGAATACTTTTCAATGTATATGCTGTTTTGTACCCTTTTGAATTTTGTACCTAGTGTTTGTATTATCTAATCAAATAGAATACAATGTGTGTGTGTGTGTGTGTGTGTGTATGCAAACAGACTAAAACCTAACTGTAACTAAACAAGACTTTCTACTGGTACCTTTTAAATGGTAGCACATCATTTAGGTAGGGTTTGTGGCTAATCATTATTGAGAGGTGGTAATGAGATTTTCTCTGTGCCATCTACACACTCTCACCTGTTCCTTCTTAAGAACTTTGTGAAGTGGATAGGATTAGTGATGAAGCTATGGTTATGACCTAGGTAGAGGTTGAAGTTGAACCTGGATGTTTACTTACTTATGCCATGGTCTATCTCAGCTGTTTCCAGTCCTGACTCGCTGTCACCATCACCTGTGAACTAAAAAAATCCTGATGCCTAGGCTCTACCCCAGACCTAATTTCTGGGTTTCAAAAGTTCCATAAGGGGTGATGCTGGGCAGCTAGGTTGGTGAATTTCTGCTTTGGTCACAAATAGATTAGCCACAAACCCTACCTAAATGATGTGCTACCATTTAAAAGGTACCAGTAGAAAGTCTTGTTTAGTTACAGTTAGGTTTTAGTCTGTTTGCATACACACACACACACACACACACACACACACACATTGTATTCTATTTGATTAGATAATACAAACACTAGGTACAAAATTCAAAAGGGTACAAAACAGCATATACATTGAAAAGTATTCTTTCCTTTCATTATCTTCTAGCCATTCCCTCCCCAGAAGCAAGCATTACCAATTTGTTATATCCTTTTTGTTGTGTGTTCTTTGAGACATTAAGCATTTATAAACATAATGTATGTGCACTAATACATTACTTCCAGCAGCATAAAAATGGTAGCAAAATACATACATTTTTCTGTATTTTGCTTTTTTACACTTAACAACATAGCTTGAATATTTTTTACATTCAGATATAGAGAGAACTGCCTTATTTTTTTAAACTGCATAATATTTCATCATCTGACTATACCACAGTTTGTTTAGCCAGTCCCCTATTAGTTGACACTGGTTTTTAACAGTCATTGCTATTGCAAACATTACTGCAGTGACTAACATTGTAAGCCTATCATTTTTAATATGAATGTCTATCTGTAGGATACATTTCTTGTTGTTAAATTGATGAAGGGTATGTGCATTTTTATTTTGGAAAGACAGTGCTAAACTATAGCAATTTAAGCTATCACCAGCAATGTATGAATGCCTATTTCTTTATACCCACATTGGGTGTATTTAAAACTTCTTGATCTTTACTGGCCTGTGAAATATAAAGGAACATCTAATTTGTAGTTTTAATTTGTACTTTTTTTGGGGGGGATGGTGTCTTGCTCCATCATCCACACTGGAGGCTGGAGTGCAATGGCACGCTCTCAACTCACTGCAACCTCCACCTCCCAGGTTCAAGCGATTCTCCTGTCTCAGCCTCCTGAGTAGCTGGGATGACAGGCACCTTTTACCGTGCCTGGCTAATTTTTGTATTTTTTAATACAGACAGGATTTCACTTTGTTGGTCAGGCTGGTCTTGAACTCCTGACCTTAGTTGATCCACCTGTCTCGGCCTCCCAAAGTGCTGGGATTATTATATAGGTAGTATAATCTCTGTGTATCAAATGTAGTACACTTGCAACATTCATAGTAATAAGTTAATCTCATATAGCATTATAGAAAGAACTTTGACAAGAGTGGACTAGTGCCCAAGAGGCCATACACTGTGAGACACGCAGTATCTGTGAATGCTAGATTTTTTCATTTGTAATATAAAGAGAAGGAACCTTTATTTTTTCTACCTTCATGTTCTCTACCTTCCAGCTTTACATTCCTATAATTATCTAAGAATCCACACGTCTAAAAACAACTATTATCTTAGTATAGACCTTAGGAAAAAATCTTAGTGTAGACCTTAGGAAAAAATAGGATCTTTTCATCCAATTCACAGTTTAGGCCCATTTCAGTCCAGTGGGTTAGTGTCTCTTAACAGACCCTCAGACATGTATTATGTACTGCTGAATTAATGGTCACAGAAAAAAAATTTAGAATGCAAACATTCTTATCTAATAAATCTTAAATATTTTAAAAATAGTGAATCATGTAAAACAAGTGTACTAAATACATTTAAACAGTAAAACAAAGAGTCTGATGTACTGTCTTAAAGCAAATGGTTCAAGTTAAAAAGCAATAATCAAAATAGTAGAAGGGGTGTTTAAAGACCACATCCAAACCTCTCACTTTACAAGTAAGGAAACTGGGGCTCAGCAAGGTGAAAGAATTTGTCCAAAGTCATTCTATCATTAATGACAGAAAAACAAATTTGTCATTTATAGTTCTCTGTATGTGTATTGATACAACCTTTTAATGTTTATCACTTTAGAGAGAGATTTTTGATGACTAAAATGACATACGAAGCTAAAGAGATGCCATAAAAATGTCTTAATACACATAAAAACCTTAACTTATATGAATATGTAACTGTACAACAAAATTTTGTTTGCAGTTCTCAAAAGAGCATAGAACTTTGTTAGTAGCGAAAACATGTAATCTGATATTATTGTCAAATAATTTCATAAAGCACATTAACAAGGAAATAGGATTAGCAGCTATGATTAAAGGATAAAACGATGGTTTTATTCTGGCTCTATTAGTCACTTAAGGGTCTATTCAAAGAGTTCTAAGTTTTAAAAAAACAACTCTATGAACCCATTGAGGTTTACCTCCTGTCTTCCGCAGAGCAAATGATTAGCAGACTGCTCTGTGAACTTTTACAAAGAACCCTTTTCTTCTCCGTTTCTATCCATCTGAAAGATGGATTCTTCCTCCATCCTAAATAACTCATCATCTCATTTCAAATATCTGGTAAAAATGAACTCTTAGCATGAATACACCCTTTTTAATCTCTTCCACTCAACTCTGTTGGGTAGTCAATAAAATGTTTTGATTTATACTTCACAGAATTAAATAGATGGTTTTATTCAAACCTGTCATGTCAAATTAAAACACTTAATGTGTAAAGTACGATTACGAGATTTTCTTTTCCAAGCTCCAGGACCAATTAGTAACAATATTGAAATGCCCTAATAATAAGCAATCAGAGCATTAAGAAAAATGTAATCTTTTTCCTAATGAGGCAACTTTGGCATCAATTCAAACCTAAGCTTAGTGGGCACTGTGATTTTGAAAGGGATGAACTTCCTGATATAGACCCATGCACTTTCTCTTAATACTAACATCTCCTAGTTTTTTTAGGTATATAATTTATAAAATACTTTCATATCTAGTAATTATCTGCAGGATAACATTGTGAAGTAGGGCATTTCCTAAAGGCCTATTCTGTTCTAGGCACTGTACTTACACTGGGATGATTTTTTAAAAATGAACAAGAGTGAGTTCTATCTTGAAAGAGCTCACAATCTAACAGAGAAATGAACAAATGATTTCTATGAAATGCACTATAATAAGGAAATAAACAAGGAATTGTGATTCCCTAGCAGCAGAAAGGCCTAACACCCTCTGGCCAGAGATGGGGCTGGAAATGTCTTAGGTTTTGGGAAGGAGATCACATAGAGCAGGCTTTTGAAGGATAAGCAGGAGCTTCCTGACATAAATATGGGGTGGGGTAAAGAAGAAAGACAATCCCAGGCAGAGGGAACAACATGTATACAGTGGATAGTGTGAAAGCACTATTCCCAATTAAAAGATGAGGAAGGTAAGTGCCAAGGTAAGGGAGCTGCCTAACATCACATAAAGATTAATTTAACAACTTATAAAGAATATAGTTCTTCAGATTTTAATCAGCTTTGTACACCTGGAAATGCCAGTACATGTTGGACAAGAACATCAGATAAAGATTAGTTTTTATGTCCTATTTACTCCTTCCTAAGAGATGGTCCGTGCATGACCCATATCCTGGGGAATGAGAAAGAGTGGGCAGAAATAAGGAGAAGCAGAGTGGGGAGGGAGGCTTATTTAAACCTCCTGGCAATCCTGTGAGATAGGTGTTTTTACTATCCCCATTTCATATATGAGAATATGGAGGGCCAAAGACATTAACAAAAGTTGGAAATTAAGGGAAGATTCAAACCCAGGTGACTAACTTCACCAGGCTTCTAAGCTCAAGCACTTATAGAGCCTCCCTACTCTGCCAAACAACCCTAGGCCATTCTCGGTCTGAAGACATCAGAGAAAGAAACCAAGTGGGTTTTGGAACACATGGTCCCACAGATCTCGCACTGTACCACACATCTGAAAATTCACACAAAATTTCACATTTGGCTCTCTTATTAATCTGGTATTCTGAGTAGAAAAGCCCGCACATAAGGTGGCATGGGTGCTTTCCGCAACATTTTTACAATCTAATTTAATTGGACAAGAGGAAACTTAACAAGCGCTAATCAGAAAGGAAATCACAAAATAACAGCATGAAGCCTGGAGATATATAAAGGAGGAAGCCCCAATCCCTCTTTTTTGCTTGAGTGTGGGTTTTTTCGAGGGGAGGAGGGAAGCGTACAAATGTGTTTCAGGTGTGCTAGCATAGCTGCCACTCACCACACAGGAGTTCAGACCAAAGAATAGAGTAGGTACAGCCTGACTTCCTTTATCAAGAGTTCATATAACAACCTTAGGATATCAAGCAACCAAACTCACCCCTTGAATAAGTTTAAGGAAGCAGACAATTCAGAGCTGTCATGGTTTCCTAGAGCAAACGGCGACAAATCCAGTGTTGCTGACAACATTTTCTCTCATAGGCAAATCCTG
The DNA here is from genome assembly GCF_049354715.1 of Callithrix jacchus. Taxonomy (NCBI): domain Eukaryota; kingdom Metazoa; phylum Chordata; class Mammalia; order Primates; family Cebidae; genus Callithrix; species Callithrix jacchus. The sequence continues at coordinate 42,982,540 of NC_133518.1, forward strand.
AATTCCCTAGGATCATTTTAGTACACCTGAAACACATCTGCATGCTCCTTCTTCCCCCAAACCAGGCCCCCACAAAAAAACAAACAACAAAACCCCACACACTCAAGCAAAAAAGGGGCATTGGGGCTTCCTCCTTGATATATATTCGGGTTTCATGTTGTTATTTTGTGACCTCCACCTTTTTGGTTACCAGTTTTTGTTAAGTTTCCTCTCGTCCAATAGACAAATATCTGTCCAACTGACAGATATTTCACCTTGTGAAGCATATGGGGAAATAATTACAGGAATGAAATCCCTAAAGAAGGTTGTGGGCTATTATGTTCAAGATACATAAACCAATCTGGCCAGGTACGGAGGTTCACGCCCATAATCCCAGCACTTTGGGAGGCCAAGGCAGGAAGATCACCTGAGGTCGGGAGTTCAAGACCAGCCTAACCAACATGGAGAAACCCCATCTCTACTAAAAATACAAAATTAGCCAGGCATTGTGACACATGCCTTTAATCCCAGCTACTCAGGAGGCTGAGGCAGGAGAATCACTTGAACCCTGGAGGCTGAGATTGTGGTGAGCGAGAGCGTTCCATTGCACTCCAGCGTAGGCAACAAGAGTGAAACTCAAGCCCCCGGACCCAGACAAAATTTCATATTTAGTCAACTGGTATGGCTCACTCACTAAGGTAACAATTATACGCATGAGAAGGAAGGGAATTAATAAAAACAATACATAAACCAATCCATCTTCACTTTTCACTGGGGTGATCTGCAGTTGAAAGGTCCTATGCAAGTCCAGAAATAAGAAAATTTCCTTTCAGGCTAATTTTCAGCCCCTACAGATCTCTAGCTCTCCAGCAAAGAGGCTCCCAATCAGTAGTATAAAATCTGCCAGAAATCTCCTAGTGGGCACTATCCGGCTTTCGTCCAAGGTTTCCACTGTTGTGAAGAGAAAAGCTGACATGGTTACACCCTCCCCAAGCTGCTTAATATCTTGCCAGAACTACCATTGTCTCGTTTCTGTGACCTTGGCACTGGCTAATAACTCTTACAACCCCTCAGCCCCCACTCTACAAAACCTACATGTTAGTTTGAGGGAAACAGAAAACAGCATCTCTTCACAAGGTTCTGAATGTTAACCAACTGTGGATTACATCAGTTAAAAGGAGGACAAAGAAATGGGAAGGGAGCTTCTGTATACAAGAAAACAAATACTTTTTTTTCCCCCTACAAAGCAGACACTCTATAACCTGAGCTACAAGATAAGCACCTTAAAAAGCAAGAAACTGAGTAGGATAACAGATATAATACTTCGACTATGGCTAGAACAATAATTATTATCCCCAGCAACTAGATGATCAATCTCTAAGCTTGGGTTGCTTTAAACCATAAAAACAAAGTGGTTTTTTTTTCTTTTGTTTTGTTTTTTAAATTTGTAGACCCAAGTTTCACTTACAAAACTGTTCTTAGTGGTCTTTGTCATGGGGAAGACAAAAGCACAGGACAACTAAGTCCTTCTGGAAACCCTAACCCTCAATTCCAAGACACATGTATATGCAGTTCCAAGGGACAACCTGCAGTTACCTATCAGTGAGGCTCCAAAAGACAATGCCTAGCATCAAGTGGCACGAAAACAGGAAGTGGTAAAAGTCTGGAAAATCATATAAAAAGAGAAACTTTGGCCTATTTACAGTTTTCCCAAATATTAAATTAGACATATGCAAAAGTTGAAAATAAAACTTTCCCCTCAAATATGAGGGATACAGAAAAAACAAAAGAAATAAATAAAAAATAAAACTTATTCTGAATTCTGAAAAGGTTTTATGGCCTAGAAAGTAATTTTAATGTTGGGAACTAAGATCTATTTCACTTTCTAGGTTTAAAAACTGTAGCCTCTTAAGAGCCCTAGGACTACTTCAGGCAAAAGATAAGAAAATTTAACATGTTTGCTTCTGAGGTTTCATAAAATCCCAAATACCTGAAAGGTGGGGGGAACAACCTGAAAAGAGGAAAAGGGGGAGAATGTGAGCTCAACTAATAATATGACTATTCTAGGAGAGGAAAACTTTACATCCTGCCCAAGAAAGAATTGTTAGCCACTTCAATGCAAGTCAATTTTCTTCAAAGTGAAAAGTACGCCCTCAAAATTGAGTGTTTTTACAAAAAACATGAAGCATGTTTCCAATCTTAGAATACTGCATAAGGAAAATAATGCTAATTTTCGACAAAGGCAAAAGTTTTATCGGCAACTCTTACAAACAGAAAAAAAAGCGATGTATCTAAATAACTACTGTGAAAAGAAATGGCAACCTGACACTAAAGGGTCGTTTTTTTAAAATAAAATGTTCAAATGACAGAACTCAAATGATCTGTCCACAGTAAGGCTTAGAGAACTCTGAGCAATATTTTCTATTTAGTCAACTGGTACGGCTCGCTCACTAAAGAAGCAATTTCACGCATGAGAAGTGAGGGAATTAAGCGGGCTGAGTGCGGGTTAAGTGAGTGTGTTTTGAGACCTGCTCACAGGAAGCCACTACATCCTGCCTGAAGTCCCGTCCGTCACGCCGTCCCTCGATTCAAGTCCCGCCGCAGCGAGGTGGGGCGAGTACAGGTGTCCGGCCGAGGCCCTCCCAGCGCGCTCGCCCGAGAACAGCCCGCGCCGCAGCCACTCGGGCCCCCAGGGCGGCCTGTTTCCTGCAACTCAGGGCGCCTTTTTCAACCTCTCCCAGGCTCGCAAGCCCAGGAAACGAGCAGCCCCCTCCCCTTGGGCCAGCCCCACTTCCCCGCCCGCCTCCTCCTCCTCGGGCCGCGCCTCCGCGTAATTACCACTCGGCTCGCACCGCCTGGCCGCTCCTCGGCACTCGCAGCCGCGCGCAGGCCTGCGTCTGAGGGCGGCCGGAAGCTCCTCACGCCCCCGGACCGCGCCCCCGACCGCGCCCCGGGCTCTGGAGTCCCAGTGTCCAGGCCACGCCGGACGACTGAGCCCCTCACGCTGGTGCAGCCGAGACTCCCCCACCCTAGGCCAATCCCCTGCTCCCACTCCCTCCCTAGAGAAGCAGCCCCGGCCCACGCCGCCCCTTCGAGCCGACGCCGCCCCCAACACACCCCCTTCCAGCCTCACCCGCACCCAACCCAGGCCCCCTCCCGGGCCCGCGATCTCAGCGCCGCTGGGCGCCGCCACCACCGCGCGCCCGCCGCCCCCTCAGCACCGCGCCCAGCGCTGCCGGGGCGTCCCTTCAGCCCAGCCCCCACTTACAGATCTTGCCCCGCAGGCTCTGCAACACTCGAACCTCGCGACTGTCCTCGTCCCCGGCCTCAGGCTCTGCCGTTGCACTCGCCGCCGGCGCATCGGAAGAAACCGCCGCAGCAGCAGGCACCGCTGCCGCCATGGTGTTGCCCGGCCCGTGCCGCAGCCCGGCCGCCTGCGTAGCCCGGCGAGGCGGAGCCCAGCAGCGGCCTAGGCCCAGGCGAGCCGCGCTCCTGGCCCCGCCCCGCCTCGCCCCGCCCGCCGCGGCCCCGCCCCCACCTCCGCCCCCGCCCCACCCGGGTCTCCATTCGCCGCCCCCGCCTCGCGCGAGCCAGGCCCAGGCGAAATCGCCCTCTCGACTTGGGGCGCTGGCTAAGTGTGGCTCCGGGTCGTGGCTCTGAGCGGCCTTAAAATCCCCACCGAGAGAAAGCTCCGGCCCTCTGGTTATCCCTAAATCCTCCCGAAAATTGGGCTCCCCTCAACGAACAGACCTGCACATCCCCTAACGCTAGGGGGAAATAACGGCCCTTCCCAATCGGGGAAACTCCCTGTGAGAAGAAAATAGAGTGGAATTTGGCAGGTGGGTGGACCTCAAAAGTATCTTATTCAAAAGGAGGCAAGAGATGCATTCGAGAGACTCCTACAGTACTATCCAAACACTCCCCGCTGGCAAGCCAAACTCCTCCCACACAAATACTCTTACTAGGACCACTTCTCTGCAAAAGCTGGTTCAAGAAAAGGACCATAGACCCCCAACTCCAGCGTGAGTGCAGCGCCTGAGACCCTCTCAGAGAAATTCTGAAGCAGTTACCATCACTTTTGTATTTCGGGAACAGAAAAAGCAAAGGGTTCCCACCACCGCTTTTAAAAGTGGGCTTTGTTAAAAAGTTGACTGACCCTGGAAAATGTGTAAATCTTTGACTAATTGTTAGCTTTATTCAAGGGAACTCTTTACAGTGAGTAAACTGCATGAATAATACTCTGGTATGTGATGAGAAAGACAATTTCCTGGTGTTGAGGTTATTAACTACGCTGCCCTAAGAAGGAAGAAACTGTGACTTAATAGGGCAGGGTAATTCTTTTCCAGGGCAACAACAGGAATAAGCCAGTCAGTCAACAAATATTTTTTGAGGGTCATAGTGATGGCCTCATATTAAGAGATATACACAAGGTCAAGATGAAGAGAGCTCCAGCTCAGTCTGGAGGGAGATACAGAAAAGGGCAGAGGCACTGGAAGATGAGAAATTGAATGAAGTAGCTGGACGCGGTGGGTCACGCCTGTAATCCCAGCACTCTGGGAGGCCGAGGTGAGTGGATGAAGAAAGAGGTTAGGAGTCCGAGACCAGCCTGGCCAACATAGTGAAACCCCGTCTCTACTAAAAAGACAAAAATTAGCTGGGCGTGGTGGCAGGCTCCTGTAGTCCCAGCTACTCACGAGACTGAGGCAGAAGAATTGCTTGAATCCGGGAGGCAGAGGTTGCAGTGAGCAGAGATTGGGCCACTGCCCTCCAGCCTAGGAGACAGAGCAAGACTCTGTCTTAAAAAAAAAAAAAAAAGAAAAGAAAAAAAAGAAAGAAAAGAAATAAACAGGAAGGGGAAACCTGAAAACCGAAGACAAATGCGCTGCCTTTGCCAGTGCTGGACAGCCCCAGAGAATGGCCAGAGATTAACACGTGCCTGGCCAGCAAAGCTTCCAGCTCTGCCTGTGTTGCAGGTAGCCCCTGTTCCCCCATATGATCTTTACATCTGTTGGATAAAGTGAACCACCTCCTCTTATACGACTGTTCTGCTGTCATTTCATACAGTAAGTTCAAAACTTAATTTCCCGTCTTCCTTTCCAAATCCAAGTTCACACCTGTATACTGTTACTCGGGCTAGAAACTTTGACTTTTTCTTATCTGTTGTCCCCCTGTATACTGTTATTTGGGCTAGAAACTTTGACTTTTTCTTATCCGTTGTCCCCATACTGTTTTCAGTTGCCACATCCTCCAACTCTGCGGAAATCTCTTCCTTCCTTTCCATTCTCTGTCATTGCCCTTGTTAAAATTATTCTCATTTAAAGAGTATCAACGTGTTACAGAGCCTTTTTCCCCCTTATTTTTAAAGGTGTGCCTTTTTAGAATCAAGCTCTTTGTCTGATTTTACATTTGGGCAAGTTACTTAACCTTTCTAAACATGTTTCTTTTCTTCTTTTTTTTCCTTTTTTTTTTTTGACAGTCTTGCTCTGTTGCTCAGGCTGGTGTGCAGTGGCACGATCTTGGTTCACTGCAGCCTCAACTTCCTGGGCTCAAGCAATCCTCCCACATCAACCTCCTGAGTAGCTGGGACCACAGGTGCGCACCATCACATCCAGCTAATTTTTGTGTTTTTGGTAGAGATGAAGTTTCGCCACACTGGTCTTGAACTCCTGGGCTCAAGTGATCCATCTGCATCAGCCTCCCAAAGTGCTGGGTATAAGCCACTGTACCCAGTTAAACCTGTTTCTTTTTTTCTTTTTATTTCTTTCCTTTTTTTTTTTTTTTTGCATGCACTTAGGGCATATAAACCTGTTTCTTGAACAGTAAAGTGGAAATGATAAACTTTCTTCTTTGATGGGTTGTTATTAGGGTGAAATAATTATTGGGAGCAGGTATGTGAAGCATCTAGTGGAATACTAAGCATGTAGTACGATTATCTCAGTAACTGACCTCATGCTTTTGACTGAAACTCTTGTAATAAGTCCCCCATCCCTCTCATTCCTCCTACATACCACTTAAATTAACCTTCCTAACAAAAAAAAGTTGGAGCTTCTCAGTTGCCTGCTCAAGAAAACATCAATGGCTTCATTCATCCGTTCAGCCAGTTAGCAAGAGCCACGACAGGTCACAAACAATGCTAGAAATGACTAAAGTTCAAATTCCTCAGCCAAGTGTTCAGGGTGGGGACTGGACCCAGCCTACCTGACTCCTCTGATCTCCAGCCACACATAGCCACTTTTCTCATCAGCCTGACTCTGGCCTTCCTCCTGCCTGGTCAAATGCTGCCGCATCCATCTATTTCTTTCTCCAATAGACAGAGAAATTATTCGAACCTTTGTGAAGGCTTGATCACTTTTACATATAATACCTGGACATGTTCATATAATCCTAGATTCACTTTTTGAACTCCCCTCAGTAAATATCTATCAAATGAATGGGTGGAATCATACTAGCTTCCTGCCTTCACTCTGCAGACTTGAAGTTTTCCTTTTTTTTGAAAATTCTGATTTGTATTTATTATTCAGTATCATGCCTGTCTAAATGGATAAAGTATCAAAGTCTAATTTCTCTTCTTTGTCACTAGGTGAACCCCAAGTACATAACTTTATTACTAAATGGTCACTAAAGGCAGGAACATAATTTTACATAAAGTGACATTCCACTTTTTTTGTTCTTCCAGACAGTCTTCCTGTTGCAGATTTCGGACTTACATACTGTTTCACTAAAATCCCCAAACTTCATGCTTTTTCATCCGAAGCCACTTCTGATTACTCTGTTTTTACTGAGACTGGCCTACCTTGAAGAGATCTTTAGTAATGTCAATGTTTTCTTAATATAAAATATTTGGAAAATAAAGTTTTCTGAAGACTAACAAGACTTACAGTATAATTACAAGGATTCTGTTACATCTCACTCCCATTATTGCCCTTGCATTGTGTTTTAAACTCATCTAGAGTTCCTCTCTTTTTTTCATGATGTTTAGTAACTGGAACAATATTGCATCATCACAAACTCGAACTTCACTTCCTTCCTCAAATTATTAATGAATGTGTTTAAAGGACATCACTCCTATCCTTAACACTCTCTGTTCTGATGAGCAACCATTCACTACTGTGTCTTTTCCTATTTCTTCACCAGTTTTAAATACATTCAGTAATTTTAGCCCATACATTGGCTTGCTTTATGGTGGATGATGTAGGAAAACTGTGTTGTCTTTTAATAAGAAGACTATAATCTGCAGCTAGAAACTAATTCCTTAACTTGTCTGTTATGGCATATTTTTGAATCAGCACCCACCAACCTGTAACATGGCATTATAAGGGGTTATCTCCTGGCCTTGAGTTATTTATTACAATTTTTTTCTAGTGAGTCAGGGAAAGAGAAATGTGCTTGCTTTTTAATATTTAAGTGTAGATTATTTTCTTTCTTTCTTTCTCTCTCTCTCTCTCTTTCTTTCTTTCTTTTTTTGACAGAGTTTTGCTCTTGTTGCCCAGGCTGGAGTGCAGTGGCACAATCTCGGCTCACTGCAACCTCTGCCTCCCGGGTTCAAGCAATTCTCCTGCCTCAGCCTCCTCACTAGCTGGGATTACAGGCATGTGCCACCACGCCTGGCTAATGGTGGCTAATTTTTAGTAGAGACGGGGTTTCTCCATGTTGGTCAGGCTAGTCTTGAACTCCTGACCTCAGGTGATCTGCCTGCCTCAGCCTCCCAAAGTGCTGGGATTACAGGCGTGAGCCACCGTGCCCGGCCCACTTGTTTCATCTTCTACTCTGGACTCAGGAACTTTCTTTGTTGGGTCAGATCTGTCCATTCACTATGAGCCCTAGATACATGCTCCATTCAGCTGGCAATAACCAGTCCAGAGGACCTCAGGCCATGGCCCAGCTGATTTTCATTCTCTGAAGACAAAGCTAAGACCTCTTGAGGCCAAGAACCCTGTTACTCAGCCTGGCTGGCACACACTTAAGTTTGCAATTCCTACAGTCAGAAAAGGAGTACGGAGCGGGAGATTGACCTGGCTGTGCTCATGGCGGGTTGGAGATCAATATGTCACCTTCTGGTTCCTTCCCCAGTGCCCTCAGAGAATAATGGAGTGGTGGTTGGGTAGATGATGCCCTTGAGTTCTTCCAAACTCTTAGAAAGGAGCAAGGAGACTCAGGTGGAACTAGAAAAGAGCTGACTCAAAGCCCGCTATTGCAACAAAGCTCAGGGTGGGAAAACATCAATGAGAATTGAGATTCGAGAATGCAGGACCAAACAGAGCTGCTTTGGCCGCAGCTGCTCATTCCTAATCACGCCACTCTATTGCCACCTTAGGAGGATGCATCTCCCATTGAGCAGTTTTTCCAGTGGTGAGGGTTTGGGAGATCCCAGTTCTGGGAAGTGGTCACTCCTAATAGGGCAACTTCTGAGCAGCTTCTGTGGTGTTTTGGGGATGAAAATGATAGTTAGGTGTAGTCCCAAAGAGCAGAAAGCTGGCTCCATAAAAGTAACATGGGAGAACCTTATTTGAGCAGAGAAGGGCACAGGCTGCACCTGAAGACCAAGTAGGAGTCCAGAAAGAGGAGAACTGACTAGACGGGCAGAGACCTGACCTGGAGGAGGAGCCATCGACTCTCACAATAACCGTTTTATTCATAAACAGGACTTTTTTGGGTTAGCTTCTTTGCAGTTCTTTTGGCTTTTGCCTCATAGTCATAAGATGGCTGCTGTAGCTCCAAACATCTCAACCTCCAATGGCAGAAAGGTGTATTTTTTTTTCAAAAATATCTTTTTCATTACTTTCAATGGCAAGATTGCAATTACTTTTGTACCAACCTAATATCAGGAAGGAAAGCTTTTCCATATGGCTTTTCTGTAAGTCACCACCATGAGGTATCTTCTTAAGGCTCACTCGCCATCACAGGTAATGTATAATTTTCTTAGTCTAAGGAACACTGATACCTCTGGGTATGAACCTTCCATTCCCAAATACATTACTACTTGAGACCTGAAGTCTGAACCAAACCAATGTTCTCTTGTGACAAAGAAAGAGGGGCAGTATGACATGGAGTAGGCAGCCAATTCTGTTCATTGTATCAACATACCTATCTTCCAATAATAGTGCCTAAGTTCAACTGAAAATGTTTCAATACATGTAACGCCCAATCTTCACCTCTGGACTTTGTCCCACAGAACTGGCCTCTTTTTCCTTTAGGCCATTACCGTACCCTGCATATATGAATACGTATAATCATGGTAGTGTTCATAACACATTTTCTATTCCCATTTGTTTACCTGTCTGAAACAGTCTCAAAGACTAGACAATATTTTATTTGTCTTTGCCTCCCTATCACATAGAAAATATAGAAGAATATAGAAGGCACTTACTAAATGTTTGATAACTGAATGAATGAGCAAATAAATGAGATGGTATGTTCAGAGAAGCTGCTAACAAATGAGCCCAGAATTCTGAATTTAAAATCTACAAGGGAAACCAGAGCAGACCACATAATCAGCTGGCTGGGTCTGGGCTTTGCTGAAAGCTTAGGTGCAGAGAAAAGGCAATAATAGCTCAGGAGTCAGATGAGGAAGGAGATAAGGAAAGAGTCAGGGCCTGGGGTTTCCCATCCTCATGCTGAGCTGCGGCTGTGTCTGTTACAAGCAGCTCATTTTTGACAGAGACAGCCAAGGAGAACAGAAGCTCATCAATCACAATGTGTCTAGATGTAGGCTAGAATCAAATGTCTTCCATTCTTTGTGGGTGGTTTTAGAAGCTGGGAAAACTGATTTCAAAGTTGCAAGATGTTTTCATACTTGTTACGATGACCAAATATCCAGGTAGTATATTGGTCTGTGGCTTCAAATGAAATCCTGTTAACGTAAATAATACACAGTTCTCTACCTTGTCTCTACTTTCCACCTGCCCAAATAATTAAACCCCTTCCCGATTACTGATTTTCAGAACTGCCCAAGGGGTTACCATTGGGTTGCTGGATTTGTTATATTCTTCCTCTCCTGCTCTGGTCTCCCCTGCTACTGTCACAAAAAGGGACTTTCACCACTTTATGATGCCTGCTATGAGAGTGTCAAGGCCCAAGCCAAGAGGGTTATCCTTCCACAGGGCTTCCACATTTTCAGCAAAGCTGGCAAGAAAGGTTACCTCCCCATTTCTAGGCCCAAAGCTGCACTGCTTGGGCTCAGAGTCTTTAGGAATAGCGCAGCCTGGAATCCTGGCCCTCACAGTTGAGGGTCCGAGGGAAGGAGAGAGGCCTGCATTGACCTGCCGAGGCCTGTGCTATTGATTGCCCTCTCCTAGGCAGCTGCCTCCTGCCTTTCATCTAAGAGGGCGAGATCAGTGATGGAATGAGGGAGTGAACCCCTCACTCCTTATCACATATATAAAGATAAAATGCTTTAATAAATTGCATTTTATCTAGTTCTAAAGACATTGGTACTTATTTTATAAGCATTGAACTGCATTTTGGAAAACTGGCTTAGATTATACAGTCACAAAGAAAGCTGGTGGCCTATCAAATAATTGACTTGAAATGGCCACCAGAATGCAAAACATCTAGTTTGCATATTGTTGTTTTAAGCCATGTAAGGTGGGTCCTCAGGAATGAACTCTGGGGCTGTCTGTGCAGAGACAGAACTGGAGAGGGCTGTTGGAGACAGGGGCCAGGGAGATTGGAATAAAAATCCAGAGGCATTGCAGAGTGTCTGGATGGAGGGCCAAATATACCGCTGTCCCCAACACCCTTACCCCAAATGATCCTTCTTAGTGAATGTCTTATCTGTAATAAGGCAAAACAAACATATTAGCACCTCAGCTAAAGTGTCTCAAGGGGCATGGTGGGAGAAGAGCTAGAGGCTAAGGATTCTCTAGCCGTGAGCAAAGGATGGAGAGTAACCTGATTACCCACAATGAGCATATCTTACATATCATAGCTGTTTTATTTGGTGTGCTAGTTTTATTATATTTTCATATTGAAAATACACATATTTATAAAGATTTTCCAAAATTTTCTGCACCTTCTTTTTTCAACTCTGTTTTTTTCCATAGGATCTGGAATTCTTCAGTGGGAATCATTTTACCTTAAAGGGTTTTAGGAATTTGATTTCTATGGTTTGGCTGAGATTTTTATAAGTATGTAGTGCTGATTAGGAATTAATACCACACACTTGAAAACCCGTTTCGAAAGCTGTCTTTTGTCGTTGGAAAAGGAAGCTGTAAGGAAACAACTGCTCTTCCTCCATTTCTCTATTTCAGGGTTTCCTGACCGGGGCGCTATTGACATTTTGGCTAGGATGTGATTCTTTCTTGTTGGGGGCTGCCCTGTGCATCATAGGGCATTGGATAGCACCCTAGACTCTATCCACTAGGTGCCACCAGCATCTTCCAGTTGTAACTATCAAAAATGTCTACAGACACTGCCATATCCTCTGGGAGACAAATCATCTCCCCATTGAGGATCTCTGCTGTATGTTAATACACCTCTTGTATTAACAGGATCATTGTGTTTGTAAACCTGTCAATGCTGAGGTCTGTGTTGTTCAGTGCCTGAGTGGGTAGAGCTCAAAGAAGCAAAGTCCTGATAAGAATTCTAGTGTTAAAAAATGAGATCCAACACCCAGGTGCAGTGGCTCATGCCTGTAATCCCAGCACTTTGGGAAGCCAAAGCAGGTGGATCACAAGGTCTGGAGTTCAAGACCAGCCTGGCCAACATGGTGAAAACCCATCTCTGCTAAAAATACAAAAATTAGCTGGTCATGGTGGTGCACACCTGTAATCCCAGCTACTTGGGGGGCTGAAGCAGAATTGCTTGAACTGGGACCCAGGAGGTGGAGGTTTCAGTGAGCCGAGATCAAGCCACCGCACTCCAGCCTGGGCTGTAAAGCGAGACTCCCTCTGAAAAAAAAAAAAAAAAATGAGATCCATATATAAAATCTAGAGCAGTTCTTTGTTTTAGATGGGGTTTTGCCATTTTGCTTAGTTGGGTCTCAAACTGCTGCCTAAGGGATTCTCTTGCTTCAGCCTCCAAAGTCGAAGGGACCATCGGTGTGTGCCACAGCATCAGGCTGCAGCAGTTCTTATCAAAATGTTTTTCCTCTTATCTTCTCCAACAGCCAACAAAACCAAGATCCCTCACTCTCTTTTCCCAGAGTATCATGCTCTCCCACCCACTTGACACCTCTGAACACATCAGTGGCCCCCACTCTCAGTTGCCTCTTGCAAGAAAAGCTTCCTTTTATTCTTTTCTCCCTAGAGTGTACCCATGTGGCATATGTCATTTCTATTCCTCTCTTATTTTTTTAAATTCTGTATCGAAAGTCCCAGAGATCCGGTCTGGACCCTCCACGCTCTTCTCCACAGTTGGGTGTGGGTGGATAGGAGGAACTGAGCAGCCCAAGCAGCACCAAATTTAGCAGTGGGGAGGAAGACGGGAGAGGACGGGAAAAACTGGCAACACCAGTATGTGTGAAGGGTTGCAGATTTTTTTCACCCTACTCACAGATGTGCGAAGAGAGGTAGCATGTTCATTCCTCTAGATTGCTCTTCTCTTCCTTATGAGCCTCCAATCACTGAATAGAGGGGAAAATACTCTGGTGCGCCCATTTACTTACTCACTTATTTATTTATTTATTTAGAGACAGGGTCTCATTCTGTCACACAGGCTGGAGTGCAGTGGATGATCATAGCTCAATGCAACCTCGAATTCCTGGCCTCAAGGGATCCTCCCATTTCAGCCTCCTGAGTAGCTGGGACCATAGGGGCAAGCCACTATTTTTGTTGTTATTGTTGTTGTTGAGATGTGGGTCTTGTTTTGTGGCCCAAGCTGGTCTCAAAATCCTGGGCTCAAGAAATCCTTCTGCCTTGACCTCCCAAAGTACTGGAATTACAGGTGTCAGCGACCTAAATAGACACATTATATAAACGGTCCATCCCTTTAGGTAAATAATGCTTAGTGACTTAGATATCTGCGTTCCTTTTTCTGTCTTTTTGAGATGGTGTTTGGGTTTCTGATGGAGTTGTGGCTAAGTGACCCCATAGAGACAGAGAGAAGGTGGGGTCCTGGTATCCATGCAGTAGCTTCTGCATCTTTGCAGATTTCTGCTGTGGGTGGGTAGTCTGGATATTTCCTGGATACTTCTTTTGAGGGTGAGACGGGCTCAATCCTGGGAGTTGTGTGAGTGCCTGCTATTGAGGCTGTACCTATAGTACCTAAGGTTTGGGTCCTCCTGGCTTGGCAGGGCCTGCTCATTTTCCCTGATGACTCAGACTCCACTCTAGCTGCCTCTCAGACCCTACATCCTCCATCTGGCTCTTCACTGGAATCCTTCTCTCCAGCCTCGATGCTGATTCACCTTTCCCTTGTGATGGCCAGTGCCAGGAAGCCTGATGGCTTACCAGCTCAGCTGCTTTCCAGGCCTCTTCTCTGCAGTATGTGGCAACTCCTTGGTCCAGTCTATTCCATACTGGTCTTGGGGGCAGCTCAGGAAATTATATTCCACCCCTTTCCCTGCAAAGTATGCTGTGTTATTGAGTTAAACTTTGATATAGACACTCCCAGGGTGGTGTCAGGCCACCAATCAGGTGAACTCCTCCCAGGGCCCCAAAGATTCAATATTTAGAAGCCCTTAGCCTTTCCTCTACCTGCTTGAAAAACCTCCTCATTTTGGGCAGAATCAGGAAAAGGGAGATTAATTTGGCCTCCCTTACCTCTCTCTTCCTTTTCTTTTCTTTTCTTTTTTTTTTCTTGAGGCAGAGTTTCGCTCTTGTTACCCAGGCTGGAGTGCAATGGCGCCATCTCAGCTCACCGCAACCTCCGCCTCCTGGGTTCAGGCAATTCTCCTGCCTCAGCCTCCTGAGTAGCTGGGATTACAGGCACGCGCCACCATGCCCAGCTAACTTTTTGTATTTTTAGTAGAGACGGCGTTTCACTGTGTTGACCAGGATGGTCTCGATCTCTTGACCTCGTGACCCACCCGCCTCGGCCTCCCAAAGTGCTGGGATTGCAGGCTTGAGCCACCGCGCCCGGCCTCTCTCTTCCTTTTCTCAGAGGTAGTCCCCTGGGATGAATAGCGAGGAGGGGGTTTCCTCTTTCTCGTCTTTCCTCATGTACAACTCCAATATCAGCCGGGCACAGTGGCTCACCCCTGTAATCCCAGCACTTTGGGAGGCAGATCACCTGAGGTCAGGAGTTCGAGACCAGCCTGGCTAACATGGTGAAACCCATTCTTTACTGAAAATACAAAAATTAGCCGGGCTTGGTGGCATGTGCCTATAGTCTCAGCTACTCGAGAGGCTGAGGCAGGAGAATTGCTTGAAGCCAGGAGGCAGAGGTTGCAGTGAGCCGAGATCACGCCACTGCACTCCAGCCTGGGTAACAAGAGTGAAACTCCATTTCAAAAACAAAACAAAACAGCAACAAAAAAACTCCAAGATCAAGGTATCTAGAACATCTTTTCTCTCTCTTACGAAGCCTAGCTTTTAAGCTACTACCTGTCCAAAAAATCCCCAAATTCTATTTAGAAGCTGATAATTAACTGTTTCTTCTGCTTTTCTTCTTCCTTTTATTTATTTATTTATTTTTGGGTTCCCTCTGTAACAATCCTAAACAAAAGCGCTAAAGATTAGGGGGAAGGTAAGTACAAGAAAATGTAAAAGAAGGCAGTGTGTTGAGGGATTTCAAAATGATATTATCACCATTATATACACTGATAATTTTTCCTACGCATATGATGTTCTAATGTGGTTGTTCCATAGAGGCCTGCAAGGCTGAGACCACAGCCCTGTGGGAAGACCACATCTGTTCAGCCAATGGCTGAAAGAAGATGTAGGTCCTCAGACAGGAAACCAGAACTCTGAGGGCAATCTTAGCAGACAGGAGAAAGCGTTCTTGGCCATCTCAAGGTTTCTTGGGTTGGCCTCACAGGTGCCTCAGGACAGTCCTCCCACATGTGGGCCAATTTTCTCTCTCAAATGGAGTCAGGCTAGGGTCTTTGAAGGGAGACTTCTTTGCAGTGCTGTGCTTTCCTGAATCTACAGTTCAAAAGATCAGCAAAATAAATTTTTTTTAGTAAGAGAACTAACATATGAGTATCACTTTTTATTTTGCTAAGCACGAATGTTTAAAACAAAGCATTATTTGTTTTGTTAATGTTTCTTTTAAAAAAAGTAAAAGTAGGCCGGGCACGGTGGCTCACTCTTATAATCCCTGCACTTTGGGACGCCAAGGTGGGTGGATCACAAGGTCAGGAGTTTGAGATCAGCCTGGCCAACATGGTGAAAACCTGTCTCTACTAAAAATACAAAAATTAGCTGGGCATGGTGGCACACTCCTATAGTCCCAGCTACTGGTGAGGCTGAGGCAGGAGAACTGCTTGAACCTGGAGGCAGACGTTGTAGTAACCTGAGATGGCGCCACTGCACTCCAGCCTGGTGACTGAGTGAGACTCCATCTCAAAAAAAAAAAAAAAGTGAAAGCATTATTTGTATTGTCAGTATTTTGTTTAATACCTGAAAAGTTGATGATTTTGTTTTAAGGAAGGGGTCATTTGCTGACAAGCAAGAAAGCCACTTTGGATGCCTGGATGGCATGGAGCAAAGGCACGGAACGGAGGCAGAGAAGGGAGATAAACAAGGTCTATTCCAAGGTTGGTAAGTATATTTCTTTACCCACAGGATTTGCATGGGGGCCTATGGGAGGTGGGACTGAAAGGGCACCGGAAGATGTCCTGGAGATCCTGGAGTAACAGTCAGGACTAGAATGTCAGCTTTGAGAAAGTCAGAGCTTCTGGCTGTTTCATGAGGAGGGAATTGACTCAGAGAAATCAATATCTAGGAAATTTAAGTTGTAGGTTATGTGCGGCTTCTGGTGGAATTTACTGCATTTCGTGTGAGAGAGGTGAGAGGAAGGAAGGCCATTTAGGAGACAAAGCATGGAACCCATCCCAGACTTTGGCTGAAGTGTAACATCTAGTGCGACATGAATGGGGCACTTCTGTGTGCATCAGTTACTGTGTCGGTTGGTTGCCATGGGGGACCGGGTGATTTTTAAGAGAGCCACAGACACTCTCAAAAAAAAACACCAAACAATAGATATAAGCAAGGCAGATTTGAACATTTTAGACAATTCCTGCCTTTTCTGTACAGAACTGAGTCCACACTGGTGTAGGCTTTCCGCCTTGGTGTCAGCATCATCATATGGCTTGCCTTTTCCTTTGGCTTACTTACCACATCTGGGATTATTTCATTAACACGAGCATCTCAGTAATATCTGTTTCCTCCACTAAACCATGAGGTCCATAAGAACAGGGCCCTTTATTTCACTCATGATTGTATATCCAGCAGCAAGTATGTGCCTGACATATTAAAAAAGGCACTCAATAAATGAATGAATGCATGAATGTACCTCTAGGAAGAGTAAATGGAATCTCCTAATCAAGTACACTTTATTGAGTGTCTGTGTGAGGTACGTTTGTTTGTTTGTTCTTTTAATAAAGTAAGCTTCTTAAAGGCCACAATCAAACACAAACAAATAATGGATCCTATAGTTGATGTTACGCGAAGTGTCTTGGTGGTTCTTGGCAGCCGAGGCATGGTGCTAGTGTAGTGCCCCTGTTGGATAAAACAAAAAATTCGGCTTTTCACACAATCGCATTTTCCCTTTACAAAGAAATATGTAGTCCCATCTGAATTTTGTGGCGTCTCCTCTGACATTAACAAATTTTTACATTTGGCTTCATTTCCTCAGCTAACCTTACTGTTTTCTCACTCTTTCTCTATTAAATAGTAGCTTTATTTCACCCCATTTTCCACATTTCAGATAAAGAACTCTTCTGTAGTAAACTGTAGTAAAATTTCTGATACACAAATGTAGTCAGGGAATGGAAATATTGCGTTAATAAACTACCTTATGTGCCATGCATAGATCACTGGAAGACACAGATATTTGTGATAGAAGTACATTCTATAGTGACGGTATGGCAACACATTCATTGAGAAGAAACAGCATTCCAAAACCTATGGCATACAGCAAAAGCAGTACTAAGAGAGAAGTTTACAGCAATAAATGCCTACAGAGAAAAGTAGAAATATTTCAAATAAACAGCCTAATGATGCATCTCAAGAAACTAGAAAATCAAGAACAAACAAACCCCAAAATTAGTAGGAGAAAAGAAATAACAAAGGTAAGAGCAGAAATAAACAGAATTTAGACAAAAAAATACAAAAGAAATAAGAAGGTGGTTTTCTGAAAAGATAACAAAATTGCCAAACCATTAGGTAGATTAATCAAGACATAAAGAATATACACCCAAATAAACAAAATCAGAAATGAAAAAAAGGAGACATTACAACTGATACTACAGAAGTACAAAAGATTGTTAGAGACTACTATGAACAACTATACACCAAAGAAATGAGAAACGTAATGGAAATTGATAAATTCCTAGACACGTGCAACCTACCAAGATTGAACCAAGAAGAAACAGAAAACCTGAATAGAGCAATTATGAACAACATGATCGAATCAGTATTAAAAGTCTCTCAGCAAAGTCCAGGACCTGGTGGTTTCACTGCTGAATTCTACCAAACATTTAAAGGAGAACTATACCAATTATTTTTAAACCTTTCCAGAAAGTTGAAAAGGAGAGAATTCTTCCAAATGCATCTTTGAGGCTAGCTCGCCTGGATACCAAAACCAGTCAAGAACACAACAACAATATAAGAAAACATAGGTAAATGTCCCCAAAGAACATAGATGCAAAAATCCTCAACATAATACTAGTAAACTGAGTCCAACAGCACATTAAAAAGACCATTCATCATGATCTAGTGTGATTTATTCCAGGGATGCAAGGATGGTTTAGCATATGCAAATCTATAAATGTGATACATCATATCAAAAGAATAAAGTGCAAAAAATCATCTCAATAGATGCAGAGAAAGCATTTTATAAAATTCAACTTCTCTTCAAGATAAAAAACCCTCCACAAATTAGGTATAGAGAAATGTACCTCAATACAATAAAGGCCATATATGACAAACTCACAGCTAATATTATACTGAATGGGGAAAAGCTGAAAGTTTCTTCTCCAAGAACTAGAACGAGACAAGGATGCCCACTCTTACCACTCTTATTCAACATGGTACTGGAATTCCTAGCCAGAGTAATTAAGCAAAAGAAAGAAATAAAGGGCATTCAAATTAGAAAGGAGGAAGTCACACTGCCCTATTTGCAGATGATATGATTTTATATGTAGAGAACCCTAAGCCTTCCACCAAGATAACTGATAAGCAAATTCGATAAAGTTGAGTACAAAAATTAACGTACAAACATAAGTCGGATTTTTATATGCCACCAACAGACTAGTGGAAAAAGAAATCAAGAAATCAGTCTCATTTACAACAGCTATAAAAAATGTAGGAGTAAATTTAACCAAGAAGATGAACAATCTTCTTGGTCATCAGCAAAGCCTGAGTCCTGTCCTCTTGCTCTCCTCCCAGGGCAGCATGAGCTTCATCACTTGCTCCACCTTCTCCACAGCTGCTGGTCCCTGGGCTCTGTCCAGGCACCCAGCTATGGCGCCTGGCCTGTCAGCAGCTCGGCCAGCATCTATGCAGGCACTGAGACAGATAAACCAGAAGCTGGAGAGCAAAATCCGGGAGCATCTAGAGAAGAAGGGACCCCAGGTCAGAGACTGGGGTCATTACTTTAAGACCATTGAGAACCTGAGGGCTGAGATCTTCGCAAATTCTGTGAATGGTGCTCACACTGTTCTGCAGATTAACAATGCCCGTCTTGCTGCTGATGACTTTAGAGTCAAGTTTGAGACAGCTGGCCATGCGCCGGTCTGTGAAAAGTGACATCCATGAACTCCGCAAGGTCACTGATGACACCAGTGTCACTCAGCTGCAGCTGGAGACAGACCTGGGCAGAGGGACAGCAACAAGCCCAGGAGTAGGTCAAGCTGGAGGCTGAGAGCGCCACCTACTGCAGCCTGCTGGAAGATGGCGAGGACTTCAATCTTGGTGATGCCCTGGACAGCAGCAACTCCATGCAAACCATCCAAAAGATCACCACTCGCCAGATAGTGGATGGCAAAGTGATGTCTGAGACCAACAACATCAAAGTTCTGAGTCATTAAGCTGGCAGAATTAGGGTACCCTTTGGGGAGCAGGAGGCCAATAAAAAGTTCAGAAGAAAAAAAAAAGAAACCCCTGTCTCTCACCATGCATAAAAATCAAATCAAAATGGATTTAAACCCAAACATAAGACTTGAAACTATAAAATTACTAGAAGAAAACATCGGGAAAGCACTTTATGACATTGGTCTGGGCAACAATTTTCTGGGGGTAAAACCTCAAAAGCACAGACAACTAAAGTAAGAATAGGCAAATGAGATTACGTTACGCTAAAAAGCTTTTGCACAGCAAAAGAAGCAGTTGACAAAGTGAAGAGACAACCTATAGATTGGGAAGAAATATTTGCAAACTATCCATTCAACAAGGGATTAATAACCAGAATATATACGCAACTTAACTCAATAGAAAAAAAATAATAAAATTTAAAAATGGGCAAATGATCTGAATAGACCCATTTCTCAAAAAAAAAGACATACAAATGGCCAACAGGCATGTACAAATACTCAAGATTACTAATTATCGGGAAAATGAAAATCCAAACCACAATGAGGTCTCATCTCATCCCAGTTAGAATGGCTATTATCAAAAACAAAAATTTACAGATGCTGGCGAGAATGTGGAGAAAGGGGAACGCTCGTATACTGCAGATGGAAATGTAAATCAGTACAGTCACTATGGAAAACAGTGTGGAGATGCCTCAAAACACTGAGATCTAAAAATAGATCTATCATAGGATCCAGCAATCCCACTGCTAGGTATATTCAAAAGAAAGGAAATCAGTATATTGAAGTGATATCTGCATGCCTATGTTTATTTATTTATTTTTTTAAATTTTTTATTGGATTATAGGTTTTGGGGTACATGAGCAGAGCATGCAAGACAGTTGCGTAGGTACACACATGGCAGTGTGCTTTGCTTTTCTTCTCCCCTTCACCCACATTTGGCATTTCTCCCCAGGCTATCCCTCCCCACCTCCCCCTCCCACTGGCCCTCCCCTTTTCCCCCCAATAGACCCCAGTGTTTAGTACTCCCCTTTCTGTGTCCATGTGTTCTCATTTTTCATCACCCACCTATGAGTGAGAATATGCGGTGTTTCATTTTCTGTTCTTGTGTCAGTTTGCTGAGGATGATGTTTTCCAGATTCATCCATGTCCCTACAAACGACACGAACTCATCATTTCTGATTGCTGCATAATATTCCATGGTGTATATGTGCCACATTTTTCCAATCCAGTCTATTATCAATGGGCATTTGGGTTGATTCCAGGTCTTTGCTATTGTAAACAGTGCTGCAATGAACATTCGTGTACATGTGTCCTTATAGTAGAACGATTTATAGTCTTTTGGATATATACCCAGTAATGGGATTGCTGGGTCAAATGGAATTTCTATTTCTAAGGCCTTGAGGAATCGCCACACTGTCTTCCACAATGGTTGAACTAATTTACACTCCCACCAACAGTGTAAAAGTGTTCCTTTTTCTCCACATCCTCTCCAGCATCTGTTGTCTCCAGATTTTTTAATGATCGCCATTCTAACTGGCGTGAGATGGTATCTCAATGTGGTTTTGATTTGCATCTCTCTGATGACCAGTGACGATGAGCATTTTTTCATATGATTTTTGGCCTCATATATGTCTTCTTTCGTAAAGTATCTGTTCATATCCTTTGCCCACTTTTGAATGGGCTTGTTTGGTTTTTTCCTGTAAATCTGCTTGAGTTGTTTGTAAATTCTGGATATCAGCCCTTTGTCAGATGGGTAGACTGCGAAAATTTTTTCCCATTCTGTTGGTTGCCGATCCACTATAGTGACTGTTTCTTTTGCCGTGCAGAAGCTGTGGAGTTTCATTAGGTCCCATTTGTCTATTTTGGCTTTTGTTGCCAATGCTCTTGGTGTTTTGTTCATGAAGTCCTTGCCTACTCCTATGTCCTGGATAGTTTTGCCTAGATTTCCTTCTAGGGTTTTTATGGTGCCAGGTCTTATGTTTAAGTCTTTAATCCATCTGGAGTTAATTTTAGTGTAAGGTGTCAGGAAGGGGTCCAGTTTCTGCTTTCTGCACATGGCTAGCCAGTTTTCCCAACACCATTTGTTAAACATGGAATCCTTGCCCCATTGCTTGTTTTTGTCAGGTTTATCAAAGACTGTATAGTTGTATATATGTTGTGTTGCCTCCGGTGCCTCTGTTTTGTTCCATTGGTCTATATCTCTGTTTTGGTACCAGTACCATGCTGTTTTGATTACTGTAGCCTTGTAGTATAGTTTGAAATCCGGTAGTGTGATGCCCCCCGCTGTGTTCTTTTTGCTTAGAATTGACTTGGCTATGCGGGCTCTCTTTTGGTTCCATATGAAGTTCATGGTGGTTTTTTCCAGTTCTGTGAAGAAAGTCAATGGTAGCTTGATGGGGATAGCGTTGATTCTGTAAATTACTTTGGGCAGTATAGCCATTTTCACGATATTAATTCTTCCTAACCATGAACATGGAATGTTTCTCCATCTGTTTGTGTCCTCTCTGATTTCGTTGAGCAGTGGTTTGTAGTTCTCCTTGAAGAGGTCCCTTACGTTCCTTGTGAGTTGTATTCCAAGGTATTTTATTCTTTTTGTAGCAATTGCGAATGGCAGTTCGCTCTTGATTTGGCTTTCTTTAAGTCTGTTATTGGTGTAGACGAATGCTTGTGATTTTTGCACATTGATTTTATATCCTGAGACTTTGCTGAAGTTGTTTATCAGTTTCAGGAGTTTTTGGGCTGAGGCGATGGGGTCTTCTAGGTATACTATCATGTCGTCTGCAAATAGAGACAATTTGGCTTCCACCTTTCCTATTTGAATACCCTTTATTTCTTTTTCTTGCCTGATTGCTCTGGCTAGAACTTCCAGTACTATATTGAATAGGAGTGGTGAGAGAGGGCATCCTTGTCTAGTACCAGATTTCAAAGGGAATGCTTCCAGTTTTTGCCCATTCAGTATGATATTGGCTGTTGGTTTGTCATAAATAGCTTTTATTACTTTGAGATACGTTCCATCGATACCAAGTTTATTGAGGGTTTTTAGCATAAAGGGCTGTTGAATTTTGTCAAATGCCTTCTCTGCGTCAATTGAGATAATCATGTGGTTTTTGTTTTTGGTTCTGTTTATGTGGTGAATTACATTTATAGACTTGCGTATGTTGAACCAGCCTTGCATCCCCGGGATGAATCCTACTTGATCATGATGAATAAGTTTTTTGATTTGCTGTTGCAATCGGCTTGCCAATATTTTATTGAAGATTTTTGCATCTATGTTCACCATGGATATTGGCCTGAAGTTTTCTTTTCTCGTTGGGTCTCTGCCGGGTTTTGGTATCAGGATGATGTTGGTCTCATAAAATGATTTGGGAAGGATTCCCTCTTTTTGGATTGTTTGAAATAGTTTTAGAAGGAATGGTACCAGCTCCTCCTTGTGTGTCTGGTAGAATTCGGCTGTGAACCCGTCTGGACCTGGGCTTTTTTTGTGAGGTAGGCTCTTAATTGCTGCCTCGATTTCAGACCTTGTTATTGGTCTATTCATAGTTTCAGCTTCCTCCTGGTTTAGGCTTGGGAGGACACAGGAGTCCAGGAATTTATCCATTTCTTCCAGGTTTACTAGTTTATGTGCATAGAGTTGTTTGTAATATTCTCTGATGATGGTTTGAATTTCTGTGGAATCTGTGGTGATTTCCCCTTTATCATTTTTTATTGCATCTATTTGGTTGTTCTCTCTTTTCTTTTTAATCAATCTGGCTAGTGGTCTGTCTATTTTGTTGATCTTTTCAAAAAACCAGCTCTTGGATTTATTGATTTTTTGAAGGGTTTTTCGTGTCTCAATCTCCTTCAGCTCAGCTCTGATCTTAGTAATTTCTTGTCTTCTGCTGGGTTTTGAGTTTTTTTGATCTTGCTCCTCTAGCTCTTTCAATTTTGACGATAGGGTGTCAATTTTGGATCTCTCCATTCTCCTCATATGGGCACTTATTGCTATATACTTTCCCCTAGAGACTGCTTTAAATGTGTCCCAGAGGTTCTGGCACGTTGTGTCTTCATTCTCATTGGTTTCGAAGAACTTCTTTATTTCTGCCTTCATTTCGTTGTTTACCCAGTCAACATTCAAGAGCCAGTTGTTCAGTTTCCATGAAGCTGTGCGGTTCTGGGTCGGTTTCTGAATTCTGAGTTCTAACTTGATTGCATTATGGTCTGAGAGGCTGTTTGTTATGATTTCAGTTGTTTTGCATTTGTTGAGCAGTGCTTTACTTCCAATTATGTGGTCAATTTTAGAGTAGGTGTGATGTGGTGCTGAGAAGAATGTGTATTCTGTGGATTTGGGGTGGAGAGTTCTGTAAATGTCCACCAGGTTTGCTTGCTCCAGGTCTGAGTTCAAGCCCTGGATATCCTTGTTGATTTTCTGTCTGGTTGATCTGTCTAGTATTGACAGTGGAGTGTTAAAGTCTCCCACTATTATTGTGTGGGAGTCTAAGTCCTTCTGTAAGTCATTAAGAACTTGCCTTATGTATCTGGGTGCTCCTGTGTTGGGTCCATATATGTTTAGGATCGTTAGCTCTTCTTGTTGTATCGATCCTTTTACCATTATGTAATGGCCTTCTTTGTCTCTTTTGATCTTTGTTGCTTTAAAGTCTATTTTATCAGAGATGAGAATTGCAACTCCTGCTTTTTTTTGCTTTCCATTAGCTTGGTAAATCTTCCTCCATCCCTTTATTTTGAGCCTTTGTGTATCCTTGCATGTGAGATGGGTTTCCTGGATACAGCACACTGATGGGTTTTGGATTTTTATCCAATTTGCCAGTCTGTGTCTTTTGATTGGTGCATTTAGTCCATTTACATTTAGGGTTAATATTGTTATGTGTGAATTTGATACTGCCATTTTGATTCTAAGTGGCTGTTTTGCCTGTTAGTTGTTGTAGATTCTTTATTATGTTGAAGCTCTTTAGCATTCAGTGTGATTTTGGAATGGCTGGTACTGATTGATCCTTTCTATGTGTAGTGCCTCTTTTAGGAGCTCTTGTAAAGCAGGCCTGGTGGTGACAAAATCTCTGAGTACTTGCTTGTTCGCAAAGGATTTTATTCTTCCTTCACTTCTGAAGCTCAGTTTGGCTGGATATGAAATTCTGGGTTGAAAGTTCTTTTCTTTAAGAATGTTGAATATTGGCCCCCACTCTCTTCTGGCTTGTAGTGTTTCTGCCGAGAGATCTGCTGTGAGTCTGATGGGCTTCCCTTTGTGGGTGACCCGACCTTTCTCTCTGGCTGCCCTTAGTATTCTCTCCTTTATTTCAACCCTGTTGAATCTGACGATTATGTGCCTTGGGGTTGCTCTTCTTGCGGAATATCTTTGTGGTGTTCTCTGTATTTCCTGCAATTGAGTGTTGGCTTGTCTTGCTAGGTGGGGGAAATTTTCCTGGATGATGTCCTGAAGAGTATTTTCCAGCTGGGATTCATTCTCTTCGTCCCCTTCTGGTACACCTATCAAACGTAGGTTAGGTCTTTTCACATAGTCCCACATTTCTTGGAGACTTTGTTCATTCCTTTTTGCGCTTTTTTCTCTGATCTTGGTTTCTCGTTTTATTTCATTGAGTTGGTCTTCGACTTCAGATATTCTTTCTTCTGCTTGGTCAATTCGGCTATTGAAACTTGCGTTTGCTTCGCGAAGTTCTCGTATTGTGTTTTTCAGCTCCTTTAATTCATTCATATTCCTCTCTAAGGTATCCATTCTTGTTATCATTTCCTCAAATCTTTTTTCAAATCTTTTTTCAAGGTTCTTAGTTTCTTTGCATTGATTTAATACATGATCTTTTAGCTCACAAAAGTTTCTCATTATCCATCTTCTGAAGTCTAATTCCGTCATTTCGTCACAGTCATTCTCCGTCCAGCTTTGTTCCCTTGCTGGTGAGGAGTTTTGGTCCTTTCTAGGAGGCGATGTGTTCTGGTTTCGGGTGTTTTCCTCCTTTTTGCGCTGGTTTCTTCCCATCTTTGTGGATTTGTCCGCTGGTCGTCTGCGTAGTTGCTGACTTTTCGTTTGGGTCTCTGAGTGGACACCCAGAATGTTGATGATGAAGTATTTCTGTTGCTTGGTTTTCCTTCTACCAGTCTAGCCCCTTCGCTGTACGACTGTTGAGGTCCGCTCCAGACCCTGCTTGTCTGGGGTGCACCTCTAGTAGCCGTGGCACAGCGAGGGATGCTACCAGTTTCTTTTTCTGCTCTCTTTGTCCCAGGATGATGCCTGCCTAATTACAGTCTTTTGGATATAGAGGGGTCAGGGAGCTGCTTGAGGAGACAGTTTGTACTTTATAGGGGTTTAATTGCTGAGCTGTGCACTCTGTTGTTCATTCAGGGCTGTTAGGCTGCTATGTTTGATTCTGCTGCAACACAGCTCATTAAACAACCCTTTTTTTTTTCTCAAATGCTCTGTGTTGAGGGGTTTGGGCTTTATTTTTGGATGTCTGATCAGGTGTCCTGCCCAGCTCAAAGGCAGACTAGCCACTGTTTGGCTGCCGAGGCTCCGCCCTGCTGTTGTGTGATTCGCGCTGTTCCTGCCGGCTCTGCTGTGGTCTCCGCCACGCCCTGCGGCGGAGTCTCTTCGTTGTAGTGTGTTGCCTCAGCAATGGCAGGCTGCATCAGCAGTGGGTGTGTATCTCAGTAGGGACGGGTTGCCTCGGCAACGGCTGGCTGCGTCAGCAGTGGGCGTGTATCTCAGTTGGGGCGGGTTGCCTCGGCAACGGCTGGCTGCCTCAGCAGTGGGCGTGTATATCAGTTGGGGCAGGTTGCCTCCATAGTGGTGGACGCCCCTCCCCCACAGAGCGTCTCGGACCGTCTGCCCGGGATAGTTTGAAATCGCGGTTTTGTTCGTCCCACTGGGTATCCCAAACGATCTGTCCCTGCAATCCCCTGGGCTGGGCTACTGTGCAAGTCTCGTTCAGTCTCAAGTCCAGCCCTCTCAAGTCTCAGGTTGCCGGTTCAACAAGGCACCCGGACAAGCGCGCCCTGTGGGGATTGCTGGGTAGGGCCGGCCGCCGCCGCCCCGGCTGCCGGCTTCGCCAGGCAGACCTACTGCCTGGCGTCCCGTGTCTTTTTATACTTGGGAGTTTCCCCGTTCTGTGGGCAACAAAGATCAGTCTGGAAATGCAGCAGTGACTCACCGTTTGCGAATTCAACGCGGGCTCCAATCCTGGGTTGTTCTCACAGCGCCATCTTGAGTCCCCTCCCCATGCCTATGTTTATTGCAGCATTTTTTACAGTAGCTAAGATATGGGATCAACCTAAATGTCCATTAATGGATTCATGGATAAAGAAAATACAATACATATACACAATGAAATACAACCCAACCATAAAAAAGAATGAAATCCTGTCACGTGCAGCAACATGGATGAAACCTGCTATGTTAAATGAAAGAACCAAGTGAGAAAAGTTAAAGAAGACAAATACCGCATTCTCTCACTCACATGTGGGAGCTTAAAAAGTTGATATCATGGAGGCAGAGAGTAGAAAGATGGTTGCCAGAAGCTGGGAAGGTGGGAGGATGAAGAGAGGTTGGTTAATGAGTGCAAAAATACAGTTAGATAGAAGGAATATATTCTAGTGTTTCATGGAACAGGAGAATGACTATAGTTAACAATAATTTATCATATAGTTCAAAATGACTAGAAGAGAAAATTTGAAATGTTCCCAACACAAAGAAATGATAAATGTTTGAGGTAATGGGTATTTTACTCACCATGATTTTTTCATTACATATTGTATGCATATATCAAAGTACCATATGTACTCCATAAATACGTACAATCAATTTGGAAGTTACTACTTACTATCTTAAAAAGCTATCTTAAAATTTTTATGGAACTTAAATAAAAGCCCAAATATCCAAAGCAATCCTAAACAAAAAGAATAAATCTGGAGACACATTGCCTGATGTCAAATTATATTACATGGCTATAATTAAAACAGCATGGTACTGGCACAAAAACAGACACATTGATCAATAGTTCAGAATAGAGGACCCAGAAATAAAGCCACATACCTACAACCAACTGATTTTTCACAAAGTTGACAAAAATAAACAATGAAGAAAGGACACCCTTATTCAATAAATGGTTCTGGGAAAATTGGCTAGCCACATGCAAAAGAAGGAAACTGGAACCCTTTCTCTCATCACATACAAAAACTAATTCAAGATTAAGGTCACTGATGTGGTGTAAATATAAAGCCTGAAACTGTTAAAATCCTAGAAGAAAATCTAGGAAAAACTCGTCTGAATATCAGCCTTGGTAAAGAATTTATGACAAAAACCTCAAAAGCAAATGCATTAAAAACAAAAACAGACAAATGGGATTTAATTAAACTAAAATGCTTCTGAAATAATCAACAGAGTAAACAGACAACCTGTAAAATGGTAGAAAATATTGGCAGATTATTCCTCCACCAAAGGACTAATATCCAGAATCTAGAAGGAACTCAAACAATTGAACAAGAAAAAAAACAACTCCATTAAAAAACTGGGCAAAGAACATGAACAGACATTTCTTAAAATAAGAAATATAAGCAGCCAAGCATGAAAAATGCTCAACATCACTCAGTCATTAAGGAAACGCAAATTAAAAACCACACTGAGACACCGTCTTACACCGTCAGAAGAACTACTAATAAAAAGTCAAAAACAACAAATGTTGGTGTGGATGCGGAAAAAGAGAACTCTTGTACACCATTGGTGAGAATGCAGATTGGTTCAACCTTTATGGAAAAATCTCAAGGAACTAAAAAGAGACCAATCCCACTAAGGGAATCTACCCCAAATAAAAGAAATAATAAAAAGAAAAAAACCACCGGCACTTCTGTGCTTATTGCAGCACTATTATTTATCATAGCAAAGTCATGGAACCAACATAGTGTCCATCAATGGTTGATTGGATACAGAAAATGTGGAATTATCTACGGACAATTTCACTTTGTGAGGCTGAGGCAGGCAGATAACCTGAGGTCAGAAGTTCGAGACCAGCCTGGCCAACATGGTGAAACCCCATCTCTACTAAAAACACAAAAATTAGCTGGGCATGGTGGCATGTGCTTGTAATCTCAGCTACTTGGCAGGCTGAGTAGAAGCTTCCCGAATACTATGGAGCCATAAAAAATGAAATCATTTTCTTTCATGCAGCAACATGAATGGAGCTGGAAGCCATTATCCCAAATGAAATAGAAAATCAAATATTGCCTGTTCTCACTTATAAGTGGGGGCTAAACAGTGGAGACCCATGGACATAAAGATGGAAATAACAGACAATGGGGACTCCAAAAAGTGGGAGGGAGGAAGGTGTGATTGTTGAAAGATTACCTATTGGATACAATGTTCAATTTGGGGTGACTAGTACACTAGTCCCAAACCCACTAGAGGCCCAAACCCCACCATTATGCAATATGCCCATGTAACAAATATGCACATGTGCCCTATGAATCTAAAATTTTAAAAATTAATTAAAAAAAAAAAACCTCATGAACTTCTAACCACTAAGTAAGAAATTAACTCTTTTATATTAGTTTGCAGTTCAATGGAAATGAAAATGGAAATTTTACTGGAAAAAAGTTACTACTTATAACCCACTTTTAAACAACAGCTTTAGTGAGATATAATTTACCCACCATACAATTCACCCATTTAAAGTATATAATTAAATGTTTTTAATTTATTTTTATTAAAAAACTTTTTTTTTGAGATGCCATTTCACTCTTGTTGCCCAGGCTGGAGTGCAGTGGCGTGATCTCGGCTCACTGCAATCTTCACCTCCTGGGTTTGAGCGATTCTTCTGCCTCAGTTTCCCAAATATCTGGGATGACAGGTGCCTGCCCCCACACCCGGCTAATTTTTTGTATTTTTAGTAGAGATGGGGTTTCATCATGTTGGCCAGCCAGCTGGGCCTGAAATCCTGACCTCGGGTGATCCAACTGCCTCGGCCTCCCAAAGTGCTGGGATTACAGGCGTGAGCCACCGCACCTGGCCTTAAATGTTTTTAGGACATTCACAGAGTTGTACAACCATCATTACAATCAATTTTATATTTTCCTCACCCCCACCAAAGAAACCCCATACCCATTAGGAGTCACTTTCCATTTCCCTTCAACTCATTCTCCCTCCCACTCCATCCCCACCCTACCCCTAAGCAACCGATAACTGTCTGTCTCTGTAGATTTGCCTATTCTTTTGGCCGAATGATATTTTATTGTGCGGATATGCCACATTTTATCTAACCTTTCATCAGCTGATGGACATTTGGGTTGTTTACACTTTTTGGCTGTTATGAAGGAGGCTTGTCTTCAAGTGTGCATATAGTGCTTTCATTTGTTTTCAGTAAATTTCACTTCAGTCAGGAGTGAAATTGCTGGGTCATGTGGTAACTCTGTTTAATCTTTTGAGGAACTGCCAAACTGTGTTTAAGGCAGCTGCACCATTTTACATTTCCACCAGCAATGCATGTGG
This sequence comes from Callithrix jacchus, assembly GCF_049354715.1. NCBI lineage: Eukaryota > Metazoa > Chordata > Mammalia > Primates > Cebidae > Callithrix > Callithrix jacchus. Next base: position 43,012,134 of record NC_133518.1, read on the forward strand.
CTTCCAATTTATCTACATTTTCCCTAACACTAGCTTTTTTTTTTTTTTTTTTTTTTTATTTTTATTTTTTCCTAACACTAGCTTTTACCATTTTTTATTACAGCCACTCTAGTTGGTGTAAGGTGGCATTTCATTGTGTGTGTGTGTGTGTGTGTGTGTGTGTGTGTGTGTGTGTGTTTTGAGATGGAGTCTCGCTCCATTGCCCAGGCTGGAGTGTACTGGCATGATCTCGGCTCACTGCAACCTCCACCTCCCAAGTTCAAGCAATTCTCCTGTCTCAGTCTCCCAAGTAGCTGGGACTACAGCCGCCTGACACCACACCCAGCTAATTTTTTTTTTTGTGTGTGTGTATATATATATATATATGTATTTGTAGAGACAGGGTTTCACCATGTTGGTCAGGCTGCTCTCGAACTCCTGACCTCAGGTGAATCCACTCACCTTGGCTTCCCAAAGTACTGGGATTACAGGCATGAGCCACCATGCCTGCCCTCATTTGGTTTCGATTTGCAGTTCCCTAATGGCTAATGATGTTGGACATCTTGTGCTTATTATGTTGAGTGTCATGTGTTTATTAGCCATTTGTATACCTGAAAAGATATGTAAATGTGCCTGTTTGCTACATGAGTATGTTGTATCATTGTGGGTGGGATTCTAGTGTACTCATTACCCCAAATTGAAAATTTGGGCAGATATGTCTGTTTAGAATCTTGCCCCTTTATTGGTTGGGTTGTCTTTTTGAGTTGTAATGGTACTTTGCATATTTTAAATATGTCTTTCATCAGATACATGATTTTTGAATGTTTTCTACTATTCTGTGGGTTGTCTTCATGTTCTTGATAGTGCCCTTTGAAGCATAAAATTTTACATTTCGATCCTGTCCAGTTCATCTATTTTTTTATTGCTTGTGCTTTGCTGTCATATTTAATATATAATTCACTTTAAAAAGTTATCTGGATATGCAAATATTATCCATTATGTGATAGAAATGAATATGTTATTTATATATTCATTCATGCAGTTATTCACATAATAAATCATTTCATGTGAATTATTTCATATGAAATAATTTAAATACTTTGGATTTATGTTTACATTCTTAATTATTAGAAATCCAGAAAACAAGGTGTGGCCTACATGCAGCCCCATCAAAGAAGAAAGGCACTTTCTTTTTAAAAAATTTTTTAAATTTTTTAAATTTTTGAGACGGATTTTCACTCTTGTTATCCAGGCTGGAGTGCAATGGCATGATCTTGGTTCACCACGACCTCCGTCTTCCAGGTTCAAGCAATTCTCCTGCCTCAGCCTCCCCAGGAAAGGCATGTTCTATGTGAGACAATTGCTTTAAAAGTTGGAGGAGGGTGAGGTTGGACTGAGGGGATGGGTTTTATCCACATGGTTCACAACACAGTTATAACAAGAACACTAAATGTGGGAAACATTCCATGAGCATCTGTGATATGAAAGAATTTTTCATCTGGGAAAGGGCTAAGCCCAAGAAGAACCATAAAAAGGTTTCCCAGGATTGGGGGTGGAGGAAGATTTCAGTTTTACTCAGAGGTAACATAAAAGGGATTCTGTGAATTATTTAAATCTAGATTCATGGAAATTTGTTTTTCTTAGGACTGAACACTAGATGTCTCAGTTACATTGAGTCTGCAGTGAGAAATGCAGGCATTTACAAAACAGATTGACATGGAAATGTCAGCTGTGTAATCTTATCTGTGATGGAGCTTTTAATTTGGGGTATTAGACTTTAATTTCGATTACACTTCCTTTGAAACCAGGCAATAGATACTCATTACCTTTAAAGTCCCTAACTAAAAACTCATCGAAATGTCAGAAATGTCCTGTAATTTCCTGGATGAGGAAAGAAAAAGATATTTAGAGAGTTGTTAAAACTGCAGATGAAAGTGGTGTTAGAAATCACGTTAGAATCAAGAAATTACCAGTTCCCTATATTGTCCTCTAGAAAGCAGCCATTTCTATTAATTTACAAGAAAAAATTTGTTAATGTAAAAATAGAAAGTGCATCAGATGAAAGAACATATTTAACAGAAGAGTAGTGAGGAGAGAAAAGCACTGGAACCCCAAATATGATTTTTAATCCTGAAATTACTGTTTTTATGTTCCATGATGCCAGGCAAGTCCCCTCGATCTGGCTCTTGCTTTCCTCAGCCTTTATGGGGAGTTCAGCATTCTCCTTCTGGAGGAAGAACTCAAGAATCAGTGGAATTCTTATGGTGATATGGTTTGGCTCTGTGTCCCCACCCAAATCTCATCTTGAATTGTAGTTCCCATAATCCTCTCATGCTGTGGGAGGGACCTGGTGGGAGATAATTGAATCATGTGGGTGGTTATCCCCATGCTGTTCTCATGATAGTGAGTGAGTTCTCACAAGATCTGATGGTTTTATAAGGGGCTGTTCCCCCACTTGGCTCTGCACTCCTTCCTGCTGCCATGTGAAGAAGACCATGTTTGCTTCCCCTTTCACCATAATTGTAAGTTTCCTGAGGCCTTTCCAGCCCTGTGGAACTGTGAATCAATTAAAACTCTTTCCTTTATAAATTACCCAATCCTGGGCAGTTCTTTATAGCAGCATGAGAACAGACTAGTATATATGGCTACCACACAACTTGCAATTTTTGGTAAGGAGAAGTAAAATAAGTGCATATCTATTAAACTATAAAATGTCTATGTGCCACTGAAGTGATCTCAGGCGCCTCTTGTGGTACACATACCCTGGTCTTAGGGGAAATGGCTCCTGCTGCTGCAGCCAATGAAGAGTCATGGAGAAAGGATGGAAGCAGAAGCAGAACAAGGAAGATGGTGGAAAAGAGGCCAGGAGAGCACGTGACAGCAATGATGACCCCAAACACATCTCTTTTTTTACCAAGTTGGTCCCATGAGCTCCTCCCAACCATGAGAGGGAGGGGAACGACTGGCACTCAGTGGACCCAGGGCAATCCCTGGGGGTGGGTTAATCACTACAGGTATTATTCACTCTCTGGCCTTGCCCACTTCCCCACACTCAGACTCAGACCCTGATCATGCTCTCTCTCTCCCTCTCTCTGTCCTGGCATTCAGGGGTAGCCTTGGTCTTGCCTCTATAACTACAAAGAAAGGATGGAAATAAAAGACCAATTGTTAATATATGAACCTCTTAGGTGACATTTTTGGTACTTCCTGGGAAATCACCCTTTGCCGTCACCTCTGGTCCTTCCAGGGTCATTGCCCACCCCCGCACTCCTCCTCACAGTGCAATTTATCCAGGCTTACGTGGGTGTGCTCTCGAGGTGGAGCTAGCAAGGGAATCTGAAGGGTAGTCGATTCTCTTCCCAGACTGCAAAGTTTCATTAGGAAGGAACAAATGATGACTGTTCTGCAAGGCCGCACAATGAACTGCTTTCTCCTAAAGCCATGCCCTTTACCCAGGAAGAGGCCAAGCACATTTATCAAGTCTCTGCATTTGCTGCAGAGAATCCGTGGTAAACAGAGCAAGAAGGCCCACACTGTCGCCGAAGGCCTTCAGAAGCCAGTTATTTGTTTATTTGTTTTTGGAGACGGAATCTCACTCTGTTGCCCAGGCTGGTGCCATCCTGGCTCACTGCAACCTCCACCTCCTGGGTTTAAGCGATTCTCCTGCTTCAGCCTCCCAAGTAGCTAGGATTACAGGTGCCCGCCACCATGCCAGGCTAATTTTGTATTTTTAGTAGAGGCAGGGTTTCACCATGTTAGCCCGGCTGATCTCAGACTCCCGTCCTCAGGTGATCTGCCCACTCAGCCTCCCAAAGTGCTGGGATTACAAATGTGAGCCACTGTGCCTGGTCCCAGAAGCCAGTTTTTTACACAGAGCCCTGGGTTGCCTGGTTGCCTATGATCCAATTTTGCTGTGGCAATTCATTATGTAAAGTGAAAAGGTAATTTATTTAGTTGGGTTTGGATTGGCCTGGATAATTGCCAAGGACCGATTCTGTGGCCATGCTATGGTGAACATGTTTGTTGTCTACCTACAACTTGTGTCTTCTCTGTCCATGCTCATGGAACCTCAATTTTGTACAGCTATTCAGTAACCATGCTACCACTGTCAATGGATAACTCTCGCAGGGGCCATCCCTTTCCTCTTTGCCAGGGATTGGGCTATTGTGAAGTGCTGAGGGTCTATGAGGAAGGGAGAGGGTCCTGTCATGCTGCCTTTTCTCCTTGCTTTTGGACTTGTGTGAGGGCCTGATACTTGGACTGGCTTTGGCCTTCTTCTGGCCATGAGGGTAGATATTACAAACAGAGTTGACAGGTGTGAACAATGACCTGAGTCTTTGTTGACACAGCTGGGCTTTGGAATTGCTTCCTTTGGGACACCTTGTTAAGGCAGTTTTTCTGTGGATTGCAGACCATAGCATCCTAACTAATACAGATATTTCCAGCTGACCTAACACAATCAGCCACAAAACAAAGCCTTCAGCAAATAGTAGATATCAACACTCTGCTTTTGTTATGGCTTCGGGCAAGATGCTGGACTCCAGAGGATTTCTGACTCCTTTTGATCGTGTCATTACACTACAGAGGAACTGGAAATTGAACAATCGGCATCAGGGAATCCCCTTTTCTGTCAAGACCACAGTCCTTTAATCTCAGAACCTGCTTCCTTTTTTGTTTAGTTCTTTTTCTCTCCCTGAAGGATTTGGAACAGAAATTCATCCATCCATGTATCCATCCATCCAATCTATTGAACCCCCTCCATGTGAGCATTTCCCAGAGTCAGGGTGATGGGGTCTGTGTGCACTGTGATGACTGTGGCAGTGCTGTGGACCATGGACTGCAGGCTCTTTGATTCACATCCTTCTCTTCCCAGAGCTATGCTCTTCTGGAGGTAGCCTCAGAGGCAGTTCGGGAGAACTCAGCCTAACAAAGATTAATCCAGTGCCAATTATGCCAGGGACATGTGTTAGGTGTGGGGAAAAAGACATACTGCAATCGTGATATAGGAGATATTGCATCAAAACACGCAGAATGAGTTTTGCTGACTTAGAAGAAAGTTTCTAGGAGGAGACTTAAGAAATGCTGTCTCAGTAACATTTACTTGACAAATGAGGACACAGATTCAGAGAGCTTGTCACTTGTTTTACATATGTTAAAATTCATTAAGCTGCATGCAAGATTTGCATGCTGTACTGTGGGCATGTTTTACTTTAGCAAAAAAACAAAAAGCAACAAAAGAAAAAATGTCCTAAATATCTCTTACCACCACTAAAAGAAAATAATAAAGGCACTTCTTTGAATAAAGGGAATATTAGTGATATTTTACACATCTTAAATTCACAATATTGGGAATGGTCTGATTAATTTGTATTTATCATTCCTCTTCTGCTAGAATTTCTGCTGAATCTTCAGTTTCAACTTCATTTCTAATAAGATGCTTTTAAGTATGTGTTGTTTTTTGCAGACAACATAGGACAGTTATTAACTGATAGGACAGTGTTAATCTTAGATTTCAGATTTGTGCCTTGCGATTGCTAGTTCCCACTTTGGGTCAGGAATGGTCTCAAAGATTCAGAATGGCCTACACATTTGCAAGGGGACAAGCATATCACACATCCATTGCCTAAAGGCTGTAAGGTGCAATGACCTGGCTGCTCAATTACCTGGTGCCTGGGTGGGGGACACGCCATATATCCTAATGGCTTCTGTTGTTGGTATTCTCACCTGGCCTCTGAGGCCGGCAGCATCTTGGCCCTGGCCGGTGTATGAGGCAGATGCCATCGTGTGGCAATTCAATGATCTGTAGGTGCCCAACTGCTTCCTCCCACATTTTACAGTTTCTTCCCCTCCACTTTTAACTGGTGAGGAGCCCTAGTAGCATCTCTTTGCTCTGATGGTGGGCATTTAAGAGGACTGGCATGTCAGTCCGTTACACATAGGTACTGTCTGTGGCTAGCTCTTGTCCCACAAGTGGCTTATAGATGCCTCTCATATGTGAGAGCTCAAAAGGTCTATCTCATGGAGGTAGAGAGTAGAATGATGATTACCAGTGACTGGGAAGCAGGGGTGATCAGAGAGGTTGATTAATGGGTACAAAAACACAGCTGGAAGGAGTAAATTCTAGTGTTTGAAAGCACAATAGGGTGATGATCATTAACAATAATCACTGTATATTTCAAAATAGCTAGAAGATTTGAAATGTTCCCACAGGAAGGAATGATAAATATTTGAGGTGCCATATCATGGTATCAGTTCCTCCTCTATGAGGGTCTTTGTACGTTACCTCAGGCCACGTTGTGGGGTGTCTGTGTGTGTCTGTGTGTGTGTGTGTGTGTGTGTGCATGTGCATGGGCTTGCATCCTGGGGTGGGAGTCTCCTCTCAGTCATCCAGGCAAGAAGCAGATGGATTAAGTTTATGATTGGGCTAAACCTGGAAAATTACAATCCAAGGTTAAAGCAGACCACTGTTCTTCTGTGTGTGTCTTATTCTGAGTATTAATGTTAGAGTAAACACCCTTAGGTTTGGGATATCAAAGCCTACTACTGAAAAAAACCTGCTGATGCCACGCACACACTTGATTAGTGCAACACTGCCATTTAGCTCCTTCACTGAGCTAAGCAGCCATCAGGTTCAGGAGAGGGCAGGGGAAAGGTGGGCACGGCCTTATTGGGATGAGGCTGTCCTGCCGCTGACTCCCAGCCGGTACGGCAGTGACCTCTGCTGGCAAGAGTTTCCTCTCCAGTGTGCACAGAGAGTAGGAGTCCCTTCAGGAGTCTGTGGTTCAGCAGTGTTCTTCAGAGAGATGCCCAAGACTGATGCTCAGGGAGAGGTGCGACTGGGCTTTCCTGCTAAAACTGTCATGAAAGGCTGGGGTTACGCAGCCAGGCGCTGAGACAGATCCTTACCCTTGCTTCCATGGGCTTCTTCTCAAACACAGATGGCTTCTTTAAGCTACTCATTTTCAGATCTAAACATATTTCTTTAAAAAATTGTTCTCTAAAGGAACAAAACAAGTGCTGCTGGGCACAGTGGTTCACACCTGTAATCCCAGCACTTTAGGAGGACGAGGTGGGTGGAGCGCTTGAGCCCAGGAGTTCAAGACCAGCCTGGGCAACATGGAGAGATGCCATCTCTACAAAAAATTTAAAATATTAGCTGGGTTTGGTGGCACGCACCTGTAATCCCAGCTATTCAAGGAGGCTGGGGTGGGAGGATCGCCTGAGTCCGGGAGTTCGAGGCTGCAGTGAGCGGAGATTGTGCCACTGCACTCCAGCCTGGGTGACAGAGTGAGACCCTGTCTCAAAACAAAAACACTGTCTCAAAACAAAAATAAAAGCAAATATCACCCAAACAAGACCCTGAAATTTCTTGAGAATAACACATTTATAATCTGACAAGGTGATGTGAAAACTTTCTCAAAATAAGTTCACTTTTGTATGTGTGTTTAGGGGACAAGAACTGAAGCATCCTTTACAAATACATAAATCCTCATATCAGCACACCACATCTCACCCACGAGTAAGTGTGAAATGCTGTTGTTGGACAAGGCCTGGGCAGAACTTTTTCTCACCTGTCCTGGCATATCTGTAATGGAATACTCTGGGCTAGGAAGCTGGACAGCCAAGTTGAAGCCATCGTGATGGCCTTGAGGGTCCCCCATGCAGAGCAACCGACTAAGCAGCTCATGTCCCTGTGGGACCACGTGGTGGCATGTGACAGCCGTTCCCAGCCCACCTTCCCTTCTCTGTTCACTGTGTTTGTCCTCGGGGGTGGGGACAAACTTCTTCTTACTATAGGGCCCATCTTCTACTATAGGGTTCTGTCCCTGTAGCCAGAGCTCATTGGATCATGGGGGAACCAGTGTCTTTAGTAGGGGTGGGGATGGAGAGGTGTGGATTCCTTTGCCTGCAAGGTTCCTGTAGGGGTGGCTAGCATCTTCCATCTGCAGGCAGGGAGAGGCAGAGAAGGCTGATGATTAGCACAGACAGGAATGAAGAAAGGTGACACAGGGGGACACAGAGATGACAAGTGGTAGAGGGAGGGAAGTTTTCTGCTTCCTGTTTCCAGCTTTTCCCTGTCCTCCCTTAGGTTCTATCTTTTTCCTTCCAACATCCCATTTTGTTTAAGCAACTAAAGATCCCTAAAACACAAACTTCTGTTAGTTTGCATTTAATACACAGCAGAAGAATTCCATAAAGTTTTACTTGAGATCTCAGAATTTGAATTCTGTTCATTCCAACTAAAAAAACCCTCAGAATATTATACGGCCTCTGTTCATCGTATTTTCTTGATAAATAAGAGTTAAGCAGAAAACTTTTTTCTCTTTATTTACATCTCTATTATAAAAATATGTCCAAAATGTAAACAGAAAATCAAAAGATTTAAAACAACTTAAATGTCAATCATTAGAAGATAGATTAAATATTCATACAATGTCCCATGATTTGAGGGAGCCTAAATAAATTCATACAGTGGAATACTATGCAGTCACTAAAAGAATAAGACAGATCCAACTGGGCGCAGTGGCTCACGCCTGTAATCCCAGCACTTTGGGAGGCTGAGGTGGGTGGGTCACAAGGTCAGGAGTTTGAGACCAGCCTGGCCAACATGGTGAAACCCATCTCTACTAAAAATACAAAAATTAGCTAGGCATGGTGGTGGGCAGCCTGTAATCCCAGCTACTCAGGAGGCTGAGGCAGGAGAATCGCTTGAACCCAGAAGGTGGATGTTGCTGTGAGCTTAGACTGCACCATTGCACTCTAGCCTGGGCAACAGAGTGAGACTCCACCTCAAAAAAAAAAAAAAAAAAAAAAAAAGAATAAGACAGATCCATATGTCCCAGCATAGAAGGTTTTCCATTATCTATCGTTAAGTAAATGAAATAAGGTATTGAGTGGCATGTGTAGTGTGCTCTCATTTATATACAACACACACAAAAAAAGAAAAAATATGTAAGTTTAAATGCACACACACACACACACACACACACACATGCTTAGATATACATGGGCTATCTATGGAAGGACACCCAAGATCTGGTAACAGTACATACTTTTAGGAAGAAACCTGGGGGCAGAGTGGGAGGGAGACCAATTTTTCTTTGTATACCCTTTAGTAGTATTTGAAAATCATTTTTCTCTGTACTTAGCTTTTTAAATACATATATAACACATAAGTACACACAAATGCATTATCTCTCTTTCCACTACAATTACAGGGTAGTCATTTCTCTTCATCATAAGAGTTCCTGGAATGTAGGGTAGGCAGATCTTCATATATGTCTGTGCTGGTTGGTTCACCTATTCTAACATGTTTGCTTTCATGCATAAAAGCCATTGAGTGGCCAGGTAAAGGCAGGGAGAAGTGAACGCTGGTGTTCCTGGAACCACACAAAGTGAGGGCAGAAGGGAAACGTGGAGGGTGTGGTCTGAGCACCAGTAAGTTGATAGCTGAGGTTGAGGACCTGCCAGTCAGTAAGCTGGGGCTGTCATTCCTGTGTGGATTGTCATCACTCAGAGCAGTGGAGTCCTTGGACTTGGGCCTTCACTTCCTGCACTGATTAAATGGTGAAGACCAGACCTTCTCTCCAGGTTCTTCTGAATCAGCATGATAGTATGTGGTGCAGGGCTTGGCTCAGTTAGCCTTAGCTGGATGTAGCGTGTTCTGCGGTCTTTTTGATAAACTTTCCTTAAATGTGTCCTGAAAGGAGGTGTGTACTGTATTAGTAGAGATTCTAAGTGTCGACTCTGATGTTAGATGTCCCAGAGGTGGATTCAGACTCTGCTCTTGACAGGAGGTTATTATTCGAAGTATTTCTGCTCTCTTTGAAGACTTTTTTGGATGGGGGGAAATAGGGTGTTTTCACTCTGGTTTGGAAAACTTGATTCCACTCAGTGTGGATATCTTTGTCTATCAACTGGGGAGAACCAGTCCAAGACTGAAACTAACACAGAGGAAAGTAAGAGAGAAAAGGGACAGAGAGTGAGGGATTGAGAGAGATATTATATCATTTTGCCAGAGCCCTTGAATTCAGCTTTGCTTAAAGCCAGCTATGTCCTCCCCATATCACGAACAATCGGGTTTTTGTCTCTGGCAATTGAGAAGGTCCTGACTTAGTTTCTTCATTGTATTCACATGCAAAAAACACTCGCTAGAAACCAGCTTATGTGCTTTCCTCCCACCAGCCACCGGCCACCTAATCCCGATTTCAGATATGGTCTGAAGGTGGGGCTGATGAATATGAGGGTGATGGGTTGTCTCTAAAGGAAACTCAGATGCCTTCACCCATAGAAAAGGACTCAGCAGGAAAACATGTAGCTTTCCTCCACATCGGGCAGGATGTAGTGGAATAACTTGTACAACACTGTTTTTTAGGGCGGACTCTGTTAAAAATTCTGGGAAGCAAATGCCTTGTGTGGGCAGCTGGAAGCTGTATGGTGTGCTTGGTTTCCCAGGAGGCTTTTCAGAGAAATGAGGGTAGCAGGAATGTCTGTGAAATCACTGAAGGATTTTAGTGGGGCTCTAGAGATTGGGTCCCAAGGTTCTTCCCTCCATTTTCTCAGGCCAGACTTCTATGTGGCCTAGATGTTTCCTCACTGCTCAGGAAAGCCATGTCCTATTAGTTGTTTGAAACTGAGATTGGCCAGTTAGTTCTACTTCTACCATGGCTGTTGATGTTCCCTCCCTTTCTGAAGAGTCTCTTCCCTGTTAGGGTGACTCATCATCCTGGTTTGCCTGGGACTGTCTCAGTTTTAGCACTGAATGTTTTTGCATCTTGGGAGATTCTTCAGTGCCAGGCACACCAAAGCAGCTGGTCATCCGGGGTGGTGAATCGGCACTCTTCACGGATGATTTGCATTTGACAGCAGCATGCTGACGCTGGGAACACAGCGCTAAAAGAGCAAGCCCAGGCTGGGCGCGATGGCTCACGCCTGTAATCCCAGCACTTTGGGAGGCCAAGGCGGGCAGATCGCGAGGTCAGGAGATCAAGACCATCTGGGCCAACAAGGTGAAACCCTGTCTCTACTAAAAATACAAAAAAATTAGCTGGGCATGGTGGTGCAAGTCCCAGCTACTCAGGAGGCTGAGGCAGGAGAGTTGCTTGAGCTCAGGAGGCAGAGATTGCAGTGAGCTGAGATTGTGCCACTGTACTACCACCTGGGTGACAGAGCGACAGAGAGACTCTGTCTCAAAAAAAAAAAAAAAAAAAAGCGAGCCCAGAGGAGCTCACTGGCTGACAGCAGAGGCAGAACTGAAAATGACTAAAAGCAGGGAGCTGTGGTGGGGCTAGAGGCCAAGGCAAGCAGAGGTCTAAGGGGCTGTCTCATACAACACTACAAGGGAGAGGCTTTTGAAGGGGCCTTTGAATTAGGTATTGAGAAATGATCACGTCTGTGGATGGGGCTGGGATAGGGATGGGAATGAACATTTCAGCACGGTCAGGAGCTTGTACACACAGACAGTGTGATGAGAAGCCAGGCATTTTGGAGAGTGATGACAGCCGCCTCCCTCAACATTTGCAAGGCGGGGAGCAAGTGTACAGATGGAGGCGTATATATAATGTGTCTAAATATTTAAAAGTTATAAATCAGGCTAGCAAGTTCTTAATTAAATATATTCGACTCTCCTCCCTTGACAAATATACCTCTGCAGCAATCTGGAAGACCATGTTGGAATGTAGAAGTCTCTGGCATTTCATGCTGGAATGAGATAGCAGGCGAAGAGGTGGGTCAGATCTTCTCCCACCCACTCCTCTCCTCACCCTGCTCCCTCCCAGGCTGCTAGGGGCCTCAGGCACACATGTGGACGCAAAACTCCATCACGAACTCGTCTACAACCCCCGCGAACAGCTGCCCTTTAGCTGTCCCAGGGGTGTGGCACTGGCAAGGAAGTGGCCAGAGCAGGCCTTGAAAGTCTGCAGGGAATTCTCAGGTTCTGGGTACCTGAGTGTGGTCTCTGGGGATGGTGTGGACTTTGGGTGGGCACATCACTATGGGCCCTGCAGACTCCTTGCCCCATGAGGTGGGGCACTTCTGGAGGAAGGCCAGCACAGGGCCCTTTTGCCTTGGTCTGAGAATGATAGTGAGTCCTGAGCAGTTCCTGGTGGCTGGAATGTCGTGTTCAGCAGGAGCAGCAGCAGAGGAGGCTGATTCCCGTCGTGATGAGAGACAATGAAAATGGTGGCCCTGAATTCTACCTCTGGTCTTTAGGAAAAGTAATGTCAAAAATGATGGAGTTTGATTTGGAAACAACTGGGAGGCGGCCTAATGCTATTCCACTCACCACATTCATACAGATGTCGAGCACGTCCAAATCAATGCATGGAACCTGCCTTTCTGGCCCTGAAGTTCTGAGAAGCTAGATGTGAACAGGGTCTAAGCTACCCGCTGTCTCAGGTTGCTAGAATTCCAGAGAGAAACCAACCACTCCAGAGGTGAGTCAGCTTCTTTCTGGCAATACTCACTACTCCTGCGACATGACTCACCTTTTTGAAGGAGACATGTCATTTCCTTGTTCTTCCATTAGAGGGAGTAAATGTGCATAAAGTCATTGATGACCCAGATTTTAGCAGAGGACGCTGATGGAGCTTGAAGATCCTTTCTGAAGCTGGTCTACACTGCAGATTTGAACTCCTTGGGCCAAGCCTTAATTTCTCCCATATATGACCCCTTTGAGTATTTGACTAAAGGTTCCAGATTTTAATTATTTATAAGGAAAAATAACACACACATACCCCACCCACCGACACCCCTCAACTCTTTTTTTTAAATTGTACTTTAGGTTCTGGGGTACATGTGCAGATCATGCAGGATTGTTGCATAGGTACATACATGGCGAGGTGGTTTGCTGCCTCCATCCCTCCATCACCTACATCTGGCATTTCTCCCACAACCTCCCCACTCTCCACTGTCCCTCCCCTAGCCCCCACAAACAGACCCCAGTGTGTGATGCTCCTCTCCCTGTGTCCATGTGTTCTCATTGTTCAACACCTGCCTATGAGTGAGAACATGCGGTGTTTGATTTTCTGTTCTTGTGTCAGTTTGCTGAGAATGATGGTTTCCAGATTCATCCATGTCCCTACAAAGGACATTCTTATATTTTCATTCTTTCCGGATTGGAAAGAGAAACAAAAGTATGAAGGCTTCCACTTGCCTTGGGCCACAAGAGATCATATTTTCACCCCCAACATAATAACAGCTTTGTTTAGATAGTCTTTGACATTTCCTAGTATTTTTAGAATTTCTTCCTTTCTACCCTGAGAGGTAACTCCAGGACTCCCCAGTTCTGTTATGAATAATGCTGCGCTCTTTACCACCTGACTCTGCTGTCAGAGGCCGAGCTGTGTCACTGGGCTCCAATCCCTTTCGCCTCTCTTAGCAGGCTCTGGAACTCAACTGCCTGAGATTAACTCTGTTTATCCACATACCAGCCGTATGGCCTTGGGTAGGTAATTTAACTTCTCTGTGCTTGGTTTTCTCATTGGGAATTACCCATCATTGTAGCTTACCTCTGAAGATGCCTGCCATCAATTCCTTCCCTCCTTTTAAGTGTCTGTGACTCCCCCATTGAGGAACATAGTCTACTCCTTCACTCCTTGATACCGGGCTGGGCTGTGGCTGCTTTAATGCCAGCCTGGTCATGCCTTTAGATGACCCCAGCCTCATCACCATCTAACTGCAACTTTGTGACAAGCTCTGCCCAGTTGATCCCAGTCAAACCACAGAAACATGTGAAATGATAATCAATGGTTGTTTTAAGCCACTGTTTTGTGACAGTGTACAGCAAAAAGATAACCACACTAAATACTGATGGCAATGATAATCATGTTTCCCTCACGAGGTGATATGAGGATTAAATGAAAATTAATCTTCACTAGATGCTTAGAACAGTACCTGGAAGTACTAGTTGCCATAGAGAATATGTTGAATAAAAAAAGGAATGAACTAAGACTCTGAAAGTGTCAGGCTAATAAGCACTCATTTTCAAGACAGGACAGTATTTTTTAATTGTTTCAGTTCTAGGTTCTTCCAAAAAATACCTTTGTCAATGTGGAATCAGTGGGCAGAGATGAAAACGTCCTGGAGACCCAAAGGCTCAGAGTTGGTCCTGTCTGGCCTGGCAAGCCCCTTAACCCCCCTGTGCTTCAACGTCCACAGCTTCCAAATAAGACGACCATCATGCCACAACAGGACTGGCGTGAGGGAGGAAGCAGATAACAGTTGTGCAGAGCTTCGAAGAGCATAGACTCTAACGTTATTGAGACAGCTTGTTTCTGAACCCTCCATTTGTGCCATTCTATCAGACACTGAGGTCTATACTTCTCTGGCCTCTTCTCTGCCTTGGTTTGTTATATAGACTATTATCTGACTCATCTTTCAAATGCAGATGCTCCTTGACTTATGATGGAAGTATGTCCCAATCAACCCATTATAAGTTAAAAATATAACAGCATAAGGAAAAAATGCATTTAATCTACTTAATCTACCAAATAGCTTAGCCTAATCTAAGTCTTATATATGCATCAAATGCTTACTTTGACCTGCAGTTGGGCAAAATCATCCAACACAATGCCTATTTTATGATAAAGTGTAGAATAGTTCATGAAATTTATTGAATGCTGTATAGAGTGAAAAATGGAATGATCATATGGGCACTCAAAATATGGTTTCTACTGAATGTGTGTTGCTTTTGCATCATCATGAAGTAAAAAAAATTATTAGTGGAAACCTCAGAAGTCAGGGGCCATTTGTATTGGTGTTTTCTGGATTCTTCCTTTTCTCTACAAGCCTCATGAGGGATATCTTGCACTCCTAGCTTCAACAATTCTAAAACCCAAAGACTATCCTTGATCTGTCCCTAGCCCTCACTTACCATATACCATCAAGCATCAAGTCCTGCTGATTCTCTCTCGTATCTCCCAAATCCTCCCCTTTCTCTCCAGCTTCACTGCAATTGCATCACCTGTTAAAGTAAACTACCTCTCGCCTAAGGATGCCTTCATACTCAAGTCTGAAATGAACTGCAACCTTAGTATGGAAACTAACTAAAAGCCTAAACTAACTAACAGCTGAGTCTCAGTTCAGCAGCTGAGCTTCAGCCAATCTCAGGCAGCTGACTGATTCACATAAGGCAATACACTAAGCTATAGCCAATTAAGCTGTCTCTATACCTGACTTCTTCCATTTTCTTCTTATAAATGCTCCCTATATTGTAGGCTGGAGTTCTTAAAACCTATTCTGGTTCTTAGGGGTGCCCAATTCACAAATGGTTCTTTGCTCAGTTAAACTCTGTTAAATTTAACTTGTTTAAAGTTTTTCCATTTAACAAATCCAAGCCACTATCATCTCCAGCCTGGACAACTGCAGTAGCTTCCCCACTGCTCTACTTCCGGCCACTACTGTCTTCCAAGCCATTGTTTACATTTCAGCCACGGTGACTTTTTTATAATACAAAACTGATTAAATATACCTCTTCTTGTCCCTACCTGCTTTAAATAATTCAGTGGCTTTCTGATGTTCTTGGTATAAGATCCAAATTCTTAGCATGACCTTGAAGGCTCTGTGCAGTATGGCTCCTCTCCTCTAGTCTGATTTTAAATCAATTTCTCTCGCACTCTGGCCACCACTGGCCTCCAAAGAACTGCGTTCCCTCCACAGGCAGCCCTTGATATCTGCCAGTCCCTCAACCTAGAAACTTTCTCCCCTTTCAACTCTTATTCATCTTTCAGACCTCAGCTCAAAAGTTACTTCCTCAGGTTTAGATCTGAAAAAAAAATTACTTCCTCAAAGACAGCCTACCTGGAACCTCTCAGCTAGATTACATTCCCCCATTAGATGTCCTCAGAGCACCATGCAGCTCCTCTTCATATCCTTTACTATGGTTGTAATTAGTTAGCTTTTTAGCCTTTTGTGTTCCCCACTATGTCACAGGCTCCAGGGACTGTTTTGCCCATTCTTGTACTGCCACCTCAAATATATTTTGAATGAATGAAATACAACTTTCAAATCCATACCTCAAGTCAGTCTCTTCTTCTGAACTTCCAACCCAGGTATCCAGTTTGTTGCCAACACTATCCTTACTAATTGCTCAGGCCCAAACCTTGGTGTCATTTTTGATTGCTCTCTTTTTCAACCCCTGGTACCTATACCATGAGCAAATCCTATCAGATCTGTCTTCAAAATGCATCCAATATCTCAGTCACACAGAGTGCACCTCCTAACGGAAGAACATAACTCAATCTAGGGAGTTGTCTTGTTTCTTCCTAGACTGTAAACACATAATTTCTTAGGAATGAAATTGCAAAGGGGGAAAAAATAGAAAAACCTATTGAAGACAGATATATCAACTATTTGTAGTTTAGGACTTTAGTTGAATTCTGATTCCAATTGTAAAAAAAAATTTATGTCTCATCATTATGAGACAACCAGAAATTTTAATGAATGGAACTTGATATTAAGGAAATGTTAATTTTTAAGGAATTATAATGGTATGGTTATATTTAAAATGTTGTTTACCTTTGTAGAGATACATACTGACATATTCACAGATAAAATGGTATGATGTCTACAATCTGCTTCAAAATAAGACAGTGGAGAAGGAAATTAAGTAGGTGAGGGTATTGATGGAACAACATTGGCTGTGAATTGTTGACTGTTGAATGATGGGTGCACCAGGCTTCACCAAACTATTCTACTTTTGCATAGGTTGGAAAATTTCCATATTACAGAATTAAACAATATATCTCCAGAATGTGACCCATTTCTTAACCATCTCCACTACTCCCACCCTCTTCCAAGCCACTGTCACCTCTGGCCCATACTGCCACAGCCTCCTATCTGGTCTCCCTGCCTCCACCATTGCCCCGGCCTGTGGTCTATTCACCACACTGCAGTAAGAGTGATCCTTGTAAGCGCATCAGATCCTTCCCATCTTGCTTGGATGTTGTATTACATCTCTCTTGAGCTTACTTCCTATTACCTAGCCCCTCCTTTGCTCGCCCACTGCCTTATGCTATCATGATAGAGGTCCAACTCAGGCAAAGCCAAGGCCCTGATGCTATGTCCCATGTGCCTCTCCAGGTTCATCATCCCAAACCCCAGGCTTTTAGAACAACCTACATCCCCCCCACCCCATGGTTCCTTTGTTTTAGTCGCTCCTCTCTGGACCTGACCCCTTTGGCGAAGCCCAGCTCCACCAGCCCCCGCTCAGTACCACTTCTTTCTGCTTTGGTTCTAGGCCTCTAAGAGCTCAGTTTTTTTTATAATCATCTATTGTCTCATCAATCTCCACACCAGACTTAAGTTTCTCAAAGGCACAAGCTATCTCACATCTCTGTAGTCCTAGTTCAGCAGTAAAAATTAAGTATCTTTTGAATAAATTACAATTTTACATAAGTTAGCATTATAATTTTTTTTGAGACAGAGTCTTGCTCTGTCGCCCAGGCTGGAGTGCAGTGGCATGATCTCGGCTCACTACAACCTCCGCTTCCCGGGTTCAAGTGGTTCTCCTGTCTCTCCAGTAGCTGGCATTACAGGCGCTCACTGCCACGCCCAGCTAATTTTTTGTATTTTTAGTAGAGATGGGGTTTCACCATGTTGGCCAGCCCATTCTCAAACTCCTGCCTCGGCCTCTTCAAGTGCTGGGATTACAGGCGTGAACCACCACATCCGGCTGCATTAATACCTCCTTAAAATGTCTGTTTACCAGTTTCTCTAATTGGAATAAAATACTTTTGCCTATAATCACATGTAAGTCATACATTTAAAAATTATTGTGAAAAAGTGATTTTGGAGAAAAACATTCTATATAAAATGGATGTTTTTAGATGTGACTAATGAAATAAAAATATAGCATTTCTAAGTAGTTCTTCCATTTGTCTAAATTTAGAGTGAATGTTCTAAACTGCACACCATGCCAACTTGCCTGCTCACTGACCACCTTGCTTGAAGAACTGAGTTACGAGGCACGACCTAGGGAGGGAGCAAAGGAGGCTTCTCTCTCCAGAAGAGAAATCAATAGCTGGTCAAGATTTGGGGAGGGTGAAGGTGATGAATTCTCAGATATGGAGGAAACTGAAGTGGAAGAGCTGTTGCTTCTATAAAAAGAAACTGATAGACACGGATGGGAGTGGAACCAAATCAATTGGTGGGCGATGAGGAAAGATGAAGAGCAGTAAGAATGAAAATATCCGAATGGAAAAAAAGTACTAACATTTTTGTTTTATGCTTTTTCTCAAATGTTGCAAATTCTTTCTATATTAAATCTGTTGTTCTAGATAATGGAATTAGTTTTAGCAGATAACAGTTATCAAATTTTTGGTGAATCTGGTTTGAATTGCCCTTCCAATACAAAATTGATGCTATTGGCCAGCCACTGGTAGGCCTGGCAGTAATTTTCTGTGTTGGTGGTGGACTATGCTGCCTGAGCCACTGACATCCCCTCTCACATTGCCCACTAGGACAAACTGCAGGCATTTGCAAGATGGTTAGCTAAGTTTAGGAGTAGAGTCTGTGACGATGGAATAGATCTTTTTTAATGTGAAAATTGCCAGCTTATAATACCATTACATTATAATTTTACTCCATATCCTTAAAAAGTGCACACATTTTTACTGATTTTATAGGACAATCTCCTGAGATATAAGAAAAGCCCAATTCACACAGCCTCCTTTCATCCCGTTCCAGGGCAGTCACTGCCATCCTAAAGCTGCATTACTTTAGCATGGCTCCTCTTTCTTCATACTCTGTTCAGTTTCTATTAATCATTTTTCTCCACAGTGTTGAGAAGGAACAGAAACACGGGCTTTGGAGTCAGGCAGACCTGGGTTAGAATCCTGGCTCTGGTTGTGAGACCTTCTCAAAGTCACTATAAAATGAGGATAGGCCGGGCGCGGTGGCTCACGCCTGTAATCCCAGCACTTTGGGAGGCCGAGGCGGGCGGATCACGAGGTCAAGAGATCGAGACCATCCTGGCCATGGTGAAACCCCATCTCTACTAAAAATACAAAAAACTAGCTGGATGTGGTGGCATGCGCCTGTGGTCCCAGCTACTCGGGAGGCTGAGGTGGAAGAATCGCTTGAACCCAGGCGGAGGTTGCAGTGAGCTGAGATTGTGCCACTGTGCTCCAGCCTGGCGACAGAGTAAGACTCCGTCTCAAAAAAAAAAAAAAAAAAAAAAATGAGGATAATGAGGTCGAATTCTGTTGTGTGTTAATGAAATACTTATGTTAAGACATTGCCCAGTGCCTGGTACTCAAAGTCATTTGTTTCCTCTGAATGAGTGGAGCAGAATGCTTCTGGGAGAGCATTTCATTCTCTGATTTATCATAAGATCAGGCCTATCCAAAACACTCAAACATCCGAAGACTTCAATCTCTTTTATTCTTTTTTTCCTAATGTCATAATCCACTGGACTCCTAAGCATGTAAGTAGGTACCATGGAATGTAAACAAGGAAACAGAAATGTACTGAATATGTGGAAACAAAGCTGTGACACACAGATGAAATAGCTACACTAAAGAAAACATTAAAACATTTAAAAAGAGACTTAATGTAGGAATAAGCTATTTTAATCAAGCAGAAAACAAATTTATATCCATTATTTCTAAAAATAAAATTAGACTTTTCCAATCCTTAACATCTGCATTTAATAATATCTTCTAACCAAAATACAGATGCTAAAACAGCAAGTTACATTATATCTTGTACAGCATACAGTATGTTCACTGTTTACACTTACTTTAATTCTACTTGGTCATGTACTCAATGCATAAACATCACTCAATAAAATTTTCACAATTAACAAAAAAATGTGACAAGGCTGTCTTAAAATGGCTCTGCTATAAATTGTATAGAATATACAGAATTACAAAGTCAAGTATTTTTTTATCAAAATATACACCCCTCCCTGAAACTAACACAAGCTATCAACATTTTAAATGAATACAATTATAGAAAATATTTGCAAAATTATTTTTTCATGTATAAATATTCTGCCATATTTACTTTGGTCTAGAATTATCAGCATACAAGTCCACTTAAAAAATATCCACATGTAAGGACCAGGAGACATCACTACAGGTAATTTTATATTTGGGGTTAACTCAAATCAGAATGACTAGATTACACAGTAATTCTCTTTCATTCATATTACTGAAAAAAATTAGTGGATCACAGGATTTCTTATTCAATATTCTAATTATCAATTCAAAAATGATTTTCATAAGCCCTTTGTGACTATCTCTTTAACAAAACCCAAATGAATAGTGTAGGGTATACATATATACAATGTATAAAATAAAGTTGAATTTGCTTGCATTTTCCATTTTTCTCTACTTATATAATACTGTATGTAAGTGAAAGTAGATGAACAAAAGATAAATGCAGATACAATAGTGGGGTTACTTAACAGCAAGGTACTACAGTATTAAAAGGTCAACTTTAATCATGTCCTTTCCTGGGTGTTTAAATGCTTTCTTACCCACCCAAATCCACGCTAAGTCTTCTTCACGGAGACATCACACTTGTAGAGAGAAAATTGAGTCCTCTGAACTACTTCTTCACAATGATAACCTTCCAACCTTCGATAACCTTGGGTTTCCATCTGTCAACTCCAATGAACATGAATGACTGCAGGTCATGCTGAAACTGCAATCTGGATTCTGCTCACACCGGTGATCAAAGGGTAGAAATGTTTTCTCTCTCCCTCCTATTCTGGCAGTTTAAAGAAGAATCATGAGTTCCAGCTTTCCAGGAACCTAGTCCACATGATAGAATATACTGTAGGGCAACTAGATTTGAGGATAATGTTGATGGTGTGGGTCAGTGTAAAAGAACATTAAAAAAAAACTTCAGCGGGTTTTTAGCAAGGGGTGTAGATGCTGCAAATATGAAGACAGAGCAACTGGCTTTGTTGAGTCACATAATTAAGGGACAGAACCATGTCACTCCACATCCTACCTCCCCATCCCCTAAAAACATAGCTACTGTTTTAGGCAAGGAAGGTCATCCCTTCTTCCTGCCCACTCAAGTCATTAATGAGTGGGGTGGAGGGTGGGGTTCTGTTGTCCTTTTGCTTTATACTAGTCAGTACTTGTGGGCTGCATAATCTCCAAGAAGGCTAGTAATTGTAGGGATTAGGCAGTCATTTTCAAGTGCCTGGGAATTCACTACTGCAGTGTACTTTACACTAAATCTCTTAGTCCTTCAGTGGAATGGGAGATGGCAGTTTCCACGTGAACCCCTAAGTCTGTCTGGAATAGACAGACCCCTACCATCCATGGCCTTATGGTTGGAAGACTGCAGAGAGTTTTGGAAGAATCTGACCCTCTTTCATTCTCTGAGGTGAGGCCATTGCAAAGTAACATGCAGCACAGGTAATCACAGGTAAATTCTGGGAGGGCTTCCCCCATAGATAAGGCATGACCTATGTTTTCTGTGAATTGAGTAGACCAGTTCTAAGAACAGCTCAGCCATAACTTCAAGGGAACAGCATTCCACCTAAAAGCATACACATGCTCTTAAATCATATTCAAAATGCTTTCTACTGATTTTTACATCAGTCCTCATTATTTGCAGATCTATTGCTCATCATAATTCTCTACAGGGGATACGGACAGTTAAAAGTCATAGTGATTTATATATGTATTTTACAAGGTTTGTGTTGCAGAAAAGTAGTTCTACATAATGTACGAATGTCCTACTTTAGGTTACTCATTATGCACATAATTTCAGTTATATTGTTTAAGTATTTCATATGTATCCATTAATTTAAACAAATTTTAATAGCGCAGAAGCCAGATGGGAATAAAGACCGTCACACAGCTCATTACCACGTAACATGTTTACAAAGGTGCCATCTTCAGGATAGCTGACCCTTATTTTCTCCAGTGACTAAAGACAGTTCAGCAGCCAGTTCTGATTAGCAATTATTAGAAAGTTTTAAATTAGGCTAAAATTAAATTCCTCTTTTCACTGGTAGAAATACCACAGCTAAGAACTTCATTAACTTTCACAAGATACTTGGGATATTGGAGGATTCAGCTATTTTGTTTCTGTGCACTTTGCATAAAGTTAATGCTAAAACCCAAAGTAGATAGATATTAGGATCCTTTTTCTGGAATTTTCACAAATGAGGTTTTTTTTTTTTTTTTTTTTTTTTACATTTCACTCCTTCATGACCGTTATGTGAACAAAATTAAACTAAACTTAAAACAAAACTAACTAAAAAAAACACCAACTATATTTTTGAAGATTTATCTAACTCTTGCCATTCAAAGGACAACATTTTCCACACTGGTTGGTATGTTATCCTTTTGGTCATTGTCTTCTGAATCTATGAAATGTTGATTCTCCAAGGGACTTGAGTATTCGTGGCACATATCACCTGTTTTCTCCTGCTGGCTTGGGCTTTTGAATAAGTGTTTCTTTTGGTGCATTCCAAGGGCAGCAGCTGTTTTGCAAATTTTGGGGCACTGGAAGCAGGCATAGCCCTTCCCATTGTGCTCCCGAATATGCCTCTGCTCATGATTCCTTTTTGTGGAGAGATACAAAAAACTCTGAAAGCAGAACTGACAGTGGTAACGCTTTTCTCCGGTATGGATTCTTTCATGGATTTTGAGGGTCTCATTCAAGGTGAATGCCTTGTTGCAATACTGACAGACAAACTCCTTTAAGCCCAGGTGGATACGTTCGTGTTTCTGTAAGTTTCCTTGCACTGAAAAGCACCGTCCGCAGGTCTTGCACTGGTACGGCTTCTCCCCGGTATGACACCTCATGTGCATTTTGAGCGTGGAAGGGCTCTGGAACTGCTTGGCGCAGAGCTCACAGGCATAGGGCCGAGAAGTAAGATGTCGGTGGGGCCTTCCTGGGTGTCCAGCCCCCGCTGCTTTGTCTCCATCACAGAGTTCACACTGCAGCTTGGGCATCTCTTTCGTTTCTTCTTCCTCAAAGGCTTTATCCTGAGGAGACTTCCCCACAGCGCAATCCAGTTCTGCTGGGTACTTAGATTTATGGCTCGGGCTCCTGTTTCCGTACTCCTTCTTCCAGTTTACTTTCCTCATTTTTCTCAACTGCCTGGATTTCTTTTTGGGTTTGTAGTTGTAGTAAGGGCGCCATGGTTTGTCAGTGGAATCCTGGTCACTTGCATCATCGAACACTTCACTCATCTCCATGCACTCGGATTGGCACAGTCCAAGCGGGCTGTCTCCACTGGGTTCTGGGTCATTCCCCTGTGGCAAAGGCTCCTCCTGCATCTGATACTTGGGTCTTCTCCCTCTTTTATAAAACAATTTAGATCCTAGAATGTGCCTTTTCACAATGGCTTCATTTCCAATTTTCACTGTTATTTGGCAGAGGGGTGCAACGTTACTATTTGTGGAGGTTCCCGGAAGAGCAGGCTTTGCAATGTAGGTTTCAATTTTGCTGGTTTCTTCAGCAGTATTTGTGGTTTTGCTCAATGATCCTCCAGGATCAGCAATGTATTTTGACTCCTCCAGTATTTCTCCCCTGTTATGTGGTGTAGTTTTCTTTTTCTCCTTAATGCTTTTGGGCCTGCTTGCAAACCTATCCACTTTATCCGGCTCAGGTTTACTGTCATCTTTCAAGGACTGACTGGCAGCTGGGTCTGAAAAGGCTTTGTGGTTGCTGCTGGTCATGGCAGCAATGGCATTGCTGTGCATGATCACCGATGAAAACTGGCTGCTGTGCACAATGACCGAGGGTGCAGAGCCACTGTAGCTGATCACAGAGGTGGCATTCTCACTGCCATTACTCAAAGATAAAACAGGTACATCCCCTGCCCGGAGGTCAGAACTGACAGCATTTTCAGTGGAAGAAACTGACACCTCAGTTGAATAAAAGTTATTGTCAAGATCAACTTTCAATGCCTCCTCTCCCCATTTGGTGCCTTCTGCATTTTGAACATTGGCCGAAGTGGGTATGTCCTGACATGCAGATGTTTCCAATGGGATGGCTGGACTGTTGGTCAGGGTGTTTACAGTATCTTGGAAATTCAGCGTGGGTAATTCAGAACTGTGTGGATTCTGAACAACATAGGTACCAGCTGCAGACTCATTCATTTGACTATTCTCTCGTGCATTTTCATAGGAAGAATTTCGATAGCTCTTATAAGGGGCTCTCTTGCATTTCATAGGCAGTAGCCTATAAAGTTTATATGGATAGACACTAGGCTTCAAGCCTCCATTTGCTGTTTTTTTACTGATGGAAAGTCTGTGATCAATGGCATGGAAAGACTTCTGATGATTTTTGAGTATATAGTAGGTCATGAAAGTTTCAAGACAGAAAATGCACTGATACCGTCTTTCTCCTGTATGCCAGATTTCATGCCTTGTCCTGTATTCAGCCAATGCAAATACTTTGTTGCAGTAATGGCAAGGATATGTTCTTCTCCAGGAGTGAACATTTGCATGTCTTCGGAGGCTGGATAAGGTCACGTAACTACGTTTGCACACAACGCAACTATAGAGCATTTGCCCATTCACAAATTTAACCATGTGGTCTGTGTCTGGCAAAGTACTTCCAGTACTAGAAAATTCACCAATCCTATTTTCAGATAATAAAGGTTCTGAACCTGTGAATGAACCTCCATTCTGTCCAATGGTAGGATAGTTTTCTAGAAAGCGTTGGTTTTCTCCAGGAATGGGCATGTGGCTTGACCTCATGCAGATCTGTTCATGCCGATCCAACCTGTTCAGGGTGGTGAACTCTTTGTTGCAATACTTGCACACTAAAGGCTCCTGGGTTGGCTTGTGAAGCTGCATATGGGCACTGAGCAGAGTGCTGCTGTCGAAGGCTTTGGAGCAGCAGCTACAATTGTACACCAGAGGTGGAACCTCTGCTGCTGGCGGCCCGGGAACATCAGAAGATTGATTTTCATCTTCCCTGGAAAAATGGACATCTCCTTCGTTGTTTGGAGATTTCGAACGAGCGAGAACTGCAGCTGGCTGTGGACTTCTTTCTTGACTGACCTCTAAGTTGGATACTGGAGGGGGTGGTATATTTTCTGTTGCTGAGTCAGAATCCTGCGGTATGGAGAACGTCTTCGGCTTTCGGCATGCTTTTGGTTTCGCTGCAAGGGTGTCACCATTTTCTCTCCCTGTGTTCCCAGGTGAACTGCCATCATGTTCACGTACAGGCTGACTTCTGTAAGCCTCAGCTACGGAAGAAACAGCGTATGAGTGCTCGGCGAGTGTCCGGACAGGCTCTACCTCATGGCAGACGTCTGTCCTCTCCAGGCAAAGGCTAGCTGTTCTCATGGAGTCGGAGACCTTTTTGAAACTTGGCCTCAAGTCCAGCGGGGAAAACATGTTATTACTATTTTCTGTTTCGATGATGGAAAATGCATTTGTGATCCTTGGCCCATTAGTGATGGCTGGTTCTTCATGCCTTTTTTCACTTTTTTCTTCTTTGACCACTCCCTTTTCAGTAATACAGAATACATAAGGACCCGGGGAATTGGAGAAGTTGCGATCCGTAAGGTCTTCCAAGAATGATATTCCCAGCTTTTTTCCTGCAGCTGCAAGATCAGTGACTGTTTCCTGTCTTTTGACAACGACTGTGGAACTGTAGATATAATTAAGTATTTCAGTAAACACTTCAGCTTTGAGATCGTCCAGCTCCAGGACGTGGCTGGAAATACAGATTGTGTGGCTCCAGAAGATATTTTTAAAATACAGGCTTGAAGCTGCCAGAACATTGCTGTGGGCTTTAAATTTGGTATCTTCCACAATGATAGTGACATCGCATAAAATGCCCCGAATGCGCTGCTCATTTAAGATGGAGAGCACCGTGTCACTGTGAAAGTCGTCCTTGAGGTCCCTGGAAAGGGACATGACTGTCATCTGAAACGAGAGAAGGGAAATGGTGAGAGACTCTTCCACAGGTGGCTTCTTTATTTCTAGACTATTTTCCACTTCTGTGAAAAACTGTTCTTGCGTATGAAAATTCAGGTTTTTATCTCATTCTGTGGATGCTCCTGAGACTCGAGTCAACATTAGAAGCTAAATCTTTTTCTTGCCCCAGCCTGTTTCTCATACCATTGCTAATAGTTGTTGTCATTGGAAATCCTCCCAGAACTCCTTCTCCTTTTCTCCAAAGTTGGAGCTATATATACATGTCCAAATTTGGAGGGGAGGAAGTTTTTTTTTTTTTTTCCTGAAATATTAAAGGTCTCATCATCACTCAAGGCTGCTGCTTTGAACTACTATTGCTGGGCAATGCCATGGTCCTGCCACAAGCTTCCAGCCTATTTTCAAAGAGAACTCTGATGATCCAGTCATAACCATGAAGCAGGAAAATGGCTTTTTTTTTTTTTTTTTTGAGAAAAAGTATCACTCTGTCATCCTGGCTGGACTGTAGTGGCGTGATCTCCGCTCATTGCAACCTCTGCTCATTGCAACCTCTGCCTCCCAGGCTCAAGCAATTCTCTCACCTCAGCTTCCTGAGTAACTGGGACCACAGGTGTGAGCTACCATGCCCAGCTAATTATTGTATTGTTGGTAGAGATGGGGTTTCACCATGTTGCCCAGGCTATTTTTTTTTTAAAGAGAATTTTCCTTAAGTGGTACCTATATGCAAAGCTATTGCTCACTCAGAGAAGAAACGAGAACTGAAGGAGCTCTTCCTAATTTGCTGCACAGAAGGGTTTCTCTAGAGTTGCAGGGTGTGTGACCAAGTCTGACCACCAGGGGCATCCTGCCTCCCTGTGCTATTGGCCCTGTGGGGACTCATAACGTTCCTTTTTTTATCTCCCCTTTATTACAGAGAAAGTAGACTAGAGCTTTCAAAAAGAACTGTCAGGTACTGAAGGCAAACAAAAAGGAGAAAAAAAGGACATTTCTAAGTCCTTTGACAAAAATGGACAAGAATGAATCTAGTTGCAAGTTCCTGAATTAGCACAACTTCCAAGGGACAGTGGCTCTTGTTCTGGTCTGAGGATCCCATCTCCATTCTCCGTATTTGCTATACTCTCTATATACATCCTATACCATGAGCCTGGGGTGCTGGAGCTTACCGATATTTTAGTGAGGGCAGTGAAAAGCAGCAGCTTTCATACTTCCCACAGTAAGAGATACACAGTACACAGTGACCTAGAACACAAACACAATTAACACTCACCCTTACTAGGTGTGATGTATTCTGTTCTGCTCTAGTATTTTTCTTTTAAAGAATGCTTACAGCAACTAACTAATTTCACTACCCACTAATAGATCACCCAATGCAGTTAAAAGTAAAGCAAAAACAAACAAAAAACCCTCTGGTCGACAGAACGTACTAACGGGCTTTTCATCTAGTCTCTCTGTGCTATTCTGTATTCAGTGACGTCTCCAGAAAGCCTTACAGTTTGATGATACTTATTTAACTCTCAGGGGTAATATTTTCCTAGCACTAAAGTATATCATTTAGCTCATGGCATTTATTCAGTTGGATGGACCAGATGGCCACACAAAGAACCTCTCTTTACCTTTTTGTAAAGCTGTTATTATAAGCTGTGACTATTATGTTATTTAGTGTCCTTTATACAAGGATCCATTTGATAAATTCTTTTATTGTATCCAGTCATAGAAAAAAAAGTACCTTTCTACTAACAAATTCTTCAATTCAGATAATGAGAACACTATATTCACCATGTTTCTGTTTTAATTCTCAGGACAAAGCAGCTCAGAACTAACTTTTATCATTGTTGTAGCTATTCTTGGCCGGGGTTTCTGGTGTGCCTATTGTCATTTTCTTTATTTAACGTTAGTTCTTCTACTCGTGTTTACCCTGTCTTTAATTTTAATCTTCCATGAATCTATTCTAGAAGTATGGGGGATTGTTCCTACAAATAAAACTGGAATGAAATGGAATCTTATGACTTCCTCTGTGCCCCTGAGGGAGCAAGGGTCCCCCCTGAGTGAAGGAGTCTGTCCTTCACTGGGTCACAGTTCAATACTTTGATGATGTTTCCTTTGCCTTCCTTGAGGTCTCTCTGCTCTGGGCCCCTGTAAGATCTCGTCTCCCCGACTCATATATTTTTATCATATTTGGCTTCTCGGAAGCCCACACATTATTTTAGTTCTTCATCAGCCTGACTCGATAGCTTCAGATCTTACAAAACACATGCTATATGATTCAAAAGGTGGCTGAGGCCTATGCTGACATCATCTATTTTGTCTTTCCAATTCAAAACTACTTCATCTTCCAAAACATTCTGCTTCACAGCATCCTGAACCTCTGATTAGGCTCTGCTTCCATTTGGGGAATATAGCATTTCACATCAGGCTAATGAACACTCTAGGGTGTCCTGACTCAGATTTATAATATACAAAGCCCCAATCATTTCTGCAGGATTCTGATTCTTCTCTCAGATTGTTTAACTAGGATGGTTAGCAAGAGGCCAACTCTTAACATGGAATAGTATCTTAGTCATCCTTAACAGAACAACATATACAAAAAGTATCATTAAAAATGTCATTAAAATATTGTCATAACTTTGCAAACTCCAAGCATGACATTTTCTAGGGGGATATCTACCTTCCTGTGGCAGAACACCTTTAAAATTAATAGTTAATAAGTAACACCTTGACTTGTCTTCTTGAGACACACAAGCTTCATCCTTCTAACAACTTTATCCAGCAAATATATTGATATGGTCAGACACAGTACTTGAATGCTACAAACACCCTGGAGATAGGAATGGGAGGAAGACAAGTCTCTGTTCTCAAGGAGCTCAGAGTCTAGGGGAAGAAAAAGAACTGTCAACTAATCATTGGAATCCATGATGGCAGGCCATATACTGGAGATAAGTATAAAATGTTAGAAGAGTAAGAAAAATTATTTACACAGGCCCTGGATTACTTCCATAAATAAAACAGGGGTATAGGAAGAATGTTCTAAGCAGAAGGGACACTACAGGCAAAATAAATTAAAAATGATCAAAGTGGGTACTGTTCTCAGGGACTGAAGAGGGAGTTTGAGTGGTGGCAGAAGTGCTGTGTGCTGCCCAGTCGCCAGCATCCATGGTGGGGCTAGGCACACATATGGCAGGCCTCAGCATGTATCTGTTGAATGAGATGGCCTGGGAAAGAAGGGTCAGGCCAGATCATAAAGGGTCCTAAAGGACTCCCTAAAGTTAAATTTTATATTACAGGAAATAGGGAACATTTAGAGTCATAACGAGATTTGAGCTTTTTTATAAAAAAAATCACACAGCCTGCAATATGTTGAAAGGCTCAGAGGGAGGCAGGCTGCAGGCAGAAGACCAATGGGCCATTGTAGTAGTCCAGGTGAGAAGTAGCCCATCCACCCCAGACAGAGTAAGAGCCTGGGGAAGAACAGATGACTCTACTTTCCAGCTAAGAAAGTGGGATGGGATGGTGGAGATGATGATGGCATTTGAATTCAAAATTTTCTTTAATTCCCTTAATAAGTATTTATTGGCCAGGCACAGTGGCTCACGCCTGTATAATCCCAGCATTTTGGGAGGCTGGGGCAGGTGGATCACCTGAGGTTGGGAGTTCGAGACCAGCCTGACTAACAAGGTGAAACCCCACTTCTACTAAAAAAAAAATACAAAAATTAGTTGGGCATGGTGGCACATGCCTGTAATCCCAGCTATTCAGGAGGCTGAGGCAGGAGAATGGCTTGAACCTGGGAGGCAGAGGTTATGGTGAGCCAAGATCGTGCCACTGCACTCCACACTCTAGCCTGGGCAACAAGAGCAAAACTCTATCTAAAAATATGTGTGTGTCTGTGTGTGTGTAAAACACAATTACTAGGCAGAAGGCATCAGCTAAGTGCTATAGTAAGATAAACATTTAATTAGCCAGGCATGGTGGTGCACACCTGTAGTCCCAACTACTTGGAAGGCTGAGGCAGAACAATTGCTTGAACCCAGGAGGCGGGGGTTGCAGTGAGCCAAGGTTGTGCCGTGCCACTGCACTCAGCCTGGGCAACAGAGTGGACTCTGTCTCAAAAAAAAAGACAAGTGTTCATTCCTTCTTTGAACGGAAGCTTACTGAATACCTATTATATGCTTTGAGCCAGTGTTTCCTAAACTGGCTAGGCATCAAAATCACCTGGAAGGTTTTCAGGGAGTACAGACTTAGAGATTCCACCTCCCCTGCTCCTACTGAGATTCTGGTTTAGAAGAGCTGGGATGAGACCCTGGAATCCATATGTATTTTTATACCTTAATTTCTCTTCTGAATAAGTAATCCATTCATATGATATCAAATTGAAAAGGCACACAAAGTAAACACTGGAAAGTCTCCTTCCCACCTTGTCCCCGAGGTTCATCTTATTTCGGGTAGTTTTTAATCAACTAGCCAGAACCAGTTCAAAGGGCTGATATTAAAACCTGGTGCCATAAAAGAAACAAAAATTCTACCCTCAAAGGTTTACAAGGAGGCAGGGGAACTAAGATACGCTCATGGAACACTGCAAAACAAAGATACCCAGGAAACATACAGGATCAGGCATGCAGGGAAGATGTGGGAGTTCAACAGAGGAAGGGAGGCAGAAGGGAGAGGCTGAGAAACTCCCTGCAGGTGGAGGTGGCATGCACTGACCCTGCTGGTGGAATTGAGCTCTGCTGATATGGACAAGAGGAAAATGGAACTTCAGGCAGAAAGAGGCAGAGTCAGAGTTTCATGCCCTCAAGAAGTTTATAATCTAAGAGTCAATGCAACTGCTTAAAACAAAGAGTCCAAATTTGCAAATGAGACTTGAAAAAACAAACAAACAGTGAAACTTGTTGGAGAAGCAATTTAAAGTTAAGACTCTAGTATCTACCTCTTCAATCTTAACAGTGCCTGCTCCCAAAACCAAGTGTTGTCACAACTGTCTTCAGGGCACAGTTATCCAGTTCACCGGATGATCTCGGAAAGTGCTACGGCTAAAAGCCTATTCCACAGCTCTAAAGTGCAACAAGGAAATGAGTTTTAAATCTGCAGACCAGAGGAGGCCTACTGTAAGCCATGCAGCAAATCCAGTCCCCACAGGTTTTGTTTGACCTATGTGATTTTTAAAACCATGTTTTTGAAAATCTTAGCTAACTTGTTGAAAACTCTAACATAAAAATCAATATAGGTGGCTGGGCGCAGTGGTTCACGTCTGTAATCCCAGCACTTTGGGAGGCTGAGGCGGGTGGATAAGTTGAGGTCAGGAATTTGAGACCAGACTGGCCAACATGGTGAAACCCTGTCTCTATTAAAAATACAAAAATTAGCTGGGCATGGTGGCAGGCACCTGTAGTCCCAGCGACTTGGGAGGCTGAGGCAGGATAACTGTTTGGACCCGGGAGGTGGAAGTTGCAGTGAGCCGAGATTATGCCCTGCACTCCAGCCTGGGCAATAGAGCAAGACTCTGTCTCAAAAAAAAAAAAAAAAAATCAGTATAGATTTTCTAGAATAATAAAAAGACTACAACACTGGGGTTGTAGCCTGTTTGGCAAGAAGGACTTGGCACCAAGTGGCTATGTCCCCAACACACACATGCTGCCTGCCCAAGGATTTATCAAGTGGGCAGCTTTTCTCAGTAATGTGCCCTGCCTGGCCCCTTCGGCAGGTTCAGTTTGTGTGACTGATAAGAACAGCAAGTACAATAACATTGGACCCACAGATCTTAGACATATTTACTTGAAGGATATCCCCAAGACGAAAATTAAGACATTAAAAGAGCTCATGTGGGAGGCAGACAGTCATTTTCACCAAAAACAGTATCTTTGACTTTAAAGTTAAGTTACTTTAAAGTAACCTCCTCCACTACATTTCTTCATAAAGAGTAACTTAAAACAGAAGTCTAAGGAGTTCCTGCCAATGCAAAGCCCACAACAGATTTCAGAAAAAGAAATATAAGTAAGAAGATGGTTTAATTTACATGTAACTTTCTAAAATATTTTCTAAAAAGCAAGTTTTGTGCAATAAATTCACTGAGATGGAATAGATAAGCATAAAAAGGCTAACAAAAATATTCTAGATGTAAAAATTTGGGTGAGTATTTTTAAAAAATAATTTGTAGTTGGATAACTGGCCATCTGACTTTAATGTCACTATTTTCCTGAGTTTGTTTTTAAACAAACTAGAATAGATTGCTTTAACTAGAATAGCTTTTACATTTTAACTAGAATAGCTTTTAAAATATATTTTTTAAAATGCATAGTCCATCTATGTATATAGCCACATGTATGTGCAAATACAAGTATGAATAAACCCATGAACATATATTATACTTAAATACATTTTATATGCACAGATATAGAACTGTGATGAACAGGCTGGGTGCAGTGGCTCGTGCCTATAATCCTAGCACTTTGGGAGGATAAGGCGGGTGGACTGCCTGAATTCAGGAGTTTGAGGCTAACCTGGGCAACATGGTGAAACCCCGTCTCTACTAAAATACAAAACATTGGCTGGGTGTGGTGGCAGGCACCTGTAGTCCCAGCTACTCAGGAGGCTGAAGCAGGAGAATTGCTGGAACCCAAGAGGTGGAGGTTGCGGTGAGCCAAGATTGCCCCACTGCACTCCAGAGCCTGGGCAGCAGAGCGAGACTCCATCTCTTCAAAAAAAAAAAAAAAAAATAGGATGAACACAATTTGGCATCCAAAATAGGATACTTGAGAGAGAAAGGAGGTACAATTAATGGCAGGGAAACAGGTACACATTGAGATTACCTCAAAAAATCAGGATGAATGATCATCCAGTATTTTATATATAAACAAAATCTAAATCTCTATATAAATTATTTTACTTTTATTATTTTTTCTTTTCTGAGACAGGGTCTTGCTTTGTCGCCCAGGCAGGAGTGCCGTTGGATGGCTGTGGCACTCCACATCCACATGAGCTGTCATGGCTCATTACAGCCTTGAACTCCTGGGTTCAAGTGATCCTTCCACCTCAGCTCTCACCCACCCCCCAGCAGTAACTGGGATAACAGGCATGTGCAACCATCCCTAGATAATTTCTAAATTTGTTGTCAGAGATGGTTTGATACCACTATATTGCCCAGGCTGGTGTCAAACTCCTGGGCTCAAGTGATTCTCCCACCTTGGCCTCCCAAAGTGCTTGGATTACAGGCCTGAGCCACCACAGCCAGCCTATATGAATTAAATATAAAATTCTATATTAGAAGTACATTTGTGTAATATTTACAGAAAGTATATTGTACAAATATGTAAAGTACTTTAAGAATTATATAAATGTATGATAAGAACAGCAAGTACAATAACAGACTTTATAGTTAGACTTTATATAAATGCCACCGGGAAATTCTAGTTAATTAGCATATTTAGAATTTTCTGTTTTTGTCTCCTGCTCTGCTTCAGCTTTACGTAATAAAAACGCATACATGTAACGTAAACAGAGGCACTTAAGATACTTTTGATGACTGAAATGAACTTTCTTCACTTGCTTTTTAGAATTTCTTAGCTTTAGAAAAAGAAAATGAATCTATGCTCATGATCAAAGACTAAAACAGCACAGATATGCATTAAGGTAAAAAGCAGGCCAGGCCCGGTGGCTCATGCCTGTAATCCTAGCACTTTGGGAGGCCGAGGCGGCAGATCATGAGGTCAAGAGATTGAGACCATCCTGGCCAACATGGTAAAACCCCGACTCTACTAATAATACAAAAATTAGCTGGGCATGGTGGTACGCACCTATAGTCCCAGCTACTCAGGAAGCTGAGGCAGGAGAATCGCCTGAACCTGGAAGATGGAGGTTGCAGTGAGCCAAGATTGCGCCACTACACTCCAACCTGGTGACTGAGCGAGACTCTGTCTCAAAAAAAAAAAAAAAAAAAGCAGAAGTCTCCTTCTCCATCCCAGCCTCCCCACTCCCCACATCTATACCTCCTCCCCCACCCTACACAAACACACAGCACACACTCTCTTGTCATGGGTTCCTTTTCTTATAACTTTGGGAGACTTCTACATTCTGCCTGAATAAAGCCTTAGGAGAGAAACTGTATTTCCTCTTACGATTATCCTTCTCTCCCAGTCCCTGGTTCCCCTCCCTGGCAATCCTCACTTGTTCTTGTCTCATCTGGGTAGCCTTGCTCCTCTGGAATTTCTAGTTTTTGGTTTTCTATCATTGCAATGTATGGTATGATGCATTTGTTCACATTTATATCTTCCCTATGAGCTCCTTGAGTACAGGGACAATCTGATAATCTTTGTACTCTCTGCACCTGTAGGCATGACAATGCATTGTTGGTGATGTTGACAGTGAGCAGAAAGGAACTGGCCCTGGAAAGCGGCCTTGAGAAAGTGCCTTCGAGTTTTAAGAATGTAGGATTGCTTCACTCTTCTCTCTGCAATGTCTTAAAGATCTACTGATAAAAACACACTTTTAGGAAATTATGACTTGTCAAGTTTTGGTGTAGTATCAAAGAATATCCACAAATAGCTGAAAAGGCTATTTAAAAACTTCCCTTCCAACTACCTATTTGTGAGAAGCTGGATTTCCTTTACACACTTCAACTAAAACAGCATACCAGAGCTGAAGGCAGGAGCAGGGATGAAAATCTAGCTCTATTAAGCCCGACTTTAAAATATTTGCAAAAATGTAAAACCGTACTAGTCCTGTCACTATTTCTTTCTTTTAGAAAATACTTATAAGATGTTATTTTATCATTCAGTTGGATTTATCACAGTCATTTTCCATCAGTTAATAAATATTAGGTTGGTGCAATGAAAACTAACGGCAAAAACTGCAATTACTTTTGCATCAATCTAATAGTTCTTTAAATTCTCATTTAAAACGCTGAATGTGGTAAATATTGATAGAACTCAGATAAACAAAAGCTCTTTGGGTTCCCAATGACTGTAAGAGTATAAGGGAGTCTAGGGACCAAAAAGTTTGAGAACTGCTGTGCTAAGCCCCCCCAAAAGTCAAAACAATTTTAATTAAAAATGTTAATTTTCAAAGAAATTATTTAAAACTTTTACTCAATAAAATAAATATACATAAGCCTAAAAGGACTAAAGAGTGAAACACTAAGCAGAAATCCTCAGGAGATAGCTGGAAAGACCAAGGGATACAGAAACACAGGCACACCCACAGTCATGCAGATATACACACACTCTACACCTGTCTTTAATTTTCCAAGTGTGAGGCAATTACTATTTCTTGAGTTTGAACATGGCTGAAAAACCACGTGGACCAGCAGTCCGCTCCACATCATACCCAGGTGAAAACTGCTCTTTGATTTGCAGGGCTGCTACCTACAATCTGTTTATACAATCAATCTATCATTGCTTCCATCCTTGCCTTCCAAGTCTCAAAGGTTAGCGTGGTCACTGTAATCTATCCTGGATATTGCTTTTAAGTATTGGTTCACTCATTCTGGGAATGAATTTGAAAATAAGGGAAACAATTCTTGGCAATAATCTGACTAACTACTTCCCAGTATTTCTAGCTTAATTAAATCTTCTCTCCCTTCAATTAGTTAAGGCGATTTTACTGAAATGCACAGAAGAAAACTTACAATGATAAGTTTCCATATAAACTCTAATTTTTACAATGCAAAAAAACTCTTGAAAAATCTTTAAGTTGTTAACTAATGTATCTATTATGTAGCTCTTTATTGGGCTTTTTAGTAAAATTCAGCGTATTTTTATTAGTAAATCTTTAAGACATTACAGAGAAGAGAGTGAAGTAAACCTTTTCAGTCTGCATTCTTAGTGAAAACTACAAGTCACTTACTCAAAGCCACTCTCCAGGGCCACACTGAACCCCATTTTTCTAGATCTTCTAATCAGAGGAAAAGGCCAAGAGCCTTCTTGCGAGTTCCTTGGCCACTCAACTCCTCATGTACACAATAACAACTGAATCGACAGAGCAACTTTCTCCTCCCTCTACTGCAAGTCGTCTTCTATAAAAAGAAACTCAGAAATAAAACCTAACTAAAAAAAGAACGCACTGTATTAGGATACTGACCTGGAATCCTGCAAAAGTCAAACCCGCAGTCCATACTGGGCCAGCGCAGGGCCCATATCAAAGTGAAATCTGCTGCGCGGGTCTGTTATTCCCTGCAGAAAGTTTTCTGACAGAGGACATTTTGCTTCAGTGAGCTGGCTGCACCAACCCACACACATCTTTGCAGTATATTTTCTCATAGTCATGTTGGGTGACTACGTCAGACC
Organism: Callithrix jacchus; assembly: GCF_049354715.1. Lineage (NCBI taxonomy): Eukaryota > Metazoa > Chordata > Mammalia > Primates > Cebidae > Callithrix > Callithrix jacchus. Next base: position 43,048,255 of record NC_133518.1, read on the forward strand.
TCCTCACGTGACGGGGTGTTAGAAACACATGCATCAGATCTCGAAAACAGATTACAAAACAGAAGCCCTTTATAGAGCTGAGCTGTGTCTAGGAAAAGGAAAATCCTTTTGATTTTGCCTTCTAAATGCGGCCTGAAACGCGCACAGAAAAGCTACGTTTATCAGACTTTGTTGCACTTAAGCTATCAGATTCAAGAAGGCACAATGTGACAGGGAAGCTTATTTTTTCATTGAAATTCAGGCTGTTCTAAAGGCCACCATCGGGAAGCTGCTGGAGTGCACTCAGCAGAGAGGGAGGCCAGCTTGGACAGCCTCACCTAGTATCTGGAGAAGGTAAACATTAGGGGCCTGGACTTGTAGTTGCGTGCACATAGGATTGTGAGAACGAGTATTGTCAGATTCATGAATGATGCAATGGGCGCAGTTAAATATCTTAGGTTGCTTGTTTGGAGAGATGAAAGGGGGGAAGGTCCTGGGTTTCTTTTTTCTTTTTTTGAAATGCGGCAGTGTTTCAGGGTAGCTCGTGCACCTTGGGTTCATCTCAGGATCAAGCTTGCCTGGGCACCTGCTTGCTTAAGAAATCTGGCAAACAGGCTTTGTGAATCTCTCTGAAGCCTCTGAGTGCTGTGTCTCCATTTCTTGTTTTACCCCAATTCCACGGACACTCAGAGTCCCAAAATGTATTAATAGAAGGTATTTTTAAATCTGAATGCTGTGAGGAATGCTGTGTCCCGGAGTTCCCCATAACAGGGGCCCTGTCCCCTGAAAATTTTTATTTTAGGGGTGAACTTACCATCAAGAGTTGGTTTCAAAGGTCAACCATCATTTCCTTGTGACCCCAAAGGACTAGCTGATTGAATGGAAGGTGGCTCTGTGCCTCTCAGTTGACTGCTACCTTTCGGGGAGGGCAAAGCGAAGAGCCGTTTACATTCTGGCTCCTGAACAAGAGTGAACCTACAGCTAGTCACAAGGATGAGTTGTCCTAAAATGAACGAAGCACCAGCTGCTGCTCTGGTGTTAAATAATCTAAATCCGCCTTCCCCACTGCACTGCCGCTCCCCACCCCCGGCCCCTCTGCACCTCGGATTTCTGGGGACTCCTGCAAGACAGTGAATCACAGTTTACACTGGTACTTCCTGGATGAACCAGAAACTGGGGTGAGGAGTGACTGAGATGACATGCCCGAAAAGCACCAAGTGTGGTCTGTGGCACCTAGGAGAGAGTTCAAGAAATGTCAGCTGGAATTAGCTTGAGAACTGACTGCATTCTTCCTAGCTGGTGGCTGTGGAGAGAACTGCTCATGCGGCTTTCCCTTCATGCAGTATGTAGGGTGATATATATATATATTTTACATATTATATATATATTATATATGTATTTTATATAATAGAAACAAAGTCTTGCTTTGTCGAAGGCTGGAGTGCAGTGATGTGATCTCAGCTCACTGCAACCTCTGCCTCAGCCTCTGGAGTAGCTGGGATTACAGGCAACCACCACCACACCTGGCTACTTTTTATATTTTCAGTAGAGATGGGGTTTCACCATCTTGGCCAGGCTGGTCTTTAACTCCTGACCTCGTGATCCACCAACCTCAGCCGGGTGAACTTTAAAAACACAAACAAGGCCAGGCATGGTGGCTCACGCCTGTAATCCCAGCACTTTGGAAGGCTGAGGCAGGTGGATCACCTGAGGTCGGGAGTTCAAGACCAGCCTGACCAACATGGCAAAACGCTGTCTCTACTAAATACAAAAAAAATTAGCTGGGCATAGTGGTATGTTCCTGTAATCACAGCTACTTGGGAAGCTGAGGCAGGAGAATCACTGGAACCCGGGAGGGCGGAGGGCACTCCAGCCTGGGCGAGAAAAGCTCAGTCTCCAAAAAAAAAAAAAACCCACCACAAATGAGATCAAGTCAAGCCCTGCTCAAAGCCCTTCCGAGGCCTTCCCCTGATCTTAGGATAAAATCAGATCCTTCCTGGTGGCTGGCAAGGCCCTGCGCTGTCCGCTCTCCAGACTCCCTTGTTCCTTCCCACTGCACTCCTCCCGCTGCCTTTGCTCAGGCACACAGGCTCCCCGGCTGACTCTACCTGCTCAGTCTCTTCCGGCCCTGGGGCTTTTGACCCACATGGTTCAGGCACTGCCCATGGCTGGCTGAGACTTGTGCTTCAGGCCCAGCTCAAATGCCTCCTCGGAGGGACCACTCCATCTCTCTATCTGCTGCCCCTTTGGCTTGCCCTCACATCACCTTGTTTATTTCTTCATACTGCTTACCTCAGCCTGCAATTATCACCTGTCCTTGCCTGCTTGTTTACTGTCCACACTGCCCGCCAGAAAGTAAGCTCCAGGAGGAGCTGCTTATCTAGGCTGCTCACTGTTCACTGCTGTATCTCTAGGCCGCAGCACATGGCGGGGGCACACAGTAAATGTCTGGCGAGTAAGTGACATGACCACGCATACGAAACACAATCCAGGCTCACCCTGACTAAAAACGGCAACCTGCCACTGTCCCCTGCATTCACGATCCCTCAAAAAGCAACCACCTTTCCCTGCACTCACAATTCCCAGAAAAGCAACCTGCCTCTGCCCTCTGCACTCACAATCCCTCTTGCCCTACTCTGCTTTTTAGATTTTCCATGGCACTCAACATTCCAATATACAAAGTGGACTTACTTATTTATTGTTTATCTGCTTGCTAAAATTTAAGCACCACAAGAGTAGCAATCTTTGATTTTCTTCAGTGACATATCTTAAGTACCTAGAAGAGTGCCTGACAGAGAGGAGGCCCTTGGTATTCATTTAAAAAATGAACAATATGTACTATAAAACATATATGTTTGTAAATCAACATTACATGAGGATGGTCACCATAAATATTGCCAATTACAATTTTCATCTGGCTGAATTCTCCAGAATTGAATAAAATTGCTTTTATCAGATACATTTCAAGTTGTAAAGCACTTATCATATTAATTCATTTAATCACCTCCACGATCCTGTGGAGGCTGGCACATAAAAATGGAAATGCTAGTATGCACACACAGGAGTCAATGAATTAGCAGTTAGTGCTCAGTATGGAAGCTGGTATTATTAATATGCCCATAGTACAGATACGGTAACTGAGCCCAGAGAAGTGACTTGCTTATGGCAGAGCCTATAATTTCTGATGGAGGAACAGTGTCTTGGCTACTGCACTCTGCTGCCTCACATGTATGTGCACGCACATAGTAGTAATTAAGTCAGAGCAGATGACTTGTTCTATATGGCACAAAAGGGCCCAGCAGTGAGCCCAAATCACAGTCTTGTTATACAAGACCCCCACAGAAGAAGCTGGCAGCTGGAAAAGACCCAGAATGGGATTCAAGAGGTTGGGCAGTTGGGGGCAGCCAGCCTGAGTCACATGCCAAGAAATCACAGAGAGAATGAGGAATATGCCAGAGAGGTCTCCAGCAGGGCAGACAAGGATGGCAGTTTAGCCAAGCAGCCCCTTGATCCCAGGTGGCAGTTGCCAGGATGATCTGAGCATTGCTGGGTGATAGGCCTTGGACCCGGGATCCCTCACAGCTGGCCAGGTATACAACAGCTGTCCAGGAGGCATTTTCAAGGTGCTGCCTGACATGTAATCAATCTGTATCTGTCCTACAGCCCAGAAAACACTGGCACAGCCAGGACTTGCTAATCTAAAGTGAATGCCTCAGGAAGAAGGGTTTTCATTTGCCTCCCCTCCCAGCACGAGTATGTAGGTTTACTCTCATTACAGGCCTGTGATAATGCAGGCCCCAGGGATGATGAAGCTAATGCTGGGGACCTGCCAGTCAGGGTGCAGCATGAGACTGGTGGGTGTGAAGCCTCAGGGGAGCACTGGGGGAAGACAGTCTCCAAGGGCAGAGCTGGCTTCTGGCGTGAGCCTCCTCCATGATGGAGGGAAGAGTCTCCCGGCCAATATGGAACTGAGAGCAGTCAGTAAGGCTTGTCAAAACACTGAATCCAAATCTCAGCTGCCTTACCAAGGCTTCTAAGGTCTCCTGTGATCTGACCTCCTTTCCTGCCACTCTAACCCACACTAGCCTCTTTCTGTTCCTTGAGTGTGCCTGGGGCTTTCCCACCCCAGAGCCTTTGCACATGTTGCTTCTGCAGCTTGGAATGCCCTTCTAGCCTGGGCAGCCCACGCTCACCTCCATCCACCACCCACTTCTCTCCTCCCATCTGGTTCCTCTGTTATGTATTTTTTTAGCATACTTCTCTTTCATGGTACTTATTAAGATTGTAATTAAAAGTTACTTGACAAGTCTGTGTTTTTACTACAGAGTAAAAATTCTATGAGGACTGAGACTGTTGACCAGTTTTCGTGGCACTCTGTACTGCAACTGCCACATAATAATTGTTAATAAACCTTTACTTAATGAATGCAAAAACAGAAAGCACCCAAAAGCTAGCTTTATAAAGCCCATCATGCCTGGCACTGTCACCAAGCTTTCCAGACCCAGTGTCAGGTCACCACGAACTGCCCTGCTATTTCCCACCTATGCTAATGGAGAAAAAGACATTTGTTTGTCATAAAAAAAAAAAGTCAAGGAGGTTGTTCTGACATGAAAAAGGAGAAAGAACCCATCCCACACACAAATCAACACTGCTGGCCTCAAGCTGAGCCGCATAAGATAAAACAGAGCTGTCCACTGCCCACAAAGCTATTACAGCACAAACAAGTTAAAACACTGAGCCACAGCTCTGAAACACTGAAAAACTGCTTACTATCACTGTTTTGGCCCAAAGGAAGAAAAACAGCAATCTTTCAAGCATGACTGACATGCTTTGTTCAAAGTCCAGGAATTTGGTCTTTGTCTCGAGTACTTGGGCTGAATTGGCAACAAACGCTTTAAAATTTAACACTAAAAATGTAAAGGTGGCAACATGGGGGTGTTGTGTAAGGCCTTGGTGCCAGGTGTTTGTAAAGGACTTAGCTTCCATGTGACATCTTCCCTTCCCATACTCTGGCAGCTTTCCATACTGTAGCCACCAATCACTTCCTTCTGGCGTCTGCTCCCTCACCCGGCCTCCTCTGTGAGAGCTAATCTGGAGACGGTGCTGGGTCTGTGGCCTGCTGCTGGGTCATGAAATGTAGATGCTCTGCGTCCCAGCACACCAGTATATAAGCCTCGTCCTCCATCAGGCAACCAACAGTAGATGGAAAAGGCACGGTTGTGTGTGCTTATAACAGTGGTTCTCAGCAGAACTATGCATATCAGACTTACATGGGGGACCGCAAAAAGAATTTGAGATCGGTGATATCATGACACTGAGCCAGGGTCTGGGAGACAGGGTCTGGATGGGTGTCCTTTTGCATCCTGCTGAAAATTACTGAGATATGTAATATGTGCAACCTGGCCCATGACTTCTGACTACACTATGAAGAAACCACTTACCATGTCTCCTGCTTCTGCTGGAGCCCCTCTGGGCAGCCTGAGAACTGCTTTAAAGTGACATCCCCATACCCTTAACAAGTTCATCAATGTCTTGTGACTTATCATTTGACAGGAGGAAGTCACCTACATATGTCATCAAAGCTGTGTCCCGACACCTAACAAGCACATATGTGCTGTGTGTGCTCAGTACCATTACATACTGCATTTAGATCATTCCATTTAGGCCTCACAGCAATCTTTCTCATTTCCCAAGTGAGAAAAGCGAGGTTCAGAGAGGCTGTGGAACTCAGCCAAGATCGTTTAGCTAGTGAGTGGCAGAAGTGGGATTCAAACCCAGGCAGCGTACTCAAAAACCACACTTTCCATTTCAGGTTCAGGAGCACCAAAGCATCAAGAACTTAGCTTGTCCATGTTTTTGGTTTCACTTAGTGACCAAACTCTCAAAGGCTCATAAGGCAACACCCTAGCCTACTGACCAGTGTGCATCTGGCAAAATGTATCCGGGCCTGGAGCAGAACTGCCATGTGTGGGGTACATGCCTGTGGGAGGCCGAGAGGCAGCCCAGGCCCTGCTTGGCCGGGCATGTCCCTCTGTGCAGGGCAGTAGTCCCTGCCAGAAAGGGGCTATTTTCCACTATGCACAAAGATGCCATATGGGACCACCAGGTGGCCCTGAGGTGAACATTTAAGGTAAATTCAGTATTTTCCATAAATTCTACTTTCAATTCATTTTCTTAAAAAATGTGAACTTCAAATTAATATATGGCACTTATATGACTTATTTTGATTTTGATCTACTCCCATTTCAAGATAATAATGGGTGTATACATACATACGATGGGGGCAAAGAAAAGGAATGGTGGGGAGATTAAAGTTGCTGAACTAAAAGAGCTAAGAGTCTCCCAAAGCACTGTTACAGTCTATTCTTAAAACAGGGCTGTACGATACTTTAGGGTAAGGTACACCACGTCCAGTCTGGTACAGTGGCTCAAAGTCTGAACTTTGGTGTCTGGGGGACCTGGCTCTGTCACATCAGGTTGTGACCCTGCGCAAATTTTAAAAACTCTTTGCATCTCAGTTTCTTCCTCTGCAAAATGGAGCTAATAATAGAAAATACTAGGGTTAACATGAGGACTAAGTGACAGTACCTTTAAAGTGTTTGGCATACTATCTGGCACAAAAATCAAGCTTCATAAACATTAGCTATTATTATTACCAATTAATTATTAGTCAAAACTGTCAGCAGTAGCAAGTATTAGCTAAGCCTTGTCCCCAGACCCCAAATGAGGGAATGTGAAGTTCCTCAATGACAGGGACACATGTCCTACTTCACTGTGTGCCCAGAGTTCCCACCCACTTCACAGGCTCAGTAACCTGTAGGGGCTCAATAACTAATTATTCTTTCTTAATTCAGAGAGCAGTTACATCTGAGCTTTGGCACCCCAATGCACACACACGTGCATTTAATTACAATTGTCATTTAAATAATTTTTCTTTAGTTGCATTATTAGCACCTCTTCTAAGCAAATGGAAAAAGGAATCATTTTTTCTTTTTTTTTAGTGACAGGGTCTCACTCTGCCACCCAGGCTGGAGTGCAGTAGCTTGATCACTGCTCACTGCAGCCTCGAACTCCTAGGCTCAAGTGAGCCTCCCACTTCAGCTCCTGAGTAGTCAGGACCACAGGTGCCCGCTAACATGCCCGGCTAATTTTTTTTATTTCTTTGTAGAGACAGGGTCTTGCCATGTTGCCTAGACTTGTCTTGAACTCCTAGGCACAAGTGATCCTCCTGCTTTGGCCTCCCAAAGTGCTGGGATTACAGGTGTGAGCCACCACACCAAGCTGGCAATAACCATTTAAATAAAAACTTTCAAGTTCACTGTTTATTAGCTATCTGATGAAAAGCTTGGTAGAAAGAAGCGTGTTTCAGATAAATACTTAGATCATCAATAAATTTCCATTATGTGCACTTATCCTCTTAAATCTGAAGGCGCTCAAATTCGGCTATAAACTGATGAATAAAAACAAAGCTAGGGTCTTATGTTTTGGATAGTGACATCCTTTCACCTTCCTAAAGAAGCCTCTCCTGCATTCGGCCTCATTACCTCCAATCTCTTTACAGACCTGACAAACCACATCTGCTCCCTTCTCTTCAGACAAAGGGGATTTTTAATAAAGCATCCGTTTGGTTACAATTTATTTTAGAGAATATTTTGATATTTTGGGTTTTTGATTTTAGAATCTGTTTAAGTCTCAGTTTAATGGATTCATTGGTTTGTATTTTATTCAGTAAAAAAATAATTAAAAATTTGGGTTCACTTTGGAAACTGTCATGTTTATGTGCTTTATTTTAGATTTTGGTTCGAGCTTCCTTGAAGTCCTGATTAAATTATTGGGAAATCTCAGATGTAGTCAATAGTTCCAAGCTTTCCTCTCTTGTCCTGTTGGGCATCCTTTTTCTTCCAGTATAGTGAGTTATCTTTATCTTCGTTTGGCTGTGCCACTCACTAGCTAAACGAGTATAGTGAGTTGTCTTTATCTTCAGAAGTACAGCCCTGCTTACCCACTCCTGGGTTTAAATTCCAGTTCCACTAACTTGCTAGCTGTAAGCACATGTACAAGTTAATTAACATCTCTACACCTGGTTTTTTAAAAAAAATCTATAAAGTGGACACAGCAGTGCTTCTGATGAGGATTAAATGAGATAATACAGATAAAATGTAGTATCTCATTCTATTGCTTTTTACTCTCATAATTTTCCATGAAAATCCCAGAAATGAAAACCTATAACCACAGCTTTTGTTCTCTAGTCCATCTCATTACCATACTAGCAACCAATTAAATGCTCGACAGTTGAAAGGTATTGGAAGGAGGGGTCAGTTTGTTAGTGGGGATTTCCCTAGTGCTGAAGTGGAGAGTTGAGTGACCTGGAGAGATTCAGGCTGTAACAGCTTCCTCTAAGTCCAGGCAAGATCAGCTCTGCAGGCTGCCGTATGGTCAGGAGCTGAGGGGCTCAGGCCAGGCTGACCCCAAAAGAAGGGAAGCGAGAGAGGACTCAAGATGGCGCTGTGAGAACAACCCAGGATTGGAGCTCTCGTTGAATCCGCAAATGGTGAGTCGGAGCTGCATTTCCAGACTGATCTTTGTTGCCCACAGAACGGGGAAACTCCCAAGTATAAAAAAGACATGGGACGCCAGGCAGTAGGTCTGCCTGGCGAAGCCGGCAGCCGGGGCGGCGGCGGCCGGCCCTACCCAGCAATCCCCACAGGGCGCGCTTGTCCGGGTGCCCTGTTGAACCGGCAACCTGAGACTTGAGAGGGCTGGACTTGAGACTGAATGAGACTTGGACAGTAGGCCAGCCCAGGGGATTGCAGGGACAGAAAGTTTGGGACACCCAGTGGGACGAACAAAACCGCGATTTCAAACTATCCCGAGCAGACGGTCCGAGACGCTCTGTGGGGGAGGGGTGTCCACCACTATAGAGGCAACCCGCCCAAACTGAGATACACGCCCACTGCTGATGCAGCCAGCCGTTGCCAAGGCAACCCGTCCCTACTGAGATACACGCCGACTGCTGACGCACCCTGCCGTTGCTGAGGCAACACACTACAACGAAGAGACTCCGCCGCAGGGCGTGGCAGAGACCACAGCAGAGCCTACAGGAAAAGGGCGAATCACACAACAGCAGGGCGGAGACTCGGCAGCCAAACAGTGGCTAGTCTGCCTTCTAGCTGGGCAGGACACCTCAGCGGACATCCAAAAATAAAGCCCGAACCCCCCAACACAGAGCATTTGAGAAAAAAAGCGTTTTTTTTTTTTAATGAGCTCTGTTGCAGCAGAATCAAACATAGCAGCCTAACAGCCCTGAATGAACAACAGAGCTCACAGCTCAGCAATTGAGCTCCTATAAAGTATAGACTGTCTCCTCAAGCAGCTCCCTGACCCCTCTATATCTAAAAGACTGACATTTGGCAGGCATCATCCTGGGACAAAGATAGCAAAAAAAGAAACGGGTAGCATCCCTCACTGCGCCACAGCTGCTAGAGGTACACCCCAGACAAGCAGGGCCTGGAGTGGACCTCAGCAGTCGTACAGCGAAGGGGCTAGGCTGGTAGAAGGAAAACCAAGTAACAGAAATACTTCATCATCAACAATCTGGGTGTCCACTCAGAGACCCAATCGAAAAGTCAGCAACTACGCAGATGACAAGCGGATAAACCCACAAAGATGGGAAGAAACCAGCGAAAAAAGGAGGAAACACCTGAAACCAGAACACCTCGCCTCCTAGAAAGGACTAAAACTCCTCACAAGCAAGGGAGCAAAGATGGACGGAGAATGACTGTGACGAAATGACGGAATTAGACTTCAGAAGGTGGATAATGAGAAACTTTTGTGAGCTAAAAGAACATGTATTAAATCAATGCAAAGAAACTAAGGAACTTAAAAAAAGATATGAGGAAATGATAACAAGAATGGATAACTTAGAGAGGAATATGAATGAATTAAAGGAGCTGAAAAACACAATGCGAGAACTTCGCGAAGCATGTACAAGTTTCAATAGCCGAATTGACCAAGCAGAAGAAAGAATATCTGAAGTCGAAGACCAACTCAATGAAATAAAACGAGAAACCAAGATTAGAGAAAAAAGCGCAAAAAGGAATGAACAAAGTCTCCAAGAAATGTGGGACTATGTGAAAAGACCTAATCTACGTTTGATAGGTGTACCAGAATGTGACAAAGAGAATGAATCCAAGCTGGAAAATACTCTTCAAGACATCATCCAGGAAAACTTCCCCCACCTAGCAAGACAGGCCAACACTCAAATGCAGGAAATACAGAGAACACCACAAAGATATTCCGCAAGAAGGGCAACCCCAAGGCACATAATCGTCAGATTCAACAAGGTTGAAATAAAGGAGAAAATACTAAGGGCAGCCAGAGAGAAAGGTCGAGTTACCCACAAAGGGAAGCCCATCAGACTCACAGCAGATCTCTCGGCAGAAACACTACAAGCCAGAAGAGAGTGGGGGCCAATATTCAACATTCTTAAAGAAAAGAACTTTCAACCCAGAATTTCATATCCAGCCAAACTGAGCTTCAGAAGTGAAGGAAGAATAAAATCCTTTGCGAACAAGCAAGTACTCAGAGATTTTGTTACCACCAGGCCAGCTTTACAAGAGCTCCTAAAAGAGGCACTACACATAGAAAGGAACAACCAGTACCAGCCATTCCAAAATCACACTAAAAGTTAAAGAGCATCAACATAATGAAGATTCTACAACAACTAACGGGCAAAACAGCCACTTAGCATCAAAATGGCAGTATCAAATTCACACATAACAATATTAACCCTAAATGTAAATGGACTAAATGCACCAATCAAAAGACACAGACTGGCAAATTGGATAAAAATCCAAAACCCGTCAGTGTGCTGTATCCAGGAAACCCATCTCACATGCAAGGATACACAAAGGCTCAAAATAAAGGGATGGAGGACGATTTACCAAGCAAATGGAGAGCAAAAAAAAGCAGGAGTTGCAATTCTCGTCTCTGATAAAATAGACTTTAAAGCAACAAAGATCAAAAGAGACAAAGAAGGCCATTACATAATGGTAAAAGGATCGATACAACAAGAAGAGCTAACGATCCTAAACATATATGGACCCAATGCAGGAGCACCCAGATACATAAGGCAAGTTCCTAATGACTTGCAAAGAGACTTAGACTCCCACACAATAATAGTGGGAGACTTTAACACTCCACTGTCAATATTAGACAGATCAACCAGACAGAAAATCAACAAGGATATCCAGGGCTTGAACTCAGACCTGGAGCAAGCAAACCTGATAGACATTTACAGAACCCTCCACCCCAAATCCACAGAATATACATTCTTCTTAGCACCACATCACACCTACTCAAAAATTGACCACATAATTGGAAGTAAAGCACTGCTCAACAAATGCAAAACAACTGAAATCATAACAAGCAGCCTCTCAGACCATAGTGCAATCAAGTTACAACTCAGAATACAGAAACCAACCCAGAACCGCACAGCTTCATGGAAACTGAACAACTGGCTCTTGAATGTTGACTGGGTAAACAATGAAATGAAGACAGAAATAAAGAAGTTCTTCGAAACCAATGAGAACGAAGACACAACATGCCAGAACCTCTGGGACACATTTAAAGCAGTCTCTAGAGGAAAGTATATAGCAATAAGTGCCCATATGAGGAGAATGGAGAGATCCAAAATTGACACCCTATCGTCAAAATTGAAAGAGCTAGAGGAGCAAGATCAAGAAAACTCAAAACCCAGCAGAAGACAAGAAATAACTAAGATCAGAGCTGAACTGAAGGAGATTGAGACACGAAAAACCCTTCAAAAAATCAATAAAGCCAAGAGCTGGTTTTTTGAAAAGATCAACAAAATAGACAGACCACTAGCCAGATTGATTAAAAAGAAAAGAGAGAACAACCAAATAGATGCAATAAAAAATGATAAAGGGGAAATCACCACAGATTCCACAGAAATTCAAACCATCATCAGAGAATATTACAAACAACTCTATGCACATAAACTAGTAAACCTGGAAGAAATGGATAAATTCCTGGACTCCTGTGTTCTCCCAAGCCTAAACCAGGAGGAAGCTGAAACTATGAATAGACCAATAACAAGGTCAGAAGTCGAGGCAGCAATTAAGAGCCTACCACACAGAAAAAGCCCAGGTCCAGACGGGTTCACAGCCGAATTCTACCAGACACACAAAGAGGAGCTGGTACCATTCCTTCTAAAACTATTTCAAACAATCCAAAAAGAGGGAATACTTCCCAAATCATTTTACGAGACCAACATCATCCTGATACCAAAACCCGGCAGAGACCCAACAAGAAAAGAAAACTTCAGGCCAATATCCATGATGAACATAGATGCAAAAATCTTCAATAAAATATTGGCAAGCCGATTGCAACAGCAAATCAAAAAACTTATTCACCATGATCAAGTAGGATTCATCCCGGGGATGCAAGGCTGGTTCAACATACGCAAGTCTATCAACGTAATTCACCACATAAACAGAACCAAAAACAAAAACCACATGATTATCTCAATTGACGCAGAGAAGGCATTTGACAAAATACCACAGCCCTTTATGCTAAAAACCCTCAATAAACTCGGTATCGATGGAACGTATCTCAAAGTAATAAAAGCTATTTATGACAAACCAACAGCCAATATCATACTGAATGGGCAAAAACTGGAAGCATTCCCTTTGAAATCTGGCACTAGACAAGGATGCTCTCTTTCACCACTCCTATTCAATATAGTTCTGGAAGTTCTAGCCAGAGCAATCAGGCAAGAAAAAGAAATAAAGGGTATTCAAATAGGAAAGGTGGAAGCCAAATTGTCTCTATTTGCAGATGACATGATAGTATACCTAGAAGACCCCATCGCCTCAGCCCAAAAACTCCTGAAACTGATAAGCAACTTCAGCAAAGTCTCAGGATATAAAATCAATGTGCAAAAATCACAAGCATTCGTCTACACCAATAACAGACTTAAAGAAAGCCAAATCAAGAACGAACTGCCATTCACAATCGCTACAAAAAGAATAAAATACCTTGGAATACAACTCACAAGGAACATAAGGGACCTCTTCAAGGAGAACTACAAACCACTGCTCAACGAAATCAGAGAGGACACAAACAGATGGAGAAACATTCCATGTTCATGGTTAGGAAGAATTAATATCGTGAAAATGGCTATACTGCCCAAAGTAATTTACAGAATCAACGCTATCCCCATCAAGCTACCATTGACTTTCTTCACAGAAATGGAAAAAACCACCATGAACTTCATATGGAACCAAAAGAGAGCCCGCATAGCCAAGTCAATTCTAAGCAAAAAGAACACAGCGGGGGGTATCACACTACCGGATTTCAAATTATACTACAAGGCTACAGTAATCAAAACAGCATGGTACTGGTACCAAAACAGAGATATAGACCAATGGAACAAAACAGAGGCACCAGAGGCAACACAACATATCTACAACTATACAATCTTTGATAAACCTGACAAAAACAAGCAAGGGGGAAAGGATTCCCTGTTTAACAAATGGTGTTGGGAAAACTGGCTAGCCATGTGCAGAAAGCAGAAACTGGACCCCTTCCTGACACCTCACACTAAAATTAACTCCAGATGGATTAAAGACTTAAACATAAGACCTGGCACCATAAAAACCCTAGAAGGAAATCTAGGCAAAACTATCCAGGACATAGGAGTAGGCAAGGACTTCATGAACAAAACACCAAAAGCATTGGCAACAAAAGCCAAAATAGACAAATGGGACCTAATGAAACTCCACAGCTTCTGCACTGCAAAAGAAACAGTCACTAGAGTGGATCGGCAACCAACAGAATGGGAAAAAATTTTTGCAGTTTACCCATCTGACAAAGGGCTGATATCCAGAATTTACAAAGAACTCAAACGGATTTACAGGAAAAAACCAAACAAGCCCATTCAAAAGTGGGCAAAGGATATGAACAGACACTTTACGAAAGAAGACATATATGAGGCCAACAATCATATGAAAAAATGCTCATCGTCACTGGTCATCAGAGAGATGCAAATCAAAACCACACTGAGATACCATCTCACGCCAGTTAGAATGGCAATCATTAAAAAAATCTGGAGACAACAGATGCTGGAGAGGATGTGGAGAAAAAGGAACACTTTTACACTGTTGGTGGGAGTGTAAATTAGTTCAACCATTGTGGAAGACAGTGTGGCGATTCCTCAAGGCCTTAGAAATAGAAATTCCATTTGACCCAGCAATCCCATTACTGGGTATATATCCAAAAGACTATAAATCATTCTACTATAAGGACACATGTACACGAATGTTCACTGCAGCACTGTTTACAATAGCAAAGACCTGGAATCAACCCAAATGCCCATTGATAATAGACTGGATTGGAAAAATGTGGCACATATACACCATGGAATATTATGCAGCAATCAGAAATGATGAGTTCGTGTTGTTTGTAGGGACATGGATGAATCTGGAAAACGTCATCCTCAGCAAACTGACACAAGAACAGAAAATGAAACACCGCATATTCTCACTCATAGGTGGGTGATGAAAAATGAGAACACACGGACACAGAAAGGGGAGTACTAAACACTGGGGTCTATTGGGGGGAAAAGGGGAGGACCAGTGGGAGGGGGAGGTGGGGAGGGATAGCCTGGGGAGAAATGCCAAATGTGAGTGAAGGGGAGAAGGAAAGAAAAGCACACTGCCATGTGTGTTCCTACGCAACTGTCTTACATGCTCTGCTCATGTACCCCAAAACCTAAAATCCAATAAAAAATTAAAAAAAAAAAAAAAAAAAAGAAGGGAAGCCAGGGGAAAAGTCCTGTGGAAGGTAAATGCAAAACCAAATTTTCAACAAAATAAGGGACTACAGGTAACATAGTAAGAGTTCATATATTAAGGCCTTGGGAGATTATGCTAATATTTTTGGTACAGTGCAAAAAAAATTTTTTTATACTTTCAAAGTATTGTATAAAAAAAGTATTTTTATAATACTTTCAAAGAATAGATACATGCATCACGATGTAATATTGTGATAAATATAGTCAACATTTTGTGTTAACAGATACAAAATTAAGTGACTATATTGTTTTGGGGAGCCCTGCATGCTCATTAAGGATATGGCACCTGCACAGCCCCACTGTGAAGAATAAACAGAGAAGAGGTTAAGGGTTCAAACAACCAGTGGGGAGCTTCTACCCCACTAAGGGCTTTCTATAGGCCCACACGTTACCCTTTCCTGTCTAGGTGAAGAGACTGAGCAAATTTGCCTGCAAAGCATCACTTAACCCTGAGTTAGGTGATTCTCTAGTTTCTTCACACATAGAAAGATCACGGCAGCCAGCTTCACCAGAGTGTGAGGAGACTGGGCTGAGAAGGCCAAAGAATTTCAGCACAGGAGCACTCTGTTCCTGCACAGCTTCATCCTGGTCCATCCTCACCTCAGTGGTGAGGGGCTTTTAAAGCACAGTAAAGTGACTTACGCTGTGAGAGGCAATGAGTGCCAGGCAAGGAGAGGAGGCAGGGCAGAGGGGTGTCCTGGCCCAAGAGGTGGGCGGATGCAGGAGGAGAAAGGCCAGAGAGAAAGGGGCACGGGGCTCCCCATACCCAGCAGGCCTCTGCTGTCCTCAGTGCTTCAGTACACTCCTGGAAAGGCCTGGCTTTTTCTGTATTGCTGATCCTGCCCATTCTGCTCGTTCAGGTGTTGTGGGCTTAATAACAAGGTTAGTCATAAAAGTGCGCAGGCAGTCCCTCTTCAAACATGATTCCTTGGGCAGAGCGCCTCCCCAGCAGCAGCGTTTTCAGGGTTTTGTTCTGGGGTTCCTTTACATTTGATGACCACAGCTCATCTCCAATGCACAGTGCTGTGTCCACAGATGGTGCTGAGACCAGACAAAGAAATGCTCCTGAGTCCTAAGCAGCCAGTCATCCAGCCCCCAGACCTTTCTCAAAATGGGCAGATGAGTGAGCATCACTTCACTATGACCAGAACTTGAGGCGCTATAGATAACAAAAAGCTGAGGGCAAGATGCTTAGTGGAACATGCACTCTGACTCATTCTTATGGATTTTAGCGATTCTTCAGATGGGGAGTGGTGTCGGGGCTCAGGATGGCTCCAGCCAGTGTGTGCATCTCCTTGTTAAAGAACTCCCCACCAGGGAGGCAACAACTGAGGGGCCCCCTCAACTATAGCCTATAGTTCAGGACAGTGATGAATGTGACAATAAGGCATGACTATATTCTTGCTCACCTCCACAGAGCAGAAGATCATTCTTTTTCCCCAAAATCTTATTTTGAGATCAGTGCTGTTATACTTAGAAAAGATTTTTCAATCTATTAGAATAATAATAATAAAAAAGCCTTGGTTTCATCTTTAAAGAGGAAACTGAGCACACATGATCAGGATGTGAGCCTGTGAGAAGCAGTTCTGAACAGGTTCATCCATCCATATGTTTGTAATCAAGATACTGAGGCCCCGAGACTAGTAAGCTCTTGACTTCAGATTCAGAAAGTTTCAGAGCTCCTGGAAACAGAATTGTTAGGAATAACCTAAGAATAAAAGATCAACATGTCAAGCTCCCTGGAGCTGATCTGTGGCCTCTGGTCTGGTCTTTGGTTACAGGTGACCCAATGCAAAACTCTAACCAACTATATTGTCTCAGCTCCACTGTTTCAAAAACACAGCAAGACTCTAATTTCAACCGTTGTTCTCTATTCTATCATTCTCCCTAAGTAGCTCATTCCAAACATTTTTCTCGGGCTCACATCCCAGCATCCTCATGCCCCACCCTGCCTGGAATTCAGGCAGCAGTGCGATTGTTCAGCGCCCATATATGCTTACCCAGCAGAACACCACCTTCCTCATCCTGACTCCTCCCAAAGGCCAACCTCCTCGACCCAAACACAGAACAAAGACAAAAACACCTGGCCTTATTCCTGTGTAGCCCTGTACGATTTACAAATCTCTTTCATACACACCACCTCATTTTCCTTCTCACAACGCTACTGCAGGCCAGAAAATTGTATTTCCAGTTCAAAGATGGGACACCAAGGCTCAGAAAAATGAAGCCAAAGTCCCTGCACAACACTTGTCATTGGAAAGGCTGAGTTTTCAGCCCTGATCTTGTGACTCTGAGCTTCAAACTAATTTCTAAGATATTTAAAAGGAAGACTAGATTCGTGTGATTCCAAACATTAGCAAATATAAACCACTGTCTCATCTTTCGATCGGTATGCTTAACAGTTGTGCTTGTTTTATGCCAAATTCAGTGTCAAACATGTATCTGCCACTCAAAAAAACTACATATGTGATAGGGTTTGGGTTTTTGTCCCTGCCTGAATCTCAGGAGGAGGGGCTGGTGGGAGGTGAGTGGATCATGGGGGTGGATTTCTTCCTTGCTCTTCTCATGACAGTGAGTTCTTACAAGATGCGATGGTTTAAAAGTGTGTGGCACTTCCCCCTTTGCTCCCTCTCTCCTGCTGCCATGTAAAGAAAGTCCTTGCTTCCCCTTTACCTTCTGCCATGATTGTTAAGTCTCCTGAAGCCCCCCAGTCATGCTTCCCTGTAAACCTGCTAAACTGTTAGTCAATTAAATCTTTTTTCTTCATAAATTACCCAGTCTCAGGAGTTCTTTACAGAAGTGTCAAAACAGACGAATACAATATGGTTAGCTATTTTTACCAATAAACCAGTTTTTCCTGATGAGCCTATGGCATGCCATTAACACCCTGCTGACCAGGTGACCACGTAAGTATTCTATTTCGTATTTTCTACCATCTTGCATTACTTGATCACATAGCATTTTGTTTAACTTGTTCTATAAAATCGGAATAAGATTACTGTTATAGCTAAAGAAGGCAGTGAATATAAAGACCTTAGCTAGCAAATATTCAATTAACAGTACACCACATTACTACTACTAACACATTTTCAGTGTTTTCATTAAAATCAAGCAGAGTTTTGTTTTCTTAACAAGTGTCTGATGAGGTATAAAGCAGCATCAGTACAATGATTCAAAGAAACAGAATGATTTCCTCTCCTTGGCCTCTTTGAACCCTTTATTTCTTCCCTCATTCAGCAACCTCCTGGAGCCCTCTCTCCAATGGAGGAGACAGACATGCAGACAGCTCCTTTGATGACAAGAGTGCTACACTGATGGGGCATCCAGGGCTCTGGAGGAGGCAGCCTTAAACTGGGGAAGAGGAGTCAGGGCAAGGGAGGTGGGGCTCGCTCTTGAAGGAGAGGGAGAATTTCCATGGAATCCAAGAGGGGAAAAGGCATTCTTTTGTAGGCAGAGGTCTAAGCAAAGGCAAGAAGACATGAAATAGAATGATGCACTTGGGGAGGGGCAAACAGGTGGGATGGCCGTCCCACAGGCATGTGCAGGGGCAGGCTAGGAGAGGGGGAGGAACCCTGACAGGGTCTGGTCATGAAAAGTTTCCAGTATCGAATGAGTTTGGACTTTATCCTCTAGCCCACAGTTCTCACCCCCTAACTACATACTGAAATCGCCTATGGGAACTTGAGAAAACACCAATACACAGACTCCAATTCAAGATTCTGATTTGTTTAGTCCTGGGTGGGACCTGAATATTGGGCTTTTTAAATAAGCTGTGTACAACTTGAGCAATGGCAAGTCATTTAAAAGATTAAATATGCGAACGATTTGACAAATTTGCAGACAGGTCACTCTGAAAGCAGTTTGGTGAGAAGGATGTGTGGACAAAGTCTGAAAAGAAGGCAAGGAGACAAGTGGAGATCAAAGGGCGAAAATTTGAAAGCTATTTGGATGGAAGAATCAACTAACTGGAAATTAGGGGAAATAGAGGGAGGCAGGAATGAGTGATGTGCCATTTCTACTGTGTCTAGATGTATCATTAACAGGTTGGGAGCCCAGATCAAAGAGCTCGTTTGGGATGAGGATAACGAAGTTTGTGAAGTCTGCGATCCCTCTGAGAAGCCTGTGGAAAATGCAGGTGGCTCTGGGTTAACCTACCTTGTGTTGGCCTAACCACCTCATTCTTAATTGAAGAAGCCAGACAAACTCCATCTTAGCTTCTTCACTTATAGTTATTTCCCCTGCATTAAGTGTGTAGCTGTAGCGTGTGGCTGGGGCAGGATGACTCCAGGCACATCCAGGAACGCATTTGCTGATAAGATACCGAATCAAGAGGTACCAGCAGACCCTGGGAATGCAGATGTTGCTAAGTACCCAGAGCCCCCATATCTATAGTTGTATGTCTTTTGTGACAGCTTAAGCCCTGCACCTGGTACTGTTTCCTTCTTATGTACTAGTTTATCTTTTAACTTTCTACTTGCTTTGCTTCTATGAAAAAAATTGCTTCAGCTAGGTTCCCCCTTCCTTTTCAAACGAGAGTATAAGAAAACCACCTAAATCTTTCTTCAGGGCCAAGAGAATGTTGGGTGTTAGCCATTTCTCAGTGGCCGGCAATAAAGGACTTGCAATTCAAATCTCAGAGTGTGGTGTGTTCTTTTACTCACTCGGGTGTAACATTTGGAGGCCCCAGCAAGATTTTATAACGCCACTGGGTGTGACTGGACTTGTTCCGGCCTTCCCCAGACAAACGGTGGGCTATAGGGGAGGTGCCCCCTGAGATGTTCTAGGACCTCACAGGCCACCACCTTCCAGAGGAGAACAGATCGACTGCTGGTGTGCCCACCAAATTCAGCCCCCGAGTCCTCTGTCTCTAGTCCCGGGAAGGTAAGTCAGATCTGACTCTGACTGCCTCTGGGAGGGAACTGACCCTGATGGGGGTCCTCCCTCATGACTCTGTCAACACTCCAGGATGCTAGAGGACAGAGTCTGGGCTTCTGTCAGCAAGCTTTTTAGTTGAATTTAGCCTTTCTTTCACTCCCTCTCTTTTTCTCCCCTGCATTCTTTCTTTTTTTCCTTTTAGAGAGGCCTCGACTTTGGAATTGTAATAAACTTGGAGTGAGTGAGTGAATGTAGAATTCAGGGGCCTGAATCTCCAGTCTGTGGCTCCAAGGTGAAACCTACGAAGCCCGAGTGGGCCCTAACCTGTGGTTCTGTGGTGACCTCATAAGGTTTATGGTGCTATTGAGCCTAGCTCGATCCAGGTTAGGCGTTTATACCAATCTGCCGATGCCAAGAGGAGCCTAAGTCCCCGTAAGGGGTGCAGCCACGTGGGCATCTGAATGATCCCAATATGGGACCCCCTCCCTCGTTTGTCTTTAAATTGCCATAAGTGGTTATATACTTAAGTGTCTGGTGTCCTGTTTGTTCCTAACGTCTGAATTTGTTATGTCCCATTGTCACTACTGTCTGAGGTGGCTGGGAAAAAACTTCTTTAAGGTGCTCAGCACAGACTTCCTATCTGAGGAGGTCAAATCCCTTATTTGCTGCTTGGACTGGCCATCCCAGTCCTGTCTTTTCTGTCAAAAACAGATCAGTTGTTATGGGGAAAACTGCAAAAAACATTCACCAGTTTGGGATTTCTGGACCACAAAGATTGTTGGTGCCTGGATGGTCATACCTCATGCCCCAACGACTGGTTGAATTTCTCCTTCTCCTCAGAGAAGTGGTGGATTCAAAATAGCCATCCTGCAGATCTCCTCGCCCACCTTTTCTGTCACCCCACAACTTTCCCAGTGCCCCTAAATAGGGCACTGTGTAGGGAAACCTATGCACGTAAATAACTTTTCTGCATACCTACTACTTTCCCTCATGGTTCTTCTCCAATCTTCAGAAGGATTCAGGTGGCCCTTTTTCTCATCATCCCCATTCTTTACCCAGAACATCTCAACGTCATGTTTTCCTGTGTCTCAGCAAGTCCAGCGCCTCCAGGACTCGGCTTTGTTATCCCTCCTAAAGCCCTTGAAAGAAAGGGCCGAATTTGAACACTCTGCCTTTAAGATATGGAGGCATCTGAGGTATCTCAGATATAAATTGAGGAGGGGGCCACCCAGATCCTATAGACTGGGGACCCCTCAGCCCTGGTATCCTGCCTTCTCCCCATAATTCAAGGTTTGAGAATCCCAATGTTGGGGCAAGAAATAGTGGCTATAGCCGTTTTCTTGTTTCTCCTGGTCAAAATATTTCTGTTTTCCTGATTCTCCACGCCCCAGGCCATGAATACTTTTGTCCATGCTGGGCTTAATATCTCTGCTTAAATCCTGTTGACTTTATTTCCCAAAATGGGAAACTCTTCCTCCTGCCCCCAACCGCTAAGCTTTCTGCAGTGAATGTTAAATAATTTTTCTCTGGGCTTCTCAGAAGACTACGGAGTCTGCCTTAAGAAAGGCAAACTCCAGACTCTGTGAAGTGGAATGGCCGAAACTCGAAACCAGGTGGCCCCCAGAAGGGTCACTGGACCCCACAATGGTTCAAGCTGTGTGGCGAGTTGTTACCAGAACGCCCGGACATCTTGATCAGTTTCCTTACATTGATCAATGGTTTAGTTTGGTTCAGAACCCTCCCTGTGGCTCCAGTCTTGTGCTGTTCATAACCCTATCTCTAAGGTCCTTCTGAGTAAAACCCCTTCCCTGCCTCAACCTACTGCTCAAGTGGTACCTTCTGCTCCTCCTGTACTGCCTTCCTCTGAAGAAGAGGAAAGCTACCTGCACCCACTACCTCTGCCTTACAATCCTCCTGCTCCCCAAGGATCCTCCACAGTTTCTTCATTGGCACCTCCTGTGGCCCCTCCGCTGCCACCAGCCCCTCAGCCATTGTCTTGGGCAGTCTCTCTGCCTATTCTCTCTTGGCTACAGCCTCAGTCAGAGGAATACCACTCCTCCCCTTGAGGGAGGCACCACCCCCGTTGGGTAATGAACATTCTGTTCCCTTTCTGATTTATGTTCCCTTTTCCACCTCTGACCTGTATAAATGGAGGGCTGAAAACCCTTCCTTTTCTGAAAAGCCCCAGGTCCTAACTTCACTGATGAAGTCAGTGCTCCAGACCCATAGGCCCACTTGGAATGATTGCCAGCAACTCCTTCGGACCCTTTTCACTTCTGAAGAGAGGGACTGAATTCAAAGGGAAGCCAGAAAGTATTTCCTTACCTCAGGCAGTAAGCCAGAGGTAGAAGCCCAAAACCTCCTTGAGGAGGTTTTTCCTTCTACTCGACCAGAGTGGGATCCCAATACCAATGGGGGTGGAGGAGGGCTTTGGAAGATTTTCACCAGTATCTCCTTGTGGGAATTAAAGGGGCCGCTTTGGAAACCCATGAACCTGTCAAAGACAACTGAAGTTGTCCAGGAGCCCAATGAGTCACCTGGAGCATTCTTAGAGCACCTTCAGGAGGCCTATTGAATTTACACTCCATTTCATCCAGCGGCTCCCAAAAATAGCTATGCTATTAATTTAGTATTTGTGGCCCAGGAAGCTCCAGACATTCGAAGAAAGTTACAAAAACTGGAGGGATTTGCTGATATGAACATCACTCAGTTTTTAGAAATAGCCCAGAAGGTTTTTGACGATCGAGAGGTTGAAAAACAAAGGCAGGCAGCCCAAGCCACAGATAGGGCAGCTGACAGAGCTGGAAAAAGACAGGCAAAAATCTTAGTGGCTGCCCTCCAGGGAACTAAAAGGGAAGAGCCTCCATCACAGAGCACCAGCTGGAGGACCCTGGACCCATGCCAGAAAGGAGAGAAAGATGAGCAGGCTCCCCTACAAAGGGACCGATGCGCCTATTGTAAACAAACTGGACACTGGAAAAATTAATGTCCTTTGAAGCCAGAGAAGAAACCAGAACAGAAAAGGGTCCTTGCCCTCCCTGCAGCAGAGGAATCTGATGACTGATGGGACCAGGGCTCCTTTTCACTTGGCCCCCAGGAGCCCATGGTTACTGCTACTGTGGGGGGCCAGCCTGTATGAATTTTAATCAACATGGGGGCTGAATATTCTGTACTGCAAACACCTTTGGGCAGTGTCTCTAACAAGAGGGTGGCTGTACAGGGGGCTACTGGAGCTATTCAGGAATATCCTGTCACCCACTCACGTGAGGTGAACTTAGGTCAAAATAGAGTAACCAGTTAATTTCTAGTGGTTCCAGACTGCCCCTTCCCTCTCCTCAGGCAAGACCTGCTCCACAAGTTGCAGGCATCCATCTCCTTCTTGGCTCAGCAAATTCATCTCAAGTTAGGGGACACAGAGCCCTCTCTTGCTCAGCTATCAGAGGAATATCTCTTATTCTCGTCCTCACCACTGAAAAAGGACAAAACTAACCCTCTCCTACCAGATCTGTGAACTCTTTTTCCCCAGATCTGGGCAGAATCAAACCCTCCAGGACTGGCAAAGCACCATCCGCCGGTAGTTGTAGAACTTCTGGCTACTTCCCTGCCTGTTCGGGTCAAGCAATATCCTATGAGTCAGCAGGCTAGAGAAGGAATCAGCCTCCATATTCAGTGGCTCTTACAAGCCAATATACTTATACCTTGCCAGTCTGCTTGGAACACTCCATTCCTGCCAGTTCAGAAACCTGGGACAAATGGTTACCGGCCTGTACAGGACTTATGGGGAGTTAACAAGCAGACAGTCACAGTCCATCCAACTGTTCCTAACCCTTACACACTACTCAGCTTGCTCCTGCCAGAGCATACCATGTATACCATCCTTGACTTAAAAGGATGTCTTTGCTATTCCTCTGGCTCCTAAGAGCCAACGTATTTTTGCTTTTGAATGGACAGACCCTGGTTTGGGAGACACAACCCAACTGACTTGGACTCAGTTACCTCAGGGTTTTAAGAATTCCCCCACTCTTTTTGGGGAAGCTCTTCAGCAGGACCTTGTGACATTCTGAGCTAGCCATCCCAACTGTACCTTACTCTAATACATGGATGACTTGTTATTGGCTATGGAGACTACCAAAGGCTGCCTGCAACATACTAAAGACTTACTTCACCTCCTTCAGCAGTTTGGGTACCAGGTCTCAGCCAAAAAGGCCCAGTTTTGTCTTTCTAGGGTCTCCTATCTGGGATGTGAGCTAAACCAAGGAAAAAGAGCACTCACCAATGCTCGGAAGTAAGCCATCTTGCAAATCCCCACCCCCACCACCAAGAGAGGTATGTGACTTCTTGGGGGCTGTGGGATACTGTTGACTGTGGATATTGGGGTTCGTGGAAATTGCCAAGTCTCTGTACACCGCTACAGGAGGAGATGGTCCCTTAGTCTGGACACAGAAGAACAGGCCTTCCAAAACTTAAAGAAGGCACTGACCGAGGCCCCTGCTTTAGCACTCCCAAATATCTCAAAACCATTTCATCTGTTTGTCAACAAAAATCAGAGAGTTGCTAAAGGGGTGCTCACTCAAACCTTGGGGGCATGGCAATGCCTCATGGCATGTTTGTCTAAAAGACTGGACCCTGTGGCAACTGCAAGCAGTTGTGGCAACAGCAAGCCTAGTTCATGAGGCCGATAAGCTCACTCTGGGAGAATTTAACCCTCATGGCACCACATGCCGTACAGACACTACTACGAGGTGCCCCTGGCAAAAGGATGTCTAATGCCGTAATCTGCAATATCCGAGTTTGCTACTAGATCAGCCTCACTTAACTTTCTCCACCACAAGGTGTTTAAAGGCAGCTACTCTACTACCTTATCCAGATGTCAACACCCCTGTCCAAGACTGCTAGAAACTACAGAAACAGGTCGACCTGATCTCCAGGACACTCCTTTGGAAAAGGTGGACACCACCGTGTTTACAGATGGTAGAAGTTTTCTTGAGCAAGGAGTATGAAAAGCCGGTGCGGCCATGACCAAAGATACTGATGTACTGTGGGCCCAGGCACTGCCAGCTGGTACCTCTGCATAGAAGGCTGAGTTAATTGCCTTCACTCAAGCCCTCCGATGGAGTAAGGACAAATGTGTTAACATCTACACTGATAGCCAATATGCCTTTGCTACTGTGCATGTTCATGGGGCCATCTGTCAGGAGCGTGGGCTACTCAACTTCAGCAGGAAAGACTATTAAAAACAAGGAAGAAGTTTTAGCCAAGCTCGAGGTTGTTTGGCTCCCCCTAGAGGTTGTCGTAATTCATTGCAAAGGACACCAAAAGGAAAACATGGCCAGAGGAGACCAAAAGGCAGATTCTGCAGCCTGTGAAGCTGCTGTACTCCCGGTTACCCCATTAACTCTGCTTCCAGCCACCTCTTTCCCACAGCCTGATCTACCCGACCACCCGATGTATTCCTCTGAAGAAGAGAAGCCAGCACCGGATCTTCAGGCCAGTAAAAATCAGGATGGATGGTGGGTCCTTACAGACTCCAATCTTCCTGCCCTGGGCCCTCAGGGAAACTTTAATCAGCCACTTCTATTATTCCATCCACCTGGGAGGAACAAAGTTGGCCCAGCTTTTAAGGAGCTGTTTTAAAATTCCACACCTCCAGGACTTAACTGGCCAAGTGGCCTCCCAATGCGGGACCTCTGCACAGGTGAATGCCAAACAAGGTCCGAGGTCTAAATTGGGCCATTGCCTCTGAGGATGTAGCCCAGGAGAGAGGTGGGAAGTTGACTTTACAGAAGTAAAACCACACCGGGCAGGGTATAAGTACCTCCTGGTACTGGTAGACACCTTTTCTGGAGGGACTGAGGTGTTTGCCACCAAGAATGAAATTGCCACTACGGTAGTTAAGTTCCTTCTTAATGAAATCATTCCTCAATATGGGCTGCCTGTTGCCATCGGGTCTGATAATGGACCGGCCTTCACCTCTTACATAGTGCAGTCAGTCAGCAAGGCATTAAATATTCAGAGGAAATTCCATTGTGCCTATCGCCTCCAGAGCTCTGAACAGGTAGAACACATGAATCATACTTTAAAAAGTACTCTTCCCAAATTAATGGAACCCAGAGAAAACTGGATAAAGCTCCTTCATTTAGCCCTTCTAAAAGTTAGATGCACCCCCTATAAGGCGGGATTCTCTCCATTTGAAGTCATAATGGAGGGCCCCACCTATCTTGCCTAAACTGAGGGACACCCAGTTAGCAGAGATATCCCAAGCTAACTTGTTACATTACGTGCAGTCTCTCCAACAGGCTCAAGATATCATCCAGCCGCTTGTCCAGGGAGCATACCCTAATCCAGTTCCTGATCTGACGGGGCCCTGCCACCCCTTCTGTCCTGGTGACCTGGTGTATTTCAAAAAGTTCCAGAAGGAAGGACTCGTTCCTGTTTGGAAAGAACCTCATACTATCATCCTCACCATGCCACGGCCCTAAAAATGGATGGCATTCCTGCTTGGATTCATCATTCCCGTGTCAAGAAGGCCAACAAAACGCAGTAAGAAATATCGGTCCCCAAGCAAGGGTCAGGCCCCTTCAAGCTGTGCCTAAGTCTAGTGCAGCCATCAGATTAGTTCTTTTTATTTACTTTTCTTATCTGCTTCCGGTAGTTAAGCCTTCTGTCCCCTCCTACTCCTTTCTCCTGACTTCTTTTGCAACAGGCTGTGTGCTTGCTACCACCACCTGGAAGGAGAGTACCTCCGATGGTCTCTTTTACAATTGATTTATGTGTTTTATTTCCAAAGCCCAGCCGTATCCTCGAAGAGCAGGGAAATATACCCCTCTGGGCAGGAGTGGGACTCGTCGACCTTGCTGCTGGGTGTGGACACACCACAAGTGAGAGTGGATGCGGCAGCTCTAGGGGTGCAGAAAAGGGACTCCAACGTGTAGATTTCTCCCTCTGTCCTGGAGATCACCCTCACACCGTCTGCCGAGATCATTACAAGTTTTTCTGCCCTTTCTGGTCATGTGTAACCTTGGCTACTTACCAGGGGGCACTGACTCGGTACCCGGACCTTTCTATAGCTTGTACCTCTTGTCCTAGACCATGTACCATGGGAGCTTGTAATCCTATTACCATAACTGTCCACAACCCTAGCTCAGTTCAATGGTACTATGGTATGATATGGGGACTGTGACTCTATATCACAGGGTTTGATCTCAGAACTATGTTTACCATTCAGAAGAAGGTCCTGATCCCCTGGAGCCCCCCCCCTCCCCGCCCACCAAAACCAATCAGTCCCTTAGTCAGGCCCATCGGCCCAACTGTCCCACTGCCAGTCCAAGCTCCTCAACCTCAGCTGCAGCATCAATACCTCCAACCCAGCTTAATGTTCATTCTAAATGGAGTACATTACCTTCTTAATGTTACTCAGCCTAAATTGGCCCAAGATGGTTGGTTATGCCTAAAGGCAAAACCCCCATATTATGTTGGATTGGGAGGTGAGGTTAAGCTTGATATTGGCCCTTTTTCTTGTCATGCCTGTCCTTGTTCCCTTACACAAGGAGACGTTTCAGGAAATGCCTCCTGCCTAGTCAGTAATGGGTATAACCTATCTGCTTCCCCCTTTCAGGCCACCTGTAAACAGTCTCTGCTTACTTCCCTAAACCCTACAGTTTCCTACCAGGCACCCAACAATACTTGGCTGGCTTGCACCTCAGGCCTCACCCACTGCATCAGTGGAACTGAACCTGGACCTCTCCTGTGCGTGTTAGTTCATATGCTTCCCCGGGTTTATGTATACAGTGGACCAGAGGGACAACTTCTTATCGCCCCACCTGAACTGCACCCCAGGGGTCTGCCAGGGTACCCCACTTCTAGTGCCCCTCTCCTAGTGCCCCTTCTGTCCAGCCTTAGTGTAGCTGGGTCGGCAGCAATTGGCACTGCTGCTCTGGTCCGAGGAGAAACTGGACTAGTGTCCCTAACTCAACAAGTAGATGCTGACTTAAGAAATCTCCAATCAGCCATAAATATGCTACATACCCTGGTAGAATCCCTGGCTGAGGCTGTTCTCCAAAACCACCGGGGCTTAGATTTGCTGTTCTCCTCTCCCAAGGAGGTTTATGTGCCGCTTTGGGGGAAAGTTGCTGTTTTTATGCTAACCAGTCTGGAGTCATAAAGGATACTCTTCAAAGAGTTTGAGAAAATCTAGATAAATGCCAACAGGAGCGGGAAAGTAACATCCCATGGTACTGAAGCATGTTTAACTGGAACCCATGGGTAACTACTTTAATAACTGGATTAGCACGACCTCTTCTCCTCTTGTTGGGTTTAATTTTCAGGACCTGTATATTAAATTGGTTAATTTTGTAAAACAGTGCATAGCTTCCATTAAACTTATGTATCTTAGAATCCACTATAACCCCTCGCTCTAACTGAGGAATCAATGATTTGAATCCCCAAAAACACAAGTGGCGAATGTGTTAACCTACCTTGTGTTGGCCTTACCAACTGATTCTTAATGAAGAAGCTGGACAAACTCCATCTTACCTTCTCCACTTAGAGTTATTTCCCCTGCATTAAGTATGTAGCTGTAGCGTGTGGCTGGGGCAGGATGACTCCAGGCACATCCAGGAACGCATTTGCTGATAAGATACCGAGTCAAGCAGTACCAGCAGACCCTGGGAATGCAGTTGTTGCTAAGTACCCAGAGCCCCCATATCTATAAGTTGTATGTCTTTTGTGACAGCTTAAGCCCCTGCACCTATATCGTTTCCTTCTTATGTACTAGTTTATCTTTTAACTTTCTGCTTGCTCTGCTTCTGTGAAAAAAATTGCTTTAGCTAGGTTCCCCCTCCCTTTTCAAACTAGGGTATAAGAAAACCACCTAACTCTTCGGGGCCGAGAGAATGTTGGGTGTTAGCTATCTCTTGGTCGCCAGCAATAAGGAACTTGCAACTCAAATCTCAAGAGTGTGGTGCATTCCTTTACTGGCTTTGGTGTAACAGCTCTCTCAACCAACAGACATCCAAAATGGACTTCAGTGCTGAAAGCGAGCTGGGGTGAAGATTCAGATGTGCAGTGCAATGCTGTATGGGAGGTAGTTGCAAACATGAGCATGAATTTTGCCCAAGTTGAAGTAAGTGTGATGAAAAGAAAATAGGGCCAAAAGAGGAGCATGGACAATGGAAGCTGGCACATCAGAACCATCTGCAGACCCTTATTACAACTTCATTTCTTCATGCCACTCCAGACTGACTGAATCTGGTAAGTCCCCAGAATCTGATTTTTAACAAGCTTCCAGGTGCTTCTGGATCAAGGCTAGGTTTGGATACTGTACTTGTTTCCTGGGGCCACTGTAATAAATGACCACAAACTCGGCGACTTAAAGCAACAGAAACTCATTCTCTCACAATTCTGGAGGCCAGATGTCCAAAACCAAGGAGTCATCAGGGCTGTGCTCTCAGTGAGGGCTGCAAGGGCAGAACCCTTTCTTCCCCTTCTAGGTTCCGGTGGCTCCAGTCTCTCCTCCACCTGTGACTGCATAATGCTCATCTCTGCCTCCATCTGTACATGGCTTTCTCCTTTCTATAAGTGTCTCCTCTGTGTGTCTCTTATAATGGACACTTGTCATTGGCTTTAGGGTCCACCACTCATCTCAGAATCCTTAATTACATCTACGAAGACCCTTCTCCCAACTTAGGTCACACTCATAGGTTCTGGGACATACATCTTTTGTGGGGCAGCCATTCAACCCATTATCAACACTATGGCAGTAGCTCACATGAATGAGTGTGAGAGGGGGCTGGGATCCAGAACTCCAAGCTAAGTTTCCTGACAGTGGTAGGAAGAGGAAGAAGAGAGGAAAGGAGAGTGAGCCAGCTCAGAGACTCCTAAGATACCTGGCTGGATTCCCAAGTTGTGTTCTGCTCAAAGGACCCCAGGCCACCCTGAGTCCAGGGCAAAAGACCACCTGAGAGTACTCCACGAAATGGAAAAAAATCACAGCACTCATAAATTTACAAAAGGCCAGGCCATGCTAACCTCAAAATGTAAGAACTTGGAAGGGCTGAAAAGGCTTTTAATTCATTTTTAAACTAGATTAATGTAATATGAAGCTGGAATTTCCTCTCTTAAGATTCTGTAGCCCTTTTCTCACCATGCTCATAGTTTCCAGTCCAGACAGGTCACCATGGCAGCATGGGATTAATTATTTCTGTCTGTCCCATTGTTTTCTTAGGAGCAGGCAATGCTCTCAGCCATGAACATTAAAGAAGTCCAGCTACACCTCCCTTCTCACCACCTACAAGGGCCCCATAAATACTCACCAAGAGCAGATCACCCCTCATTTTTATACTGATACCTGCTCCACCATTAAAATCCTACATTATAATTATTTCTGTCAGTTCCCTGATACACAAAGGTTTTCTATCCCCTAAAATAGGACTTTCCCTCCTTGGCAACAGGGTTCCCAAGGCCAGAAGGTCAGTGGGGGCTGGAGATGGTGGAAAGGAATGAGGCGCTATGATAAGATTTAAGTCACAACCAGCAGGCAACAAGAGTCTTCAGAATCAGATTCTTACTGTGGTCAGTATCACCCTATCACACATTTCTACAGCACAGCTTAACAGGTACAACCCTCAGCCCCACCCCCAAAACCAAAGCATCTAATGTACCTCCTGGTTAGCAAGTCCACAATCTTACATAGGCCAGTCTCAACATCACTCTGTGCTTTGTTGGAATGTCTAGAGCAGCACTTCTCAAATGTCAATGTGTGTGAGTCAGCTGAGGATCTTGTTAAGTGCATTTTCTGATATAGTGGGTTTGGGATAGGGCTCTCAGAGGATGCCCATGCTGCCAATCTAAGGCCCATGCTCGGGGTGGCAAATGTCAGGACTTTACTGCGGCAGCGTCTGATGGCTTTTCTTTGGTTAAGTCATCTTGGAACAAGTTTCTAGATTCCATTCTGGTTCCTACAATGCAGCCCACACAGCATAAGCACTACCACTTCACTTATGATGGCAGAAACTTGTCTATTTCCAATAAAAGCCCAACTCCTACAACGAAAATGGGTGATGTAAACAGGACAGATTCCAGAAAAGGGTCTTGTATGTCTGGTCCATCTTCATCTATGTCAGGGTGGAGATGGCTGAGGTACCCCTAAAGATGTGGTTTACATGGAATATAGGGAAACTAAGTTCCCTAACCTCTGGTGAAATAATAGCTAGAATGGAGAAGGTGATGATGATGCCAGTAACAAAAAAGCTACCACTGACAGAGCACGTTTTACATCCCAGGCCCTGTGCTGTGTGTCAAAGATGTTATGACTCAGCACCGAGAGAGAAAGGGCAGGGTTAAAAGATGTGTAGAAAAGAGGGAAAGCACTGTAAATTCCAGGGTATGTGGAAGGTCAATAAAGTGTCAGTGGAGGGAGAGAGGACAATCCTCATATTGTCCCAGTCTAGGACTAGTTAGGAAGTCACTGTTTGATATTTCAGGAAACATCCTTGGACCAGACATACCATAGACCAAGACATATCTGCTGTCCCTTGCTGTCATCCATTGCCTGATGACATCCAGGTTAGCCTCTGCAGACCTGGTTACATTTGGCTGCCTTAAAAGTGACATGCCTGGACACAGGGGCTTCCTCCAATGTTCTTCCTGTCTCACCCTGGAATCAGTACACTGAGCACCGGGCCACTTAGTCAGGGCTGCTCTGTCTGAGCCTTTCAGATATCCCTGGACACAAATACTAAGCTCTGCTACTGACCCCACTGACATAATTACTTGGCCTGTATGAGATGGACATAGTTATATCTGAAGTGGCTGACTTACCTGTGGTGACATGGAGAAGGTTCAATGGCCTTTACTTTTCCCTGAGCTGGGCCTTAGACAGCTTCAAGCCCAACGCTCTGCAGGAGAAGACCGGGCAGGTTGCCAATGAGGGCATTCAGATCAGTGGACTGAGTCAAATGGTGTGCTACTGGCATGCAGGAAGCGGTCCATAGGCTGCATTCAGCCTGCAGATGCTTGCATCAGGCCCCCATTTACGTGAAAAAGTTTCAAACCTCCGGTGTCACAATATAACCACTTGCTTATCTTCTTCTTCTTTTTTTTTTTTTTTTTGAAACAGAGTTTCACTCTTGTTGCCCAGGCTGGAGTGCAATGGTGTGATCTCGGCTCACCGCAACATCTGTGTCCCGGGTTCAAGCGATTCTCCTACCTCAGCCTCCTGAGCAGCTGGGACTACAGGCATGTTCCACCATGCCCGGCTAATTTTTTCTATTTTTAGTTGAGATGGGGTTTCTCCATGTTGGTCAGTGTGGTCTTGAACTCCCGACCTCAGGTGATCCACCCACCTTGACCTCCCAAAGTGCTGGGATTATAGGTGTGAGCCCCTGTGCCCGGCTTTTATCTTCTTATTCCAAGCCCACATTTAATGTTCATATTACCTTCCTGCTCCTGTATGTATTTGAGTTTTAGATCTTAGTCTATAAAAATCTAAGTATGAAACATGTGTAGGTTTCATTCTGCCTGTGAATTTTTTTTTTAGAGAGACAGTCTCACTCTGTTGCCCAGGCTGAAGTGCAGTGGCATGGTCTTGGCTCACTGCAACTTCCACCTCCTGGGTTCAAGCGATTCTTGTGCCTCAGCCTCCCGAGTAGCTAGGATTATAGGCGCCCGCCACCATGCCTGGCTAATTTTTGTATTTTTCTTAGTAGAGATAGTGTTTTACCATGTTGGCCAGGCTGGTCTCAAACTCCTGACTTCAGGTGATCCACCTGCCTCAGCCTCCCAAAGTGCTGAGATTACAGGCATGATCCACTGTGCCCAGCCTGCCTGTGAAATTTTAATCTCTGTACAGTGATTCATTGTCCTTCTAAAATTTAAATGATGAGATGTCAGTATTCAAGTTTTCAAAACTATCAGAGTACTCCATCCTAATGAAGGCCAGGTGTTGAGAAGCCTTACCACAGAATATATTAGGGTGACATACTATTTCTTAAGGATCCCTTCAGTTTGTCCATTCCTATTGGGAAAATTTCTGTACATAAATCGTAAGAGGTGGAATGGCAGATATCAAATTCTTCACCTTGCTCCAAACAGTCCCATTAATGATACAGTCTGTTCAAGCTTCAAGAAAAAGGGGTACTTAACGCCTAATAAGTACTTCATGATACCAGATTTTTTATCAGAGGCACTGAGCTCTCCTTCTTTAAAACAAGGGTCCCACAAGTCATTATACAAATGAGCAGGTGTGTAACGGGGGAAGCAACTCTCACTGAGCTTTTATTGGTTACAGCATCCTGAGCTGACATCATGCTCCACCACTGTGTCACACAAAAAAACAGTTCCAAAAAACAGATCATAGAAATAGGGCCTGGAGCATGCAGCTGTCAGGTTTTCAAAACAACAGGGTCCCCACCGTGAAGCATCTTCACAAAGATCACAAGTATCCTCAAGGAATCCCAGAACTGCTCAATGAAAACAGTGGCTAAACCCAGGAAGCAAATTTCTGCTCTAGAGACATCAGGGGGATATGCAGCTGATCCCTCAGTCCTGAGAGCATTCTGACCGTCTGGGGTGTGAAGACCTCTTGCAGGAAGGCTGCTGAGGCTCTCGGCCGGGTCTTCCCCACCTCCTCCCCACTGTCAACAGACACCTGGCTCCGGATGCAAAATACCAAGGTAGAGATCATCTGTATGGGCCTGGGCCCTCAGATATTTATTTAAGCCGACAGACACACTTTTCCTGCACAAACATTTCCTTCTCCCCCATTTCCCACAATTCCTCCTCCCATGTTTCCAGTTTGAAACCACTGCTGGCAACACTATGACCTCTGGAGGGAGGCCAGGCCTGGCAGCACAGAGCCCGAAGGCAGCACAGGATTGTGAAAGTCGCCTCTCCATAGGCTCAGGAGATGCAGGCGCTTGGCAGAGCTGTGGAGCAAGCCCACTAGTAGGTCTGAGGTACAAGGAGAGGCACAGAGGCATTTCTACTATGGAAAAGTGACAAAAACTCTGACCAGTCTTTCAAATGGATGAACAATGGTTCAGACAAAAAAAAAAAAATCAACTGGAAAAAATTATTTTGTGTTGGGGTGGGGGGGATATTAAGGGAGCTAAGTTCCAGTCAGCTTTCGCCAATTTCACCCCAAAAGAAATTTAATGAAAACAGAAGGAAGGTTTCTGGCAGTAGTCAGGTACCTACATAGTTCCCCTATTCACCTGGGTTAGAGTAGAATTATCTGAGCAGAAGGAGCAATGACGTGAGTACGTTGTCTACATTAAAAATAAATAAAACTCCCTAAACGAACTCCAAACCACTGCAGGTAAACACTCACAACATGTTGTTTAGAAAAATTATGCTTTAAACATACTAACCTAAGAAAAAAAAACATCGAAAGAACAGACTGTTCTGTAGAATAGTTCAAGTTTCTGCCTGTGCTTTCATTTTAGAAAACAAATGCTCGTAGACCTCATCGTGGGAGGAGTTTCACACAGGGATTCAGCTCGCAGAAAATGGCCACTGGCTTTGAGAGATCTTAACACGACAAACAGGGCACCCAAAAGACCTTTTGGGAATATGGGGCATTTGCCTTTCACAAGGATAATTGTCTCGAGATACACAAACCCTTTTTTTTCCCTCCCAGACCAGTAACATAAATCATGGCCTCCAAAGTACTTGTTTGCAGAATACCACAATGACTAATTACCAGAACTTTTCTTATTCTCTCTGAGCAAAGGAACCTCATGGGAGGGGAAAAAAAAAAAAAGGTCATTTTTAATGTAAGGTAGTTGCTAGGATTGAAGGTAAGACTCCCATTTAAACTTCATAAAAAGAAAAAAAAAAGAGCTCAAGAAGTATTTTCTAAAATAGAGAAAGGTGCAAATCTTATTATCAGAAACGCATTGTAAATAGAAAAGAAACTCTTAAAGGAGATTGTTCAAATGTGATGAAAAGCTCTTGGTTTCCCGAAAATGTCAAAAACAAATTATTGAGAATACTACATATCCAACAGACAGGATAAGAAATTCACTTAGAAGCAAATTTCCATTTAGGTAATTTATGGTGCTTCTGTGCAAAAAGTTGGTTTACACTGTGTAGTCGCTGAAGATACTCCAGAATTGCTAGACCTTCACAGGAAAAATTTTAAAGGTCAGGGTTTTTTTCCTTCCCTAGTTAGCACAGCACTTGGGGCAGCCAGTTCTCTCACGTCTGAGTAAAACCCTAAACAGGGCTTCATTTCAGTGCCACGTCATGGCTTTTGCAGACTATCTTCTTGCCTCCACTTCCTCAAAGTGGTCCCTCTGTCCCCTCCCATTAAAGCAAAGGTGGGACTTTCATTAATCCAAGGGAAGGGCTGCACACACTACAGGAGGCATGGTTCAGCCACAGGCGCCAGGTACGGCTAAATCACTTCCACCAAAGAGCATCAAAGACCCGCACAGAGACCTTGAGAAACCTTGCTCTTTGAGCTCAAGTCAGACTGTAAGACCAGACTAAATAGGTTTAAGCAGGGGCAGACCAGAATGCTGAGTAGGTTTTTCAAAAAGGAAATCCTCACTTAGGTCTAGGAGGCAATCACTGTGCTATGAGAACTAATCAGAAATCTCCGTGCTTACACGAAAATGCAAATAAGTATGGGGAGACTGATTTGAATATGTGGGTCTCCCTTGCCTGGCAAGATAATAAATTCAGCCTTGTTTGGACTGAATTGGTGGTCTTATTATCTAATTGTAATCAACTCAATCAATAGTCAGAAGTTATTCTAATACATGAACAGGAAAAATAACATAAATAAAACGAGGCCTAGAAATAATACCCAACTCACAAAGCAGGAAGTGACAGCTCATATCTGTCTCACCTTGCACAAAGCCTGCCTTCATGGGTTGCTGAAATAATCCCAGGATACCCTTCCAGGACTTAAATAGCCACTGGATTTCTCACAAAAATGCACCTTGGAATGAACACACACAGTAGTGGCCAGAAAAATGGGGGTGCACAAGTTGGGTCTTCCTCCCTCCCTGAGAAAATGTTAAATTTCTTTCAATATTAAGTTATAGTATAACTTAGGAATTTTCATTTACATAAGAGAGGAAAAATGCTTTTATTTAAAGATAGGGCAACAGCCTTCTGCCTCTCCCAGGTCAAAAAGAAATTTGCTTGACTATCTTAATTGGCAAAAACCCAAGGGCTTCAACTGGACCGGAAGCTTTGCATCATAGTGTCCTACTGCGTGTGTCTGCCGGAAGCCCAGCAGACATTATGGTCAGCTCGCTCTCACGGGACAGTGCCAGCCCTTCTTTAAGCTTTGCTGCTGCCATCTCCTGCTCTTCTGACAACCTGCCTGTGCCTAGGACAGTGGGTTCTATTCCCACTTTGCTACTAATGATAAGGCTTTGAACAAGTCCTAAGACTTCGCTGGACTCTTCTTTCCTTATCAGGAATGCAAAGAGGTTGGGCTAGTTTATTTCCCAGGTTCCTTATAGGCATAAAATTTGAAAACTGTGATTCCTAGCCAGCCCCAATCCTTCTGTAAGAGTCTTAATTCCCTCCAAAGTGGACAATCTCTACCCTTAAATTCATGCACTTTCTTCAAAAGTGTAGAGGGTAGGCCAGTCACAGTGGTTCACACCTGTAATCCCAGCACTCTGGGAGGCCAAAGCAGGCAGAACATAGGTCATGAGTTCGAGTCCAGCCTGGCCAGTATGGTGAAACCCTGTTTCTACTAAAAATACAAAAAAATTAGCTGGGTGTGACGGTGCATGCCTGTAATACCAGCTACTCAGGAGGCAGAGGTTGCAGTGGCCAAGATCACGCCACTACACTCCAGCCTGGGTGACAGAGCAAGATTCCATCTCAAAAAAAAAAAAAAGTGTAGAAGGCAAAGACAGAACCCAAAATCTGGCTAATATTGGCATATCTACGAAGACAAGAGGAGGGAGCTATTACTTTGAGATCCCCAGGAGACCACAGGCAGAGTCCCTCCCTGGCCTGTTTGTCCCAGCACCTCTGCTTTTCTGCTCAAAAGAAAACAAAGTACTACACTTAGAGCCAGAAGAAAACAGCCATCATTGAGCGAAACCTCTGGTTACAGGTAAGGAAACCAAACAAGCAAAGTCAAGCTGGGCAGAATTCCTAGGCCTCCCCACTGGAGTCTCATGGAGGTTTTTCTTCTCACCCTAACCCAGTTCTGCAGGGGCTCTGGGCAATTTTCCTAGCCCCCTGTAGAGTTCCTCAGGGCCTCAGAGGGTAATCAACAAACATTTACTTAGCCTTCTGGGCAACCCCCCCAAGGAGCAGTTTTAAACTTTCAACTGGTATAGACTCTGGGAACCTTTAGCCCAGCACAGTGACAGTGACATCTACAGCAAGACACAAATTAATTAATCTTATCAGTGTCGAACTCCATTGGTGTTTTACTTTAAAAGAATAGCTTGTAGCAGCACAGAGAGCAGATAAGGATAGGTTAGGGAGACAGGAAGGCCCCATGAGGGTGGGGTCCTGATCTCCTACCTGGCACACAGTAGATACTAAGTAAATATTTGCTGAACAAATTCAAGTTTGCACATTATCTCTGCTCCATTTGCTTCTTGTCAAAAATTCTGAGGTTATAATAATATTAAGAATGAAGATCTCTGACTCTCAGTTAAAATCAGGAACAAATAGTTGTTTCATATTCTCATTATGTGGCTGGGGAGGCAGCCCAGGGTGTGGAGAGAAGAGGCTAGCCTTGTGAGTCAGACAGACCCCAGGGTGTAAAACTCTCATCTCAGGCTGGGCACCATGGCTCACGCCTGTAATCCCAGCACTTTGGGAGGCTGAGGTGAGTTTATCACCTGAGGTCCGGAGTTCGAGACCAGCCTGGCCAATGTGGTGAAACCCCATCTCTACTAAAAATACAAAAATTAGCTGGGCATGGTGGCAGTCACCTGTAAGTAATCCCAGCTACTTGGTAGACTGAGGCAGGAGAATCACTGGAACCCAGGAGGTGAAGATTGCAGTGAGCTTAGATAGCGCCACTGCACTTCAGCATGGGCAACAAGAGCGAAACTCCATCTTAAAAACAAAACAAAACAACAACAACAACAACAAAACCTCTCATCTCTACATCCTTGGCTGGAGTTGTTGAGTTTCTTTTTGCCTCACTTGCCACCACACCATGTTGTCTGAGGTTAAAAGACAGCTGAGATAATGCACATAAGGTATAAACCTAACTCCATGAATGTCAGTTTCATCCTCTTTCCTTGGGAGCTCTGAGTATAGAGAAACTCTGTTTCTAGGAAAGGCTCCAGGCCATCAGCACCCTCCTCCAAAAGAGACAAACCAGCAAGAGGATGCTGACATCATTTTAAAATGACTCAATATGGTTTTCATAAATATATTTCCACTAAGTCATCTGATTTCTAAATTATGTATAGAAAATATAAGATGCAATTCAATATACATGTCAAATATTTTATACTTTCCATATCTAAGTTAAACACCAAGTATGTCTATATAGCTCAATCCTTTGTTGTAAATAAAGAGGGGAGCTAGAACTAGAAAGAAAGAAAAAAAGAATACATTCCTTTTTCCTTTTTTTTTTTTGAGACAGAGTCTTGCTCTGTCACCCAGGCTGGAGTGCAGTGGTGCGATCTCAGCTCACTGCAACCTCTGCTTCCCGGGTTCAAGTGATTCTCCAGCCTCAGCTGCCTAAGTAGCTGCGATTACAGGTGCCTGCCCCCATGCCTGGCTAATTTTTG
Source organism: Callithrix jacchus (assembly GCF_049354715.1). Classification (NCBI taxonomy): domain Eukaryota; kingdom Metazoa; phylum Chordata; class Mammalia; order Primates; family Cebidae; genus Callithrix; species Callithrix jacchus. The sequence continues at coordinate 43,086,715 of NC_133518.1, forward strand.
TACTTTTAGTAGAGGTGAGGTTTTGCCATGTTGGTCAGGCTGGTCTCAAACTCCTGACCTCAGGTCATCCATGAGCCTTGGCCTCCCACAGTGCTGAGATTACAGGCATGAGCCACTGTGCCTGGCCAAATTATTTTTTCAGCTATAAAATGGGGTTGGGATAGATGAAGAATATGAACTTTAGCCTAAAAATTATGTGACTTTAAGATGCAGAGATTGAGGGAAATAATGACAGAGACGTGTATCCACCAGAAGAGAGTAATACAGAATACTTTAATGGCATGACTGTGTACTGTTGTCACTATACATTGCCAACAACCAAGTTAAAATGGTTTTGTAAACTCCAGCCATGGGGACAGGGTGTCATCCCTTACTCCACAGAAACAGAAACTGGTTTGCAGGCAGCATGTTATCCAGGACTGTGATTCCACAGCAGGGAGCAATGAGATTATGCAGGGTGGGAGGGTGCAGTAATACCACCATTTCCTGACTATCTGGAATGTATTTGTTTTTATCTGATTATGCATATAATCCACTAACATTAATGACACAAAACTTTTGAGTATAGAGGTATCTCTAGTAGAAACAGGATTTGAAACCAGCATCTCAAATCGCAGGTTTATCCCTTCCCCTGCTTCACAGAAATTGGCAATTGTTCATCTTCGTCACCAGCCATGATAGTGCTGTTTAAAATGCAGATTCCCTTGCCCCACCCCAAATCTACTGAATCAAAATCTCTGGGCCTGGGAATCTACATTTTGACAAGTTCCCCAGGTGGATTCTTGTCCGTACTAAAATGATGGTCACTGGGACTAACCCAGAATAAATCAGTGATAACAGGTGTACTTTCCATGATACAATTAACACATTAAAATGAGTCTGAAAGATAAGGCTTTATGTGTAGATGCACATTATATAAATTTACATATCTATACAAGGCTGTGAGTGGAAGGGAACCAGTATTAATTAATTGCCTCCTATGGTATACAGAGTTCCTGACCAAATTATATATTACTCAATCTTCCAAATAATCCTATATGAGTTACAGATGGAAAAAAGTCAGGCTTAGAGAGAAACTCTTCTAAAGTCACAAGTCTGGAAAGTGGCCCAGCTAGGTTGTGAAACTAGATTTATCTGACCCCAGTCTCCTCATTCCATTGTACTAACCTCATAGGCACGTGAAAACACGCAGACACGCACATGTCATGCAACAGCCATAGAGTAAAAGGCAATGGAATTACATTACTTTTAGAAACTTTTTGCATCAACAGAAATGTCATTTTTAAAAGACTCATTCTATTAAGGGATAATCTTTAATTTGTATGCTGACGACAGACTACCGTGTATGACTACTATCAAAACCACATTTAACAGCCTGCATTTTCATAGTCAGAAGTGTGTTTGGGGACTTGCTGGGGACAAATTTGAGGGTGATTCTTGATTTGTGTAAGCTACACATTTATGCAAATTAAACCACTTAATACTCATCATACACGTCATATTAACTTACGAAGGAAAACAGCAACAAATACATAATCTCGCCCTTGTCAATCCACCAGTCTCCCTAAGCTCATCCCTCACCTTCCAGGGTCTGACACACCTGGCTGTCTCCATCAGGAGCCCCTTTGCCGGCTTCTCGAGTTGCGTTCCTCCACAGTTCTTCCTTACTATTGTGCCAGACTTCTCTCTGTCTCCATAGATCTTCCTTTCTTTTCTCAAAAGGCTCCATCCTCAACCATTTTTTCCCTATATTCTCTCTCAAAAATCTCTCTTCATCTCCTGGCTTTTTCTTATAAACCGAAGACTCCCAAACAAGTCCTGGCCTTCTTGTGGAGCACAAAGCCCCCCTTCTGCCTGGGAGACAGCATGCTTCAACACTGAAAACACAGCACCTCTAAAATGCAGCTCCTTACCTCCTCCTGAGTTTCCTCCATGGATACCACTGCCCTGGAAATTGCAGTGTCAGCTTTAACTGTTCCTTCTCCACTGAGACATCAGATTCTGTCAATTCTTCCCTTTGCATCTGTTCCTTTCCCATTTCATTGTTATCATCCATTTCAGGCCTTTCCTGCCCTCCTTTTTCCTTGGTGGGTTGTAGTAGCTTAACCGGCCTCCTGGCCTCTAGTTTCTGTTCTGCCTCTCCTCCCAATCTCCCCCAAGCTACTCACAAGGTCCCAGTCCTGAAGCATGGCCACAACACTCCCCTGTTCAAGGATCTTTAATGACACTTATTGATTAATGCATTCACGTTTCCTATTTGGCATTCAAGACTATCACTTAGCACCAAATGTTCTCCAGTTTTGATGCCTGTATAGACCAGTTCTAACTCAGTTGGACTTGACACTTTTCCCTGAATATGCTCCATGTTTGTCCATCTCCTCCTATTCCTCCTGTCTCACATGCCTCCTCCCCATCTCTTTTATTGAAATGCCACATCATTCAAGGACTTGCTTAGAGGCTTTTTCTCAAGAGTCTCTTGACTGCTAGGGATAAAAGGGACCGTTCCTCTCCAAATTACTAAAATGCCTTCTTTTTGCATTTATCACAGGGTTATTTCTGTATATCTTCTTTCCTCAACAGAGTCTGAGAGCAAACAGACCAGATTTTGTGGCAGCTGTATTCTTCATTCTCTCCAGCACAAAGTCATACTTGTAGATTGCTGTACAGCATTCACAGAACACCTCGAAGCTTACAAAGCATGTTCCCATTCAACATCTCATTTGTTTTATTTGGGGATTAAGTTATTATAGGTAGCATTCAAGTCTTGCAATTTGATTTCTGTGGCTTATCGCTATTCTTAGAGCTATCTCTAATTTTCTACCTTATAAATAAAACGTATGTCTTAAATTACTTTTCTTTTGAAAGTTTACTTTACCCACAGTCTTCCTGTGGCCTACAAAGCTAAAAGAGAACATTTCAAATCAAACAAAGCCCCCTTGCCAAAGTGCTTTTTCTTGGATTATGAGTTAAATGTACAAATGAAAAGGTATCTATAAACAGGTAACAGGAATGTCAAAAATCAAAATTTAAAAGAGAAGCGGGAAATTCCTTTTTTTTTTTTTTTTTTTGAGACGGAGTTTCGCGCTTGTTACTCAGGATGGAGTGCAATGGCACGATCTCGGCTCACGGCAACCTCCGCCTCCTGGGTCCAGGCAATTCTCCTGCCTCAGCCTCCTGAGTAGCTGGGATTACAGGCACGCGCCACCATGCCCAGCTAATTTTTTGTATATTTTTTAGTAGAGACGGGGTTTCACCATGTTGACCAGGATGGTCTCGATCTCTTGACCTTGTGATCCACCCGCCTCGGCCTCCCAAAGTGCTGGGATTACAGGCTTGAGCCACTGCACCCGGCCTGGGAAATTCCTTTTTAAAGATCTTAAGACGTTTTAAATGGCTTTCCTATATATCCATTTGGAATTCTACATATGGGTCAATCTCCAACATCCATGGAGCTGACATTCCAGCATATTAACAATAGAAAATTGCTAACAGTTGAACAATGAATTCTTTGCTAAGAGACTGGAAATGACTAATATGATTGTAAAAACAATAATCTGTCTGGTCTTGAGCACCCAAGTGCCTTATAGAAACTAATAAACATTTGTTGATGAAAAATAAATGAATGAATTCAGAGAAGGACTTCCTATCATTTATAACTTGAGGGCATACATTTTAATAGATGGGTGGAAGTATAGATTTAAGTAAAGAAAAAAGAAAAATTGAATTGAGAGGCAGGAATTTTGGTGTGTCTATTACTCTGGTCTGTCCCTGTGGTGGACCCCACTCTGCAACTACTGGAGAAGCAGGGGAAGGAGAAGGGGAGTGAAGGGCAAACACCATCCATCCTACTGTGCCTCTGTGGAATGAGGCTGCAAGCTCCTCCAGGATGGCCACTTTGCAGTCCTGGCACAGTGCTGTGCACACGGAACGTACTTCATACATGTAGTACGAGATGCAAAGCCCTCTGTGACCTGTCCCTATTTTCACATTTCAATCCTTTATGCCTACTCTTCCTCACCTCATAGGGCTATCGTGAGGAGTAAATAAAAAAATACCGTACTTAAAGCCCTTCACACACTGCCTAGCATACACACGCACATAAATGCTCGATAAATGGTAATTGTTATTGTCACCATCTGGGACTTTGTATTTGGCTCCAAGGTACAGCTTAGTGTGCTGGGCTGTCAGTACTTGTCTGCGACAGCTGCAGGTGTCCCAGAGCGTCACATTTGTATCCTCGGTGCCCAGCAGAGCGCTCACCTCACAGAGGGCCCTGAAGCTGGCTACCTGACTGAGCAAAGAAGATCCAAGGTCCAGTCCTGCCTTGACCCCAACCCACTAGGTATCCCTGAAAAGTCATTTAAACTCTGGGCCTCAGCCATGACAGTGCATCCTTCCAGCCTAGAGAAACCAGAGATCTGTGAAGAGACATGTAGAAGACCCCAGGACAATTGCTGACAGAACTGGAACAAGAAACCAGCGGTCCCAAAGCCTTGATCTCCTAGTTCCCCTTCATCATAGGTGCTTCACACATACGGTCTCCCTGTAACAGATCACCTGAGTGTCATGGTCACCTTGAAACCCCGAAACCTGGTGGATTGCTGTCTTGAATCATACACTCTTTGGGAGTCCCTCAGAAAAACCATTTCCTATCTCATGTAGGCTGAGAGATGCAAATTTAGTTACCTCAGTCAGAACAGACCAGCTTTAACGGAGTTAGATTCCTGTGCTTTGGAAGAAGTCACTTGGAAATCCTTGGTTCTGAGTCCTCCATTTCTTCCACATCAAGATCTAAAAAGAAAAAAAGTACAGTGTCCCATGACTAGCTGCTAGGATTTGACGTTTCAGCAACAACAGTAATTGCAATTAGCACATATTTAACATGTAAGTCAAACACCCACAAAGTGGTTGACAAATGTGGTTTCATGTTATCTTCATAACAAACTTCAGATGTAGGGAACATTCCCCCATTTTACAGCTACAGAAATGGATACTCTCATGGGCCACGGAACCTGTTCAAGATCATATAGCTGGTTTATGTGACAACTAGGATACAAATCCAGATGCAATTGATTCCAAAGCCTGCGTTATTAACCAGTAAGTCAGGGTTTTAAAAACTTTTCAGTGACCCACTGTTTTAAAAATGTACGTGATATAAACTGAAAACCAAGTCTCATAAAACAATGCTTACCCTTACTATGTGCAATGCATGCTATTTTCTATTCTATTCTCTATATTGTACTATGTATTCTATATCTTTAAGAAGATTTCCAGTAGCAATCCACTGATCTGATCTCACAATCTTCTAATGGGTCCCCGACTCTCGAAAAACGCTACACTTAGATATAGTACCTCACTAGCTGCTTCTCTGAAACCAAGACAAAACTCTTGCACATATTTTAACCATGAGAATCTGACCAAGTGGTTGAGCTTCACAGAAGAAAAGCCTTTAGCCTTTAAAATATGTATAAGCCACCATAACACGTATCACCTGTAATGGATCCTTAGCAGTGATACTCAATTAGGGCCAACGTCCAGAACGGAATTAGTCACTTACCTACCGCAGAGCAGGAGTTATAAAGTGGAACCGCGGACAGATTAAAATCTCAGGTGATTTATGATGTACCCTACAAAAAAGTGGCTAGCGGCGGGTGGTTGTGTTGTATGTTGTAGCAACACAGCAGACCTAACTACTGCAGAAGTAGGCGGCTGAGACTGCAAACCCCTGGGGGCAGGGCCCTGCCTCTGCACGTCCCGTTCAATTCCAGGGGCTTGGTGTTGCATGAAGGAAATTATCAAGTTCCCGTAGGGTCAGGACTAGGGTTCGATTCCCAATCCAGCAGACGGGAGGTGTGACTGTCAAAGCAGTGCCCGAGCCCGCCTGGACCCGAGCCCACCACGTCCCCAGCCCCAGAAGCGCATTTCTCCCCGGCCCCCGCCCTCTAGTACAGCCGCGCAGTTGGGCCAAGAGATGCGGCGCAACCTGCCCGCACTCCCCAGCCTAACCCGCCCCGCCCCGCCCCGCTCCGGGCGCTGGCCCCAGAGTCCGGGCACCTGCGGGCGCTTCCTCCCCGCAGGCAGCTCGGCTCTGCTGCGTTTGCGGAGCTTACCCCTTGCGAGGGCTTCCCAGCCTGGCTTCCCGGCTCCCTCCAGAAGCGAGGAGCGGTCGGGCTGGCGGCGTTCCGGGCCCCGAGCCTGCAGGCCGCGCCTCACCCACCCGGCCCCGCGAAGACCCTGCGAGGGGCACTTACGGGGCTCGGCTCCTCGGCCGCCGGCGCGTTTCCCCGGGGGTCCATGGTGCTTCCGGACCCGCGAGTCCGGCCGCGGCGCTGCACAGCACCGCCCAGAAAATGGACGCCGGCGGCTCGGCTCTGGCGGCCCGGCCCGCCCCCGGCGCGGAGTAGAGGACGCAGGCCGTCCGGGAGGAGGTCGGCCCGACCTGCGGGCCTGGGGCTGGGGGAACTGCGGCGCCGAGGACCAGGCCTCGGGAGGGCGGCGTTGGGCCCCGCGACGTCCCCGCAAGGCCCCATGCCCGACCCAGGGGCCAGCCGGGGCCCCCCACCAAGGAGGCAGCGGCCTCAGCCTCCTCTGGGAGGACGCAGTTCGGAACCTGCGGAAGGACAACGCCGCTAGGACTCTGGGCCACAGAGCCTGGTGACTGTCAGAACAAGGCCCCCGGCCCCAGAAGGGTCCGTGGGCTCCTGTTCCAGACTCTGCATACAGGATTCACAGAAAGTCCGGTGCTGTTTCAATTGCATCAAATTCTCAGGAATAAGGAGTCACCTGTGTTTTTCCGAGGCGGTCAAGAGAGGCCTAGGTTGATTTTTCCCAACGTGGTATAGAAACTATTTCACGCAAAAGACCCAGTCCTCTTCTTTAAGTGAAGGGCCCTGACCGCTGGCATCTTCCGTCCAAGATCCAGGGGCTGCTCATTGAAAAAGTATTCAGAGAGGGCCTACCACAAGCTGGCCATGTGGAGCTAATAGCCCAATGCGGGAATAATGGACAGGTGTTTGTTTTTTAAAAATCGGCCATGTTCTCTAGTGTTTTGATAGTAGAGTCTTATCCTTAAATTTTCTTAAAAAAAAAAAAAAAAGCCACAGCTTAAAAAGTCAATTCTTTGCATAACTTACGTCTTGTTTTTAGCCTGGAATCTACAGTACTTGGAATTCTGTGTCCTAGTTCCTGACCATGTTTTAAGAATATGATCACCTGATGAATAAAGTAGACTCCAATATTAAATATAAAGCCAACAAAACATTTTAAATCATGAGGGAAAGATACATTGACTCCAAGTCAAATTAAAGAATCACGTTATTTAAAAATAAAAGGAAGAGCTTTGAAGGCCTACAGTTTGGGCAACATGCATACACATGTACATTAGCATTTCCCAACCTCCTCAAAGCCAAGCACCCTTTATTATTCCTTCATACACCACATGTTCAGAAAGATCTACTCCACTAAATTGTATTTATTAAGTAATGATTCATCTTCCCACTCAAAAAACAAAAACAAAAACCGGCAATTGTTTTGCATATGCAATTGCCAATCAGAGCTTCCTCAAAACCTGAGCTAACCTGTTGTTAATAGTGGATTCCAACCTAAATAACCTGTGGTCTATTAATAATGGCATGTTTGTATGTTTCCACTGAGGCTTTTGGAAACTCTGAAAATTACTCAAATTACTCAAAAACCTCCAAGAAAACTGAGGCACATGGATTAGGAATCAGGGTTGGGAAGTGCTAGTATCTGGTATTGCTCCCTGTGTTTCGCTGCAACTGGAAGGTGGGAAATGGCAGGGCAAGGCAATTCTGCCTTTGGATTCAGCCTGCCTAGCTTTAAAGCCCAGCTTTGGTGATTACAAGGCCACTTCAGGCTTGGCTTCTTCATCTATAAAATGGGACCAATCTTAATATTAGTGCCTGCCTTGAAGGGCTTTTTAAGAATTACATGAGATAATACATGTGAAACATTTGCAATAGTAGCTGGTATTATGTTAAGTGCGCTAGGATTGTAGGCTGTTGTCCATACTGGAAGTAAAGTATTCAGAGTTCTAAGTGTCTACCATCCAAGCAGTGAGAATCACAGTTACTGTGTGTAAAACAACTTTTACAGCCTAGAAATTTTCCATGGGTAATCTGCCAGAGTCACATGGTGAATGACATAAAGGGATTGAAACATAGGTCTGACTCCACAATCCACTTTTTTATATTGTTAACATGTTCCAGGTGGTACCTTGATCAGCCTCTGTCAACAGCTTGTTAAGGGTAAAACCAGCTCCGGCTTTCCTAAGAGGCTTAGCAAGTGAATGGTTCTTTACTTCCACTCGGGAATTCACAAACAGTGGCATTTCTTTCTCATTAGAGCCAAATGTTTCTCCAGAAGTGACTAGATTTCCCCAAATTGTTATTAATAACTAAAATATCACAGCAACAGTTTTAAACAACACAGTCGAAAAATTACATAATCAACCCGTCCTTCAAAATTTTCCATCCTTCCTCATAACCAGTCACAGATTCTCTCTCTTAATCATTCTTCTGAGTATGGGGAACTATCTGGAAATTTCCAGGAAGGGCCCAATTTGTCATAGTTATTTTCTTTTCTGTAACGTTTTATTATTTTTGAGACCACTAAACATGATGTGTTTCCTCTATAATACTTGTCATTTCAATACATTTGCAAAAAAAAAAAAAAAAAAAAAAAAAACCAAGACTTTCAAGATTATCTCCTCTCTTAAATTTCCACCAGTTCTTCACCATTCCCACAGTGTGGTTCCTAATCCTTTTCCAGGAGCCTTTTCTAGAAGGCTTTCCTACCTCATTCATTTAATCTTCACACAGATTTCTATTATCCTATAACTGCCTGCTTGCACTTTCTGACTAGGACTCCTGGCCAATTTAACACTTACTAACCCCTTCTCTTTAAGGTTTCAATATTAATATTATGATAATATATTAAAAGACTAAACTGTTGCTGGGCATGATGGCTCACGCCTATAATCCCAGCACTTTGGGAGGCTGAGGTGGGTGGATCATGAGATCAGGAGTTCAAGACCAGCCTGGCCAATATGGGGAAACCACAGCTCTAGTAATAATACAAAAATTAGCCAGGCGTGGTGGCACACACCTTTAGACCCAGCTATTCAGGAGGCTGAGGCAGGAGAATAGCTTGAACCTGGAAGGCGGAGGTTGCAGTGAGCTGAGATCACACCACTGCACTCCAGCCTGGGCAACAGAGCAAGACTCTGTCTCAAAAAAAAAAAAAAAAGACTAAAGTGTTGTCTTTTTTAAACCCACTTGCTGTCTTTGTTTCCTATCATTGCTAGGAATCTGTTAACTCATCCCACAGCACTCTGTTAATTTAATTCATGATTTTACTTTTTTTCCCTCTTTCCCTCAATCTGGGTTCTCATCAACTTCTATAACTTGGTCTCCCCTAATATGGCTGCTTATCTCTTTCCCTTCAAGCATTTTAAGGAAGTCTCTTTCCAAATCATTTTTTCTCATCTCTACTACATTTTTGACAGGTCACTTGTTGTGTGTGATGCTGTAGCAAATCTACCAAAGCCCCTGAAGAGGCAATGTTTAGAATAGGGGTGTCAACTTCCCAGGCCTGTGGGAGCCAGGCAGATAAATATGTGAAACTGCTTATGGGAAGTAGCGTGAACTTTGGTCTGCAGGAGAATTCAAGTCCCACCTAAGTGGGGTTGGGAGGTGGGAAATGGGGATGGTGACTACCCAACTCCAGACCAATTTGTTGCCAGGTAGAAATGCTGGAGCTGCAGCACTTCCTAAGGGAGACTAAATCAGGATTTTTATATAAAAATCTATGAAATGTTGACTACTTAAAAAAAAAAAAAAAGGAACATAAATCTGATTAAGGCTCTAGATGTAACTCCCAATTTACAGGAAATCTCTGAGATAGAGAAACAGGTAAAACAGCACCAAGGGAGGTCATCACCAAATTTCAGACAGGAGAAAATTCTACAGTTTCTTCAACAAATTTTTACAGCAATAGCAAAGAAAAAAAGAAAGAGAGGAGGGAAACCTATACATTAAATGAAATTTAAGAGCATCATTTGCACTGTATGGACCTTATATGGATTTGAGCCTTGAACAAATAAATTGGTTTTTTAAAAAATGACCTTTCATTTTTTGAATGCCATGCTATTGTGTTTGAATGCTATGATGTTTTGATGTTATTAAAGAATTATTGTTCTTTGTTGGTGTGCTCTAGTACTGTGGTTATTTTTCTTGTTTAGTAATCCACATTTTAAAATATATTTTAGAGATAATCCACATTTCTAAAACTTTTCATTTAGAAATATTTCAAATTCATAGAAGAGTTGCAAGAAGAGTGCAAAAAAAAAAAAAAATCCTGAATACACTTATCCAAGATCTTCCTGAACCATTTGAAAGTTAAAGACATCATTCTTTTACCCCTAAATATTTTAGTGTTTCTTTTTTGAGAGAAGTCTTTCTCTTAGAATATTTATCTTTCAGAGAATCAAACTAAATCATACTAAAATATTTAGAAATTATATGATGTCTGGGGTTTGCTTCAAAATAATACAGAAGGAAATTTACATGAAACAAGATTGAGTAGCAGTTGATAATTGTCAAATGACTAACTGGGGTTTCATTAAATTAGCCTCTACATATGTTTAAGATTTTCATAAAATTTTTAAAGGTTTTGTTAATAAGTCTTTATTTAAAATGATATAAAATGCTTCTGCTTGATGTTAAGTAGATAAGAAGATACATAGGTTGTCTACAAAATACTATCTCAACTATTAAAAAATGCACCATGCATAGATAAAAGGCTGAAGGGATCCATGCCAAAATGTTCAACACCGTAGGGATATACTATGTTAATAATTTGAAAAAAAAAAAGGTAATAACATTTTAAACCCGGGAAACAAAAACATCGGCAACTCATTCAACTAAAATCATCATTAGAAGTGAAACAAACACATAGGTAGACTGAATCTGGCCAGTAGGGCCCCAGTTTACAGGTTTCCATTTAGAAAATGGGCCTGCAAAACCCACTGGGTCCCTCAGGCCACATCTGGCCTGATGTTTTTTCATGGCCTACAAGCTAAGAATAATTTATATGTTTTTTAATTATTGGGGAAAAAAAATCAAAAGAAGAATATAACCATAGCTTGTTTTATTGCACTCTACTTTATTGGGTTTGTAGATACTGCATTTTTTTTACAGGTTGAAGGTTTCTAGCAACCCCGCATCAAGCAAGTCTGACTGGGGCCATTTTTCCAATAGCATGTGCTCACTTCGGGTCTCTCTGTCACGTTTTAGTAATCCTCACAATATTTCAAACTTTTTCATGATCATCTATATGTGTTATGGTGATCCGTGATCAGTGATCTTTGATGTTACTATTGTAATTGCTTTGGGGTGCCATGAACCACACCCATATAAGATGGTGAGCTTTATTGATAAATGTTTATGTTCTGACTGTTTCACTGACTGGCTATTCCCTACCTCTCTTCCTCTCCTTGGGCCTCTGTATTTCCTCATATACAAAAATACTGAAATTAGGCCAATTAACCCTACAATGGCCTCTAAGTGTTTAAGTGAAGGGAAGAATTGTGCATTTCTCACTTTAAATCAAAAGCTAGAAACGATTAAGTTTCATGAGTAAGGCATGTTGAAAGTTAAGACAGGCCAAAAGCTATGCCTCCTTTGCTAAGCATTTGGACAAGTGGTAAAGGAAAAGTTCTTGAAAGAAATTAAAAAGATCACTTGATACTCCAGTGAACACAGAAATGATAAGAAAGTCTTTTTGCTGATATGGAGAAAGTTTGAGTGACCAGGATAGAGGATCAAACGAACCACAACATTCCTTAGGCCTAAGCCTAACCCAGAGCGAGGCCCTAATTCTCTTCAGTTCTAGGAAGGCTAGGAGAGGTAAGGAAGCTACATGTGAAGCAAGAAAAACGTGAAGCAAGCAGAGGTTGGTTCATGAAGTTTAAAAAAGAAGCTGTCTCTGTAACATAAAAGTGCAAAGTGAAGTAAGTGTTGATGTGGAAGCTGCAGCAAGTTATTCAGAAGATCTAGTGAAGACAGTTGATGAAGGTGGCTATGCTAAACAACAGATTTCCAATGTAGTTAAAATAACCTTCTATTGGAAGAAGATATCACCTAGGACTTTCATAAACAGAGAGGAAAAATCAATGCCTGGCTTCAAAACTTCAACAGACAGGCTAACTCTCCCATTAGGGGTTAATGCAGCTGGTAACATTAAGCTAAAGCCAATGCTCATTGACCATTATGAAAATCCTAGGGCTTTTAAGAATTATGCTAAATCTACTCTGCCTGTACTCTATTAATGGAACAACAATGACTAGATGACAGCAGGTCTAGTTTAGTGAATATTTTAAGCCCACCGTTGAGACCTACTGCTCAGAAAAAAAGATTCCTTTGAAAATACTGCTGTTCATTGACAATATACCCCAGAACTGTGATGGAGATTTACAAGGAGATGAATGTTGTTTTCATGCCTGCTAACAGAACATCCATTCTGTAGTTCTGATCAAAGAATACTTTTGGCTTTCAAGTCTTATTACTTAAAAATATATTTCATAAAGCTGTAGCTGCCATAGACAGTGATTGCTCTGATGGATCTGAGCAAAGCAAATTGAAAACCTTTGGGAAAGGATTCACCATTCTAGATGCCATTAAGAACATTCATGATTCATAGCAGGAGGTCAAAATATCAACATTACCAGGAATTTGGAAGAAGTTGATTCCAACCCTCATGGATGACTTTGGGGAGAGTCAAGACTTCAGTGGAGAATGTAACTGCAGATGTGGTGGAAATAGCAAGAGAACTAGAAGCAGAGCCTGAAGATGGGGCTGAATTTCTGTAATTTCAATATAAAACTTGATCAGATGAGGAGTTGCTTCTTATGGATGAGCAAAGAAAGCGGTTTCTTGAGGTGGAATCTATTCCAGTGAAGACTGTGAACCTTGTTCAAATGACAACAAAGGATATATATTACATAAATTTAGTTGATGAAGTAAGTACAAAGTTTGAGAAGATTGACTCTACTTTTGAAAGAAATTCTACTGTGGGTAAAATGCTATCAAACAGTGCCACATACTAAAGAGAAATCTTTTGCGAGAGTCAATCAATGTGGCAAACTTCACTGTTGTCTTATTTTAAGAAATTGCCACCCCAACCTTCAGCAACGTGACACTGATTAGTCAGCAGCTTTCAACATCCAGGCAAGACCCTCCACCCATAGAAAGATTATGACTGGCTGAAGGCTCAGATGACTGGTAGTATATTTTAGCAACAACCTTTTTTTTTTTTTTTGAGATGGAGTTTCGCTGTTGTTACCCAGACTGGAGTGCAATGGCACGATCTCGGCTCACCGCAACCTCCACCTTCTGGGTTCAAGCAATTCTCCTGCCTCAGCCTCCCGAGTAGCTGGGATTACAGGCATGTGCCACCATGCCCAGCTAATTTTTGTATTTTTAGTAGAGATGGGGTTTCACTTCGTTGACCAGGATGGTCTTGATCTCTTGACCTCGTGATCCACCCACCTCGGCCTCCCAAAGTGCTGGGATTATAGGCGTGAGCCACCGCGCCCGGCCGCAACAACCTATTTTTAAACTAAGGTGTACAATTTTTTTTTAGACATAATGGTATTGCACACTTAATAGACTATACTATAATGCAAACATAACTTTATATGCACCAGGAAACTAAAAAGTTTGTGCAAGTTGCTTTATTGCAACATTTGCTTTATTGAAGTAGTCTGGAACTGAACCTGCAATATCTCTGAGGTATGCCTGTATTTCATGATGTGAAAACTATGTGAAATACAGACTTCAGAGTTCATAAGTGAAGTTTTGAGACACAGTCACATTCATTCATTTCTGTGTCTATGGCAGTATATCTATCATTATTACTATGCTTTATATCATATATTATTATATTTTGAATTTCATCAATACAAAATTTATGAAAATTTGCTTTGTCCCTTGTTATATAAATACCTACGTAGTATCTTCAGTTTTGCCTCAACCCACTGTTACATTAAATTTATAGGAGGCCATTGATTTAGACTGGCTCCCGCACTAAACCCCAATAGACCAAACCAAAACAGAGTCACTCACACTAAAGTTCCACTTCACCAAACTGAAATGAAGTTGTTTATCTGACTCAAGAAATTAGGAGAGAGATAATAGGCCAATCTTAGCCAGAATAATAAAGAAGTTCCCTCTGCTTTAACGCTTATAAGGAAAATTACCTGCAGTAACTTGATGTTAACCAATCTGCTTTCTGTGTTATGTTATTTCCTTATTCCAGTCTAAGCTACCTTATAAAAACCAATTGTTCTGCCATGTCCAACAGAGTACCTTTCTATTTTTTATAGATAGGGTGCTGCCTGATTCACAAATTGCTAATAAAAATCAAGTAGATCTTTAAAATCAACTTGTTGAAAATTTGTTTTTTCATGCCATAGAGCCTAAAGTATTTGCTGTCTGACTCTTTACAGAAAAAGTTAGCCTCTGGTTTAGAACTGGGCTTCCCCTGTGACCTCAAGGCAGCTTTAGCAGAAAGAGCACTGGTCTAGGAGTCAAGCATGGTTTTTGTTCCAACACTGAGCTCTCTGAGAGACCTTGAGAAGTCCCATCTCCTCTAGGCCAGGGTTCCCTCAAAGATAGAGCTAAAAGAGTCTAAAATCAACAAGGCAACCGAAATCTGTTCAGATTCCCACAAGAGTTTAGCAAGAAGAGCAGGGATGACGCAGTGTTAAATGCTGGTATGCCAGCCAGGCGTGGTTCTCCTGGAGACCAAGCGATTCAAACAATCAGAACACCCTTTGAGGATGGAGCCACAGGCACTGAGATCCGGGCCTGGATAGGCTGGTGAAGGAAGGAAGGAAGGAAGAAAGGAAGGAAGGAAGGAAGGAAGGAAGGAAGGAAGGAAGGAAGGAAGGGGAAGGCTTTGGGGCCTCCCAAAGCAAAGTAGCATGCCTCCAGTGGGCAATCTGACTTTAGGGAAAATAATTTCTTTTAATAAAATGTTTAAAAGCATACAGCACCCGGTATTCCAAGGCGGTCTCCCATCCAAGTACTAACCAAGCACGACCCTGCTTAGCTTCCAAGATCAGATGAGATCGGGTGCGTTCAGGGAGGGGAAAATAATTTTTACAATCTGCAGCTTATAGCAGGTATTTTGGGTAGGTTTTCAGTCTGCGCTTTGTGGAAGACCAAAAGCACTTGATCACAGCATGTATTAAAAAGTCTGCTCATTTCATTTAATGTTTAATTCAGATCTAGCAGAGTGATGGGGAGAAGGGTGGGGAGGTGGTGGGGAGTGGTGGTTAGGGGCCCTCTGGCATCCTCAGCATGTAGAATAGGAGACTTGGGATAGAAATGGAAAGTTCATAAGCCTCTGCAGTAAATCACCTTTAAGGACATCAATGTGTAAGCGCTTCACAATAGGCAATGTGGGGTTATTAAGTAGCAAGGCCAACATTATGAGCAAAGCCAGAGAGTATGTCATAGCACCCAGTCTCTATGCAGTAGGCCTGCAACCTGCATTTAGGGGCTCTCCTAAGCCTTCTTTTTCTAGTTGCAACCCCTTCCCACTTTCTCCCTGGTACCTTGCTCCCCCAGCTCCATGGCACAAAGCGCATCTCCTTTTGTCCCCCAGCTGCCTCCTGACTCCTTCCTTTGTCCCTCTTTCTTATCTTCTGCTTCCTCACCCTGCCGCCATGCTGCCCTCCCTATCTACAGCCAGCTCCCCATTCTGTTCCCAGATGACCACCCCATTCTCTTCCACATTGTCTTCCCCAGTAACCTGAGTACTTCAGAGAACCTTTCCATGATGTAGTTTTTTCCTTCCCTGTCAAGGTTCCTCTCTTCCCTTCCTTAGCTCAAGAAACAAGAGAAAAGGAAAAAAAAAAAAAAAAAATTACAAGGGCACTGCCCTTCTGGGATTTAACCACACACTCTCAGCTGGTGGCTTTTGTTTTCTGGCTTCACTGGCTTGTAAGGCCCTCAGGGCAGGGACTCTACGTCATGCTTAGCATTGGGGAAGATCGCAGGACTGTTAGGCCTTAATTAGAGCAAGGTCTCAGAGAGGGTGGGAGATTTTAGCAAGCAAGGGAAAAAGAAATTTCAAAATATCCATTTGGCAGCAATGACCACAGAGTAAGGAAGAGGATTGTTTTATTGTAGAAAGCATATAATAAAAGCCTCCACTGCTTTTCATGAGCACAGAAAGAATATTTACACTGGCATTTTTCAAACCAAATAGCACCAGAAAACAAACTCCCTCCACAGGCCAAACATAGGGGAGTGTAGACGCAAATGCTAGTCTTGAATCCTGAGCAGGAATCACTGCGGAAGCAAGGAAGCCATTAAGGGGAAAAAAATGCAAAATGATTTATGAGATCAAAAGATCAATTTTCTGGTCAATGAGACATTTAGGCTAAGGCAGTGGCACACTGGAATCACCTAACAAAGACAATTGATTTTGCACTGGTCTCTGATTTACCTGCTGCCCAGAGAGCCTTCTGCAGAATAGCCAGTATGGAGACCCCCCACTGTCAGCCAGGGAAGGTAAAAAAGCAAAAGCATCTTGCCAGCATCACAAATTCAAATTTTTGCATTTGATGGCTTCTCAACTTAACATCTGCTCATGAATGCAAAAGTGGCAGCCGTTATTGAGGTCACCTGGCAATGCAGGCAGACCAGCTTGGAGAAGGGCAGCCAGACATACGGTGGCTTATTAGGAGCCAAGATATCTCGGGAAGGTGGTGAGGTCAAGACACAAAGTTCAAGTAAAGAACTGTCCTTGTCATCAGCTGAAATGCCCCAAACTGTGGGATGGCCTCCAGCAACCAGTATAAAAGGCCTCTAAGAGAACAGCACACCATTTACTTCTTCCTGGAACAGGGAGGACACACAATTGTGCTTATCCATACAATGCTCTACCCTTGTGTGGGAAGCTGGACTGCAGTTTCATAGGGGGACCATATCGTATTTCATTCTGCTTGGCTTATAGCAGTGTCTGGCACATAGTAGATTCTCAATAAATGCTCAAAGAAATAAACTGAATTGTGGCAGTCCCCTTCCCCACTAATGGGCAGAGAGCCCCTTTACCACCAGCCCCTTCCCCACTCTACTACAAGGGACCCAAACAAGCTTGTCGTCCTGTAGTGGAATGTTTCAGCGCTTCTCAAAACCAAATGAAGTAGTAACATTCCAGCCAGGCCACCTCTCCTGTAATAAGCAGTCTGCTAAGTTATGAATCAATTTTAGAAGGTGCTTCTGAAATATTTAGAGGGCTCAAAAGAGCCTTATAGTTTCTAACTCGCATAGCAAACTTCCCCCTTTGTTCCCTGTTCCCTGACCTTCATCAACAGACTAACCTGAAAAGCATGAAAGAGTTATGGTTCTTAAGAAGAATTTTTCAAACAACGATTTGCTCTCAGAGAGAGAGAGAGAGAGAGAGAGAGAGAGAGAGAGAGAACCCTCACTATTTAGGTCTTTAGAAAGCCACCAACAGGCAAAGATGTATGCAGAGCTGAAGCGTTTTAGCAAAACCTGAAAAACACTTCACTCTGGTGGGAGCCATTTTAGGTCTAAGACAATGTACTGGCAAGATGAGATGAGACAGACCCTTCCACCATTTTGCCTTTACAAAAAATTCAGTGGCTATCTCAGTGTTTTGCCATGGGTTTAAATTCTGGAATTCTTATGAAAAACAGGGCAAGAGGCTTCCCAGAAATTTCTCTGCTCTGAGAGTTCTTTCTTCCGTGGATTTCTTGGGTTGACACTGAATCTGTGCCAGAATTTCATCACCACCTAGGACTGCAATGCACTTCTGAGGCAATTTCAGGGTCGTGACGGGTCAAAGGCAATGACCCCACTAGTACCAGACTCTGGAAGTTTGACTGGCTAAAACCAGTCACAGGGACCTGTGACTCTTACTGTGGGGTAAGCTTACCTAAGGAAGTCTCAGCCCTGGAAGCTGTCAGATCTGGCTCTGAAACAGCAACATTTACACAAAAAAGGAAAGTCTGAAGGCTGGGCATGAACACTCCTCTGTCTGGTGTCAGATCTTCACCTGACTAGACGTTCCCAGCACACAGATCTCCACTTAAATGTCACATCCTCAAAAAGTTCTGATCAACCGTTCTAAAGTGACTCTCTTCCCTGGAACCACATAACCCTTGCTTTTTATTTTTTTTTAATTTAAAAATGTTTTTTAGAGAAAGAATCTTGCTTTGTTGCCCAGGCTGGAGTGCAGTAGTGTGATTCTAGCTCACTGCAACCTAAAACTCCCGGATGCAAGTAATCTTTCTACCTCAGCCTCCCAAATAGCTAGGACTATGGGTACACATCAGCCAACATGTCCAGTTAATTTTTTAAATTTTTTTGTGGAGGCAGGGTCTTGCTATGTTGCCCAGGCTGGTCTCAAACTCCTGGCCTCAAGCAATCCTCCTGTTTTGGCCTCCCAAAGTGTTGGGCTTATACGCATGAGCCACTGTGGCTGGCCCACTTTCATTTTTAAATTTTTTAATTTCCTCTGTGCACTTGTCTTCTTTATTTATTTAGATCTATATTTTTGCTTATTCCATTCCCTGCCAGCTCCCTCCCAGCCTCTGGAATATGCCTGGAATATAATAGATGCTCAATAAATGTGTTGACTGTTTATTTACCAAGAGAGCTGTTAAGAACAGCATCTCCCCTGGAAAGGAGCTGTTAGGATGAACCACATGGTACCAGGAACTCAAAGACTTAGCATGACTTAGTACTAATGAAAAAGTGCTAGATCTCTTTCTAAGATTCCTCTCACATAACAGTGAAGAGGCTCTAAGTCATGGTCTGATTACCAGTCCATCTCCAGGGGATCCATGGAAATGGATGATGTAGATCAATATTACTCTAGTATTATAGCAAGAGATGCAATCTTGGTATTCCCACAGCATTAAAGTTTGGAAAAACATCTACTTTGCAAAGGAAAAAAAGGGTTGATTTATAGTATTTTATACTATAAATCATTCCAGCAGAAAACCACATATTTGCCCATTTTGTTTTGGTGAGAACAGAGCAATTGTTTGCACAGTTTTCCTGTCACACCTGCTCTGGCCTGCCCAGTATAAACACCATAGCCAAAAAGTGTAAATGGATTCAGGATAGCTTTTCAAACAATGAGATGGGCTAAGTGCCATCCTCTACAATCATCAAGAAGCATTTTCAGCTCATCTTGGAAATTCAGTAATAATTGTAACTGGGTAAGTTTAGAAAACCTTTGTGCCTTGTCAACATTGCTATGAAATATGAAGGTAAAGTATTAAGGTGAAACACAACAAAGTAATGTATAGTAATTATTCCTCTAGTCACTGGTCTATTTATTAGAAAGACGATGGTACAATACACTACCCAATAATCTTATTTGGCTTTCTAGCTCCTTGAATTGGGTCTTAAATTATTTTAGGCAAGACCAAGAGCAACATAAGTGAATAATGCCACAAAAAGCACCCCATTAAGTATGAAAATTTACAAGATGACGCAACCAAGCTTGAGTTACAAACAAAAGAATCGACATTCTATAAAGAAGAAATACACTGTTGAATCTATCAGGCATTCATTTTAATGGTAAAACAATTGCATTGCATCCATCTAATCTTGTAATTAAGATTCAAATAGGTGCAAAATGATTACTTTGTACTGGCCTATCAAAATAGAAGACATGTAGTTGTAATCTTTCTGAATAGCAGTAGTGTTTTAATTATAAATGCCTGGCTCATTATTTGCTCAAGAGCGAATGACAATTAGCTTGATCCTATTGCAACTGTTAAATGCTGTTGGTACTAAAAAAAATAGGCAATACTGAATCAGGTTTCTGATATTTCCCTTCAGTTGACAATCTTCTGATTGATATTATACTCAAAATATACTTAGTCATTTAAAGTCACAGGCAAGAAGGAAAATGGCTCCCAACAGTCAAAAAAAAAAAAAAAAAAAAAGGTGTTGCAGGAAGGGTATTTCATGGCAAGCCTGGAGAACAAAATCAGTATGAGATGAGTCACATTCTAAAATAATTGAACCAGAGAAAGACTCCAAGCAAAATATTTTAGTTGGCCACAAAATAACACAACAACAACCACTACCAGCCTTCAGCCCATCAGAGGTTCAGTTCTACAACAGTGCTATGGAATAGAATATTAGATAAACTGCTGGAATAAAGCAGCCATTTACACAGATAGTTCTGAATCAGTGTTGTTCACAGCCAAGCAAACCTCTGGGAGGTTTCGGGGTTAGCACCATCTTCCTATCGCACCTAGAGATATTTCCACAAAGGTTCTGGGTGCACTTGTCATTGGAAGGGTAGGCTTGGGTTTGGGTCCTTTTCTACTGAGAGCTCTGAGGTTACCAACGGAGCAATCAGGGAAAGCAAGAGCACAAGCATTTTCTGATTCTCAGAATTTCTGAAATACCTTTTGTTTCAGTGGCGCTGGTGAACTTGTGATAATGAAACTACACCTCTGTACACAAACCTTGACCTGCATTCTGGAGCATATTGCAAAGAACACCTTAATTTCGAAAGTACTGAACACAAAGGAGGGGGGGAAAAGCTGTCACTGTGCAAGCTTTCTCTATCTGTTTAGAAACATGGCTTAATTTTTAAGGCTTGAAGACCGCATTTAAAAATATCTAAAAGCAATTCAGATTCTATATGAGAGGAAAAATAACTGTAAATTTTTAATTAAACATTTGTTTCCTTTTTAAAGACATTCTTTTGCATATCTGTTATTGCATGTTTAAATACGATTTGGTTACCAAGGAAACAGGTTCTGGCCCAGTGTTAAATTTGAAACTAAAATATATTTGAGAAGTTAAGCCCAAAGGAAAGAGCTCATGAAATTATTTTGAAAAGTGCCCGAACCACAGCTTATGGTCTGCAATGAACCATTCGAGGGGCTCGGTTTCATTTAGTGAAGCTCTATTTCTTTTAAGAGGGCCATCTATATTTAATCTTTTCCTCTTTAAAAACTGTAATTCCTCATCCCCCCAAATTATATACATAATATAGTATATCCTTGTATATTACCTAAAATTAATTTTGGGAGCATATCTTGTTTTTATTTTCATCTTCTCATATAACACGTTTAAAGACCGCTTCTTAAAATTTAAATATTTTAAATGTTTCTTATTAAGCTTGTTTACGCTCTTGGAAATCATCTCCAGAAACCCATTTATTTTTAGTTTCAAGCTAAAATGGAGCTGAATCATCACTCTTTTCAAAAAATTCTTTTGTTGTCTAATGGTAGCACACCTATCATATATATGATTTTTTAAAAAATCTCCCTTTTATGGCAGAATCATTTAATAAGTTCATAAAATCTATACATTTTTATACTATCTAAATATCAGAGGCTATCCAATTAAAAACCCTCTCCCAAAAGATTACAACTGTCTTATTTAATTTTTGTTTTTTTAAAAGTCACATTTCAATGCATCCAATGTTCTTGCTGCATGGCTCAAAAAAACCCCTATAAAAACATGCAAATTTCAACCTACCTGTATGTATCACTTAATGCAGTGCTAGCATGACAAGACACTCAGCCATTTTTATGTAAAGCGATGGAGACCAACTGATTTCTCTGTCTTCTTGCTCACAAGTTTTAGATGCAATTGTCACATACACACAAAAATCATACGCAGAACAGCTTGAATGAACTGTGATCACAGAACTGAATTTATCAACAGGAAAACAGGATTGAAAAAAGAAGTTTCTCATCCAAGGTTTCTCTGAGACTGCAACCAAGGAGGTGGTGTGTTGAATTTTTTTCCCCTTCCTCCTCTGAGAGTTCAAAGCTCGGAGCTGACCACTGCAAAGGCCACTGTCACATTTGCTGAAAATCAAACCACTGATACCAGCATTGAAAATACAAATTTGAGAACCCAAGTTGCTTGCAAACGATGGTGTGCATAAGAGTTAAAAATAGAATCCACCTTGCCTCCTACCTGCATAATAAACATGTAAGTTTCAAGTGTTTAATTTGATATTCACATTAATTAACAATACAACATACATTATTTAAAAGACAGAAAATGCATGAAGAAAGGAGAGACACCATCTGGTAGCAGAGTTTTGTTGTTGTTTTTTGTTTTTAGGGTTTTGTGGGGGGGTTGGTTTTGTTAAAAAAAAAAGGTAAAATCATATTTTAGATGTGATGAAAAGCAAACATCCAGAAGCAAATGAATCGGAAATGAAAGGTGATGTTGAAATATCTAAGGCTGTAATGAGGCAAAAACAAGTCTTCGCTACCAGATGATATGGCATACAGAGCATTTACATACTCACATCTGAAATACTAGGCAACGTGTAATGAATTCTAGACACAGCATGCATACACAGCACAAGCACGGCTAATCCTGCCTGCCATCTTAGGCTCGCAGAAGCAAGATACGCACTGCATGCAGCACACGAGCACTGGGGAAGGAGGAGGCAAGGGACAGCTCACCTTAAATGCAGTATCTGATTAATGTTGTAAGTGACATTGCATATCAGCCTCAGAGTCTTGGTTCAACTGGGTAGGAGGGAACAAAGAAAAATGTCATCAACTGGTGATGCAAGATGAGCCCAATCACTAAACACTGTTTAGCAAACTCCAAATTCTGCAACCAGACAGAAGGCATTTCATACACTTAAGCAGAGCTGCTCCACAATGAATGTGTCCTTCTGCTTCTGAGAATCAAACAGTCCTTTTGCTAAGGAAGAAAATAAGCTGGAAAGAACACTCTCATATTCTCTTCTTGAAGAAAGCTTTCAATACAGTATGTATCTGGTCTGGGATGCATTTTATAGATTGTTAATTTTATAGAATTGCTAAGAAAAAACCAAAACTGCTAAGCTCTTGCAAAGTAAAGAATAATGCTGATAAAGGGTATAGCATTTCTAGATTATTTTTCAAATTCCTAAATGGTGCCGGCAGGCTTGTAGGAGAATTGCATGATCAGCTGTCTGTATCTGTGCTATAACCTTTAACCACAAGCAGTGTAAATGTATCCTGCTAAATGTATCTGCAGTACAGAGCGGCAGATACCGCCTCAGAATTTTATTAAAATGTGAATGAATTTTTTTAAACTTGGAAGCAGAATAAAATCAGAACAGAAAAATACATTGATGCTGAGTTCCTATGGCTGTATACCCGACCATCATGAACGATAAAAGCTATCCTTAGGATACTGACCTAAATAATACTAAGACTTACAGCAGCATACTGTATGCGTTCAGAACACAGAAAAAGCACAATGATTTTTCTTCTCCCTCCCCCTCCAAAAGCTAAATTTTAAAGTAACGAGCCATTAATAAGAATACCAAAAGGCTATAGATAGTACATACTGTAAGAGAAGAAATCGTATTGTGCTGAGTTGCAATGTTTCTTTGTTTTACTTTGAGGCTTATTTTAGCTACGCTTGCATGATGACATTGACATCAGGAGGTCAGTGCTGACACTGGGTTGCTATCCGTTTTATGAGTGAAATGTTTTCCGAAAATTAAATCACATCTACTCAAACACCAAATTTCATGTCGTCTTCAATACCACCTCCCTACCCCCACTGCTCAAGATTGATGGGATCTAGTTTGGCCGTATGTAATAAATTGGAATCACCTTCTGCAGATACTCCAATACATAATGGTGATGAATTAATTTTTTAAATAAAAAACCTTCAAGAATTCTTATGCACCCCCTTTTATTCCTTCCTATCAACACACACACACACACACACACACACACACACACACACACACACACTCGAAGCTCAAATTGCAATGAAATGTTTAACATGTAGAACAAAACTGTTGAAAGAGCTGCTTATTCAGGATTTTTAAGAAATGCCTAATAAGCAAATACGGTTTTCCTACAAAACCAGTGTCACCATGTCCCCAAAGAGGAAAACAGCATAGCTTGCTAGCAAAATTTCCTCCAGATCCTGCCGGCAGGTAAAAAAATAAAAAAGCATTTTATTTGCCATGCTGTATAAAAACAAGAAGTCTTTTATTTTTAAGGAATAGAACAGATTCTTTTCCACTCTATTTCTTTAGCTACAAAGAAACCATTCCCACCCCCACCCTTAGATCCTGGACATAAGCCAACATTTTTATAAAATGCTGAGACTGATTTTGAATATATAATATTTATAGTGTTCTTCTTGTCTCTCCAAAAGTCTTTAATTGCCTATTGCATCACTGAATATGCTATTGTTAATTTTAACACGTGCAAAAATGAATTAATATTTTCTGAGGTTGCTAGTTTTCCAGCGCCTCAATTTTCTGTAAGGACTGGCTGAAAACAATCAGGTTAGCAACACATTGAAGTTCCCCAGAATTTTTTTAAAAGAGAAAATATGTTCAAATACCTTAGCTGAGGTACTAGGTTTCACAACTGGATCTTTTGTTTCTAGCTCTCATTTTATCACCTGCCCCAGAGCACAAGTGATTTTTAGCTTAATGTGTGGAATGTATCCTGCCCTCCTATAACCCATACACTTTAAAGTCTCTGAGTTGAGTTGTCCAGATGGTGGGTCATACCTGAACCATAGCGAGAGTCCTCTTCTCTTTGGAGCACATCTCTCTCCCACAACTACTCCAGAAATAAATGTGGCTCTAACGAAAACAGTAGCTCCTGGTCTCACACCAATGGTGGAACCATCTTCCCCACCCCCACATCATTGCTCTATGAGCTCTGGTTAGCATTGACAGCGTCAGAAAATTAGAATGGAGTGTCCTTAGGCCAATTCCTCCTTTACCATGGGGGCTGAGAATTAGAGAGATGATCACGCTGAGTTATAAGGCACCAATTTAATCTATGGTCATCTATAAAGCAGTCATTAGAGTGGGGTGAGAGGAGGTTGATGTGAACACCTAGGTATAGAATATCTCTGCTGAGATATTCTCCATTAATGACATTTGAAAGCTAGACATTCATTTAAAAGTACTTGCAAATTATTACCATGTAGGCTAAATATACACGTTATGGAATCAACTCCGACCACATAGAACGAAGTCATCTGCCTCCTCTGTCGGGAATAATAAATGACAGTGACAACGACAGTAATCCACATTAGGCTCTCAGGAGATGAGTAAATAGCGTTATATTCCCTTTACAGAAAGAGTGGTGAGTGTGGTCAGGTCCCCTACTGGTACTTGTGAGCCAGATGCCAGGGCAAACAGTTTCCAACCCCCCTGTAGGGTTCTCTGTCCACTCTCTGTCAAAACGAGCCTAAAAGCCACGTATTGGTTTATTTTGTGATGTTCCAAGACACTCAATCAGTAAACGTGGTACGTTTACCAGACCTGCTTGGGTTAAGCAAATGTGAACTATAGTTAAAATATTCAGAGCAACGAGCTTGTTTAGGCAGACATTCTCAACTAGCAAATCCTGTTTTATACTTTCAGAAAACCATACTCATGCCTGAATTACTTCAGCTTTGTCAGGATTACTAGTGGCGAGGGTATGCATTCACTTACGATTTTTAAAAATTGTGTGCTTCTCCTCAGTCTCCTCGGGGCATGTGCACAAACATTAATTTAAAAGGCAAATCCCTTTTCCACAGTGAACATTTTAGCCTGTTTCTGCCACTTTGACGAGTCAAACACGAGGAACCCAAAATAATCTGGCAGGCACAGGCTGCAGAAGGACAGAGCTAGAAGTGAGGGGTGAGCCTTTCACTTTGATTAACGTGCTTACTTGCTCACGGCCTCGTTGTTCTGCAGGCTGAGCTAATTTTCTTTGCAGTCCTGTGGGTTAAAGTTAAATTGCATGGCTAATGCAATGTACATAATTCAAGTATGAACAACACTTGACTCTCTCTGTTTTAAAAAAACATAAAGTCAGGGCACCGAGTCCCAGAAGAATACTTGGTTTATAAACATTTGGATCCGTTTGCATGTTCCTTTATGCCATTCACCACATCAAACATTACAGCTGGGTTTTTTTACACCTAATAGAGACAGTCAACATTTGTGGGTACATTGTTATCAGGTTAGGCTATTCTAATTACCAATGTACCCACAAATGTTGGGTACACAAATGTTGTGGGTACCACAAATGTTTGGAAAAAAAAAAACAAAAGTGTTTATTTACCAAATACACTTTTGTTTAAATTCTTAGTATTTAAAAGTTTAAGGTTTTTTTATGAGGTTGGTTATTACATCTGTCTATAGCATATTTAGTCCTGGAAACAACATGGTGGCTTAATTTACCAATGACCAAAAATGCCTTTGGATTTTTGAGAAAGTTCAATGCTACTTTGAACATCTATATCTTGCCTAGAGACCTGGGCAGGAACTTCTGCCTTCCACATTGATCAGAGCTAAAAGGTCTATACTAGCTACCCTTATGGAGAACCTACTATATATTCAATATTTTAGCTACGTGTCCAATGTTTATTTCATTCTAACCCAATAATCCTGCAAACTGAGTATCATCGATTTTAGGTGAGGAACTAATAAAGATTACACACAGAAAATAGCAGACTTAGGATTCAAACCTAAGTTTGATTGATTGCAAAATCTACGTCTTTCCACCAATCCTAAGAGGATAAAACTTCCTCCTATGGCCACACTCCATCCCTGATGTCAGTAATCTTCTTAATATGCAGACACCTGGTAGAGAAGACTTTGTTTCCCTGGAGTCCTGACTACCTCTGTTTCTATGAACCAACCTCTATCCTCCAGGCCCTGGGAATTGTGGGAACCTAGTGTAGGAAGCAGAGTAAATATTTTAGTGGGAAATTTGTGATAATTCAAAAAATATTTTATGAGGCAAAATAGATGTCATAAATAGATTTCAGATGGAATGTATTTATTAAAAACCTAGTAAAGTCTAGTTTTTTCCCTCTCACAGGTGACCAAACCGGCTGAGAGAGATCCAGTAATTTACCCAAGATCACACACTTCATAAGTGAGTTTATTATTAATGCAGCCTTTCACTATATTAAAAATTATAGTCAGTTTCCTTTTATACCCAATATATTCAGCATTTGTGAATAAATTTGTTATCAGGTTGTTAGACTGTTCTACTCCAAATGATCAATTAAAGAAAAATCAGTGTAACAATCAGACTAGCCTGTTCTCTTCTGTTTGTTTGGTTTTGGGTTTTTTTTTGAGACGGAGTCTCGCTATGTTGCCCAGGTGGGACTTGAACTCTCAGGGGATCCTCCTGCCTCAGCCTCCTCAGTAGCTAGGATTATAGACGCATAATACTGTGCCCCGCTGAAACCGATGTGCTTTCAACTCACAAACAGTATTCTTCTCCTGAACAGATAAGCTAAGAAGCTGTTATGATATTTTTCCAAAGTATTTTTTAAATGAACTTTTAAAAAGCCTAATTTTAAAGCAAGAAATTTTGCTCAACTAAATTTACTGTTTTATTTTATCATTAAAATGATTTAAACACTAAAGTCATTTTAATGACTCTGTTAACATCTGTTCATTTTGCCTCTGTCTCAGGTCCCTTCCAGTTCTGAAAGTTTGTGATTCTAAAAAATCTAGCCCAGCTTGTTTTCTAGGTCATGAAGACCAACAGCTGGACTCTAAGACTCCTGCCTTCTGATGTATGTGGCCAGCTGACTATACTGCTTCATTGGCAGTAACTGTATATGTCAACGAGATGCCTCTCAAAGGGGGCTTTCTAATCCACCAGTTCCACCCCACCTGGGAATAGGAGAGGAAGACTATCTTTTGCTCAGTGCTCATGGGCAGTAGAATGAAGAGTTGGGTGAATGACATGCTTGAGGAGTCTGAACTCCAAGAAACCTTCTCCAGTTCTTAGAGACGAGCTTCCTCACGTCCAGCCATTAGCATCTGTGTAGGATGTGAGAAACAAGTACACACTGTTGGCAAGCACTGGACAGCAAGCCTTGTGGACCAAACTGGGGTTACCTTCCAGGAAAGAGCTGGAAGGAAAAGGGAACTGTAAGCCATGTTTTTTTTTTTTTTTTTTTTTTTTTTTTTTTTTTTTAACAAAGGAAAAGTGGCAAATTACATAGGCTGCAAGGGAGACTGTGGTGGACAATATCTCAACCCATCTTAACCCAACTCAGATCCTCCTGTGGGAGCATCCTCAACTGGTGTCACCATTATGGAAATCACTAACTCAGCTTTAGCAACAGAATAGTTGCTACTTTCATTTCTCGGTGCATTTGAAACATGGCACAAATAATGACCTTAAGTGCCTATGGAGAGCAAGAGCATTCCTACACCCCAATCACATGTTCATTTTCTGCCATGACTGCTTGTCATGCATGCACTGATGGAGAGTAAGTAAAACAACAGGGCCTTGTAGCTTCTGAATCGGCAAAACACATTCAGCAGGGAAGTAGAGTTTCATCTTTTTTGGAGAGACTGGCAACTAGGCTGAAAAGAGAAGGTGGGGATAGAAATGAAGGTAGAAAAGTATGAATTCTTATAGAACCATAAAAATCCACCTCATGTGAGAACATAATCTTCTCTTTGTATCTTTCTTCACCCTGGGAAATAGTTCAAGACTTAAACCTGGGAATAAACTTACTTGCTTTCTCTTCTCTCAGATACGTGACTTTGCAGCTCAGAAAGGGCCACAACAATACACTGTTTCTCAGTCAGAGCAGTTTAACAAGCATCAGTGAGTCTTTAACTCCTTTGGCCTAAAGATAAAAGCACAGTACATTTTTGTTGTATTGAATTATCTACCTAGGCCCATGCCTCTGGCGTGATTCCTGGAAGCTCTTTGTATCTTCCAGGGTGCCTAGAGCATTGCCTAATACAATGGAGGGGCTTGCTGAGGATGTTTTGGACTCACCAGCACCAATCTCCGGAGTCCTTTCTCTACCACTACCAGTGGGATCTTCAGCTTTGTATCATGAAGCCCCTTCCTAAAGTTAAAGTACTTGCTTCGGTAGTTAAGCAATGGGTTGGGGGGCGGGGGCTGAAAATCCCTATGAAAATCTTTCAAGACCTTAATCACTTGTTTATCAAGGGGAGCTACAAGTTGTCTGGCAAGCAGACCACAGTGCTTTGTGTAAACCTGTTCCTC
Source organism: Callithrix jacchus (assembly GCF_049354715.1). Lineage (NCBI taxonomy): Eukaryota > Metazoa > Chordata > Mammalia > Primates > Cebidae > Callithrix > Callithrix jacchus. The sequence continues at coordinate 43,115,792 of NC_133518.1, forward strand.
CTAGAACAGGGAAAGAGGAGACAGAAATAAGAGTGGCTGGACAACCCTGCCACAGCCTCCAAAGAATACCTCAACATTTCCTCAGGTCCACAGTGGCAGAGTGTGTTTCACAGAATTGAAGGAGAAGGAAGATGCTTTAGAAAATGCCATCTAAACCATTTCTTTGAGGGAGAAGAAAATTAGGTTCAAATGAGTAAAGCATCCGGTTTAAATAAAGGACTCAGCAGTGAGCACGGAAGCCGTGTTCCTTAGATCTAGCATTCTGCTCTTTGTAGTTCAACACACTGTCTCAATTAAAAAAAAAATTCTAAGCTGTCAAACAGATACTTAAAAATAGTTATGGATTAATTGAATTGATGACTACATGGCAGTATGGAGGGTTTATAACATGTTTTCCAATTCCTCTCAGATGAAAATATTACACTACACTTGTTTAACTGAAAACAAAACTCAACTAAATATAATTTTAAGCAAAATAGCAAATGTTGGCCAAAATATCACCTGGAACTTCTCAAGTGTCACTTGAGACTTGTCATAGAACCAGACTTGATTGCTATATTAAGTCAATTGACTAAGTTTAGCCTGCTGAAGTAGCCTTTATCCTCTTTGGTTTGCAAACCAAAATCTCATGATTTAGTATGAACAACTAAAAATAAGTTGCAGGTTTCATTTTCCGTTGTTCAGTACGGTTTTGAAACTAAAAGGTGCAAAACTACGAGATTCACCAACGACTACGGAAAGTCAACGATTAAAATTGTCCCCTTTCTAGCACATGATCCTGCTTGCCTATTCACAGCCAGGCCCGAGAAATGTGCGTTGCTGTCCCTCTCATCATGGTCTCTTGAGATGAGTCCTTCTAATAACTAAGGCACTGGGGGCTGAGGCCAGTCCTGGGGTAGCAGTGGCTTGTGAGCGTATTGTCACATCCGGACAGGATGCAGCATAGGCTTCAGCAGCATAGGCTTCAGCCCATATGCTCAGCCTCGATCTTAGGTAATGCTGGGGACTCCTCTGCAGAATCTGGGGATAAATACAGCTCGAATTTCATTAAGATAGGGCCCCGAAGTTGATGAGTGCAACGAGTCCCCCTGGACCTAAATGTCCATGGCCTTGTGCAATTCCATAGCGCTAACCTAGGCGGCTCACAATAAATTTAATTTCAAAATTGTCTTTCCAGGGCCAAGTCTGGCAAAAAGGTGTTTGACAGAAGCATAAATGCTTCAAAGAGAAGGCAGCCATCTCACTCTGTAGCATTCAGCCGTGGCACAAGGCCCAGAGACAGCAGCGCTGTTAAATGAAAGCCCTCGGCTGAATGAGATTGAAAGGGGGCAAAGACGGGTTAATCTCCTTCCATTAAAGGAGGGGCCATTTGGCGAAGGTGAAGAGTATAATCTGTATGAAGAGCAGAGCAGACATTCCAGAAAAGAAATTACTGCGCAGGGGTGAGGATGATTTGTCCTCGATTTTCACTGTGAGACCATTTCTTAGATCTGAATCTATCTAGCTTTGAAGTTATGGTCTCAGGAAGGGGCAAATGGGCCACATTCACATTCAGTGCTGGCATACTGGAGCTCTGATTCCACCCGAGATGGGCTGCCTGTCTCTGAGAAGCAGAGGGTGTGGCCAAAGCCAGCAGGACATTGTAGACTCCAAACTGCAAGTCAGAAGGCGGCAAAATAAACAGTAGGAGTTGCTCATAAAGGAGAAGCCAGGGGATAAATCCCCTTCCTTGGGGTGGGAAAAATCCCTGTTTTAAACATAGTTTTAAAAACTTTTTAAAAGTTTTAATACCTTTTTTTGTGTGTGAACGATCACAAGATGTGCAAGAAGTTACAGTGTCTCCTTTCTCTACCTTCTCCCAGTGATGGCTTAACATAGTTGCAGTACTTGATCTAAACCAAGAAACAGACGCTGGTATAGTTCAAATAAACGCTGATACACTCTTATGTGATTTTGCCATAAGAGTTTTCACATGCACTCTGTGTGTGTGTGTGCCTGTATGCCTGCAGTTCTATGCAATGTTGTCACAAGTACAGGCTGGAGTAATGACTATCACCATCAGGATAGAGAACAGTCACTCCCACAGTTTTCTGTGCTCCTCCTCTAATAATCATGCCTGTCCTCCAACCCTAACTCCTGGAAACCACTGATCTGTTCTCTATCACTGTCATTTTTTTTTTCTTTTTGAGATAGGGTCTCACTGTCACCCAGGCTGGAGTGCAATGGCACAGTCATGATTCACAGCAGCCTCAAACTCCTGGGCTCAAGTGATCCTCTCATCTCGGCCTCTCAAGTAGCTGAGACCACAGGTGTGCACCGCCATGCCCAGCTAATTTTTTAAATATTTGTAGAGATGGGGTCTCCTTGTGTTGCCCTGGCTAGTCTTGAACTCTTGGGCACTCCTGCCTCGGCCTCCCAAAGTGCTGGGATTACAAGCGTGAGCCACTGTGCCTGGCCTACCACTGTAATTTTGTCGGTCCGAGAATATTCACTAAGTGGAATCATGTAGCATATAACTCTTTGAGAATGGCTTTCGGCATAACACCCTTATGATCCAGTTGAATTGAATGTAAAGGGCAAATGCGTTTTTATTGCTGAATAGTATTTCAAGGTGTGGATGTACCAGTGTGTTACCCACTGACTTGCTAAAAAATTTGGCTATTTTCCAGTTTTTACATATTACAAATAAAGCTGCTACAAATGTTCATGTAAAGTTTATTGGGTGAACATAAGTTTTCATTTCTCTTGTGTAAATACCCAGGATCACATGGTAAGCTTATGCTGGATCATGTGGTAAGCGTATGTTTAACTTTTATAAGAAACTGCCAAACTGTTTCCTAGAGTGTACCATTTTACATTCCCACAGGAAATGTGGGAGAGACCCAGTGTTCCCATATCTTTGCCAGCATTTGGTAACCTCAGTATTTTTAACTTTAGCCACCTACTAGATGCGTAGGGGCTCCTTTTGATGGGCCACAGTCAAGAAGGCAGTCAAGTTTCATGGCCTTCAGAGCTTAGCTGGGGTGACCTCAGATGTCTCTCACTGCTCCAGTTTTCCTAGTAGCTGTCTACACAGCAGTTTGGGTTGTGTTTCATTTAGATGATGGAAAATGGGGTGGTCTCTCCAGATGTCAGGTGAGTCTTCAGGTTTGCCCAGTTGCTCCCAACTGCAGTGGTGGGACATTGCTATCTGGGGACACTGAGCCTCTTTGAGGCAGTGGCTCTTGGCCCAGCAGACAGACTTGATACCATGGCACATGTTCCCATGGGGCAGGTGAAATGACAGCTGTGGGGCAGGGACGTAGTTTGCCTGGGCCAGGGTCTTCCTGCAGCTTTGGCCAGAGACTGTGTGAATACTTTTAATTTCTCAGTTTAGATCGTTGTTAGCATAGTGTGAGAGGAAGTGGTGGGACATGGAGTCAACATAGACAGGCAAGGGTGGGACCACCAGTGGCATTTGTCGAATCTTGGGACTGGCTGAACATTCTCTGCCCTTGAACTTTGTCCTCTGTGACCACCCAGGACTCTCCAGCAGCATGTGGACACCTTGTCTGGATGCGATGGAGCCTCCCATTTTTGTCTCCTGTGGGTGAGATTTGGAGGAACTGCTGTCACCACCACATTGGCTTTCCTGGTCCAGGGGTCCAGGTCTCCTGAGGAATTAGAATGTCATCTGAGTATCAGAAGGTGCCTCACTCAAGAAGTGGTGTAGGACAAGGCAATGGGTCTTACATAGGGCCAACATTATAGTGAGGACTTGCACTGGCCCAGCCATTCTTGGAAAGTCACCCTCCATCTGTGGTATCTCTGATTCAAGGGAGGTTGCAAACTTAGCCAGCACTCTTATTCATCGTGACCCTGGAGCCATGAGTTTGGGCCAGGAGGCCAAGAATCAGTAGAGAAGCCATCCTGAACAGGGGCACCCATGAGATAATGTAGACAAGCATGGGGCAGTAAAGCTTGGGGATCATCAGCAAAATTCCCCGGTGGCTAAGCCCTGGGAGAGTCCTGGAAAGGAGCTCCTTTGGGTTCTCGCTCTTGTGTGTCACCAGGTGCCATTGCAGGAGCTCAACACAGATGTAGGCATGGAAGAATTCAAAGTTGATTTCTAGAACCTGAACATGAACTGGGGTTGGTAGGAAGCTGAGCAGTCTGTCCAGGCAGAAATTGAAAGTCAAGTGATGCCATGGCGGGCTCTGGAAGTTGAGGTGGTAGAATGAGAGGAAGCTGGGCAGTCAGATACCATCAAGTGATCAGCAGGTGTGGTGTGATGGGTTTCAGCAGAGTTATGCAAGCAGGATGAATAGTCACACTTCCTCTTAGAAGGTGGTGAGAGTTTAAAGAAATTGGTTTTTTTTGTTCACTATGGTTTCTGCTATGATTGTTTTTTTTTCCACTGTTTCCTAAATTTCCATTTTCAGGTTCCTCCTGCTCTGGCCTGTCTCCTCTCAGGCCACACTCCTACTCACCTGCTGTCAGAAGGCAGCCCAGCACACAGCACCTTTCAGATTTAAAAAGGCAGGCACGGCTTGGGGAAGGTACTTCCCCTGATTGTGACGTCACACAGTGGGACTCCATCCTTGAGGCCAAATCCTCTGCAGCTCCCTCTACCTCTTGCTTTGTCTTCCTTTCAACTCATTCCTGCCTTGACCTCAAATTTGCCCACACATTTTAGTCTGGCATTTGCCCTGACCCTCTCCACTGTCTTGATTTCTGACCCCAGAACCCACCTCCTACTCTGCTTTTATGGCACTGATCACATAGATGCTGTCTGCACAGATGCCCTCTGCCCTCCTGGGTACAGCTTCTTCAGTACTACCACCTCAGGGATCAGGGCACACCATGGTCTGGCTCCATTGGGTGACCAGGGTGGGCACTTGGACCCCTCGCTAGGTCTAGGTTGCCCATGAGTATCTTGAAGTATGGGCGTGAGGGCAGGTAGAAGCTCCTTGGCTGAGGCAGGGGGTTGCTTCAGGAGTCAATCTTCTCATTGGTGCCTTTTGCCTCTTCCCCAAAGGTTGGATGACTCTGGGCCCTTTGTCTAGTTCAACCTTTGCCACTAAATCTCTAAGTGACCACCAGGAAGCAAACGTACCATTATGAGCCTCAGTAATTTCATGTGTATAATCTGGTTTCTTGATTACCTAACTAACAAATACTTTTACTACACTATATCACAGTTAAAGGAAAATCTAAAAGTCAGAAGCCAAGAAGAGACTTTTAAGTTAAATTCTGGTATAGATACACTAGCTCAAAGGTCCCTATTTTTTTTTTGTTTTTGTCTAATAAATGTTTGCCAACTGAATATTTATTGAACTGAATGCAGCAAGTCAGTAGTTCTCAGGCATTAATGCTGAAGAATTAGGAGGGCAGATTAAAATACATATTCCCGGGCCTATCCTCAGAGCTTTTAATACCACTGGGGCCTACGAGCATGCATTTTAATATGAGAAACTAAGAAGGACCAAGGTTTTGAAATAGACACTGGTACCTTTCTAGAGGCCAATTCACCGATATGCATTAGAAACTTTAAAAATTGTAGAACACTAAAGTCAATCAAAATGTCCAACAACAACAAAAAATGGATACATTAAAATGTATCAGTGCAATGGAAACATAGCCATTAAAAATAATGTTTTCAAAGGCCATTTAGTGATTTGGTAAAATATTTATAACATAACTAAGTGGCCTCTGAAAACATGATTTTTAAGAGGTGGGCAGATCACAAGGTCAGGAGATCGAGACCATCCTGACTACCACGGTGAAAACCCATCTCTACTAAAAATAAAAAAAATTAACTGGGTGTGATGGCATGAGCCTATAGTGTCAACTACTCGGGAGGCTGAGGCAGGAGAATTGCTTGAACCCAGGGGGCGGAGGTTGAAGTGAGCTGAGATTGCATGACTGCACTCCAGCCTGGGCGACAGAGCGAGACTCTGTCTCAAAAAAAAAAAAAAATGTTTACAACATAATGTTAAACGGGGACAAAAAAACACATAAAATACCATCTCAATAAGTTTTAAAAGGAAAGAAGAATATATACAAGAAAAATTGGGAAAAATACATGAAACTGTTAATATTGAATTGTGACTTGGTTGTTGGCTTACTGGGCAATTTTAATTTTTTTACTTGATATTTTTCTGCATTTTCCAGATTTGGTACAATTGACTAGTTATGGCTCTCTTTATATGAAGAAAAAAAACACAATAATTTTTTTTTAAAGAAAAGGAATTTGCCTTATGTCAAGAGAAATAAAGAAAGAGAAGTCTCTTAGAAATCCAGCCAGCCACAGCCTGACTGCTGCCAGAGCTCCGACAACAGGGAGACAGTCTTGCACCTGAGGTCAATTTTAAGCTATTCCTTTTGTGAGGTACCTTGGAATAGTCAAAACCTAGGTAACTGGGTCAATGAGAAAGTCCTTTTCATCACATACTGTTTTCCTGCTGCATTTGAAGATAACAGCCTGTAGGATCTGGGAAATGGAGAGGAGTTTTCAGTTAGTTTAGATGACCTTTATTCTTGGGACGAGCTCATGTTTGTTGCCTCAGTATAACGCTTCACCCCCATCCCACCCCATAGCACTAAGTATGGTCTTGCCCCATAGCACATTAGTATGGTCTCATACTTAGTGCTAATGGGGTAGGTTTGGGGTGAGGGGTTATACTAATGCTCTTTTGGACAAAGATGAGGGCTCCACTCTTGCCTGGGAGGCACTTCTCAAGGTTAATGCCTCCATGGAGTAGGGTCCAAGCCTCCTTGTCCCAGTGCAGTGGGAACCCCATCGAATGCCAGGAATCATCTTCTTTTGGCAGAGAGATGACTCATCCATCCTTCCTCAAAGATTTCAGTGAACTGCAGGTTAAATGTCCCTCTGAATAAGATCAGAAGCCTCTCAATAAGAAGTCCGGCCTAGAATCAAACATGCTTTGGCTACTTAGAAGTGGTGCTAAAACTCCCAGATGAAAGTTAATTTATAAAGACAAAAAGTCTTTAAAATAATGATAATAAACAATATCAAAAGTCAAAATACCAATACTGACCATAATTATGATGATTATTTTTTATCAACTTTTCTTTTTTTTTTTCTCTCTGTTGCCTGGGCTGGAGTACAGTGGCCTAGTTTCGGCTCACTGCAACCTCTGCCTCCTGAGTTCAACCAATTCTCATGCCTCAGCCTCCCAAGAAACTGGGATTACAGGCATGCACCAACAAGCTTGGCTAATTTTTGTACTTTTAGTAGAGACAGGGCTTCATGATGTTGGCTGGGCTGGTCCTGAACTCCTGGCCTCAAGCAATCTGCCCACCTTGGCCTCCCAAAGTGCTGGGTTTGCAGGCATGAGCCACCAGGCCTGGCCTTTATCAACACTTTCGACATGCACTTTTCAAAGTTGCCCAAATCATTTTGCATAGATCACCTACTTATTCTGACAGAGTCCCAGCATTACATTTTCTAACAATACTATTTTGGAGGTAGGAGGAAGCTTTAAAGTTCTGATGAAAACCAGAAGCTTCTTGAGTTAAAAACAAAACCCTGAAGTCTTCAGTGTGATATTTTCCAATTTGGTTCTTGACAAGAAATTAGGTGATTTCAGTGTGAGAAATTATAAAGCCCTATTGCTATGAATTCTTAGGTTTGGTGAATATGATGTGGTATTCTGCAAAACTCTCTAAGGGGAGTGACAGAACATCATGATGCTGACCGAAGGGAGCTTGCACATCTGTGCTATGATAATTCTAAAACCTCAGGGATTAAAATACCCAACTAGTGTAGGAGCTGCCTGTGTGAAACTGTGTGCTCAGTCCACATCTGCTCATCATGGCTCAACAAGGCCAGGCTCAGATCTTTAGATGACCTAAGCTCTGAAAAGATTATAATGGCTCAAATTTGAATTATTACTCCTATGCGAAATTAAAATGGAAAAGAAAATAAAAGACAAAATTAAGGTTAAGGAAGCTCAAGAAAGTCTAACTTTTCCCAGGCTGTCTACTTTGATGCCTTTTTTTTGAAATGTCAAATATCAAAATATTTACAAAATGTGTGTTCATACACAGTCCTGCTTTGCTGGTGTTGTCTGTGAGGTCCCTCAGCATCCAGTGGTCACAGGGATCTGTGGCTTTCTTTCAAACACCAACTGTTGACAGTAGTGAAATTCTGGTACCTGATGTGGTGGTCTCACTCCCCTTCCTGTAGCTAGAAATTAGAAATCAGGAGGCTGGCCCCCTCCCCCACCCCTAAAACCATTCATATGTCCACTCCTGCATACTTAGTGCTTTGAAGAGTCATAACAGATGGCAGTTGAAATTAGCAAGCTGTGATTAGCCATTCTCCCACATGAATGGACCCTGACATTGACTGAGACCTTTGGTTCTGCCCTTTCTGAAAGACTCTGGTAGGCTAGGACTTCCAGCAACAGATCATCCCCATTTGGCTCCTGCTTTTGAAATCTGGCACATATTCTTAACACTTATGCTCCTTCAGCTGCGCCCTTCTAGCAGGCACTGTATTCCCCATTCCCATTCAACCTGGTCTTTTAATTTTTTTTGAGATGGAGTTTTGCTCTTGTTGCCCAGGTTGGAGTGCAATGGTGCGATCTTGGCTCACTGCAACCTCTGCCTCCCAGGTTCAAGCAATTCTCCTGCCTCAGCCTCCCAAGTAGCTGGAATTACAGGCATGCACTACCACACCTGGCTAATTTTGTATTTTTTTAGTACAGGTGGGGTTTCACCATGTCAGGCTGGTCTTGAACTCCTGACCTCAAGTGATCCACCTGCCTTGGCCTCCCAAAGTGCCAGGATTACAGGCGTGAGCCACCGCACCCAGCGCAACTTGGTCTTACTATTATATTATACCACTAGCCCAGCCAGCTCCTTGCTCAATAGATACTTTCAGTTCCCAACAACTTGGAAAGACAGACTTTCAGAGGCTGAAGTATTTTTGCAACAACTCAAACTTGTTATTCTATTCCATTCCTCCTCAGCTCCATCCTGATGTGAGGGGACTGGGCAGAGGGTAGGCAGCGGTAACAGAAGAGTAGGCTAGGCATCAGGCTATGACAGATATCTGAGAAGCTGTGGCAAATTGGCCAGTAACAGGCATCCCCACACGATAGACAGTACATGCTCTTCAGGGTGTGGATGTGGGTGCCAGAGAAGTCAAGTCCAGGGGCAAAAGTCAATCAGAAACCAGTGTGTTTAGTCAGATATTGACAAAACTAGAGAACTAGGTACCAGGCAGCTCAAGCAAAGACTTGAGTTCATTTTTATTTCACACTTTTAAATTGGGGCATCACAAGGCACCCATCGTATGGTTTCTATTTACTGGTAAGGGGAATACTGCACCAACATCAACAATGGTTAGAAGGCTACATAAAATGTTAAACTAGTTAAAAGTTCTCCAAATAGAGCTTACAACTTCACCACTTGTTATTTCAGTAAATGTTTTAAAACTTTTCCTGAAAATAAAAAGCCAGACTTATATATCACATCCTTTGGTGTAGCATTCATGGCCCTAGCCTGAGACTTTTTAGTCTACATTTAAATGCAGACTGAATGAGACTAAAATGTCTCAGGCTGGGGCCATGAATGCTACCATTAATTCTTAGCTGAGTACTGTGGCTCACTCCTGTAATCCCAGAACTTTGGGAGGCCAAGGTGGGTAGATTACTTGAGCCCAGAAGTTTGAGACAGCCTGGGCAACATGGTGAAACCTTGTTTCTACAAAAAATACAAAAATTAGCCAGGCATGGTGGTGGATGCCTGCAGTCTCAGCTATTTGGGAGGATCGCTTAAGCCTGAGAAATTGAGGCTGCAGTGAGCCATGATCATGCAACTGCACTCCAGCCCGGGTGACAGAGTGAAACCCTGTCTCAGAGAAAAAAAGTGTCTTTAATAACTTGGTTTAAAGATCTCATAAACCAAATTATTAGAGAAACATGCCCCTGCCATCAAGTGTCCCAAGACCTGGAGCAGATCAGGTAGAATACAATTCCAAAGCCTCCAGGAGCAGAGAAACTTCAAGCTAAGGAAGTCGAGAGCTTTCCTATAGACCACTGGGGCTCATAGTTGGGGGGAGCAGAATTCTGTCACAATTCCAACTAAAATGACTAGATCCAGGAAGGAGACACAGCTGGTACAGTCCTAGACCAAGAGGACCCTGAGAGTAAAAATAAGGAGAATAATGTCCTTCCTGGTTCACTGGCCATGGGAAACATAATGGTGCTCCCATAAAGGCTCAGGGTCATAATGGACAGAGGTGTTGAGACATCTCATCCACTGCTTCTTGCCCTCATGGCCAGATGTTACCTAAGAGCGTCAGTCAGGAAATCTAAATGTGGATAATGTTTTACTTCTCTCATTGTTCGTTTGGCAATTTTATCCTTGAGTGTCTCCAGGTTTCTTTATGTGTTGTGCCAGAGAGAACTATCTCTTCTTCAGAAACCCTCCAGAGCTGTCACCGCTAAGTGGCTGCCCCACCAAGGACTACATTTCCCAGACTTCTCTGTGGTTAGCTGTGGTCATGTGATGAAGTTTTAGCCAATGGAATGTGAGAAGTAATACCCACCACTTCTAGGCAGGGCCCATAGAAACCTCCCATATGTGCTTTTTCCAAGCTCTTTTCTTCCTTTGCTGAGGAGTGGAAACAACCCTAGGCGACCTTGAAAACCATATGCTGCAGAAGGCAGAGCCTCTCTCTACACGTCTCTGAATGAATGCACAAAAGAGAGTTGCCCCACTGACCTGTACTGTTACATGAGCAAGAAATAAACTATTGTGTTTGAGCCACTATAGATTTGGGGTTCTGTTATAACAATTAGCCCGTCCTAATATCCTTTTTGATACAGCTGTTATCATTGTGTACAGAAATCTCTGTGCCCTTTCCTCCTTTCTTTAAATCTTACCACTAAAAAAGGAGAATTGGGAGACGTAAATTTAAGTAGCTGCTGGGGACAAATGACACTTACCAAATTAGTGGTCACGACATTCAGATCTTGGAGCCAGAAGAACAGGAGTACAGCAGAGCCTCATTTCAAGACAACCTAATAAAGTAAAACATAAGGCCTTTCAAACAGATATTTTAGTGTGTGATAGTTAATTTCCAACAGGAGTTGTCCGTTTACAAAGGAATATGCCACTGTTTTCCAGTAAATGACAAGCTTCCCTGCTGCCTTTAAAATAAGACTTATACCTCCCTGCTCCCAATTATTTTAACATAGAATTTCTGAAGAACAGATCTCCTCTGATAATGTCAGCTATACAAAGACTAGATGCTGACTCAGGGGATGACTTTAGAAACCAGAAAATCAGGGTATGATTTCTATGCCTATGTGCTGTTCTCATGTCCATGTCAAAACTTTTTTCTTGGAAACTTAAGTTTCTTGGGTAGGAACTTCCAGAGCTTGCAAAATTATAGGCTTTGCAAAGAAGTACGAGTTTTTAGACAAAGTTAAAACAGACACTTTATGATGTGTCTTTGTGTTTAATATCATCCCAGATAGGAAGGCACAAGTAGGAATGAAAATAAGTCCTCTGTAAACAGGGCGATAAGACAATACAGGTTCATGCACAGAACAATCAGAAACGTGCTCAGTAAAGGCAGCACGGCTGTATATATCTTTTCACCAGGGCTGCCATCTTTTACCAGGTTAAGTGTGAAAATTGCCATTTGATGGCACAGGGCACGTATTTGCCTAGAACAGGGCTTGTTTTTGTGTCTGATTGCTCAGTATAATAACAAGGAAGCAAACAATCCAGAACTACGAACAAACATTCTGACAGTCTGAAACAGAGTACTTGGGTGAGGGGAGCAAGAGGAGGCAAAACAAGAGGATGGACAGGGAAAGGCATCAGTTGGACCATTCTCCCCAGGGTTTCCGTCTTAGTATCTTTTTTTTTTCCCTTCCTTTTGCATTCTTTTCTGGTCCTGTGGAGAAGAGAGATATCAGATCCCTTTGGGGCCATATTTACAGGGTCTCCCAAATGCAGTCCCTACTCCCAACTATGGGCTGGGGCCTGCTAAGCTGCAGGTGTCAGGGAACAAGATGGCGCCCTACAGTGAAGGGCACCAAGTGGGGGAGGGGGCAAAAGTGGGCCTTCACTTACTCGGAGGCGCTGGCTCCTCTGAAGCCCAGACGCTGCCAACTCCCTGGGCTCAGGAGTCACAACCGCTTTCGTGCTCTGTGTTCTTCACTTCTTGTCGAGATCAGCTCCACATGTTTTTCTGATGATGTCACCCATTCTGACTTCCTACATTTTGAAAGCGGATCTACAAGTAAAACCTTTTGTGAGGCTTAAAAAAAAAGAAGAAAAGAAATGAAAGGTGTGCTGTAGGGAGATGGAGAGGAGGAGAAAGGCCGTTGCTTCTTTATTTTGAGATTTGCTGCAGCTGCGAGTGCCACTCCCCAGCTAGTTTCCTGGCTTCAGAGAAAGGCCAGTGGCCGGGCGTGGGTGACGTCAGGGCCAGGCCTGAGTCATCGCCAGCGGCCCAGCCTGGCTGCCCTGCCACTCGGAAGGGGACAAAAGGAACCTTTGATGTCCAGAGGCCCTCCTCTCAGCACACTCGCCGGCACAGACCAACAGGCCAGGAGAACATTCCTGCCACCTCCCCACCCCCCAGCCGCCCTTCCTACTTCCGGAACAACCCCAGACAGATTCAACAAGGCCTCTCCAAAGAACATCACCCTCCTGCATGGCAGAGGCATGGTCACACTCTGTCAAACACAGAAGCGCGGACGACGAAGAGGGTGTTTCCCTGGGGACCTCTCACTGCCCCTCTGCCATCCCCCTTCTTCCGTGTGGTGCCCACCTTACTCAAGGAGTTGCAGTGGTATTTATTGAAAGAGATGCAGAAAGGTGGAAGGTACTTTTGTCACCATCACCAGGCAGCTCCCGGTGGTCAGTGTCTAGTCTCCTCTGCCTCCGTGCTGTGGCCCTGGACTTCGCTCCCTGCCCTGAGTGCTAACATGAACTAGTTCTTCCTGGGTTTAAGACATGACCACTCTTTAAAGGGGATATTTGTATCCCAGTGCCTGGCATGAGGCTTGGTAAATACATGATGAATGAAGGAATGATAACTGTAAAATAAAATAGTAGAGAACATATATTGAATACTTAGAGTGAACAACATTCAAGCCTCTGTGCTTTATGAATACTACTTCATTTATTGGTATTATCACAACGAAGAAGCTGCGAGATAGGTACTATTAATATTCCTAATGCTACAGAGGAGAAAATGGATACTCAGAGAGGTTAAGACACTTCTCTAAAGCCTCACAGCTAGTTAGTTCGTGGCAGAGCCTGGATCATCTAATCTCACATCCTGTTTTCTTGATCATGGTGTGGAGTAGCTGGAATGAATGAAGGAATATTGACCAATGGCACCCTGGCCAGGAGAAAGGAGACAAGGATAAGGATGGGACTTGAAACCAAATCCTACAAGGAAACAGTGAAACAATTAGGAATGTTCTGGCAACATGGGCCTCATGCCTTTTTATTGTATCAGCACCAGGTCTGAGGTTTGGCAAGTGGGTGGGTTACTCAGCGTGGCTAGAGGCGAGTCAGTCATGAGGTTCAAGTGGGGATGAGAAACCAGGGAGGTCGGATGGATGTAGGCCTGTGGCATGTGGTAGATGCAAAATCTGAGAGCCACGGGGGACAGACCAGCTTGGCGGGGGACAGAGAGTATCTTGGCGGGAGTCAGAGTCCACGCTTGTCTTTGTTGCTTTCTGGCCTCATTGATGTGGGTGGGAGAGTCAGTGAGATTAAAGGGATACATCTGGGGCGGACACGAAGGCTAAAGGAAGAAGGACATGACGGCACTCTCAAAGACTCCAGACTCGGAAAAAAGGTTGCAACTGGGGTGTGGTTTTAAAGTGCAGGAGGGACTAGAAGGGACAGGAAACAGATTTGGACCTGACAATGGTGGATACTTTCTACTCTTTGTGCCCTCCTACCAGGAATCAGTTGCCTTTCTGGGCCTGAGAGAGAGTCCTGCCAATGGCTGTGGGCAAGCAAAGGTGAGGAGGGGTGGCAAGAAGAGAACATCTGCTTATTGGGGTATCTGGGCCCAGCATAAGAATGACCTACGAGATAGCCTCTCCCTCTGTGGTTAATGATTCTGTGGTTTGTACTTTTCCGTGATTCTCTTAGAGTAAATGTCTCATTCCAAGAGGAAGACAAAACCAGGAATTTCCAGCCCCTTGTGGAGGGGTCTGGGAGGTTTGGGTGGCCTCCTCGATAAGACTCTCACTGCTTTCCTTCCCACTGTGAGTGGTGTGTCAGGTCACAGAGACCCCTCTCCCTGGCTCAGGCAACCTATGCCTCTGATGCCTGGGACATTGTGTGGTTCCACCTTGTTCCTGGGAGCTCTGCCAGTTGCCACTCTGAGGAATTGCACTTGTTCCGTGTAGTTTGAATCCCTAGGTAGGTGGAATTTATAGAGGTGAATTTCATAAGAGAGAGCCACATGCTTTTAATCAAGGGAGCAGCAGCAACTGATCAGGTTCACTGTCAGTGTCTGCACACAGCCTGATCTTGGGCTGAGGAAAGTGCTTTAAGTTCCAGGCATTTTTGGCAGAAGACGTGTTTATTCTTTTCTTCCTTCTCTGCAGAAAATGCCTCTGGGCACCTCCCTGCTCTGTTTCCCCAAAGACTCAGTGGCCTTGCTTGCTTCATATACACAGGTATTTATTTCTCTAATAAGATGAACAGAGGCTGATTATTTCTTTACCCTACATCCTATCAGTTTAATGTAAACAGAAAAATAAAGAAGCAGAAATGATCAGTAAGCTTAAGTGAAATGCAGATTCTTGGGTTATATGCTTTGGGTTTGATTCTAACAGTGAAAATAAAATCAGAGAACTGAGAAAAATATCCATTTAGATACAGAGAAGTAAGTACAATGGCACTTCCCTAGCCTCTACCTGAAGTGGAGCATCCTCCTCCTTTGCTACAACAAATGCAGTTAAATGCTGGTAATTCAAACAAAACAAAACCTTTATGGAGGCAAGGAATTCCTTGGAAGATTTGTCTATACTTGTTGCTTTCAATTTCTCTCATTTCATTCCCTCTCTTTCAAAAAAATTGATTAAGGTTTAATTTACATACCAGAAAGTTCACCCACTTAAAGTGCACAATTCAATGGATTTTAGTGTATTTCAGGATTGTGTAATTTGTAATCTATTTTTTTGTTAACATTTTTTGTCATCCCCCACAAAAACACTGTGCCTATTAGGTATCACTCTTCATTTGTCCCCACCTATCAGCCCTAGATGACCACTCATCTAGTTTCTGTCCCTATAGATTTGCCTCTTCTGGACATTTCCTACAAATGGAATCATACAATATATAGTTCAAATATTTGTCCTCTCCAAAACTCATGTTGAAATTTAATCTCCAATATGGTAGTATTGAGAGGTGGGGGCTTTCAGAGGTGACTAATCCACTCATGGATTAATGGATTAATTGGTTAATGGAATAATGGGTTATCATGAGAGAGAGACTTGGGGCTTATAAGAAGAGGAAGAGGGACCTGAGCTAGCACTCTCAGTCTGCTCACCATGTAATGTCCTGTGTCACCTTGGGACTTGGTAGAGAGTCACCATCAGCAAGAAGGTCCTCATCCAATGTGATCCCTAGACTTTGGACTTCTCAGCCTTCATAACTGTAAGAACTGAATTCCTTTTCTTTATAAATTACCCAGTTTCAAGTGTTCTGTTTAAGCAATAGCAAATTAACTAAGGCATAGAATATTTTAGTACTTCACTCCTTTGTATACCCAAATAGTATTCCAAAATGTGTGGGTGTACAACATTTTGTTTATCCCAATCTCAGTTGATGAACACTTGAGTTGTTTTCACTTTTTGGCTGTTAGGAAAAATGTTGCTATGAACATTCATGTGCAAGTTTTTTTGTGGACATGCATTCATGTCTCTTGGGTAGACACAAAAGAGTGGGATTGCTGGGTGATATACTACGTTTAACATTTTAAGAAGTTGTCAAACTGTTTTCCAAAGTGCTGCATCATTTTACATTCTCACTAGCAATTTCTGAGGATTCTGATTTCTCCACATCCTCACCAACACTTTACTGTCTGTCATTTTTATTATAGCCATCCCAGTGGGTACAGCCTGATATCTTATGGTGGTTTTGAATTGCATTCAACAAATGACTAATAATGTTGAGTGTGTTTTCAGGAGCTATTTGTCACTTTTATATCTTCTTTGGAGGACTGTCTATTCAAATCCTTATCTTTCAAATTGAGCTAATTTTAGAAAAAATTTTTGAGTTTTAGGGATTCTTTATATATCCCAGACACAAATCCCTTATCAGATATATATTTTATGATGTTATCTCCCTGTCTACAGTTGTCATTTCATTTCTGGTTGTCGTTATTTGAAGCATAAAAGTTTTTAATTTTGATGAAGTCCAACTTATCAATCTTCTCTTTCATCACTTTTATTTTGGCATCATATTTGAGAAAACATTATCTAACCCAAGGTCATAAAGATTTACACCTGAGTTTCTTCTAAGAGTTTTATAGTTTTAGTTCTTACATTTAGATCTATAATAGACTTTAAATTAATTTTGCTTATGGTATGAGATAGGGATCCACATTCATTCTTTTCATGTGGCTATCTGGTTGTCCTGTAACCATTTGTTGAAAGATTGATTATTCTTACAATAATTCTGTACATATAAAACTATTCTAAAATAAAGAGTTTATTTAAAAAATAATTTATTCTTTCCCCTATTGAATTGTCTTGGCCCCTTTGTCAAAAATCAACTGACCATAAATATTAATACTTATCCTTGAACTCTTAATTCTGTTCCATTGATTTAGATATCTATTGTTATGCCAGTACCACACTGTTTTGATTACTGTTGCTTCATATTATGTTTGGAAATTAGGAAGCGTGAGCCCACCACCAACTTTGTTCTTTTTCAAGATTGTTTGGCTATTCTGGATCCCTTGTATTACTATATGATTTTTAGGATCAGCTTCTCAATTTCTGTAAAAAATCCAGCTGGGGTTTTGATAGATGTTAAATTGTACCTGCAGATCAATTTTGGGAGCAATCCCATCTTAGCAATATTAAGTCATCTGAATCATGAACCTAGGAAGCCTTCTCATTGATTTAGATCTTTAATTTATTTCAACAATGTTTTGTTGTTTTCAGTGTACAACTCTTGTAATTCTCTTGTTAAATTTATTCTCAAGTATTTTATTAACTGATATTGTTTATACTGGAACTCATCTATGCTCTTGGACTTATGAGTTGTGCTTTCATGATCAAAAGTCTTAAGTCCCAGTCCTGGTTTCACTATTTATTAGGTACCCGTAATTACTTAGACTGTATCAAGTTCTTTTTCTTCAACTGAAAAAAAATGAAATACTAATATCACCTCATGGGTTTGTTATGTAGATTAAATAAGATAACGCATATATAACCCTATTCAGACCATGACCCACAGGGTCAGTCTTAGGGTGAGAGGAGGGGTTGCAGCGAAACCTAATCTAGTCACCAAAAGTCATTTCTAATTAACTCATATTAATACTTGTATTTCTCAAACATCACAAAGAGCCTCCTCAATACCCCTTAGCATCCTTTTCCCCTCCTATCCAAGCCCCTTCCATCTCATAGCTTCTGCCTTCCTTTCTTTCTCCCAAGCTCCCTAAAAGCTTTTTCTCAAGTCTTAATCAGCATTCCTCTGGTCCTTCTGCTTCTGTCCAGTTCTTCTTTTGATGGGGCAGAAAAGAGTTCAGACAAAGCCAGAACTCTTGTTAGTGGGCAAGAAGAGAAGAAAATCAGGGAACACTTAAACTTAATTTATGTTCTATCACTCATGTAAAGTGCTTAGTGCAATGTCTGACATATAATAATGGCTCAATAAATGTTGAATTAACAATGTTTTTGTGGTGGTTACTTTATGTTATCTATATTTTACGTTAATAATGTGAGGTTTAGATCACAACCCCTCAGAATCCAGCCTAGAGGTTGCTACCCAATGGCCCAACCTCACTCATTCAAGTGAATTTTGGGAATTTGAATTTGGAATTATTGATCTATTTTCTTCCTCCTTAATCAAGCCTCAGAGAATTAGCCCTTGGAAAACTGTGAAAAGTTCATCTTTAGGGCTCCTTGAGTATTGTTTGGAGGCCACATCTGCCTCCTCCCTAGACCAGCCCCAGGACCCTGTACACTTTTCCTCTCCACAAAATCTAGTATAGTACCTTTAAGTGCAGATCAGGACTCACCATTTAGTGGGTCAGCATTGGTTTCAAGTGACAGAATAAAATAAAACAATAGAAAAGATCTGAGTACATTATAACTAACACTTTTGTTTCTATTTTATAATATGTATGTGAGCTGGGTCTCTCTGTGAAACATATTTTCTATTGTGGTTCAGGGCTTAAAAAATTTTTTTTAAATTTATTTTTTCTTCTTATTATTTTTTTCTTCTTAGTGAGTTTAAACCAGTGTTGACATACATAGATCCCTCACTTTCGCTAAGGTGTTTAAACAACTCATGAGAGCATAAAGTAAACCCCTCTAAGTGATCTGCCCACTTTGACAGGGATGGAGACCTTAAGCCCTAGGGATGAAGCTCTGTCAGTAGTGAAGGACTCGAGGGCACTGAGGCTCTTGCCTGTCATTTACAACACTTGGAGAAGGAGTATCTTCTGTTTGCCGTGTGGACCTACCCCGCTCCCTTATGCTACCCTGCAGCCATCGCCTTCTCTCATTCCCACAAGATCTACACATCCACACTTTGAACTTGTGTGAGGTGTTTTATTTTTCAAGACTTTCACATACTCCATCTCATTTGTTTTTCACAACTATTTTATAAATTGATGGGTGAGATGCAAGTCCTTGCTTGACCACTTAACATACTGGGTAACCTTAACTTCTTAGCCTCAGTCTCCTCAGTTCTATTAGCTATATAAAACCAGAGAAGTCAAGAAATTTAGCCAACATCACACAGCCCAGAAGCGGCAGGACCAGGAAGAGAACCAGATTTTTTACCTCCGAGCCTGGTTGTCCCACAGGCTCCTGTTATGGAAATTCATATCTTTTTTTAGAGGCATGATTCATCTGACTACCTTAAAAAGAATGTTTAAAAAGCAGAGAACATTTTGCTCTCCCCTCCCCGCCATATCTAAAAACACTGACTTTTATGGCACCAAGCACAAGACAAACAGCTCTTCATGTCTCATGGTGAGGGGTTATCACTCTCAGCATCAAAGACTATTTATTTAAGGCTGGGGCTTGTCAGAAACAGAATCAAAGTCAAGAGGAGAGGAAAACAAAGTTCCCTGAGTGCTCTGTTTTTGTCCTTTGTGTAGCAGAGTGTCCCCTCTAGTGGCTCTGAAGGAAAATAGCTTCTGGAAAACACATTTACAGATTCAACATTGACCGAGTCAGAGATATTGGGGCTTCAGGGGAGCTTCAAGCACTTGGTTCTGTGCTTCCTTCTATTGATGAGAAACTGGGGATAAGAGCAGTGGTTCTCAACCAGGGGTGCGTTTGCCCCCTGGAAAACGCTTGGCAACATCTGGAGACATTTTTTATTGCCATTTTGGGGGGTAATACTGTCATCAGTGGGTAGAAGCCAGGAACGCTGTCAAACATCCTACAATACACCAGACAGTCCCCCACCCCAAACAACTTCCTGGTCCAATATGTCAATAGTGCTGAGGTGAAGAAACCCTAGAACAGAAAAATGAGGGGACCTGCCCAGGGACTCACAGCTTATTCACAGCTTTTGACAGCTCAGGCTAAGCACTCTGTTTCAGTTCCTTAAAATTTTTTAAAAAGTAGAATGGTTAACAATTCAAAAGTAATACATGCTCATAAATAAGAGTAATATAATAAAAGATTTTCCATCCCCTCATGCCTCCCCAGAATGAATGTTAACATCCGTGGTGGTTGATTGGGCTGAACTATATTAGAAATGACCATTGTAGACCCTTTTTGACTTACGAACATGGCAATTTCTGATGGTGAAGCTCAAGACATTCATCCCTCTGTCCAGGCACACACCCAAACAAGCATTTGTTTGGGTATTCTTTTGACTCTGCTTGTCATACAAGAGTTAGACTCTTCTAACAGCACACATTCGAAGTTTTTGTATTTAATAAGCGAAGTACCTCTTCAGATCAAAGATAAGGATATCCTACATGTTCCCAGAAGCTTAGGGTGCTTAGCACTGTGGGGTCCCAGAGCTAAGATGGTCTATGACAGACATTAGAGGACACCGAATCATGTGGTGTGTGTCTTTAATGCCTCTTTGACACTTGGGATCTCACTCTTTTGTAGAGAGCTTGGTTCAGGATTAGAATCTTCTGTAGGCTATGCCGTCTAAGTAGAAATTAGTAAGATTCTTTTATTGTTTTTGTATTTATTATGGACACTTTCTTTTTATAGGAAGCACTGTTGGTTTTCTATTGACTATGGGGCTTTAAAACTTCATTTTATGACAAATGTATAAGAAAAACTGAGACAACTCAAATAAAAAAAAATGTTGTTGTTTTTGTTTATGAGACAGGGTCTTGCTCTGTTGCCCAGGCTAGAGTGCAGTGGTATGATCATGGCTCACTGCAACCTCGACCTTCTGGGCTCAAGCAATCCTCCCACCTCAGCCTCCTGAGTAGCTGGAACCACCATGCCTGGCTAATTTTTAATTTTTTTGTAGAGATAAGGTCTTGCTGTCTTGCCCAGGCCAGTCTTGAACTCCTGGGCTCAAGCGATCCTCCTGCATTGGCTTCCCAAAATGCTGAGATTACAGGTGTGAGCCACTGTGCCTGGTCCCATTATCTTTTTATTGACTACTGTTTTTCTTATCTTCATTGTGATGTTTGATCATATTCTTATCTTCAAAAAAGACTGTCCTTTGCTGGACTACGAATGCTTTACTATCCTGGATCTTGTCTTTTGTGCCGAACACTGTTGTTAGCCTACACAATTGCTAACAACACCTCTCCCTTCCTGCTTGCTGGGCACAGCTCACCACCCACCATAGGGACTGACAATGGCAGATAGACCCTGCTTAGTCTACCTTGAAACTAAGGCATGGATATGTGGCATGCTCCTGGCCAATGGCACGTGAGGGGAAGTTTCTTAGGTAGGGCACTGGGAAAAGGGTTCCTTCCCTAAAAGCCAGAGATGCAGGTTTTTGTAAGCAGTTGTATGAAGAGGTGATTCCTTGAAGAGCAGCAGCATCTTGCAACAATGAGGGAGAAAGTCAGACCATAAAAACCAGTACACTAAGATGGTGGAGGGACAGATGGAAGAGCGGGATCCATGGCAACATTGGTAAATAATGGGCTAACTTGGCCGGGCGCAGTGGCTCACCCCTGTAATCCCAGCCCTTTGGGAGGCCGAGGCGGGTGGATCACGAGGTCAAGAGATCGAGACCATCCTGGTCAACATGGTGAAACCCCGTCTCTACTAAAAAAATACAAAAAATTAGCTGGGCATGGTGGCATGTGCCTGTAATCCCAGCTGAGGCAGAAGAATTGCCTGAACCCAGGAGGCGGAGGTTGTGGTGAGCCAAGATCATGCCATTGCACTCCAGCCTGCATAACAAGAGTGAAACTCCATCGCAAAATAATAATAATAATAATAATGGGTTAACTTAGGAACCACCTACTTCCACGTTCCTGTCAGTATATAACATGTCTCTGGCATTTAAGCCATGTGTAGTTCAGTGTTCCTTACTTGCAGCCAAAAGCTTCCTTACTGGGCACTCATACGACCACATAACAGCTACTCACTGGCCTCCTAATGGCCTCCTTGGTCTCCCAGCCCCCATCCACCATCCTGAATTCAGTCCCTTCTCTCTAAAGAGCCAGTTCGGTCAGAGAATTCTGTAGTTCAAGGCTTTAGTGGTAATATTGTGCCAAATCAAGTCACTCACAAAAGACCACAAATTATACGGTTTCATGCACATAAAATGCCCAGAACAGGGACATCTATAGGGGCAGAAAATAGATTAGTGGTTGCTTAGGGCTGGGATAAAGTTGGGGCTTAGGGAGGTCACAGCCAAAGGGTACAGGTTTCTTTTTGAGGTGATGAAAATTTTCTAAAAGTGACTGTGTTGATGGTTGCATTTGTCTGTGATTATACTAAAAAGTTTTTAATTATACACTTTAAAAGGGTGAATTTTACACTTTAAATTGCTGAGTTGACCAGTATGTGAATTGTATCTCAATAAAGCCGTTTTTAAAGGAACATTTCAGAGGTGATCCATTATCTAGAAAATAAAGTGCAAATTCATTTCTTTGACTTTCAAAGTCTAACCTCAAACTGCCATCTAACTGAACTCCTCATGACTTTGCTATATGGCTGGCAATTGGACAGATCGCAAGGGTTCCAGGCATACAACCTGTGCTTCCCTGCTTCTCTGCCTTTGCTCCTCTGTTC
Organism: Callithrix jacchus; assembly: GCF_049354715.1. Lineage (NCBI taxonomy): Eukaryota > Metazoa > Chordata > Mammalia > Primates > Cebidae > Callithrix > Callithrix jacchus. The sequence continues at coordinate 43,138,213 of NC_133518.1, forward strand.
CCTGGGCTTGGAAGGATCTCTCTCACCATCTTGGTCTATCAAAATTTAGCTTGCCTTTGAGGTTCAGTTCAAATGTTCTCCCTAGCATTTCTGCCTGGAAAGCCAGGCAGAAGTGGGCCTTGTGCCTCTGAATTAGTAGAATTCAATAGACTTCCTGTGGTGCTTACCCTTGTCCTCTTTCACAGGCTGACTGGGTATATGACCACAGTTTCTGAATAAGTTGGTGCCAATGCTGTGTCAGTAAGAAAGAATATTACAAACCAGGACTATTTTAGAAAATTTGGATTATGTGGTTACCATAATACCTTCTGACTACAGTGTATGATCTTTGTTGGGTAACATCTTCCTCTCACAGAGTTCTCACCGCAGTCTCTCAGATGAATAAAAGAGCTTAGGTTCCTTTTTTCTCTACAATGCATATAAAATGTGGTTAGGTGGTGTTAATTGAGAGTCTTATGTCTGCATTATACAACAAATACATAAAAGCTAAGTTGATGATAGAAACTTTTTTAAAGACCACAAAAATGGCCAGGCACAGTGATTCATGCCTGCAATCTCAGCAGTTTGGGAGGCTGAGGTGGACGAATCACCTGAGCTCAGGAGTTCAAGACCAGCCTGGCCAATAACAGTGAAACCCTGTCTCTACTAAAAATAGAAAAATTAACCAGTTGTGGTGCAGGCACCTGTAATCCCAGCTACTCAGGAGGCTGAGGCAGGAGAATCACTTGAACCTGGGTGGCGGAGGTTGCAGTGAGCCAAGATCGTGCCACTGCACTCCAGCCTGGGCGGCAGGGTGAGACTCCATCTCAAAAAACAAAAGCAAACAAACAAAAACCCAAAAGACAACAAAAATACCAAATGGAAAAATAAAAGAGAATATTTTTATAATGGAGGGTACCTTCCTAAATAAATCAGAAAATCCCAAATACCATTAAGTAAGTCACTAATAGATTTCTTTGCATTAAAAACCCCCTGTTTGGCTAAATATTGTTGAAGGACAAATCACATATACTTTGAGGAAATATCTTCAGGAGAATAATAAAGGATTAATATCGGTGCTAATTGAACAAACAATACACAAGAATGAAGGCAAAGAATAAAAAGAAGTAAGTCATAGAAAAAGTATCAATGACAAATAGTAGGTGAACCACGTCCACATCACTAGCATCAGGGAAATGGAGACAAATACAAGGAGGTCATTTGCCTATTACATTGGCAAACATGGAAAAGGTTAAGAACATGCCTAATGGTCAAGTCTGTGGGAAGAGAGAAAACACAAGTAGTAGTAATGGGAAAACAAACTGGTTCTATATAATTTATAACATATATTATACATAACTTTGAGGAGAGCAATTTGGTAGTGATCTAATTAGTTTCTGCAATGAACAGATATTACATTTATAGTTACCAAGTGAACTTTAAAAAAAAAAAGTTATTCTTGGAGGAACGATCCAAGATGGCTGATCGATAACAGCTTGGGATTGCAGCTCTCAGTCAAAGCGCAGAGAACTAGAGGACACCACACTTTCAGACAAATTCTGGTCGCTCACGGAGCAGAAGATCCCCAGTGGAGGAATCACATGGGTCGCCAGTGCGACTGGCACCTTGGCGTGGCACCTCGGCGCGGCAGCTTGAGGAGCAGAGTAAACAGGGCCAGCTCCCCTTCTGACCGAGGTTTGGAGGACCCACACGGGTCCCCAACACAACTCCTGAGACCAGCGCAGCGGCTGTGATGGCACCTCAGCGTGGCAGCTCTCGGCGCAGAGTAAACGAGACTGGTCCCCCTTCTGACTGAGGTTTGGAGCCCAGGGAAGGCAGAGTCGCCCATTATGGACACAAGAAGGAAGCCAGACAGGAGAATCCTGGGCAGAAAAGCACCATCAGTCTTAACGCAGCCGTTCTGGCCCTGGGAACTAACAACTTAGATGTCCAATCAAGAGACCTAATCTGAAAGTTGGTAATTTCAAAGACAACAGGAGGATAAATTTACAATGATGGGAAGAAACCAGCGTAAAAAGGCTGAGAATACTCAAAATCAGAATGCCTCTCCCTCTAAAGATGATCACAGTTCCACATCAACAATGGAACAAGGCTTGACGGAGAACGAGCGCATCCCAATGACAGAATCACTCTTCAAGGAATGGATAATTAGAAACTTCTGTGAGTTAAAAGAACATGTTGTAGCCCAACGTAAAGAAACTAGGAACTTTGAAAAAAGGTTTGATGAAATCCTATTGAGAATAGACAACTTAGAGAGGAATATAAGTGAATTAATGGAACTGAAGAATACAATACAGGAACTCCGAGAAATATGCACAGGTTTAAACACTCGAATTGTTCAAGCAGAAGAAAGGATAACAGAGGTCAAAGTCCAACTTAATGAAATAAAACAAGAAGACAAGATTAGAGATAAAAGGATAAAAAGAAATGAGCAAAGTCTCCAAGAAATGTGGGACTAGGTGAAAAGACCAAATTTACGTTTGATAGGTGTACCTGAATGCAATGGAGAGAATGAATCCAAGCTGGAAAATACCCTTCAGGATATTATTCAGGAAAATTTTCCTGAACTAGCAAAGCAGGTCAATATTCAACCCCAGGTAATACAGAGAACACCACAAAGATATTCCTCAAGAAGAGCAACCCCAAGGCACATAATCGTTAGATTCACCAGGGTTGAAACGAAGGAGAAAATACTAAGGGCAGCCAGAGAGAAAGGTCAGGTTACCCACAAAGGCAAGCCTATCAGACTTACAGCAGATCTCTCAGCAGAAACTCTACAAGCCAGAAGAGAGTGGGGGCCAATATTCAACATCCTCAAAGAACAGAACCTTCAGCCCAGAATTTCATATCCAGCCAAACTAAGCTTCACAACTGAAGGAAAAATAAAATCTTTTATGAACAAGCAAGTACTGAGAGATTTTATTACCACCAGGCCTGCTTTACAAGAGCTTCTGAAAGAGGCATTACACACAGAAAGAAACAACCAGTATTAGCCTTACTAAAAATATACCAAAAAGTAAAAAGCACCAACATAAAGAAGAATTTTCATCAACAAATGGATCAAACAGCTAGTTAACATCAAATGGCAGTAATCCTAAATTTAAATCGACTAAATCCCCCAATCAAAAGACACAGCCAAAACCCAACGGCATGCTACATCCAGACCTGTTTCACATGCAAGGATACACAAAGACTCAAAACAAAGGAATGGAGAAAGATTTACCAACCAAATGGAGAGCATAAATAAATAAATAAATAAATAAAAAGCAGGAGTTGCAATTCTTGTATCGGATAAAATAGATTTTAAAGCAACAAAGATATAGTGGTAAAAGGATCAATACAACAACAAGAGCTAACGATCTTAACACCCAGATACATAGAGACTTAGATTCAATGAGACAGAAAATTAATAAGGATATCAAGGACTCGAACTCAGATCAGGAACAAGTAAACTTAATAAATATTTATAGAGCTCTCCACTTCAAATACATAAAATATACATTCTTGTCAATACCACATCACACCTACTCATAGGTATAAATGAAACACTGGCCATTATGAATACCCATCTTTTTTTTCAGAATAAAGCAATATTCCCGTTCACCCTCCCTCTCTCTCTCCCTCTTTCTTTCTCTCCTTTACTCATTTTTTTTCTTTCCTTCTCTCAAAAAAAGAAATCAACTTGTAAACCTCTAGATCCGGGTCGGCAATGTCTCTCTCATTGCTTGAATTCCTTCCTTCCCTTCCCTTCCCTCCCTCCCTCCCCCGCTTCCTCCCTTCCTTCCTTCATCCCTTCCTTCCTTCATCCCTTCCTTCCTCCCTCCCTTCCTCCTTCCCTCCCTTCCTGCCTTCCTCCCTTCCTGCCTTCCTCCCTTCCTCCTTCCCTCCCTAAAAAATAAATAAATAAATAAATAAAAAAGTTATTCTTGATGATTAATGAATGAAATCTCAGATCTTTTCTTTCCCAATTTCTCCATTTTAAAACGCTCATATATAATACGCTTATTAAGATAATTTCCTGGTTGTTTACAATATCAAATAAGGAAGCCTGGCAGGAACAATCATCTTCAAAAGCTCTCCTCTAACTCTTTAAGTGAGAATTTACTTTAAGAAGTCCCCATATTTGCCTGGACTGAGACAGCCAGAGCACTTGACTGATTGACCAACTCGACGAGGAGAGGAGGGAGAGGGATGAGGATGCTGCTCTGCCTTGATTTCCCCATCCCTGGCTCCCCTTGATTGGTGTTCAGTCATGTCAGTGCTTTTTGTTTCCCTGATGCTTGGTGAGGCTTTCATGAGGTTAGATGCAGTACAGAATTGTGTCATTCTTTACAGTCAACCAAAATACCGAGGCTTTCCCTGAACCTGGCATGTTTTCTTATCCCATTGTCTTTCCTAAACAGATCTGCAGGAGCCCTGTAACACTTTTGTATGAGTGAGAAAAAGGCATCCCTTGACGTGTAGCCCCACGGTAGGATGCAGGGCTGGGCGAGGGAAGAGCTGGCCATCTTCAGGCCCTCTGGCCCCTGGGCCACTGTATGAACAGCCTTATTCCTTACACCTGCCCTAGTCCAACTGCTTCCCAGAAAATCCTTGCAAACCACCATTTCCTCATTTCCCATAGTCCCAGGGCACAGCAGCACCTGCTACAGTTAATGCTTTCTTTTCATGGCTCCTCTTTCGGAGCTGCCCTTTAAGATTTCATCAGGGCTCCGTATCGCTTTTGGTAATGCACTTGGCTACACAACCCCCACTCCACCACACACACACAAACACACACCCATAGGCTGAGTGTTCACCCATGAAACGGAGAGTGGCAGAGAAATTCATTGGTGTCCTTTTTACTGCAATCTTACCAGCAAAAAAGCATGATAAGGGAATTTCTTCTTAGCTTTGAGTTTTGTGTCTTGGGCTGGCTCTCCTTCCTCAGGGGGAAAGAAATAGCCCTTTGTGCTTCAGAGCCTAAAACAGAGAAGTTTTTGGGCCTCCAGGATAAAGCCCTTCCACTCAGATCTTTGTTTGAAATCCAGACTGATTAAGAAGAATTATTCAGGATGGTGGAGACAGTTGCTTTGGCTAAAGGAGGGGAGGGTGGTCCAGCTCTACTGGTGACCCCCCTAAGATGGGAAGTCTGTGTAGGAGGTGGGGGTTGGGCTAGAAATTTCCAGGGTGGCAGGGACCTGCATCCCACACCCGCTGCATGTACTCAGGTGGGAGCCACTGGAAAGCCTGTGGAGGCTGCACACTGTACACTCCGACTTTGAGAGCTGGAATAGGGCTCTCCATGGATAACCTGTGGCCAGGGAAGACAAGCACAGCACCAAGACGCCTTTCCATGGCCCCCTAGAGGGCCAGACTAGCACAAAAAGCTAGAACATGGAGTAGCAGGAGTAGCAGTTATCAGGACAACCACCATGGCCTGTGAATCAGAATATCCCTATTTCTCTGGGCACGTGAAAGCCTGGGGCTCCTGTACATTCCCATGGAGGGGTCAGGAAGACCAGTAATTAGGATATTAGACTATTTCCCAACCTTGGAGAGTAAGGACCTTGTAGCCAAGTTTAATGTGATTTTAGAGCCATACAGAAATGTAACATTCTTTGCACCTGGGTGTTGTTATTATACAGCATTCTTACCTGTTACCCACATTCATCTCTAAAATGTAATCTATGAGATTCCTCTTTGGAAAGAGAGGAGTACTTGTTATTTTGAGCAGAGCTTCCTCAGCTCTCCTTCTTCTCATTGTAATCTTCACCTCTCAGAAATTCTCTCTTATCTAAACTGCATGTATAATTTAGTTTATAATAATGTGTGCATATATTAATTTAGTGGAAACATGACTTCTTAGGATCTTGCCATGTGCTCCACTACCCATCCTAAATATAAGATGAAAACAGAATCTTCAAGAAGAATCATGAGGAAGAGGCCTGGAATTAGGCCTTAACCCTCCATCTTGGTTATGCCCAACATTCTCCCAGTGCCCATCATCTGAGGAACAACGGGGTGAACTGCAAGTCCTTAGACAAATGGATATAGTAACTTTGACTCAATCAGGGTTTTTCAGTAATATCCATTATGCAAAAAGCAATGTGTTAAGTACTCTGAGAGACAGAGAGAAATAAAAGCTATGGTACTTCCAGGGGGAAGGTACCCGAAGTGCACTGTGGGGCTGTGCTGACCATGGGCAAAGGAGAATGTGGGTAGCCCAGAGAGCTACAAGGATTGGACCAGTCAGGAAGGCTCCCTGGAGGAAGCCTTTGCCCATCCGATTTCTTGAGTTCAGTCAGGTAGGAGAGAGATGAGGGGAAAGAGAGAGAAGCTCTGGGGAAGAAGCAGCTGCCTGGACAAAGGGACAGAGATGAGAATGGCCACCACCTGATTGTGAGGCAGCCAGCGCATGTTGGAAGCAATGGGGAATGCATGGAGTGTGGCCTGGAAAGCGGGACCAGCTTTGGCTCTCAGTGCTGTACAGAGTCATTCAGACACCGGGCAGCTGGGTTTTCAGCACAGGAATCCCATGCTGAGAGCAGGGTTTAAATAGGATTAGCAAGGCAGCTCATGTGGGATATACTGAGGGTTAAGGGTTCTGTAGGTTAGTAATGATTTCCTTGTAATAACGTTTATGGTATTTTTAAAAAGTTAACTTTGAGATACAAGCATTGTGTGTATTGCACATAGAACTTTGAAAGAGATTTATACCTTGATACCACTTAATCCACACTATTTGTAAGAGAGGGAAGGGATTATTGACTTATGAAATCAACAGGTCCAACTAAGAGGGCCTGGGTGGGAGAAATGTGGGATGAGACCAGATACCGAAGTGTTGACTTCATAAGGTGGTTATGAATTCCTGCAGCAGTTAGCTGATGATCGTGTTGTTCTGCAAGTCCGCACTTGCCAGAGGAACAACTGGAGTGTTCCTGGAGATAACTGCTGGAGTCCAGGATAGCTTCCAGGAAGCCAGCTCTATCTGCAGCGAGTAACAGGGAACCAGGACTGTCGTGAGACAGCTGGGAGCAATCTCACTGCACTCAGTGCTTCGTTTGCTATGCTCATGTATCCATTTATTCATTCACTCATTCCTTCAAGTATTTCTACCTGCTGAGGCACTGTGGAAGATACAGGCTTCAGAAATGTGTGGCATGGTCTCTGATCCATGGGAGAAACACACATACACACAAATGATGTAGAGCCGTTGTTCTCCCTTTCCTTCTTCCCCCACCTTTCCCAATTCCCTTTCCTTCTGGAAAACTGGAATATCTATGTATTGGTAGGTAACTGAGTCTCAATTTTCTTCCATGAGTTCCAATGTCAACTTCTGCTTTTTGGTTAGTAACAAGAGGGAAGACATCCAATGAGAAATTTCTAGAATTCCTTACTTTACTTTCTAATAAGCGTGGGTTGGAGGAAGCTTGTGGGGTAAGTGATGCAGAAGGGAACAGATGAAAAAGGGGCATCACCCTCAGGGGGAAGGGTCAGAACTCCTGGAAAGAAGAGAGGGTTGGGTTGAGGTCTGAGGGCTTGGTTTGGAGAGAAAAAAAGAGGGGGAGATGGAAGGGTGGAAGAGAAATGGTAAAGATGACAGAAAGAGAGACCGATGGGGAGAGGAAGAGGGAGAGCCTCTGGGCCCCAAACACCCCTGGTGAACCTAGGGATTTGGGACAAAGGGACTCTTGTTTGTCTGGAGAAAGTTTTGCTGTGCATTATGCCCTGAAACTCCCTTATCATGGTCTGCATGTACTCTGTTACTTTTCAAGGTTTGTGGGTGGGGGTAGGGGAGGTCCGGGTTTGTTCATTCGTTTGTTGTTCTAAGTAGTACTAAGACTGAAAGCAGCTTAGGCTTATTTGAGGGTTCTTATGCTACCTTCAGCTTTGCAGTTGAGTGTCCTCGGACTTCCTCTGTCTGTGCATCTGAGCTCACTGGCCTTTGAGTTCATCATGATCAGAGATAAGACTTTTATGGTTGCAGCATGTAGTGGCCCAGCTCAGTGGGGTCACTCCTCCATCTGGGGAAAATGGCTTCAGTCTCTACTCTGCTTAGAGTTGCTTTGTGGCAAAGATCATCCCTCTCGTCCACTCTCTGGCTTACCCCATCTGTCATGTATTATGCCTATAATTCATTTTGCTTTAAGTTCTTCCCCAGTTCCCTTCACCCATGTATACCATCGTCACCCCATTTTCTTGGCGATTCTTTGAATCGCCTAGCTGGCTTTCCCTTTTTGAAATGCTTCTTCCATTCTTGCCTGCTTACTCTTCTGTCTCTTAAACTTGAAGCCCTCCTATTGACCTTCCTTCCATCTGTCTATCTTCATTCTAAACATACTCTGAATCTTACCCCTTCTACACAATTCTTATTCTGAGAGTTCAGATTATCATGGGCTCTTTCATAGTCTATACACACCTTGAGGACAGAAACATATTTATTTGTGTAACCCCAGAAGGAGGCAGGTGCTGGGATTATACAACCCTGGATAGCCACACGTCTTCCTCTCTCACTTCCTTCGGGTTTCTGCATGAAATAGCAGCCCTGTTCTCCACCCTAGCTTCTTTTTCTGCTCTATTTTCTTTATCGCTTGATATATAAAAGAATTATTTGTTGAATTGCTGACTATCTGTCTCCCTGTTTTCCTAGAATGTAAGCTTGATGAGAGCAAGGACTTTGTGTGCAACTTAGGCCAAAACTGTGCTTGGCATATTTCTTGGGTAAATGAATTCTTGGTAGGTCTCACGTACTCAGTCAATGTAGAACTGAATTAAATAATCAGAAGTAAATCTCTAGAAACATAACCTCACAAAAACAAAACTTTATCTTTGTATTGAAATCTCCAACAACCTGAGGATCAAACAGTATCTTCCTTTCCCAAGGGATGTCAAAAACCCTCAAAAAATATAAGCTTAACTCATCTGTAAATAAATTGTTAGATAACAATTGCACTTAATACTTAACATTTCAACCTATAATATTGAATCTGAGGGAAGTGAAAGGGAAAATTAATAGTAGTTTGTTTGTTTTTTTAAAGAGACAGAGTCTTATTCTGTCACCCAGGCTGGAGTACAGTAGAATGACTACAGCTAACTCCTGGGCTCAAGTGATCCTCCTGCCACAGTTTCCCAAGTAACTAGGACTACAGGCACATACCACTGTGCCTGGCTTTTAGAATTTTTTTTTTGTAGAGACAGGGTCACTATGTTGCCCAGACAGGATCTAGCCTGTCTTGAACCCCTGGCCTCAATAAATCTACCTGCCTCACCTCCCAAAGTTCTAGGGAGGGAACTTTCTCTCCACCATGCCTGGCCTGATATACATTTTTGTACTATTAAAGAAAATTATTGATAATTTTATCCTTGCAAGGCACTTTTTATGTTGGCTTGGACCAGACATTTACATTGGCATTTGGAATGAATGTATGTCATATGCCTCTTTTTAAAAATTGTGAATTATATATCAGGAAAATTCATAAAACCTGATGTACCATTTAAAGGATAAGTATGAAGCAAGCAATTGGTCAACTACTTCTTAAGTAACGGTAAAGTCAATTCTCTAGGAGCACCTTTCTGAGTCCTGAGTGTAAGATTTATTGCCGAGGTAAAATGAGGAAACTGAGGCAAGTATAAGAAAGTGAGAAGCTAATTTATTCAGCTCCTGGGAGAGGTTCAGGGGTCCAAGGAGGGGCCAGAGAAGTGGCGCCCAGCTGTTCAGGGCATGGGGTTTTATGGGGAGGGCAGGCAATTGATTGGCTATTGGGGAAACAAAGAGAAGGCATTCCTATTGGCTGTTGAGGAGCAGGAAGTACATGGAGCTAAAGTAGGAACTACATGAAACTAACTGTCATTAGTAGGTGGGTGGGACCTTGGGTAAGTGGGCCTTGATTGACTACTGGGGAAACAAAGAGAAGGCATTTCTATTGGCTGTTGAGGAGCAGGAAGTACATGGAGTTAAAGTAGGAAATACATGAAACTAGCTGCCATTGGTAGGCAGGCGGGACCTTGGGTATGCAGGCCTGCCTGGGGCATATGGGGCAGGCTGTTGTCAGGCAGGGTATGGTGGGGCTTCTTTAAAAATTTTTCTGCAGGGTTTTTATAAACAGCAGGCTGGAGGTTGGATGCACAATTTAGTGCTGAGTGTGGGCTTGGGTATGGTATGCAGAGGCGGGTGCAGCGAAGCTATGTGGCAGAAGCCAGATAATGACCTCCGGTGATGATGCAGTTATCAGGCTCGGAGAGTGATGAATGTGTCCTTTTGACTCCTGGCAAGGCAACCGGCCTTACACTGAGCATACCAGCTCCCTGCCCCAGAGACAACACAACCCTGCCCTGTGTGATAGTCTTTCACTGGCTTTTCTTTATAGTTTAGCAACATGTGTTTTATAATTTAAAAATATTTTCAAAATAAAAATGCCCATTGTTAAGAAAAAGTAAATAAAAGCAGTGGTGAACTCTCTTCCCGAGTACCACTGTACAAAGGCAATCATTTTTTACCTTTTTAGACATTTCATCTGTAGATATCTTCCTACCTTTAAGCAATATGCTTACACTGCTGGTGCATGCTGTATCGATTTTTAAAGAGCAGGAGTAGAGGAGAGGAATGTTCTTACCAACAAGTGAAAATTTGAATTGTATCAGACCTGTTCTTAGCCACAGTTGATGCTAGAAGGCATTGGAATGATTTTCCCATGTTTCAAGAAAAAAAAATTTTCAAACTAAAAATACACTTTTGACCAATGTATCAATGAAAGATGATGATTGAATATGATGTCAAAGAAACTGATCACCTATATATCCTTTCTAAATAAGTTACCTGAGGATCTGTTTCAGCAAACCAAGGGAGTAAGACCAGAAAGAAAAAATGTAAACTCCAAGTAATCTAATCCAGTGAAGACCCTGGCTGATTCCTGTGTAGGAACCCAGAGAGCAAGAATGTCCAAATTGGAGTAGGTGAGGTCTCAGGAGCAAAGAAGAGGATTACATAAAGAGATTGAATAAACTTCAGGGATAAAATGATGATAAAGATGCTCAGAAAGGCAAATACAAACTCCAGTGAAAAAAACAAGACCATACAAGAAAAGAAATGTAATCAGAGTGATTACTAACAATATTTTTCATGGTCACCATAATGTAAACCCTGTTACTTATTTTCAGCTCCTGGACTAAACCTATAAAGAGAGCACAAAAGACTTAATTTTAGTCACAACACAGATTATGAATGCCATACAGGATCTTTTCTTTATCCCTGATGTGTAAATGTAATGATTCTGCATCTAATGGGCTGATGTCCTTCAGCTCTAGGAAATGTCACACCACGCCCAACTAATTTTTGTATCATGTTGTATTCTTTCTTCAAGTATCTGATCATCCTCAGTTGTCTTTACTTCAGAATGAGACAATAAGGTGCTAATTGGCTTTGGGGTTTGTTGCTTTCTTGTTTTTGTTTTTTTCTGTACCTGGAATAAGCTTACTAGTGGCGATTTAACCTTGTGGTGATTTAGCATTGCCAGTTAACTGCTGCATGATGTCAGGCAGCACTCTGTGCTTTAGTTTCTTCCTAGAGTTGTGAATATTAAATGAATTAATATATAATATACTCATTGCATTTATAACTATTTGCTGTGTCTATTACTTGCATTATAATTACTTTGTAGGGACTCAGCTATTTAGCTAGGGAATTCCTAAATGTCAGGATATCAGGAGTTTCATTTTTGGGGCTACCTCATTTTGTAGAGAGAAGAACAAGACTGTCAGATTTTTAGTTGGGTGAAGAAGTAAAGGTAGAGGAGGGCCTGTGTGGCTGCCAAGTAGGGTGAGAGGCAACTGCTCCTTTTGAGTATTTCATTAATCATGGTGGTTTCAGCCCCATCACTCTCTCAGCTAATGTTTACGAATTGCCTCGTCTCTCAGATTTTGCATTGCAAGGATTTCCTCCTCTGTTCTAGCCTCCTCCACCCTTACTCTTGTAATATAGGTTTGGTTTCCTTTACCTTTCTTCTACCTCCACTTCTCCATCCACTGTTTACCCTCCAGAAATTCTGTGAAATTGCTTATCTGCTGAGAGTCCCTTTACCATTACTAGGTGATTCTCAGTTTTTACTCTCGTTTTAGTGGGGTCTTGGTGAGGATAAATCAAGTATGCTTATCTGCCACCTTTAATCAGACACTCATTGGCTCTTGAGAGAGACAGTGCCAGGTTCCAGGTTTGAAATCCTAGCTCATTTATGTGCTTTTCTTACACTTGTAGGGTCCTTTAAGCTTGAAAGATGAGAAAAGGAGGGAAGAAAGGAAATGGTAGCCAAATTGACTTGCTTTAGTTGAGGGCCCTTTGATGGTATTCTACTAATGCACTCCCCTTCTGGAAGGATCTAAACTTGCAGTCAGCAGGAGAGAGGATTTTAGGCTAAGGTTCAGGAAAGACATTGCAAGTAACAATGAAAATAAATCACTTAAAGAGGAAGATATAATTACTTCCAACTTCCAAAGTTATTATGAGCATTTCTTTTACTGTAACTACTACTGGATAATTCTTCCATGGCACGATTGCTGGAAGTTAGCATGTATATTAGCTCAAGAATAGATATAGGCTATTTCTACAAAATACAGTAGCAGTTCCATTATGAATAACAATCATTCACTGGCTTATGATTTACCATTTCCATTACATTTACCATATGAACATATATAATAAAATTAGGTCACTCCTTTGAAGCTCAAGATGGTGAAATTCACAAGCATTTGTGATATCTAAGCATTTTAAAATGTAGTGGGCAAATACAAATAACTTCAAAAGACTAAGAACTACCCTTTGAACAAATAATCACAAATAATAATAGATTGGCAACCACAACTATAATTAAGAATCTACTAATAGCTAATCTATATTAAAGGAAAATGTGTTTGGTTACACAGGTGACACAGCATCTGAGAAGTTTAGAGTAGTGACAGCAGGAAGCCACTCCCAATCCTGGACTGAAGGAACCATTTGAGAAGATGGTGTTACAAATGCCCAGGGACTAGGGTCACTGAGACAGCCACAACTGTGGCAGCCTTTCTGCCAGGGACTGGAGCCAGGCCACTGCTACTATCAGAGGCACCATCCACATCTGAGAGGCTTAGGGAGAGAAACCTGAGTCTTTTCCTTCCTCCCACCCTCCAGTGTTTCTCATTGGCTGAGCCCAGGTGGGGCCTAGATGACCTGGGAGCCAGAGAAATCTGTTTGCAAGGGTGGGCACTGGTAAGACAAAGAGCAGAGCAGGTGAAGGGTGAGGAAGGAGTCTGAGAGCATATAGGCCCATGTATGATGTATTTTACACAGCATGGTCATCCCTTAGGCTAATATACACTAACAGACTATGTATAATAGAAATATATATGTGTGTACATGCCTTTGCAGCTCTATACATACTCAGATCAAACTATGCCTTGTCCAGTTAAGTCGGGACTTTCTTTTTTATTTTTATTTTTTATTTTTTGAAGTGGAGTTTTGCTCTTGTTGCCCAGGCTGGAGTGCAATGGCACAATCTCGGCTCACTGTAACCTCTGCCTCCCAGGTTCAAGCGATTCTCCTGCCTCAGTCTCCCAAGTAGCTGGGATTACAGGCACGTGCCATCATGCCCGGCAAAGTTTTTGTATTTTTAGTAGAGATGGGGTTTCTCCATGTTGGTCAGGTTGGTCTTGAACTCCAGGCCTCAGGTCATCTGCCTGCCTTGGCCTCCCAAAGTGCTGGGATTACAGGCGTGAGCCACTATACCCAGCTGCTAGGACTGTCTTAATGAATTAATATTGGATTCAAATGAGCCATAAACTATTGCTCCTCTAGCTACCAATTAAATGATACTTTTAATTTTTCAAACCAAGAAGCACATCACCCAGCCACCTTGGGACAAGGAAATGATTTCCCTCCTCTCATTTTGTCTCTAATCATAACACTAGAAGCATGTAGTCTAAGATGCACAACTACAATTCTCATGGCTGCAGAAATGCAGCCCACCCATATGTAACTCGTCAACTGTGTGGCTTTTGAAACCAATGACAACTAGCTTTAATATTCTTTGGTAATTTTCATGAGAATATATAAGCAGTCCATTCTGAAACCCAGGCTTCACAAATAATGAGAAACAGTTCTTTGGTTCGTCCTTTATGAAAGCTAGTGGTGGATGTGCTGAACCAGCCGTTTTCCCTCACTAATTTCCACCTGGCAGATGGCAGAATAAAACATTCATAGTAGACAGTGCTTTCCTTCAGAGACTGAAATGTACAGGCACACAGAGAACGCTTGAGGTTTGGCCTTCTTCAGATGTGAGCATTACACCACAAAAAAAAAAAAAAAAAAAACCTGGAGAGTTTGAGAGGCAGTAAGGGTGCCTTTAGCCTGTGCTTTCCAGAAAGTCTGATGGCTGGCAATGTGGAGTGGATCAGGCTGAGCCCAGCTGGGCATTGGCTTATTTCCTATTTACCCCTCATCGGAGCATCTCACTGTAACACTCCCTTTATTCAGTAAAACTTTACACCAAGAGGAAGTAAAAACATGGAGCTGTCAGCTGTGCTGCCCTTTTCATCCTTACCTTTGTTGCAACAGAGTAAGAGTTTGGATGAAAGAAAGGGAACTGTATGATGAATTCTAAGTAATTATAACAAAAATGGGTAGAAGGGAGAAAAGGAGAAAGAGTGGGATAAATTAAAGGGGGAGCGGCTCACAAGGAAATTTCTCCAGCCAACGGGAAGTGTTTATTTCAATGCTACTAAGCTCTCCCTCACTCCCATGTCAAGGTTATTCACAGAGAAAATCTCCTAATAGCATGTTATCAGCTCTGGCTAATCACCAGGAGTGTTAAAATAGCTAGAGGACCCAGCCTATTTAATCAGACTCTCTGGGGTGAAACCTGGGTATCAGTATTTTTTAAAGATACCCTGTGATTTCAACGTGCAGCCAGGGTGGAGACTCTCTGAGGTGAGCCCCACCTTGGGTATATTATGGCTAAAGAGTGAACAACAGGAGCCTTAGAGAGAGATGATTGCTTTAGCTGGTGATAAATCACAGTCACTATCTAGAGCAGTGGAGCCCACTAGGTATTGTTCCAAGAAATTTCTTCAGCCTCTGTAAGCCAAAAATTGACCCTGCAGCCCTTCCAGGGACAGACACTGCCTTCCACTCACGCCCCTCTGAGCAGAAGTTCTCAGTGGGGGTGACGTTGTCGTCCTTATCTTGGGGGTGTCCTTGGGAAATCCATAGGGATGTTTTCAGCTATTCTTGGTAGCTCATATAAGAGAGGTTGATGACTCTTAGCAATATACAGTAAAGCTTAGATCTCTAGATGACAAGAAGTGTCTGGAAATACCATAGGCCTGCCTACCCTCTCAGGAAGGTGAGAATTACCTTAATTTATTCCCTAGGAATAACAGGAGGGCTTCTTGCAATAGCAGCTATGATAGACAGAATAATGGGTCCCCAAAGATGTCCAGGTCCTAATTCCAAGAACATGTGAATATGTTACCTTACATGGCAAGAGAGGCTTTGCAGATGTAATTAAGATTGTGGACCTTGGGATGGGGAAATTATCCTGCATGATCTGAATAAGCAGAATATAATTTTGAGTCCTTTGAAGCAGAGGACCTTTCCCAACTGTAGATAGTGAGAGGGAGATGTGGCTATGAAGAAAAATCAGAGAAATGAACAATGCTGGCTTTGAAGGTGGAAGGGCTGGGTGCAGTGGTTCAAGCCTATAATCCCAGCACTTTTGGAGGCCAGGGCAGGAGGATCACTTGAGCCCAGGAGTTTTAGATCAGCCTGGGAAACACAGTGAGACCCCCATCTCTACAAAAAATAAAAAAAACTTAGCCAGGTGCGGTGGCATGTACCTGTGGTCCCAGTTATTCAGGAGGCTGAGGCAGGAGGATCATTTGAGCCTTGGAGGTTGAGGCTGCAGTGAGCTGTGATTGTTCTACTACACTCCAGCCTGGGTGACAGAGTAAGACCATGTCTCAAAAAAAAAAAAAAAAAAAAAGAAAAAGATGGAGGAAGGAAGTCATGAGCCAAGGAATGGGGACAGTCTCTAGAAGCTGGAAAGGGAAGGGAAAGGAATTCTCCCTAAGCCTCCAGAAGAACACATGGACCTGCAGACACCTTTAGCCCAGTGGAACCCATGACAGACTTCTGACTTATGGAACTGTAAGATAACCATGTGTTAAGCCATCAGGTTTTTGGTGACTTAATACTGCAGCAACAGAAAATAGCAGCCGACTAAAATGCAGCCAAAGTGGAACACAGATGGAGTTCTCCTGTCCTGCTATTACTAGAATACAAAGCACACCTGGGTTCCTAAGGTAACTGAGAGACATGGAATCAATTTTGTGCTTTGGAAATATTGATTAGATGCAAGTCCCTAAAGTTCCCAGCATCAACATTTTCTCTCTTCTACCATTAGAGGCTTTTGGGTGAAAAAGTTTAAGAATCACTGACAAGAGAATGGTGTCCTCATTTGTGTCATTTACACAATGTTACATGTGTCTGGGGCACAAAGACAAAGGAGACAACACCAAGAATCTGAGCCACGGAAGTGCCTCAAGATGATATGATATTCGAAGTAAATTTTTGTGGATATTTCTTTATTCAGAAGGAGAGTGGTATTTTGATCCCTGCCTGGTCCTGGCTCTGTTGAGATTGCTCAAGGTATTGGTCCATTTTCTGTTTCGGTCCCAGCTTGCTTGGAATCTTCAACCAACGGGGGCTGAGGATAATTATCCTGGACTGATCTGTATCTCTGCTGGTATAGGTCAGGAAACAAAGCTCCTGTGCTGACAGGAAGACTATGCATGCTATGACAGCCTTAGTCACCGTCTTCGAGAATCTGTGGGAGGAACAATCCACCTGTTTGATCCCCTTTGCTCAAAGTCCTCCTCCCCCAACCTCAAGGGTCTTTGTATCTGCCTGTTGATGCTCCCCACTTCCCTGGCTCTCATGACCTAACACCATGCTTGGAAGTCCCCAAATGATGCTACTGTCCTGCTCCCTTGGATGGAAACCCCTTGGGATTCTGAGGTAGTTCATAAGAGTAAACTGGAGTTTTGGTTTAACCAGTACTCCTGTGGTCTTGGTTGCTGTGAATCACCCATCTTTTCCCTGAGTGGGGAAGGTTTACCACTTTTACCCCTGATGGTTTCCCTGTTACCACCCATTCACTTCCTTGCCCTAAACTTCCTCTGATCCAGTAAGCCACATGACTGCTGTCCTCTTAGATCAATCATGACAATACAGTATGCAGTAGCCAAAATGTACGAAGCCGATGAGAAATACTTTGCAGCTTTGTTTCTGATGTTATATTCAGTATTATAAACATATAGACTTGCAGACATCTGATCTCAATGGAGATGGAACAAAACTCCGTATATTGTCATTGCAGGTTTATGCTCATTCAATTTTCTTTACATCAAATAATTCTCTTCCACCCCCAGCTTCAAAGACGTGTCCTCTCCTCTTCCTGAGCTCTTGTTCATGTTTCTTCTTCTCTTCCTCTCTGAATTACTATTTCTTTCAGCAACAGCTTTCACCTTTAGCTTCTTAGTGGTTTCTTCCCACTACCTGTACACAAACCCAGATATGTGCATTAAAAAAAAAATTCATACTCATTGTATTCTCTAGCTTTTTTTTTTTTTAATTTCAGGCTAACCTTCTTTCAGGAGGGTTTGTGCCCACTCCCCAGCCTTAAATTCCCTACAATCTGTGTGTTACACCCACTTCTCAACCACAGCTACGTTCTCAGGTGTTACCAGGATTCTCCTAACTGCCTGATCCAGTGCTTCTTTTCAGGTTTTGTTTGTGTGGCTGCTTTAGATTTTCCAAAGTTTTCAAATGGACAAAAAACTGGAGACAACAGTATAACAAACATAGACACTTGTTGCTTAGATTTAACAATTGGTACTATTTTGCCTTAATTGTCTCATCCATTTTATCTGCTAAATTTTTATTCAGTAAATTACAGACATTCTAACGTTTCACCCTGAATTAATTCAGTGTTCTTTCATAAAAAACATGAACATCTTCCTTCACACCCATATCATATCACAACAAGAAAATTAACAACAAATCTGTAATATCATCTTATACACACATTCTACACTCCTATTTCCTCAATTATTCTGGAAATGCCTTTGCAGCTGGTACATTCAGATTGCAGTCATGGATGTCCATTGTGCTTGGTGGTTGTCTCTTGGTTTTCACTGACGACCTCACTCTAGCATTTGCCTCTGTTACGCAGTTCCTTCTTGGAAGACGTTCCCTTGGTTTCCATAATATCAACTCCTCTTTCTCTCAGTCTTTTACTCCTGACCATCTGTTTTCTTCATAGACCTTCCTTTGCTACTTGTCTTCTCAGTGTTGGTGCTTCACAAGATTCTGTCCTTGGCTCTCCATTCTCACCTTGAACTAGCTTCCCAGGCAATTCTCCTGAATAATATTCCACTGTATGTATGGATACCTGTTATTGTGTGGCTACACCACCTTTGGTTTACCCATTTATCAGTTGATGGATGTTTGGGTTGTTCCTACCTTTTGGCTCTTATGCATAAGGCTGCTATGAATAGCATTTGTTTACAGTCATGTGTATTTGTATACAAGTTTTTGTGTAGACATGTTTTAATTTCTCTTGTGTATATACCTAGGAGTGGAATTTCTAAGTCATATGATAACTTTATGTTTAACATTCTAGGGAACCACCAAACTACTTCTCAAACAGCTATACTGCTTTACAGTCCCACCAGCAATGTAGAAGGGTTCCAATTTCCCCACATCTTCACCAGCACTTGCCACTGTCTGTCTTTTTTATTATAGCCATCATAGAGGATGTGAAGTGTTATCTTATTGTGGTTCTGATTTGTATTTCCCTGATGGTCAATTATTTGAACATTTTTTCATGTGCTTATTAACCACTTGTATATTTTCTTTGGAGAAATATCTATTTAGATCCTTTGCCAATTTTTCACTTGAGTTATTTGTCTTTTTTATTACTGAGTTGAAGAGTTTTTATATATTCTAAATACTACTCTCTTTTCAGAAATATAATTTGCAAATATTTTCTCCCATTGTAGGAATTGTCTTCTTAGTCATTTTTATACACATAGTTTCTAGCACAATAGGCATTCAATAATTATTTATTGAATTCAGTTGAATCTCTCACAGGCCTAATCATCTTTTTTTACTGTCCACTCAACTTCAACTTTCTTTCTTAGAGTATAAGAAAAATACAAATAAAAATGAAGAATATACACTCTTTGGACTGAACATTATTTAAAACTCCAAAGTATACGTGGCTTATGAACACTAGGTTTTAACAAATTACTTAACTTCTCCAGGCCTCAGTTTCCTCAGCTGTAAATTGGAGAGAGGTTTTGGAATTTGTACTTGGTCATCTGTAAGCTTGCTTCCACTCCAACATTTAATAAGTTTAACAACAAAAGTCAAGACCATTCCTGGTGGCATGCAGGGCTCAAAGAAAACCACTTAGAATAATCACCGTGTCTGCCTTGGTTGCTGGTATATTCCAAGCACAAAGTGCTGTGATCTACCCATAATAAGTAATAAACTAGATAGTTTTACTTAATTCCCATTAAGCTCATTAGATCCCACACCTGTAAAGATCATCAAGCTGTTGATGACTCCCAAATTTGTATCTCTAGCCTCGACTCTTTTCCTGATGAATTCATTTGCTGATTCAACACTTTTATCTGCAAGTCTAACAGGCATCACAATTGTAACATGTCAAAAACGGAATTCTTGATTCCCCACTCCTCCCCAAACTTGTTTCCCACTCCCTACTCCACACCAGGCTTTCTAATTTCAGTAAATGGCACCACCTCCAATGAGATGCCCAGGCAAAAAGGTTAGAATCATCCTTAACCGCTCTTCTTATTTAAAAGTTATTCAATGCATCAAAAAGCTTTATCAGCTCTACCTTCAAAACACACCCAAATTTGATCACTTCTTACCTTCTCCACAGCTTACTGCTCTAGGCCAGTCTATGACCTTCTCTTCCCTGGATTTTTATAGTAGCCTCCTACCTTGCATCCTTAAATCTATTCTTCCCCACCTACAATCATTTCTCCACATAGGAGTCTGGATGATTCTCTAAAAACTTAAACAAGATCATACACCCTTCTGTTCAAAATACTCCAAAGACTTCCTATCACATTCAGAATCAACCTGGGGAGTTGCTGGTGGAGTGGTATGTTAGGCCTTGAACAGTTCAAGTGACCTTGCCACCCGTTTTATGTTTCTTGAACATACCCAGAATGTCCTACCTTAGAGCCTTTGCACCTACTGATCTCTGCATGCAACACTGGTTCACCTGAGATTTTGCTCAGCCCACTCTCTTGCTTCATTCAGGTCTCTGCTTGAATGTCACTCCAGGGAGGCCTTATCCAACACCCTTTCTTAAAAAGCCCTTCTGCAACTCATTGTCTCTTTATTCTGCTTTATGTTCATTCACAGTACTTAATGTTCCCTAAAAGATAGGACATGTTTGTTCGTTTACCTCTGTGTTCCTTACTAGAATGTCAGCTCTAGCATCTAGAAGGGCAAAGATCTCATCTTTGTTTCATTTTCTCTTTGTTCCAACTTTTATTTTTGTTTCAGAGGGTACAATGTGTGGATTTGTTACATAGGTAAATTGCATGTCATGGGGATTTGGTGTGCATATTATTTCATCACCCAAGTAACAAGCATAGTACCCGATAGGTAGTTTTTTGACCCTCACCCTTCTTCTACCCTCCACTGTGAAGTAGGCCCTGGTGTCCATGTGAACTCAATGTTTAACTTCCACTTCTAAGTGAGAAAATGCAGCATTTGTTTTTCTGTTCCTGTATTAATTCCCTTAGGATAATGGCCTCCAGCTCCATCCATGTTACCGCAAAGGGCATGATCTCATTCTTTTTAATGGCTGCATAGTATTTCGTGGTGACTATGTACCATATTTTCTTTATCCAGTCCACCACTGATAGGCATTTAGGATGATTCCATGTCTTTGCCATTGTAATAGTGTTGCAATAAGCATATGCAGCCAGATGCCTTTACAGTAGAATGATTTATATTCCTTTGGGTATTTTTTGTTAAGTATAATAATAGAATTGCTGGGTGGAGTGGCAGTTCTGTTTTAAATTCTTTGGGAAATCACCAAACTGCTTTCCAGAGTAGATGAACTAGTTTATACTCCCACTAGCAGTGTATAAGTGTTCCCTTTTTTCTGTAACCATACCAGCATCTTTTATTTTTTGACTTTTTAATAATGGCCAGTCTGATTGGTATAAGATGATATCTCATTGTGGTTATTTGCATTTCTTTAGTGATTAGTGATGCTGAACATTTTTTCATATGCTTGTTGGCTTTGTTTGCTGCCTGGTTTACTGATGTATTCTTAGTGCTTGGTACCATTTCTAGCACATGACAGACATTCAATGAATATTGTTAAATACATAAATTAATATGTATTAATTTTTATTTTAAATTTTATTTTATAATAATTCATTTTAAATAATTTATTTTAAATTATATAATTTATTTTAAATTAAATTTTATTTTATAATATATAATAATTACTATCTGAAAGCAAGCCCTGGGTCTGTGTCACTTACTAACTGATTTGCCTTAGACTAATTATGTAATCTCTCCAAATTTCAGTTTTCATCCCTGTAAAAATGAGCTAGTAATACCTACTGTGTAAGACTGTTATGAGGATTTGAGATAAGGGATGAAGGTGCCTCATATTAAGTGCTCAATTCATAGACCTGTAATTACCCATAAAAGTAAACATTCTTCTTTATGCATTTCGTTGAAGGATGAAGGGGATCATTAAACCTGCTCCCTTAGAACCATAATTTATCAACTAAGAATCCCATGCTAGAAGCTAAAGAATGAAATGGAATCTGATTCATTGCAGTAGACTCAGAGAGCTGGGTTAGAGATACTATGTACAAATTCAAGTCAAACCACTGCTTTGTTCTGTGGACTGCAGCAGGGTTGGAGGGGATGATTCAAAATGACCTCAGCTTTTGTCTGATTTAGTCCTGTGACCAGACCACAAGCAATGCTGCATCCAGGGAACTGATTTCCTTTGCAGCTCTCTGCTAAGAGGCCCACTGACATGATAAAATGCTGTGCAGCCATTACATATTACTCAGCTATAGGATGAGGCATTTCTACATGTTTGGACATGGAAAGACCTTTGCCAAGTATTGTGGAGTGAAAAATTCAAGTCGTAGATGAAATATGCAGCACAAATGCACACCAACAACACTCCATTATACTTGCATGCAGGTTCCTACATCTATATGTAAACACAAAGCAAAGGGTCTTGGAGGTAGAAACCAGGTCAGTTACTCTGACTTCCTCAGAGAAGCGAGGAGTGCCTGGAACTGGAAGTGGGCATCAAAGGAGACTTCAGATTTATCTATAGTGTTTGTTTACAAAGAGAATGTGTTATTTATATAATTAGAAATTAACTTTTTAAAGCTGCTCAAGCAAGATGATGCTAACGCACCCCATTTGAAGTAAAATGAAGGAATTTACTTTTCCCTAACTCGTGGTTCTCAAATGGGCAGTCTCTCCATCAGAAGGTCTTTGGAAATGCCTGGGAACATTTTCTGGATGTCGCAAATTCTCCTGGGGGCTACTGGCATTTAGTTCCCCAGGGATGGGGGATACTAAATGTCCTATCATGTGGGAAAATCCTACACCACAAAGTAGGATCTCTGCCCAGAGGCCACCAGTGGCCCAAGTGAGAAACTGCACAAAAATTTGGGTTGGTTGTATTAGCAAATTCATCTATTACTGCCAAGGGTGGTAGCTCACACCTGTAATCCCAGCACTTTGGGAGGCTGAGGTGGAAGGATTGCTCTCAGCCAGGAGTTCACCACCACCCTGCCCAACACAGTGATACCCCATCTCTATAAAAAATAAAGGAAAAATATATATTAAAAATTAACCTATTACCTATAATTAAGAGGTGTTTTTCTTTCTTTGATTTGAACTACTGAGATGCCCACCACATGTTCTGTCTCTCTGTATAAAACAGTAAATTTTGGTCAGGAGAAGCAAATAGAAATCCATGTCAGTTGCTCTCAGTGGGAAGCCTGGGTTTTAACGGAGTCATTGGTTAGGTTTGAAACCTAAGCCAAAACCTCCCATTTAGAGTATGTGAATATTTCTGAGAATAAAGGTTGTCTAGGCACCAGCCAGTCCCTTTGTACATTGCTGATACTTTAAGACAAATGCCATCAGCCAGCAGTCAGGCAAGACTGAGAGCGTTCAAAGGAAAGCTGGGAGGGGTCCTTCTCTGGTGGTTAGCAATCCCAACACAGGACTGTCTGCTTTCAGACTACCAGCTCTCAGAAAGCAGCTTTCAACTCATAGGAATAAGAGAGAGAAAGGGGATGATAGGTAAAACAGAAAGAGTATGTGGTATTTTCCCCTTCAATGTCATACCCTTTACAGTATTGTGGTTCATACATTCGATACATATTTATTGAGCATCTACTATGTGTCAGCATTGTGATAGGTGCTGGGGTGTAGTAGAGAACGAGACATATATATGTGCATGCTAGTGGGGAAGGCATAATAAACAGATACACATAAATCAGGTCATTTTAAATAGTGGTTACCGTGTAATAAAACAGCATGGGGATGTGATTGATAGAGACTAGTGGGATCAACGTATCATGGAGAGTTCAGCGGAGACACCTCTGGGAGGTGATCTGAGGCTAGCCGGGCCATGTTGTGGGAATAAGAATTGTGCTGTCAGTGGTCAAGGCGGCAGCAATGGAAGGCCTGTGACTGTTCCTGCCTCTTCCAGCCCAGCCCAGGGCATCATGCAGTCTGCAATAGGAGATGCAGTCCTGATCTTGTAAGTTATCTGTGCTCCGGGGCCGGGAAAAATTATGAGAAACATTCACATTTCTAATTTTGTTTTCCAGCCATCTAAACCCAGGCTTTCAGCTGCATCTCAGGCCAGGACTTCACCTGTATTTACGGAAGTTGATGTCATTTGTTCTAGAGGTATAGGACTAGAGTTTGCTGACAGATAACTGGCATGGGACTTTAAAAATTACTGTTACTTAAAAACACTTGTATAGCAATTACTTTGTATCAGACACAGTTCTGAACACTATGAATATTAAGTCATTTAGTGCTTACAACAAATCTACGTAACAGGAACACATGACTATTATCCTTAGTTTATGCATGAAGGACAGTGAGGCTCTTTCTCTAACAAAGGCCTTCCAACAGAGCACCCCTTCCAGGGATTTGTAGTGTGGTTCTGGCTGACAGGTAACACCAGCATTGGGTGGGGCAGACCTGGCAGAGGTGGCCGCAGCAGAGGTGGTAGTGTCAGAAGTGCAGATTCCTGATCTGCCCTAGAGCTACTGAACCAATTCTGTGCTCCGTTGGTGATTCTGATGGATGGCCAAGTTTAATGGTCAGTGATCTAGTCCATCTTTTCATTTTTAGAAAGATGATCTGAAAGATTAGCCTTCCATATCTAGCTAATTGTCCAAAATCAGGTGTTTTATTTTTATGCACCCTTTCCCCTTCTTTGTTAAAGTTCACTTCTCAGGTAGAGGAACTGAGCACAGCAGGGTTAGAATCAACCCGTTAATCAAAGGTCACTACAGCAGGATGTAGTGCATGGCGGGGTGGGGCTGGGATATGTGGTGACAGAGGCTGGGGAAGGGATGAGGGAAGCATTGCAGATCACAGGCCAGCGTCCCTGCCTCAGAAAGTACCTCATCTCCATGTGCGAGAAGGGGACAGGGACAGACAGGGACACTGTCCTCTTACAGTGACATCTCATCCCATGTACAGCTAACCTGTGGCAATTTAACAATATATCCTTGCCAGAGAGAAAGGAAGGAAGAAGAGAAGGAAGGAAAGAAGGAAGGAAGAAAAAAGGGAGAGAGGGAGAGAGAAAGGCAGACAGGCAGGCAGGTGATTTAATGTTGAAGGCATCCCTCTCACATTCCCATGAGAAGATGCCTCAGAGAGAACCTGCATTTCCCTGGGGTTCTAGGTTATGGTGGGCCTCTTTAGCACATAGCTTTTTTTTTTTTTTTTTTAACCTGAGAAGGAATCTAAAGATTTTTCATAAAACACGATTCTGAATGCAAACTAACCACATTGCCTGGTTGTCAGTCAAAAAACATGGTCTGTCTAGTGCTAGAAGAAAATGACTGCATTAAGCTTCCTGAGAGATGTATGCGACCCATTCTTTATGGGTGATTTAAAGGATTTTCGGGAGACATTTTGATTCCATGTATTTCACTGTGTGTGCTGACTTTAGACACTATCTTTTATGTAAGAGGCAACCCCACTGAGTATGAAGGCTTATTTTCTGACTTTCTGTGTTGTCAAAGCTGAAACATTGGCCAAGCAGATTCCATCCTAAGCTATAAGATCCACACTGTGATGGGGGAAGCTAGACTGCAGCCCTAGCAGGAAGCGAGAACCTTACAATCATGGGTGGAAGCTGGCTGTGAAAACATCCACTGCAGTATTACTGTGCTTACACAGTGAGGGAGTGCTCCAGAACCCTACAAATTGCAGGGCCAGGTGTCTCTGGGTCTGTGCGGGTGCTAGGCAAGGGGTCAGTGCAAGGCTAGGCACTCTTTCCCCACCCACACTGCCCTTGTCTTGGCAGCCTGAGCTCTACTCATCCACCCTCTGCATCCAGCCCTGTCAGTGCTTCCTGACCCTGTGATAACCCTTTCCTCTCACTGATCAGGCAGAGAGTGGACGCAGCAGGGGCTGTGCCCAGTCAACCTGAGCCTCCCTCTCACAAATGTGATCTGAGTGGCAGGCCATCTGTGGCCAGCCATCCAGATGGCAGCAGGCTCTGGAGCCATGAGGTCCTGTGGACTCTGGGCTGGTAGATGCCAAGCACAGGAGACTCACGGCAGAGACAGGCAGACAGAAGCAGGAGGCAGTGGGCCTGGAGTGAGCAACCAGCCATGTGAGTGACTCTCCTGTGCTGGTTTCCTGGGCCTGGCTGAGCCTGACTTGCTGTCCTAGGTCTCCTTTACCTAAAACCTCATGCCAACCCCAGTCGCCTATTCATTGAGCTAGTAGGTAGCACTGGAGTCTGTCTCCTGCATCCAAACAACGCTTTACTGGAGCAAACAAGGAGGCTGGGCTTTACACTGTCCCCTGGGGCCCTCAAATGCCTGCTAAGGCTTTTACAAAGGAGCCAGGTCTCTAACCCCTTGTAGAACCCACTGTGGAGCTTCAATCACTTGTGACCTCTTGTGACCCAAAATGCAAACTTCCAGAATTTAGATGATCTTGGCAAGTTCATTGTTTAAGAAACCCCTTTCTACAGGACAGGTATTATTTTCCTGGGCCATGTAAAATGCTCACACTTGTTCTCTATCCTTCCTTTTCTGATGAATTATCTGTGCCACAGACACGCTTGTCAATGTCAGGTATGAATTTCCCCTAGTTTATCAATTAGGCATAGAAACAACAGTGGTTTCCAGTGGTTTTCAAATTTTCAGCACAGAATCTTTTTTCTTAAGCTAATGTTGCTTGAAACCTCAGTACAGAAGAGATATAAGCAGAGCTGCCCTGTGCGTTTCTTCTTTTGGCTTCCCTCCCCAACTCCATCTGCAGGGAACAAGCATTCAGGGCATTGCTCAGGGCGGCAGATCATTTCATCCTTATCTAGAGCAAATATCATGGAACACCGATTACACATTATAGCCCCTTCCAAGCTCTGAAAATACAGCAAAGTACAACGGCCCCGTGTTGAAGCCTCTCTTAAAACCATCGAAGCAAACACAAATACCTACACGAAAATACAGTAATTCCTTCTCATTTGTGTGTGAGCAACATAAAGGAGAGGTGCCCAGCGAGAGCCCTTGCCAAGTTTGGAGGTGTGACTACAGCTGTGGGGCTCAGAGCTGGGAGGAGTTGCCAGGGGCTACAGTAGTTGGGGAAGGGGCCACTGCCACCCAGTATTATGGGGCTGGAGCAGAATTTCCATAGGTTTATACAAAAAGAGAAGGTGAGGTCTGAGGGGAGAGGGTGGGGGTGCACGCAGACAAGAGGAGAAACGTGAGCAACGGTGGAACTTGCTCACTAGGCACACTCAGGGAATGGCCAGCTGATGAATTTGGTTGGAGTAGCAGGGCACTCTCAATGGGAAAATAGGAAGGGGCCAGAATTTGAATGTCAGGCTAGGAAAATTCAACTCATTTCAGAGACCATCAAGAGCCCTGAATGATTCAATTTAGGAAGAAAAAGAAAAACAAGATAAGGTGCAAAAATGAGACATCAAGCTGCTCAGTTGTGGTTTTTGACATGGATCTGCAGGAAAGGCCACGGGTCAGAAAAGGAAACGTTAGTGACACAATTCCCCGCTGCTGACCCTCTTCCCCAAAGGGTCACACATCTTCCAGACTGAAGGCAAGCACATTATCTTCTACTTACTTGTCAGGCATCAGAGAGCATAGTGACTCATTTGAAGTCCCCCAGCCAAGGGGCCCTGACTCACAGGCCTTCCCAGAAGAATCTTCTCCAAGCACAGACGTGTGATCACCAAACACTTGTTCATCAGCTGGTGAAAGCAGCCTCCTGGACAGATCAGTGCTTCTTGGATCCTTCCTCTTCTGCTCAAACCCATGAACGGGAAACACCTGAACTTTCTCCCAGCCT
Source organism: Callithrix jacchus (assembly GCF_049354715.1). NCBI lineage: Eukaryota > Metazoa > Chordata > Mammalia > Primates > Cebidae > Callithrix > Callithrix jacchus. The sequence continues at coordinate 43,165,892 of NC_133518.1, forward strand.
CAGGCTCAGCCTCAGTTTCAGGCTCAGCCTCAGCTCTGCAGCCAAAGGAATCCAGAGAATGGCCCCATGTTGAAGCCTCTCTTAAAACCATCGAAGCCAACACAAATACCCACACAAAAATACAGTAATTCCTTCTCATTTGCGTGTGAGCAATAAAAACAAAATAAAACAAACCCAAACACAGTCATTCTTAAAGCAGGCATAGGCATCAGCTGCAAAGGTGAAAGCTGTACTCGGGCTACAAACTTCCATAGGGACGACAATGTAAGACATTCCCTCATTATACACAATTTGATGGTGACACGTTTGGGCTAGCCAGCTCTCTGTCTCTGTCTCTCTCTGCTACATAATCAATAGCCTGAATTTGTCCAGTAGTTGCCTAGAGTGAAATAGATTCTTCACATGGGAACATAACTAAGGCCTTTGCCCAATCACCCTAGGGATCTCAGCCATGTTTTTCCACAAGGCACACATCCACCTGTGTCAGCCATTTCGTGGTGCATGCACCAAGAGAAAAGCAAATGAGATATTTAGAGATGATGTCGTGACTCGTGATGGAGTTGGAATTGAAGATCTTATAAGCAAAAGTTCAAAGAGATGCTGCTACTAATAAATAATATTTGAGCTCACAGAGGAACTCTACATATTTCTTCTCTTCGATCCTTATAAAGATCTGGAGACATGGGGAAGGTACATGTCCATTTTCTGTCGCTTATAACAGAATACTTAAAACTGGGTATTTTATAAGGAAAGAAATGTATTTCTTATAGTTATGGAGGCCAGGAAGTTCCAGGTTGAGAGGCCACATCTGGTGAGAGCCTTCTTGTTGGTGGGGACTCTCTGCAGAGTCCTAGGGTGGCACCAGGCATCGTGTGGAGAGGGGGCGGAGCATGCTCACATGCTAGCTCAGATCTCTTCCTTGTCTTGTAAAGCCTCCAGTTCCCCTCCTGTGATAACTCATTAACCATTAATCCATGAGTGGATTAATCCACTTATAAGGGCAGAACCCTCATGATCCAATCATCTCTTAAAGGCCTCACCTCTCAATACTGCCCCATTGGGGATTAAGTTTCCATGTGAATTTTGAGGGGAGCATTCAAACCACAACAGTGTGTTTGGGCAGGGTGGTGAGAACAGAAGCATAAGGAATCTGAGTGTCTGACACAGGTCCCTGAACAAGGCAGGGCCTGGACACCCTCTCATCCTGGTCTTCTGGTTTCGGAGGCTGTGTTCTTTCCAACAATTCCATAGGGTAGAGGAGAATGACATCATCAGAAAAGGGACAAAGAGGGACATGGCCAGCCACCGTACATCCCCCATCATTGGAGGAAGGCTTTCTGGCAAGTGGGTTGCAATGGACTTCCCAGCACCTTGCTCAGAATTTCCAGGAATCTGTTCCCAAGGCTCTGGGGGCCAAGGGCAGAGGATGTCCCATGGTACCCTTTGTCAAGGAAGCACATCAGTTGCAACTGCAGTCAGTGACTCAGCACTGATGGGAAAGCTGTCAGCTGGAAGCCAGGCCAGACAAACTCCCTGAGGTCACTGGCTACAGTCAACACTGGACGCGTCCACCTCCCAGTGCCCATTGTGACTCCAGAGGAAGGAGCTCTTCAAACAACCTCCTGGTAACTGTGCCACCTTTCTTCCACAATAAATATGTTATCTCTCCTTCATTATTTTATATATATAAAAAATACATGCATACATAAATATGTAATAACATTACATATATTATATATAAATTATTACATGATTTATATGACATATAAATTATTATATAACATTGTATATAAAGTATATAATATATAATATTTATATAAATTACTATATGTTATATATAATTACTACATAATTTATATATATATGTAATGTTATATTACACATAATATGTATACATTACACTATAATAATGTATTATTACTACATACTTTATATATATAATATTTAGTATATGCACAAATTTTTTTTATAGAGGCAAGGTCTCACTATGTTGCTCAGACTGGTCTTGAACTCCTGGACTCAAGCAATCCACCCACCTTGGCCTCCCAAAGTGTTGAGATTATAGACATGAGCCACTGTGCCCAGCCAGCCTTCATTATTTTTCTATTCCAACTAGTTTTCTATAATTTTCTGATGAAAAAAATCCAAACAGTACCAAAGACTGTACAATGAAAACCAATAGAGGTTCAAGTATAGGATTCTAGTTTTTGACACATCAATGTAACACAGTATCTGGAAGCGTCCATTTTTGCAAGATAAGAAAATTAACCTTCCATTTCTGCTCTCCTCCCCTGTCCCTAACCTCTGGGTCCCTTAATATCACTGCTACATGGCACTACAGTTTATAACTTGAAAGTCTTGCCCTAGAAATATAATCCTTTGTGATTATATAGCTTGATTCTTAAAGTTAAAAACAAACAAGTGACATGTGTAATACTGATTATGGCAGTACTATTCTTTCCAGAGGCAAGTGGAAACCCTCAAAGAAAGACATGCGGTTATGAGTCACTAAACATGTGCTGATCCAAGGGAAATAAAATTCACTTGGGAGAAGGACGTGGGGAGGGATGGAGTGATATATTCAAGTTATTTTTCCTCAGCATGTTAAAGGCATTTCTCTAATTCCTATCATCGAATGGCGTGAAGGATGGGAGGAACACAGTCAGGGACCTTCCTTCACATACTCATCTATAATTTTGAGCACCAACCATGTACTGGGCATTATGCTAAGTGCTTAAGAAGCATATAAAGAATGGTTATCACCTTCAAGGGGAAAAGACAGGAAAACCAGTGTGCAGAGAGTGAAAGCTCCAAAAGGCGGGATTTTTTTCTTTTGTGGCTTGTTCACAGTTGTATTTGTAGTATTTCGACTAGCCAATTATTGAATGAAAGGAGAGTGCAGTGCCAGAGCTATGCATGGCTGGGGGAAGGGAGGCAGGTGGGGAGGAGCACCTATGAACGCACTCAGGAGGAGGTCTGGAGGCCTCAGAGAATCCTCCCAAAGACAGCTTGGGTTGAATTTTGAAGACCAAGTAGGAGTAGGACATGGGAAAAAATTGGGAAATGGAATCCCCAGAAGTTTGGTGGAAGCAGAAGATGAATTTGGAAACATTAAAGGATATGAGGAAGGAATGACAAGAGGGGTCTTGTATGCCAGGCAGAGGAGCCTGGCTGCATTCCAGGGGTGACAGAGCACCTCAGAGGGCTGTCAGCACAGGAGTAGTGCGGTCAGGCTGTGTTTTAGAGTCTCTCTGTGTGGGTAGTGAGAGGGTTACCTGGGGGCTGGAGGACCCCAGGGAGGGGCTCTGTGATGAGACATGATAAGAAGCTGGCTAAGGTACTGAGGTTGGAGGGAAGGGCCTAGATCCAGGAAACATTTAGGAGGTAGAGTGTGTACACAGTTTGGTAGCTGAGGGGCTTTCTGAGATGGACAAAAAGTCCAGGGTGAGTTTCTGATCTGAGTAAATGGTGGTGGTGGTGGTGATATCATTCACAGAAAGAGAGATTACGAAAACAGCAGTGGTTTCAACAAGTTTTGAGGAGGTGCTAAGTGCCACTGCAGATGTGTTGTGCATGTGGGATACTCAAATGGTGATGGCTGTAGACAGATGGATCTCTCTCCAGATCTGAGAGTCATTGGCAAGTAAGTGGTAGATGAGGCTGAGGACAGAAAAATGTAGGTTATTATGCACATGAAACTGTATGAGAAATACCACCTTTAAGCATGGATAGACACATAGAAGTCCATGAAGGAGACTGGAAGGAGGTGAACTGGGAGAGAGGGTGTCACTGTTTCTGTGTAGCAGTGTGCGAATGAATGAATGATGAATATATGTGTGTGTGAAATGATTAACTATCTTACCTTTTCTTCTGACCTTCCCATCTTGAACTTCAAGCATTAGACTATACAACCAGAATCTTTCCCCATTAATCTTGGTGCAGCAGCCACCAGAGGCATGACCTAGTTCTACATGTGGTTATAAAGTGTCTCAAGAGGTTTCAGGAAAGATTGCAAGACACAGAGTCTCAGTAGTTTTCCAATCAGTAGTTTCTCTGGCAATTAGCTTTATGCATTTTAAAAATAAACTTTCTATTTTACAGTAGTTTTTAGAATTTGAGAAAAGTTGGGAAGACAGTATAAAGAATTCCTGTATACCCAATACCTAGTTTCCTCTGTTATTCATGTATTACACTAGCATGGTGCATTTCTTACAACTAACAGGCCAAGACAGGTATAGTAATATTAATTAAAGTCCAAGCTGTATTTGGTTTCCTTAGTTTTTAACTAGCATTCTTTTCCTGTTCTAGGAAAGCATCCAGGTGACCACGTTCCATTTGCTTGTCATGTCTCCTTAGGCTCCTCAGGCTTTGACAGTTTCTTACACTTTCCTTGTTTTCTTGATGGCCCAGACAGTTTTGAGAAGTGCTCCTCAAGTGTTTATAGAATTTCCTTCAATTTTAGTTTGACAATTTTCTCAAGGTTGGACTGGGGTCACGGGTTTGGGGGACAAAGACCACAGAGGTAAGGTGCCATTTTCATCACATCATATCAAGGTACAGACCATCAACATCAGTCACCGCTGTTGACACTGACCTTGATGGCCTGGCTAAGATAGTGTTTGTCAGGTTACTTTCCCCCACTTCCCACACTGTACTCTTTGGAAGGAAGTCTATGTGCAGCCCACACTTAGGGAGTGAGGAGTTATGCCTCACCTCCTTGAGGAAAGAGGCAGTTAGCTTTTTAAATCTCACCCTGCCTTTTCATTTGAAGAGAACATCTCTTCAGCTTCTTTTCCCTTCTTTCAGACACCCTTTTAAGAACACATAGGCCTGTCAACTACAGAGCCTGATTTTAAAGGGACCTTTTATGGAACTTAATATTTCTAAATGTATCAAGTTATACACACCTCAAAAACTACATCACAAGATTTTAAAATGCAGGTAAAGGGACTTCGCTTCAGGCATGGAGGTCCCTTTTGAAGGAGCCTAGAAAGATGCCTCCTCGTCCAGGGGTCCATCTGGCAAAGCCTCACCCTTTGTCTGCCCTGCTGGTGCCATCAATGAGCATGGCTTAACTGAAAAGTCAGGAATAAGTGACATCACCCCTCTCAAGAGGGAGGAATTGGAAAGGAAGTACTTGAAAAGAATAATGAAGCAGAGGATCTTTTCATTGTGTTATAGATAAAGTCTTACTTTGTCCCAAAAACAACACTTTGTTCCTATAAACCAAGAGTATCACTGTAAAAACACAACACGATCAAGGACTGCATCACTTCAAAGAGAATTAAGGCACAGAGTTTCGCACCGAGACTGTAGAGAAAAGGATTATTATTTAAAGATACTGAAACTCCAACAAGAATAATTGTCATGTGAGTTAGGAAACATAGTACTTGTGTCTTAGCACGATAAATGTTTACAACTTAATAAAACATTATTGCACTCTGATAAGATAAAACCTTAACCCCCTGCTTTGGTTCCCTCCAGTGGCTGTTTCCTGTCCCCCACCCTGCTCCCCTGCAACCCCCTCTGCCTTTCCATGGGTTGGGCGGAGCAAGGAGGAAACACACATTAACTGCTTTTCTCTCATTCTCTTTTCCTCCTTATTGCCTGGACTTTGAAGTTCAATGTCATGTAAACATTAACTTGCTTCTTAAATAAAGCTGCAAAGAGCAAACTTTAATCTGAGCAGATGATTTACCTCAACATTTTCCCACGAGCTCTAAGGATTCCGATTTCTTCTCTATCAGCATGTCTCTATCTCATAGAATTACTTTGAAATAGTCTTAACTTAACGATTATTGTTATAACTTTGGTATTGGCATGTTTTCCAAAGAATGCCTCTTCGAGATGGTTTTAGAAAGTAATGTCCACTGAGTTTAAAAAACGTTAAGTTAAAGTTTTTTTATTAAAGAAAAAACACGTTAAATAGCAGCACAGTTGGTACAAGGTGGGGCAAAAATTCTACTGGCTGAAGTTTGGGACTCACTAGACACTTTCATTAGTCAGTTTCACAAGTAAAGCTGATGTACAGGTAAAGCCTTAATCATCTTATAACTTTAGGAATAACCCACAGCAGCTAAGATGCTACATTTATTTGTTTTGGTAATCACCAGCCATGGTCTGCTTATATTACTAACAGTGTTTGTTGGTTTGTCTTTTATACAGTTGTGCTAATCATGGTAGTCTAAATTAGTCCAGCAAACACTTCAACTCACCGAACTATATGCTTCACTAATGCAATCTTTGCCAAGCTAGTGTTACAAGGGAGGTTTTTCAGAATTTGCTTTGGAGCTGTTTTTGTATTTTCTCCTAGGTTACATTTTATTTTTCCCAAATTAAGGAAATATACAAATATAGTAACTTTTCCTAACCTTGAGGACTTTAATACACGTTGCTACCTGGGCTGCTGCAGTAAGGATCCCTTAGTCTTAAGAGCCTGACTCTGTACAAATTATATTTAATTACCTGCTTATATCTCCACTGTGCGTGGGTTCTTTTGCCATGTATACTGTATGTCATTTAAAGTTGGCTTGCTGGACCTGAAGTATGATCTCAAATAAATGGAAGACTGATACTAAAAAAAATGCTAATTTTCTTAATCTTTTTTTCCCTGCACTAAGACGTTATTCCTTGACAGACAATGAAATATTTTTGAGCCTTTGCTAAATTACTATGTGGTTAATTTTGCTCAATGGCAGGAAGCTTAGATATTTGTAAATTTCCTCATTGCACCGTTCCTGATTAGTTGACCTTTTCTAAATACCAAATGGACCAGTTGCAGTCAATTCTATCACCACCATGATCAGCTTGCATTTATCCACAAAACACCTGTTTATCCACCAAAATAAAGTTCTTCACTGTTTTAATTCACTTTTGAGAACTGTCATAGACACAGAACGAATGGCTGTTAATGTTACAGAGTTTTGAATTTATCTTATAATATGATCACTGCTTATACTAACTTTCGAAGAATACCCTTTTTTGTTGTTATTCTGCTTATCTACTATTATTTTATCTTTATAAATACACTCTTCATTTTATGAAGTGACTTCAATTGCTTTATCGATTCCAGATAGCAGGGGTAATATACCCAATCAACTTTGAAAACAAGACGGTTATCATCACATGACAGCCGAATAATAGATTGACACTTTTTGCATTCATACCCATCTCCAATCCCTTTTTCTTTCTCTTCCTCCCTCCTTTCCTCCTGTCTTTCTTTTCTTTCTTCAGCAATTATTTATTGAGCATTGACGTGTTAGGCACTATGCTAAATGCTGGGGAATCAATAATAGATAAACTCTTGGTCTCCGTGAAGCTTATTCTATTGGTTTAAAATCTTTCCTATCCGTTTGTTCCAAGGGTTATTTGGAGAAAATACTCTAGTGGAATTCATGGGAAAGAAAGCAAACATAGACAGCTTTCACTAAGTTGGAGAAAAAGTATGTCACTAACCTTTAGCTGTTACAGAGTAATCTTCTTTTCCGGCTCTGGCTGTATCAACAGTTCCTCTTTTCCCCAAGAACTGGCTCTGGAAAGGGCATTCTTCTTCCTCTAGCATAAATAACCCTGGGTGGGAATGTTTAGATGGATATCAGTTGGATGAGACCCAGGGCAGAATAGACCTCCTAGAAAACTCAAGTACCCATATTCATCTGGTAGGGCTGCCTGAGGCCTTGGCTAGAGGGCTTCTGTAGAAAACCACAAATGCACAGGAAGAATTGGAGAAAATCAGATAAAGGCAAACCATTAAGTGACACATGTACAGAAGGGAAACGGTTAAGAATTAACTCAAATTAATTTAAGGCTACAAGAACAAGTGGTGCAATGGCTTAGTTAATAAGAAGCTAGTCTCCAAAGCTAGGGCTTTTAAGCCAAATGACTAAGGGCCTTCAGAGCTACCAAGAGGCAGGTGGCTGGACAATGGGACCTACCACAGAGAGAATCACAAATTATCATGGGGACTAGGAGTATGCGCTGTACAACGGATGGAAACAGATTTGTTCACACATCCATCTACCCATATATACATCTGTTGCTAATCGATTCAACAAATGCTTATTGATAACCACTGTTCTAGGCGATGGTGCTGGGGATACAGCAGTGAATATGCCCTCATGAAGCTTAAAATTCAGTAACGGGCAGGGGGCATGTTGAAAAATAAACTGGAATGTAGATAGGAATTATACAAAGAAAAAGACAATGTTGAAACTTGAATCTGCGTTTGGCTAGTTTCTTTGGAATACCAGGGCCCAAAGAACCTACCCCTTCAACATTTTGCTAGTCTGAGGTTGTGTCCCTCTTTAATCTTTCTCTCAGCTCAGTAAGACCATATAAGCATCGACATCCTTAGACTCAGGCTCATCTATACTGAGGCCTCCAGTCTTGCCTTAACAGGGAACATGAAACCCTTGGATGTCTGTACTTGCCTAGGAATCAGCTTCTTGAATTTCAGATTTCTTTACTGTTTTTGACCTCTAAAAATTGAGCTCAAGTCCCTGGCTTTCCCAGGCTCAATATTTACCCAATGTCCTTTGCTTAACTGATACCCATCAATCTTTATGACCCTACTCAAATCTCTAATGTGAAGAATTGGAGTTGGGGGTGTAACAGCCCATTCAGAATGTGTAGTAAGTGCAGTCAGTGAATGGAGGTGAGCAAACCCAAAACTGAGATGGATTAAACACCTGGAGGCCAGATCAGGAGGTGTAGATTATAAGCATCATAGTTTATGGAGAACACGTTTCTTCTAGAAGACTCTCCCAGAAACAATTCATGCTGTATTGTGATTAGAAGACAGTTTAATGGTGAGAGTAAGGGGCCTCTTTGTGAATAAAATTAGGGAAAATATTATTTGTTAATTCAGACAAAACAGAAGGGTACAGGATGACTACTTGTAGAAGAGTGATTGTCCTTGAAGAGTGTGGAAAAGCTAGGGAGGAAGGATTTATCGCTGTGTCATCAGCTCTGGTGGGATGGGTGGATGGATAATTGACTGGTCTTCTTGTCCATTTGGAAGCCATGTCCTATAGACATGGACTATCATAATTTCATTCATTCATTCATTCTCCTGTTTATTTTATTTTTTTTGAGACAGAGTCTCACTCTGTTGCCCAGGCTAGAATGCAGTGTTGCCATCTCAGCTCACTGCAACTTCTGCCTCCTGGGTTTAAGTGATTCTCCTGCCTCAGCTTCTCAAGTAGCAGGGATTACAGGCACAAATCACCAGGCCTAGCTAATTTTTATATTTTATCAGAGATGTTGTTTCACCATGTTGGCCAGGCTGGTCTTGAGCTCCTGACCTCAAGTGATCTGCCCATCTCAGCAACCCAAGGTGCTGGGATTACAGGCGTGATCCCAGCCTCTGTGCTTCTGTGCCTAGCCTCCTTTTTAAATCTAGATACTATTGAATATAAATTGATAGAGAAGACACGATCCCTTTCCTCTTGGAGCTCCCAGTCTAATGGGAAATGCAGGGTTATCCCCAACTAATTAAAATACTGTGGGTTGAGGCTTCTGGGATCCCAAGGGACACAAGTTTCCTTGGGATCTCAGAGTAGAGGCAATCTAATGCTCTAATGCTTCCAAGGAAACTGACAGAAAGCATGCCTGAGGAAGTGACCTTTTGGTTGGACAAGGGTCTCAAGGGTCTTTCCAAGGTAGGTTTTTTTCTTTTTATCTTCACTTAGCTCTTCCTATGGGAAAAGATTGTTTAAAACTAATCTACCATGAATAGTTCAGTCTTCTTGAAAAATACAGTTTGCACTGTTAACCAGTGAATTCCAACTAATTATTTAGAACTAGTGTGGAAATTACTGACTTGGACCTGAACTGAAAATTTTTTTTTGAATCTACAATCCTTTAGCAGGGGTAGAAGATTTGATAACTAAAAGACCCAGCCTAATTCTTTACCACCTTACTATTGGCAACTGGCTCAACTTAGGAACTTTTAGGGCTATGTAAGAGCAAGCTCCATACTCCTAAACAAAAAGTAAAAGTGCGTATGGGAGTGTAGCAGGGGCCTCTTCCATACTTAAAGAAGGTACTTAGTTCCTAATAACAGTTAACTGGAGGACTTGAATTAAGTTTTGTTTTCCCAGGACCCTAAGCCTTTAGGCTTTCAAGCCTCTGGTAGGACTGTCATAACAAAACACCACAGACTGGGTGCCTTAAACAACAAAAAATTATTTTCTCAGAGTCTGGAAGCTGAAGTTCAAGATCAAAGTGCTGGCAGGGCTGGCTTCCTCTGAGGCCTCTCTTCTTGGCTTGCATATGGCACTTTCTTGCTGCCTCTTCACATGGACTTTACTCTGTGCATCCACATCCCTAGTGTGTCTCTTCTGCGTACAAATTTCTTTTTCTTATAAGGAGACCAGGCATATTGGATTAGGGACTGCCCTAATGGCTTCATTTTAATTTAACCACATATTTAAAAGCCCCACCTCCAACTACTGTCATCTCCTGAGATACTGGAGACTAGGGCTTCAATCTATAAATGTTGAGGAGATACAATTCAGCACATGACAGCCCCTCTTTGCACATTCCTGCTCTCTGATTGCCCTATGATTCACTGTGTGGATAACTGCATGAACCACTAAGGAAGCCAGTGACCACAGGGTCCTCTACTTCTTAAAAGAATGACCACTTCATACTAAGAGAGAAGTGGGGGAGTTTTGGGACTTGCATGCCTCATGTGTACCTGCACTCGACTGCAGAGTGATCCTCTTTTCATGACCTCCCAGGATCTGAGACAGCTTCCTGAGTTTTATGAGAGACATAGTGAGTTTTGATTAGAAGCAGCTGAAATGTCCATTTTGTACCTCAGGAGCACATGGGAAACATGCAGACCATTGGCCATCAGAGGCTTCAGACTAAGGAGTCTTCAAAGAGCTCAGGCTGCTTTGTAGAAGCAAAATAGAATGTAATAATAGAGTCAAGATGAGAGGAAGTAAAAGAACCCTGCAAGGCACAGTTAGTACCACCCTGAAAATCTATGCTTCCTGTTTGCCAACAAACCTCATTCTCCTGAGGGGCCCTGGTCAACATGAACAGGTCCCTTTTGCCAGTGGCTCTAGGTCAATTGGCTGAACACCAGTTGTTTCCATTTTACATGTGTAGTCCCTGCCAGTTCCACCCCTTCTCTTCATGTACGTCTAAGTTTCTTCAGTTGTTTTCAATCCCTCTCATTTGTTTTTATTTCCACCAATCCCTCTAAGTGCCTTTTAGCTCCTCTCCCCTTGTCCCAATCAATCCTAGTTCTTCCAAATCCCTCCTGGCCCCACACATTGCTCCCTTTACATTCTTGTTCTTTAGTACCTCCCATTGTGTCCATTCCCCTAGCTCCTCCCACTCTTCCCCAGCTCCTCACTATCTCAAAGTGTACACATGCATTTTAATGTTGACAAAGGGGGCCAAATTGCCTACCACAAATGCTGTACCAGTTTATATGTACATCGACATTAAACTCAATGAAAAGGCTTGATCTCAGAAATATCTTCAATAACGTTATTACTCTTTAACTATCTGATAATGTGCTTTGTGAAAATAAGTATCTTACCACTACTTTATTTTGTATTTTTTTGAATATTAGTAATGTTGAAAAATGCTGTTATATGTTGGTTGGCCAATTGTGTTTCTGATTCTGTAATTGCCTGTAATATGGTTTGGCTGTGTCGTCACCCAAATCTCATCTTGAATTCTCATGTGTTGTGGAATGGACTTGGTGGGAGGTAATAGAATCAAGGGGGTAGGTCTTTCCCATGCTGCTCTCATGACAGCAAGTAAGTCTCATGAGATCTGATGGTATTATAAGGGGAGTTTCCCTGCACATGCTCTCTCTTCACCTGTTATCATCCATGTAAGATGTGATCTGTTCCTCTTTGCCTTCAGCCACAACTGTGAGGCCTCCCCAGCCATTTTGAACTGTAAGTCCATTAAATCTTTTTCTTTTGTAAATTTCCCAGTCTTGGTTATGTCTTTATTAGCAGTGTGAAAATGGACTAATACAGTAAATTGGTACCAGTAGAGTAGGGGCATTGTGAAACCATACCTGAAAATGTGGAAGTGACTTTGGAACTGCGTAACAGGCAGAGATTGGAAGTCTGGAGGGCTTGGAAGAAGACAGAAAAATGTGGGATGTTTGGAACCTCCTAGGGATGTGTTGAATGGCTTTGACTAAAATGCTGATAATGGTATGAACAATGAAATCCAGGCTAAGGTGTCTCGGAGAAGAGAAACTTGTTGGGAACCGGAGCAAAGGTGACTCTTCTTATGTTTTAGCAAAGAGACTAGCAGCATTTTGCCTCTGACCTAGAGATCTGTAAAACTTTGAACTTGAGAGAGATGATTTAAGGTATCTGGTGGAAGAAATTTCTAAGCAGCAAAGCATTCAAGAGGTGACTTGGGCACTGTTAAAGGCATTCAGTTTTATAAGGGAAGTAGAGCACAAAAGTTTGGAAAATTTGCATATTGACAATGTGACAGAAAAGAAAATCCAATTTTCTGAGGAGAAATTGAAGCCCACTTCAAAAATTTACATGAGTAACAAGGAGCCACATGTTAATCCCCAAGACAATGGGGAAAATGTCTCCAGGGTACATCAGAGGTCTTCACAGCAGCCCCTCCCATCATAGGCCTAGAGGCCTAGAAGGAAAAATTGGTTTTGTGAGCTGGGCCCAGGGTCCACATGCTGTGTGCAGCCTAGGGACTTGGTGCCCTGTGTCCCAGTTGCTCCAGCTGTGGCTGAAAGGGGCCAGTGTAAAGCTTGGGCTGTGGCTTCAGAGGGTGCAAGCCCCAAGCCTTGGCAATTTCCACATGGTGTTGAGCCTGTGAGTGCACAGAAGTTAAGAACTGGGGTTTGGGAACCTCTGCCTAGTTTCAGAGGATGTTTGAAAATCACCTAGACGTCCAGGAAGAAGTTTATGCAGGGGTGGGGCCCTTATGGAGAACCTCTGCTATGGCAGCACAGAAGGGAAATGTGGGGTAGGAACCCCCACGCAGTCCCTAATGTGGCACTGCCTAGTGGAGCTGTGAGAAGACCACCACCATACTCCAAAACCCAGAATAGTAGATCCACCAACAGCTTGCACCGTGCACCTGAAAAGCTGCAGATACTCAATGCCAACCTGTGATAACAGATGGGAAGCAGGGTATAAACTGCAAGCCCACAGAGGTGGAGCTGCCCACAACCATGGGATCCCACCTCTTGCATCAGTGTGACCCAGATGTGAGACACAGAGTCAAAGGAGATCATTATAGAGCTTTAAGATTTGACTGCCCTGCTGGATTTCAGACTTGCATGGGGCCTGTAGCTCCTTTGTTTTGGCCAATTTCTACCATTTGGAATGGCTGTATTTACCCAATGCCTGTACCCTCATTGTATCTAGGAAATAACTAACTTGCTTTTGATTTTACAGGCTCATAGGTAGAATAAACTTGCCTTGTCTCAGATGAGACATTGGACTGTGGACTTTTGAGTTAATGCTGAAATAGGTGATTACTTTGGGGGACTGGTGAGAAGGCATTATTGGTTTTGAAATGTCAAGACATGAGATTTGGGAAAGGCCAGGGGTGAAATGATATTGTTTGGCTCTGTGTCCCCACCCAAACTTCATCTTGAATTCCCATTTGTTGTGGAAGGGACTTGGTGGGAGGTAATAGAATCATGGGAGCAGGTCTTTCTCATGCTGTTCTCATGATAGTGAATAACTCTCAGGAGATATAACAGTATTATGAGGGGAGTTTCCCTGCACGAGCTCTCTCTCTGCCTGCTACCATCCATGTAGGACGTGACTTTTTCCTCCTTGTCTTCAGCTATGATTGCAAGGCCTCCCCAGACATATGGAACTCTAAGCCCATTAAAACTCTTTCTTTTGTAAATTGTCCAGTCTTGGGTATGCCTTTATCAGCAGTGTGAAAACAGACTAATACAGTCTGTTAACATTCTTTGTCCATTTTTCAATTGGGCTGCCTTTTTCTTACTGATTTATTTTTTTATTTATCTCGTGAATATTTTTCTTTTACATATACCTTATTTTCTAACTAACTGGGCTGAGACAGATTGAATATTCCTTAAAATGCTGGTATGCAGACATATGGGAATACTGGCCAACAAATATTTTGCAGAAATGTTCAAAAACTGTTAAAAGAATTCCATCTAGTATGAATTGCCAAAAACCTCATAAGTAGGTAAAAGGAGCAAGTAAATGTGGTGAATTGGTCAATCACTGAATTGGCTTTTAGCAAATGAGTCTATTTTACCAGCATATCTTCTCAAATACCTCAAAATATGACTATATTTCTTAGTTTTATATGTCCGTTTTCCCCTCATATTCATTATCTTTATTTCCTTCCTTCTTTAATCACATAGGCTATATATCTTATTGTGGAAATTATTTAAATATATATAGGCAATTGTAGCAGGCATCTTTTTTTTGTGCTTACCTAATAGTCATGCCCTGTCTTCTAAGTTGGCAAAGCCCACATTTTTTTCAAGTATCTACGAATCTTGTTAATTGAATTATTTAATTCTCTAATTTTATCACAGGAGCTAGGTGTGGTGGCACTCTCCTGTATGCCCAGCCACTAAGAAGGCTGAGGTGGGAGGATCACTGGAGCCTAGGAGATTGAGGCTAGAGTGAGCTCTGATTACACCATTGCATTCCAGCCTAGGTGACAGAACAAGACCCTGTTTATAAAAAAATAAAAATAATTTTATTATAGCTCATGTACCTTATTCAAAATGCTTGGGACCAGGAATATTTTGGATTTTTTCAGATTTTTGAATATTTGCATTATACTTACCAGTTTAGCATCCTTAACCTGAAAATCCAAAATGCCCAGTGAGCATTTTCTTTGAGCATCATGTGGGCATTCAAAAAGTTTCAAATTTTGGAGCATTTTGGGTTTCAGAGTTTGGGATTAGAATAGCCAACCTGTATCAGGTTTATGGATTTCTAAAAGTTACATTAATAGAAGGAAACTTGTCCTTGATTTATGAATTTCTAAGAGTTAAGAGAAAGGAAAGGAAAGTAACCTTGTTTTCCTAGCCCCAAGGCTCTTTGGTGAGAGGAAGGGACCCTGGAACCACGTCAGGTGGTCACAATGGGAGCAGGTCCACTCATTCAACCATGGTGTAGTGAGGCTGCCTTTATGCCTCTTGTGGGATTCCATTTAGAAGGTTCTCAGATGAATTCCTAAAGTGGCTGAAAGTGGAGTCAGGGTATGGCAGCAACCCCAGTATACATCTATTCACGAGGGCTTTTGGTGAGAGAATCTGGCAGATGATGTATATATATATATAACAAATTTTGATATCTTGCCTGACCCTAGGTGAGAGAGAGACTGCACCAGAATCTATTGAGATTTTATATGTGGCTGGAAGTCTGGAGGCTCTCAGGTTACAAAAACAGGTGTGGTGGCTTGCACTTACAATTCCAGCAACTTGGGAGGAGCATTTGAGGCCAGAGTTTGAGACCAGTCTGGGCAATGTAGTGAAACCCCATCTCTAAAAAACAGAAAAGAATTAGCCAGGGATGGTGGCATGCACCTGTAATCCCAGCTACTCAGTAGGCTGGGACAAGAGGATTGCTTGAGCCCAGGAGTTCAAGGCTGTAGTGAGCTACGATTGTGCCACTGCCCCACCACCTGGGTGACAGAGCAAGACCCCATCTGTTGAAAAAAAAAAAAAAGTCACAAATAGGTTGTAGAGACAGACTGAGGAAGCTGTGAAATGTGCAAAAAAAATTTTAGAGCCAAACAATGCACATTCAGGCCTAATATATCAAATTTTTCTCTTGCAAATCTCTTTAACTGTCTGGCTTAATAAATGACAGCTGGGTTCTCAGCTTCTACATTCCTGTCTATTCTAATGCTTTAGTTACATGCAGAAAATGTAGTATATGCATAAAATTTGACCTAACAGAGAGATAGGTAGTTGGAAATGAGGAGATTATTTTAACAGCTTTTCAGGCAATTGTGAATATTATTCTTGGACACTACATCAAAACTCAACAAAAGTATAGCTTGTTAATAATTAGAAGCAAAGTGGAATAACTTGTTATTATTACATTAAAAATCCACTGGACTGTCTTGCAGTCAGAACAGATTTTTCTTTGGTACCCATGCATCATGGTTTTGCACCATCATAAATAAAATACTGGCTCACTAAGTGTAGTGCTATTAAAATATATGTCCCCATATTCTTTGACACTCCTCACTTTAAGAGGTGGAGCTTAGGCCAGCCGGGTGTGGTGCCTCACACCTATAATCCCAGCACTTTGGGAGGCTGAGGCAAGCAGATTTTGAGGTCAGGAGTTTGAGACGAGTCTGGACAACATGGTGAAACCCTGTTTCTACTAAAAATACAAAAAAATTAGCCAGGTGTGGTGGTGGGCACCTGTAATTTCAGCTACTCGGGAGACTGAGGCAGGGGAATTGCTTGAACCCAGAAGGTGGAGGTTGCAGTGAGCTGAGATGGTACCACTGTACTCCAGCCTGGGTGACAGAGCAAGCCTCCATCTCAGGGGGGGAAGAAAAGAGGTGGAGCTTAATTTTCCCGTCTTTGATTGTGGGCTATGCATAGTGGCTTGCTTCCGTCAGAGGGGTTTGAACCAGAGCAACTCCATCTTACACAGGGGCTAGGTAAAATAAGGCTTGAGACCTACTGGCTGCATTTCCAGGAGGTTAGGCATTCTAAGTCACAGGATAAAACAGGAAGTCGGCCGGGCGCGGTGGCTCATGCCTGTAATCCCAGCACTTTGGGAGGCCGAGGCGGGTGGATCACGAGGTCAAGAGATTGAGACCATCCTAGTCAACATGGTGAAACCCTGTCTCTACTAAAAATACAAAAAATTAGCTGGGCATGGTGGCATGTGCCTGTAATCCCAGCTACTCAGGAGGCTGAGGCAGGAGAATTGCCTGAACCCAGGGGGCGGAGGTTGTGGTGAGCCGAGATCACACCATTGCACTCCAGCCTGGGTAACAAGAGCGAAACTCCGTCTCAAAAAACAAAACAAAACAAAACAAAAAAACAGGAAGTCAGCACAAGATACAGGTTGTAAAGACATTGCTAATAAAACAGGTTACAGTAAAGAAGCTGGCTACAATCCACCAAAACAAAAATGGCAATGGGAGTGACCTCTGGTCATCCTCTCTGCTACACTCGCACCAGTGCAATGTCAAGAAGTTGCCCTATATACTCTAAAACGGGGAGCAAGAATAATCCACCCCTTGTTTAGCATATAATCAGGAAATAACCATAAAAATGAGCAACTACAAGGAAGTAGCCATTATTTTTTCCTTTACTTAAAACTGCCTATGGAGTAGCTGTTCTTTTATTCCTTCACTTTTTTTTTTTGAGACAGAGTCTCCCAGGCTGGAGTGCAGTGGTGCCATCTTGGTTCACTGCAACCTCCGCCTCCTGGGTTCAAGAAATTCTTGTACTTCAGCCTTCCAAGTAGCTGGAATTATAGGTGCGTGCCATCATGTCCGGCTAATTTTTGTATTTTTAGTAGAGACGAGGTTTTGCCACGTTGGCCAGCATGGTCTCGAACTTCTGACCTCAAGTGATCTGCCCTACTCGGCTTCCATAAGTGCTGGGATGACAGGCATGAGCCACAGCACCCAGCCTACTCTTTCACTTTCTTAATAAACTTGTTTTCACTTTATAGAGTCACCCCAAATTCCATCTTGCACAAGATCCAAGAACCCTCTCTTGGGGTCTGGATCAGGACCCCTTTCTGGTAACACTTTTAATCAATAGAATGTGGTGAAAATCACACCTCATGTTCTCACTCATAAGTGTGAGCTAAACAATGAGAACGCATGGACACAGGGAGGGGAACATCACACAATGGGGACTGTCAGTGGGGTGGGGAGCTAGGGGAGGGATCACATTAGGAGAAATATATAATGTAGATGACAGGTTGATGGGTGCAGCATATCACCATGGCATGTGTATACCTATGTAACAAATCTGCACGTTCTACACATGCACCCCATAACTTATAATTGAAAAAAAAGAGAATGTGGTGGAAATTACAAAGCATGACTTCTAAGGGTAGATTACAAAAGACACTGAGGGCTCCACTGTGCTCCCTCTCTCTCAGATCACTTGCTCTTGGGGAAGTGTCATGTTGTGAAGATACTGAAAGCCCTGTGGAGATGTCCATGTGGTGAGGAACTGAGGCCTCCTGCCAACAACCAACAAGGAAATGAGGCCTCCTGCTAACAGCCATGTATGTAAGGCATCTTGGAAGCAGATCCTTTACCTCCAGTTTATCCTTCAGATGACAACAGCCAGCAGACACTTTGACTGCAACTTCAGGAGAAACCTGAAGTTAGAACCACCTGATCTTAACCCACAGAAACTGTATGATAGATGTTTATTTATTTATTTTTTTGTGAAATGGAGTCTCGCTCTGTCGCCCAGGCTGGAGTACAGTGGCACGATCTCGGCTCACTGCAACCTCCACCTCCTGGGTTCAAGTGATCCTCCTGCTTCAGCCTCCTGAGTGGCTGGAATTACAGGTGCCTGCCACCACCCCCAGCTAATTTTCGTATTTTTAGTAGACGAGGTTTCACCACCTTCACCAGGCTAGTTTCAAACTCCTGACCTCGTGATCCCCCTGCCTCGGCTTCCCAAAATGCTGGGATTACAGGCGTGAGCCACCGTGCCTGGTCTTCTTGTTTTAAGTCGCTATGTTTTGGGATAATTTGTTATGTAACAATAGATATATAATACATGGAGTTATGCAGATCTTCCAAATGTTGGCACATTTCATTATTCAGTATTTTTAAAAATCACATTTGTTAATACCATCACCAAGCTCATCAGAAAAACCTTTTAAGTATTGGAATGTTGTTAAGCTCATCGTGACAGATATGTTTTCTTTTTCTTTCTTTTCTGAGACAGGGTCTCACTCTGTTGCCCAGGTTGGAGTTGAGTGGCACAAACATGGCTCACTGCAGCCTTGACATGCCAGGTTCAAATGATCCTCCTGCCTTAGCCTCAGCCTCAGCTGAGACCATATGCACATGCCACCATGCTCAGCTAATTTTCGTATTTTTTTTTTAAGAGATGGGGTTTTGCCATGTTGCCCAGGCTAGTCTCGAACTCCTGACCTCAAGCAATCCGTCTGCCTTAGCCTCCCAAAGTGTTAGGATTACAGGAGTGAGCCACCATGCCCATCCTAGATATGTTTTTCAAAATTCTAAAATTTTTCTTGAAAACTCAAATTTTCTCATTGGCCTCAAATAATGTCAGTTGTTTCCCTTGAAGTGATTAGCTTACTTAGTTTACTTTCTTGAAAATGTCTATCAAATACCCAGGTCCAAGTAATCATACTATCAGTTGATCAAGTAAAAGAGGTGTTTTTCACATATATTTATTACAGTACTGTTTACAATAGCAAAGACTTGGAACCAACCCAAATGCCCACCAACGACAGACTGGATAAAGAAAATGTGGCACATATATACCATGGAATACTATGCAGCCACAAAAAAGAATGAGATCATGTCCTTTGCAGGGACAGGGATGAAGCTGGAAGCCATCATCCTCAGCAAACTAATGCAGGAACAGAAAACCAAACACTGCATGTTCTCACTCATAAGTGGGAGCTGAACCATGAGAACACATGGACACAGAGAAGGGAACGACACACCTTGGGGCCTGTCAGGGGGCGGGGGCAAGGGGAAGGAAAGCATTAGGACAAATACCTAATGCATGCGGGGCTCGAAACCTAGATGACAGGTTGATAGGTGCAGCAAACCACAATGGCACATGTATACCTATGTAACAAACCTGTACATTCTGTACATGTATCCCAGAACTTAAAGTAAAAAGAAAAGAGTTTGCAAAAATACAATGAAATAAAGAAAAAGAGGTGTTTTGTGGACAAAGATCCAGTTCATCTAGCAACTCAACCAAGCACAGAACTGCTTTTCCTCAGGACATAATACCTTGGTGTGCAGCAGACTTGCTTTATGCACACTTCCCATTTGTCACCCTAAATATTTAAATAGCATGTAATCAAGGCTAAAAATGGAGTAACATGAATACTTTTTACAGCTTCATTAAGGACATTAAGTGGAACTGGCTTTCCCATCCCCTTCCCCGCAAGTCTACTGCCGAAAAATGCAGTAACTGCCAATATAGTTTGGTGCCACTGCCTTGAATCACACAAAGGTGCTCGCAGTTTTACTACGATTGTAAACGTAAATTCACTACAGTGAAAAATGCAGATAAAACCTAGTATTACTGTGAAAACTGTTTTGACCTTGCAGATTCCCTAAAAGGATCTCAGGGAACTCCACAGGTCTACTAGAGTAGGAAATGTGGCAACATGGAGCACCATGGGAGAAGGGACAGGCACCTCTGGGAAGCCTGGACTTCATGCACCCGTCTGGTGGAAGACACTGAGTTACCAGTGGTTGTCTGCTCGCCTCACGACAGAGAATGCGCTGGGAACGAGGGCAATGCACAGCCAAGAGCGGAAGGGCTGTGGCCGGGACCCTTCCTTCTTAAGTCAAGGTTTCTCTGGCTCACCAACGACCCCTGGAGGTAGACACTCGGCGAAAGCACCTATCAGTCTATCTCTTCAGAAACTCTCGGCCCTGCAGAGTTGGCCCGCCTTTCGCTTTCGAAAGCAGAGGCAGATCCGGGGTGGGAACAGCGCGAGGCTTTCTGGGAAATGTAGTCCCCGCCGAGAGACTTCTGGGAGTCGTAGTCCCTACTGTTCCCCGAGCGCAGCGCCTTTCCGTTTTCCGGTCTGCGGCATGGGAAAGAGGCGCGCGCCCTCTTCCTGGTCGGGTGGGGAAAGTTTACGGGGTGGAATGTGACAGGCAGGCTCAGGCACTTTTGCGTCTGTTAGTTAGGCAGCAGGTGATAGTCTCTGTGATGGGGACGCAGGGGCAGCGCCAAAGGGCCCCAGAGAACGAGACATCCAAGGGGGAAACCTTGGAGTGTGGGATACGAGCATGAGGGAGACGCGCCCAAAACCGGGGACCTCACGACCCCAGAGTCGACCCCAAAAGAGCCCTCGAGTCAGACTGAGGAGATGGGCGGTATCCCCCGACAATGGAAAGTCGTTGTCCGCTTCGGGGAGGCACGCTGTGACCCAAAGACATTTTACCATCGTCACTGTGGCTGCAGTTCAGAAGGGTTTTGGGGGAGGCCGCTGAAGGCCGAGCAGTAGCCCAGGGCGAGGTGACGGGAGCTGATGGTGGGAGTCGCAGCATGGATTAAGTGTATGATGAGGGATCAGGGAGTGGGGCGAGTTGAGGATTCCCAGATTTATGGTGTGGGCTGTAGGCATGTCTGCAGACACTCTCACCTAGGGGAATTCTTTTCCATAACCAATCTTAATGAGAGACTTGAAGGGTCAATGGTTAAGGATGCATGTGCGCATCCATTGACCAAACCATTCAGATGCTCACACTAAACCCAAAGGCCATTCGTTCACGTATGCACACAGCTCAGTTATACCCACCCTTGTGACACACTGGTGTGTTACACTGCCACACAACTCATGATCACATACTCCCAGCACCAAACAAAGGCAAATGTCTATCTTGGGCGAAGTGTGACCTCCACACAAGAAGGACCCAGGCTGACTTCCTTAGGGCTCTCTGGAACCTTCAAACAGCTCAGCCTCTATCCTTTCTCCCTGCTACATCCACCTCCTCTAAAGGCACTCTGGCTCTTCCCAGTCATCTTCCTGCCACTCTGGCTTCATGGGAGGGAGATAGAAATGGGGCTTGAATTCAGACAAGAAGGGCTTTGCTTATCTGAAATGTGTTTGCTAAGGATTTTATTCCCAAAGCAGTAGTTCTGAACTTATTAATATTATGTGTGCAGGACTCTGTTGAGAATCCAATGAAAGTTGTGAACCCTCTTCCTGGATAAACACACATCTTTACATCCACATTGTTTGGAAAGTACAATTGAAACCCATCTGTGGGGCCCTGGTGAAGAACCTCACCAGAAGGAGATCAGAATATCAGTTTCCTGATTGCCCTCTGTCTTAGCTCATTCAGGCAGCTATAACAAAATACCTTAGACCAGGTAATTTATAAGCAAAAGAAATGTATTGTTTGTAGTTCTGGAGGCTAGGAAGTCCAAGATCAAGGACTGGACTGGTGAAGGCTTCCTCTCTGCTTCAAAGATGGTGCCTTGTAGCTGTGTCCTCACATGGTGGAAGGGCCAAGTTAGCTCCCTTCAACTCCTTTTATAAGGCCACTAAGCCCATTCACGAGGCAGAGGCTTCGTGAATTAATCACTTCCCCAAAGGGCCCATCTCTTAATACTATCACATTAGGTATTAGATTCCAATATCTGAATTTGGGGAGATCACCAATCCGACCATAACACCCTTTCTGCAGATTTCAAGTGGCTCAAGAGGGGAGAAGAATAGGGTCCCCACATCCCTAGGAGTTGGAGTGTGAGGAAGGGGCAGTCTCTTCTACCGTCCACATGTAACCCTTAGTTACGGAGCCAGACATTAGTTATGACAGGTCCTCCACTGGCCAGTCAGTCATTCAGCTGGTTAAAGATCAGTCAGGGCTGGGTGTGGTGGCTCATGCCTATAATCCCAGCACTTTTGGAGGCTGAGGTGGGTGGATCACGAGACCATCCTGGCCAGCATGGTGAAACTCTGTCTTTACTGAAAATGCAAATATTAGCTGGGCGTGGTGATGCATGCCTGTAATCCCAGCTACTCAGGAGGCTGAGGCAGGGGAATCGCTTGAACCCGGGAGGCAGAGGTTGCAGTAAGCCAAGATCACACCACTGCACTCCAGCCAGGCAACAAAGCAAGACTCTGTCTCAAAAAAAAAAAAAAAAAAAAAAAGAGTCAGGCAGTCAGTTTAAGCTTGTCAGATGTTTCCTTACCTACAGTTAGTACATAAGTTAGAAATCTAGTAGGTCAATCAAGTGATTTGTGTTTAGATACTGAATCAGCCAACCAGCCAGCCAGTTACTCAGGATTAATTTCTCAGATAGACAGTGGTCCATCAGGATCCATCAGTCAGGAAGTCAGTTTAATAGTCAGTCTGTCAATCAGGGTGCTAGTTGTTTAGAATGCTAAACAGCTTGTTCATCAGTGGGACAAAAGGGCAGCTGGGTTGAGGCCATCTGGACACAGAGCATGTCTCTACTTGCTACAGCTCGAAGATAATGTACACGTGTGGAGAGAAAATTTGACTCCTCCTGGGCTGCCAGAGAGAGCTTTGGTTTGCTGGGAAAGAGGCCTCACCTGGTGTGGTTGACAGGGAAAGAGGAAAAGCGGCAAAACACGGGCCAGGCGGAGTTGCCACCAGAGGGTGGTGTGGCATATCCTTCACGTCTGCACCCTACACACTCCACAGGCTCACCTTTAGGCTTGAAGGAGCCCACTTCTGGCAGACTTTTGAGGAAAGGCCCCGGAAGGACCTCCCATCCTAGAGAGCACCTAACTGAGACATGCTTGGCTCTGAGCTGGGAGGAAGCCAGCCGGCTACTCACCAGAAGAAGCCCTTGCCCTCCCTCGTTGCCAGGGTCACACCAGCCAAAGCACTGGGCAAGAGGGGAGGAGAGGGAAACTGGGGTGGGGATGTTGGGGCATGCGGAAAGGAACACCTTACCTGTCTGCCGCAGGAGCAAGGAGGAGAGCAGCTTCCTAAAGCTGAGGCACTGAGGGCAGGAGCTCTGGTATGCGGAGATCTACGTCATATCCAGGGCCGCTTCTCATTCAGCTGCTCCAGGGGCCAGCCTCCGAGCCTCGAGGCTCCCATTCCTTGCTGAACTCTGTGGTCAGCAGCTTTCTCTCAAAGGAACAGCAAGTCCAAGCAAAGCAGGAAGGGTGGAAGTTAGACATACGTAATGAAGAAACGAAGGGAAAGGATGAGCCCTCTTGGGGAACAGTGGAGATGTTTATATAAGGTGTCAAATACAGCCAGCATTGGGCACAAAAGCAGGACCCAGTAAATTTGAGTCCCCCTAAGGGAGGTGAGTGTGGCCAAGGCGTTGTGGCCCCTACTTATGCATAAAGTATGATTCACTACCTCCAGGTGGGCTTCTTGGCTTTAGAAAGTGGTCAGCCTGGGCGGGAACTATGGCTAAATGTTATCTGGGTTTGATCTTTTGCTGCAAGCAGACTGGTGTTGCCATCGGAAGACTGTAAAAACTGTGACAGCAAGTGTGTGATTTGTGACCGCTGTGTGTGTCCCTGCGCCCTGGCATGCTTATGTGATGAGTGGAACTATGGCTCTTACCAGATCTGTGGAGGCTGTGGGAGTCTCTGATGCCCATTATCCAGGCAGGAGAAGGATAGAGATGGCTGCCCAAAGATTGTCAACTTAGGGAGATCTGAGACGGATCTCTTCCACGAACGTCGAAAAGATGGCGTCGGGAAGAGGTGATCGGTGCCTGGCCCCTTCCTCCCCTGCATTAAGCTGCTGCAGCTGCCAGAAAAGACTTCTACTTCTACCATCAGAAAGGAAGCGGAGCCCCAGGCATCACCAGAAGTGCCTGCTGGTGTACTGGCACTCTGTCACCCCTCCCTCCCTCTTTGTGCAGAGGTGTGGTAGGGAGGGAAGAGGACTCTTTACAGAACACCCTGGCAGACTGAATCACAGAAGAATTGATAGATTCGTTACTGGGTTTTCTTGAACTTGAGAAGCAAGATTCTGTCCTGCATATGGATCTGTCCTCCCTACACGGAGAGCGTCTAGAAAGGAGTCATGGTTCAGTCTTCTGCTTGAGGAGTTGAATGAGAAGCCAGACAGTGAAAGTCGCGTTCTTGAGGAGACTTCAGTGTGTGGCAAGATGCTATCAGAACAAGAAATGTGGGCCTTTCATCTGTATACTTAAAAAAAAATGTGGGCAGGGCTGTCATTCTGGTTCTAACCGGTTTTGGTGTCTCAGGGCAACAATGAGAGTCATTTGTGAGAAATGACTCCTGCCAGGTGGAGATGGCGCCTGTGTCTGCAGCTTCACATACACTCTGCGGGAGTTGTCATCCCTGTTTAGGGATCAGGCGTCTGAGGCGTAGGAGCCTAGGTACCTTGCCTGAGATTGCACAGCTGTGAAGTGGTAGAGAACTGGATTTGAGCTTGGTCCTTATGGTTCCAAAGCTCTTTTTCTAGGTGATCACACGCATGGGGAGGAGGAGGAGAACGGAGGACTGAGAAGTCATTGGCTTCTGAAGTGCTCAGAAGTGACTGTCCTCTCGGAGATCCTGTCAATCTCACACCCCACACCATGATGCTAAAACTCCTTTTCTGTCTTCTAGGCACAGAAAATCCATCAATAACTTCAGTCCATGTACACACCCTTCATCCTTGTGCTTATTCCAAGTAATAAAGCTGGAGACGCAGGTGGGAGTCAGACCCTGGAGGGGCCTCGTGAGTTACCTTAGGGAGACTGGATTTTATCTGGAAGGCCATGGAGGGGCAAGGAAGCCTTTTTAATTTGATTTATGTGGTCATGAATATACAATCTATACATGCCAGAGAGAAATATTTAGTATGCTTGGTCAGCCATCACACATACTTTCTGTAGACCCCTGTTTAATATAATAATATAATGACTATGAGTAAGAGCTTGAGTCAGACTGGTTTGCCTCCCAATTCTGCCACTTCCTGGCTGAGAGGCCTTGGCAAGTGACCTCTCCTCTCAGTTTCTTTCCCTGTCTTAAAAATGGCTGATAGGCTGGGTGGGGTGGCTCATGCCTGTAATCCAGCACTATGGGAGGCCGGGGCAGGCAGATTGCTTGAGCCCAGGAGTTTGAGACCAGCCTGAGCAACATAGCAAAATCCCATCTCAAAAACAAACAAACAAACAAAATTAGCTGAGTGTGGTGGCTCGTGCCTGCAATCCCAGCTACTCAGGAGGCTGAGGCGGGAGGATTGCTGGAGCCCAGGAGCTTGAGGCTGCAGTGAGCTATTGCTGCTACTGTACTCCTGCCTGGATGAACAAAGGTGAGACTGTCTCAAAAAAAAAAAATGGGGATGATAATCTGTAAGACACAGGTTACTGTGAGATGAAGCAAGGCTCTGCATCAACAGCGCAGTGCATGCTTGGGCTGAAATGCTCAACAAGTGCTGGTCCAAGTTGCACATCAAACGCATCTTGTGCTCCACTTCCAGCCCTCGGTCTTTTTCCGGTTACTGATTTCTCTGTCTTTCTTTGTCTTAAATAGCAGATACTTATTTCTCACAGGTTTGGAGGCTGAGAAGTCCAAAGTCAAGGAGACAGCATATTCAGTTCCTAGTGAGGGCTCTCTTCCTGGCTTGCAGATAGCCACCTTCTGACTGTCCACACATCGGGGTGGGGAGGGAGGAAGGGGAGAGGAGGGAGGGAGGGAGGGAGGGGGAGAGAGAGAGAGAAGAGAGAAGAGAGAGAGAGAGAGAGAGAGAGAGATTCTCTTGCTTCCTGCCCCAGGGTCTCTCCGATGCCATTCTGTGGTGTACAGGGCACCCTCCTGCTGGGCAGTCATGCGCATGCACCTCCGCAGAGCAGGGAAGGCAGCTGTGGATGGGAGCCAGTGGATAAACGTTTCCCGTAGGTGAACAGTTCTGAGATGTATTTCCCAAGCCTTCTCAGGAGGTCCTGTGGGATAGAGTGCCCAGTCGCCCCTATGTGTCCTTACGTTGGCTTTCCCTCCTTCCCCTCTGTCCTATCTTTCATTCCTGCTCCTTTAGGACCACATCCCCTAACAAACTTAACATGTAAGCTTTTTATCTCAGACTCTGCTTCAGGGGAGACCAGGCTAAGACAATCTATTATGAGAAGATTCTATTTTCTTGGAAAAGGTACATTAGGAAAAAATGGGAAAAGAAACAAAGGGAGCTAGAAATATGAATATGCATAACAGATGCAAGAAGGGGATCATCCCCGCGAGCAGAATAGACTCTTGACTGTAGCTCATGTGTCAAGTTTGCTTCCTCACTTGTGTGGATGCAGCGGACTAGGGGTACAGGGAGAGGCGCTAAACTAGAGGAACGTGGAAGAGCATGGTAGTTCAGGCTAATCCACATTCCAGTCCCGAGCTGGCCATTTACTATCGACTGTGCGATCTTAGGTGCATGTCTACCTCTGAGCCACAGAGCTCAGAGCCTTTTCCTACTTGTAAAATGAGGATAATAAATGCCTACTTCAAGTGGTCGCTCATACTGTGAGATACACAGACTATGCTAGTTGAATGCTCAGCCCAGGTTCCAGCCCATGGTATGTGTTCAATGAATGGTAAGTCATGGTGGAACAGCCCTTTGTAAATAGCTTTGGATTGTCTGAAATCATAATTTTCCTACTGCTTCATATGTGCATACTTAGCTTCTGCAATAAAATGGTAAGCCTCTCAAAGGTAGTGATAGAAAATCTATTGGTCATCAATACGTATGCCTTTCCTAGAAATGAGTCCAGCTTTCCTGCCCACGCTAGCAGAGACCTTAGCCTCTAGGATTGCTTGCCTTGCATTGCAAGGCAGTTCCCAGGAGGCAGATTCTGAGACAGACGTGTGTACAGGGGATGGCTGGGGCGTGCTCTTGGGTCAACACCTTGGAGGACGCTGGAGGAAGCAGAAGATGGGTTGTGATGCAGTCACAGGGCCTTGGCTGACCCCAAGGGAACTCTGAAGCTGGATGGCCCCTCGGGGTTGTCCCCAGGCCTTCCAATCCCTATTCTGACCAATCATTGGATGTGGCTGCCCTGGGAAGGAGCATGTCCTTCAGCAGATGGCTCCCTGCTCCAGTGCAGTGCCCTGAAGGCACTGACAGCTGAGCACCACCAGCAGCGGGGGAAAGAAGTCCTGAAATGGGGGATCTGGGTGGTGCAGCGTCCACACCTTCAGTGTAATGGTGGCTTTGGAGAGTGTGCTAGTCACTGCTAGTTCTCTACTCAGTACCCACTTTCCCTTTTTTTCCCCGAGTAAAAGGAGGCTAAGTTTGTTTGGGACAGCAGTGTGCCCAGCAAAAATCCTCATTTCCCTAGACTCCTTCACAGTGGAGGTAGCCAAGGGGCCCCGCTCTGGCCAGTGAGAGGCCAACAGGAGTCTGGATTCCTGATGACATCATGGAGCCACGGGTGAAAGTGAAAGGCTTCATTTGTTTAGGCCACTGTCATCAGGTTTCTGTAGCACGGAACCAAAGGCAGTCCTAAATGGTTCCAGAGGCTTTATCATACACCCTGCTTAAGAGCATGGTCCTGCATGTGAAATGGGCACAGCGGGAGTCCAGCTCTGCTGCACCCCAGCAACCACGTGGTGCCTCCGACGAGCTACTCCTCCTGGTTCCCTTTTCTGTAAATGTGGGAATGACAGTAATATTCTCACAACTGTCTCAACATATAACACCAGGGCAACCAACTTGTTCCAGTGTGCCTGGGACTTTCTTGGTTTTTTTTTTTTTTGAGATGGAGTCTTGCTCTGTCGCCAGGTTGGAGTGCAGTGGCGCAGTCTAGGCTCACTGCAACCTCCGCCTCCTGGGTTCAAGCTATCCTTCCGCCTCAGCCTCCCAAGTAGCTGGGACTACAGGCGCCTGCCAAATGCCCGGCTAACTTTTGTGTTTTAAATAGAGACTGGGTTTCACCATGTTGGCCAGGCTGGTCTTGATCTCTTGACCTCGTGATCCACCCGCCTTGGCCTCCCAAAGTGCTGGGATTACAGGCGTGAGCCACCGCGCCCGGCCCTTTCCTGGTTTTTAAGCACTGAAAGCCTCACATCCTGGGAAACTACTCAGCGCCAGGCAAACCTGGACCCCCTGAAACCACCCTGCTTCCTTTACAGATTGAAGACTGGAAAAATTGTGTAATGCTGCCCTCTAGTGGTTAAATGTAATATAACTGCTGCAAAGATACATTTTACATGGTAAGTTTTCTTAAGAATAGCAAGCCACAGATGGTTAGAGGTAGTATTCGAATATTCCTCTAAACATTTAGATTTTTAATGTAGAACTGCTTTAACCCCACTACATTACTCATTGATATTTGACAGCAAATACAGTATCTTGTAGGACTATTGTGAAGATTAAGGAAATGGTGTACATTTTCCTACGGTATCTCATATAGTTTTATTATTATTATTATTGAGACAGGATCTTACTCTGTCACCCAGGTGGAGTGCAGAGGCACAATCACAGCTCACTGCAACCTCAACTCCCCTGGGCTTAAGCAATCCTTCCACCTCAGCCTCCCAAGGAGCTGAGACCATAGGCATGTGCCACCACTCCTGCCTAATGTTTGTGTTTTTAATTTTTTGTAGAGATAGGGTCTCTCTCTCTTGCTAGGCTCGTCTCAAATTCCTGGGCGGAAGCGATCCTCCTGCCTCAGCCTCTCAATGTGCTGAGATTACAGGCATAAGCCTCTGCGCCTGGCTGTAAGTGCTCTTCGTTTCACTGGTATCCTGTGAACTAGAGTTAGACTCAGCTCTGACTCTTCCTTTGAAAAAGTGACTTCAACCCCTGCCAGGCTCCCCCCACCCCCACCCCAGCCTGTTTTCCTCATTTTTAGGGAACTAGGACTTTCCTCAGAATGTTGTGAAGGTTGATAAAGCAGCACTTGTGGAACCCATGTAGTTGGCACTACCTGGCACCTTTGCTGCTGACAAAGCTGTTCGGAAGGCAGGCCCCAGGCCATCCCTCTGCTGAGGGGCTCTGCAGCTCTGAGAAGCTGAGCCGGCCCTCAGGGATGACTTCTCCTCATCAGGGCGGTCTCCGCTGGCAGTGGGGCTTCAAGAAGGGCTGCCCAGCTGCTCTGATGAGTTTCAGCCACTTCCTCTCAGCAGAAGCTATTACTCATCTGAGCTGGCTCCTGGGCAGGCACTAATACAGCAGTACAATCCAAACTTTGAGTTCAGTGGCCTTGGGCAATGGGAGTTACCTGGCGTTGAGGCCAGCACTCTGGGCTGACTGCTGTTAAAGCCACAGCTGCAAGGTAAACCTCAGCTATTTTCTGCTTTGTGGCAGTGTTTAAACACACCAGGGCACACCCACCCTTGTCTGAGCTGCTGAATCTGTTCAGAAGGCTTCCCAGAGATTCCGAGAAACAGAAGCGTCTATCCCTGCATCTCTCTAATCAGTCCTTAAGACTCCCAGAAAAAGGAATCACCTAAATCTTCCAGAAAGCCTAATTCTGCTATAGCTATGAAAACCCTCAAATAGGCTTAATAGCAATATTAGATTAAGTTCAGTGCTGTTATGAAGTCTTTTGGAACTTGATATAGAGGCAGATGCTTTAATGCTGTGCATACCCAGTGTCTTAGAAGACAAAATTTTTCTCTATACTTTTCATGTTGGCTCTTAGCCACAATATTTACTTCTACCAACATATACTATAAACTGATTTTTAAAGAAATCTTCTGAGTCACTTTTATTTTTAAATCTTCAAGCTGTGTTTAGCAGTTCTAATTCAGATATATTGTGAGTGGGAAGAAAAAACCACATTCAATCTTTGAATACTTGAGAGGCAACACAACTTTCAGCAATAAGTGAAGCGATTAAGGTGAAATTTTAAAATACTGGTTCTCTGCATGACATTTGAATGAAGGGGGAAAAAGAAAATACTGGCTCTCACTTGAAAATAGTGACTTATAGGTACAAACCATTAGTTGTATATCATAGGTATTCTTCAAAAATTTATTGATAGAAACAGACATATTCAGATGCAACACTGGACAAAAACAAAGAGAAAAGGCTGGAATGCTAATGACACCAGAGAATCTCACTTGCACTTGACATTTCTCTGAATTAGCACCATTGGTTCAGAAATCACAGATGTAATCATAATTGCTTCTAATATATAAAACACCTTATAGAGATTTGTAAACTATCTAATAGCAAAGTTCTTCCAAAAACACATTTAAAAATCAATCAGAATTTACTATTTGAAACTGATGAAAATGGTTTAAAAATGAATTCAATTCTACGGCTTGTCAAAGGGAATGAGCCATAATTAGCTTTATTGGAAGAAAGTGCCTGAATTCATCTTCTAGCCTCCTTCTAACCACCAAACAGGTACAGTAAATTGAATATTACTACAGGAATCAGAGTCCTCTATAACTGGTCTTAGAAAATATTTTCCTAGACTATAAAAATACTAAATGGCATACAAAAATTTCAGCATATACAGCAAATAGACTACAGCAGACAAATATTTAGGATGTACTTAAAACTATCTTGTACCACAATCATCATGAATATCAAGTAATCTTCTAATCAGTTTTCTATGAGTCATTCTGATTCAGTTTATTTCCCCTTAAGTTTTGTTCTAGTGTCAGATACACACCAAATTCTGTGTTTCTAGCAGAAATTACTGGAAAAACCATCGAAAAATTCTTGGCATTCAACTGGTTCTCAAAGTGCTGGAAGTGCAATTGTAGTATAGCCTATTTTTAAGGTCAGGGGTCAGCAAACTACAGCCCAGGGGCCAAAGCTGGCCACCAGCTGTCTGTCCGGCCCGGGAACCCAGCCACACGCATTCCTTTACGTATGGTCTGTGGTTGCTTTTCTGTTTCAGGAGCAGAACTAAGTAGTTGTGACAGAGACTGTATGTGGCCTTTTGGTCCACACAGTCTGAAATATTTAGTCTGGCCCTTTACAGAAAAAGTTTGCCAGCCCCTATTTTAGACAAATCACTTCAAGAAATCCTTAGCAAGGACAAGATAAAAATGTCTAAGATTAAAAAAATTTTGGCTGAGGTGTGCTGGTTCCATCACACAATACCATGAGGCAGGCTGAAGGGTGCAAACTTGGACTGGCAACTTTGGGTCTTGAACCCATTCTGGTATTCTAAGCAAAGTCTGCTTGTGACAAAGTACCTTCTATTCCTCTGTGAACTGGCCATTTTGTATCAAGCAATTCACATACCGCATTATAGCAACATTCAACCCCCAGCCATCTGTGGTTCCCACAAACAATATTTAGCCTTTGAAAAGCAATAATCTTCTACCCTTAGCAACAGACAGAACTAGCAGTGGCCCTTTCCCGGTGCTCTGATTGGCAGATTCTATCCCGCTGCACTGCACACCTTTCAGAATCCTTCCCTGTGACATGCGTCATAATAATTCGTACTACTGCCACCCAGGGCCACAAACATGTCCCTTTTGACAAAGCGAACCAAGTTTTCAAGGGGGCACATGGGCTTGGGAGAATGCTTGTGGTGGTCTTGGCAGAAAGAGGTGTGGAATGTGACATCGACGCCATTGTAAAGAATCCGGACAGAATGTTCACTGGGCTTTTCTCTGTCTTGCCAAAGCTCAAAGATCAACCTGGCCGCAAACCTTGGGAATCTGGCTTCAGAAAGGCCCAAGGCACTGAGAACTGGTGACAGAGTAACATCATGAGCAGAGTAGAGGGCAAAGAGCTCTTCTTTCCTGCCCTCGGTGGCACGCTGCATCCGGCTGATGGTTTGGTTCAGGATGGGGTGGGCACCCAGGAGAGAATACCCAAGGTACAGTTTTTTCTCCCGTCTCTCCTTTTCATCCTCGATCTGATGGGTCTTAATTACCTTGAAGTGCTCCATGTCGACACAGCCATTTTTGGTGCAGGGAAAGCTGACGTTGTGGCAGAAGTGGCAGAGCATGGAGTCTATCGGGTTGGCAGCACGGAGCTGCTTGGTGGGGACATCCACGATCTTGGCCATCTCCCCATAGGTCTTCTCCAGCTGGCTGTTTTTCAAACGTAGGAGGTACTGACGACGCTGCTCCTTTTCCAGATACTGGTTTCTCACCGGGCAATAGCAGCTTCCAGAGCAGAACAGCGCACTTGGCTGGTGTCTGAAATAAATCTTCTTCCAGTCAAAATCTGGGAGAAAGCCATAAAGCAAGGCCAGCCCACTTTGTAGGGTCCGGCTTTTCCCAGTGGTCTCTAAATAGAGCTGGTCTGCAGACCAATCAGTGGGCAGGAGTTTGTGTTTCTTTAGATAGATGTCCCTCAGCAGCTGGCCGTTCTGCAAATGCTGCACGACGCCTGAAACACAAGCACACAAAACTGTCCTTACTTCCAGCTGAGCAAAAGAAACAGCAAGGGGAGGCGGAGTCAGTGTCCAGCTCTGGAGTGATTTAGGGCAGTGGAGTGCAAGAGAATGGCATCCAGCCGGCTTCCCCATGCTGTGGGGGTTGCAAGCTTGAGTTCACAACAGCTTTTGAAGGGAACCCTTGGGAGAATGCATGAAGGATGAGCCGAGTGGGGCCCTGGCCTTGGGAACCACAGCCTTTGGACCATCTGCCTCATACTTGTCCTCCAGATCGGCCCCTTCCCTGGGGAAAGTGTGGAGACCGGTGGGTCTCAGGGGTAGGAATCACCCAGCCTCTGGGATATCTGTAATTGCATGGGCCTAAGGAGAGCTTTTGCCTCCTGTCCAGCATTCCTCGGTGTGCAGGTTGTGCTCAGTGAAAATGCTCAGGTAAAGGCTGACTACAGATTCCCTGCTTGCTGCTCAGTCTCCTCACTGCTGGAAAGTCTTTCCTTGACCCCATCCTCCCCAGTCTGCGGACCAAATGTTCTCTGATAGCCGGCTGGGTACGTTCTGCCTGATCCTGGGGGCTTTACAGACTCGTCAACACACATGCACTCTCTGTATGACATGGAACAATCTCCGGATACCCAGATAGAATATTTGAAAAAAGTGTAGAACAGTATGTTGATTACGCTCCTTTAAAAAGAAAAAGAGGAGGCCAGGCACGGTGGCTCACGCCTGTAATCCCCGCACTTTAGGAGGCCAAGGTGGACAGATCACGAGGTCAAGAGATTGAGACCATCCTGGCCAAAATGGTGAAAAACTCGGTCTCTACTGAAAATACAAAAATTAGCTGGGTGTGGTGGCAGGCGCCTGTAATCCCAGCTACTCAGGAGGCTGAGGCAGGGGAATTGCTTGAGCCCGGGAGGCGGAGGTTGCAGTGAGCTGATTGTGTCACTGCACGCCAGCCTGGTGAGAGATCAAGACTCTGCCTCAAAAAAAAGAAAGAAAGAAAGAAGAGAAAAAGAGGGAAAAATGAGAATGTGTATTTGCAGTTGCCTGAGTTTTGCATAAAGAAACTTTAGAATGATATACAAGAAACTAAACTCAATGGTTCCCTGGGGGTGATGGAGGTACAAAAATGAGGTGGATAGGATATGGGCAGAAGCAAGAATTTAAAGCTTACCTTTTAGTACTGTTTTAGTTTTGAACTATCACAGTATAATAATAAATGAACTTTTACAATTGGAAAAAGCCTTATCTTTAAGTAAAAGGCAACCCAAGACAAAAACAAGCTCACGCTCATCCTGTAGGAGGTAACAGGATACAATCTGTCATGGGCGTGAGTTCCACACACAGGCCCTGTGACCAGTGATGCCATTTATTTGGATGTCCAAACAGTGTAAAAAGTCCCACTGCAAAGATGAGACAACTTGGGCTGAAAATCAAGAGACAGAGGGAACTATGATCCCCCAGGAAAGTGAACAGGTCAGCAAAACCCACGAAGGACGTCTGGGTCCTACCGTGAATGAAAAGCACTGAGAGCAGAACTCCCCTAGGAACCAGGAACTAAAGGCTGAAACAGGCTTTAGCATTTCCAAGATGTTTCGCAAGAAACATGCAGACCATGTGAGATAAACATTAAGATTCTGTGTCCTGCCCTGGTTCACTGCTGGGCCTATCTTATTTTGTTAGGCTACATAAATCAGAGTTGTGTGCCAGGTTGTTCTCATTTAATCCTCACAAAAATCCAGTGAAGAAGGTATGCTATTATTATTATCATCATCCCCATTTTCCTTGTTGTATAGATGAAGAAATAAAGACCCTGAACCATTCACAGTTAGAAAGTGGCAGAGCTACAACTCAAGGCCCCATCTGGCCCTAATTTTATGCTCTTAGTCCTGTACGTTTTCATGCAGAAATACTAAGTTCTAGCTATTTAGGGCTTCTTATACTTGCCAATCACAGCCTGTATCCTCATGGAAGATGAAACAGTTCATATTGTTCCCCTTCCTCTCCCTAGAGAAATCCTCCCAGGGCCTGGCTCCAACATTACCTTCTTTGTGATGCTTTCCTTCTTCCTCTCCCTGGTCAAGTTAATAATTCCTTCCTCTCCCCATATGCTGCTGGACCATGACGACATCAGCTGCATGCATGGGAGTCTCTCACATGCCAGCACTGCACTAGGCATGCTACACATGCTACCTCATTGAATTCACCACCAGTCACTGGGAAGGTAGGATCCTCTGCAAGCTATGGGTCTGTGAGACTCCAAAGCCTGTGTTCACTCTCTAAGGCCCTGCAGCATCCGGTTACAGCAGCTGTCTCCACGCGCACTATCTGCTGCAGCTGCAGCCTCCTGTAGGACAGGCAGGAGGGTCCCATTCACCCTGCTACCCTCTCACACTCAGCAGCTGCCAAAGCATCTTCAACAGGGTAGGCACTAATTTTATCTTACGTAGTTACTGTGGGGTGCCATAAGTGCGCTAGGGACAAAAGATGGTTATAACAGCCATACATTTTTCATGAAATTTAAAATGGAAGATAAAAGTGACCATGAGAAGAGAATGAGGAAACAGGAGCAGACAGTATTACAAAAATGATTTCTAGAGTAATATTAACTTAGAAATGATGATGACAGATGCATTGAGATTTGAATAAATGATGAGGTGTCTGAGGGCCAACCCCCAAGTCTCTTCTCAGGGAGCAGTTCCTGGATCCAGAGACTGGCAGCCTCACCGTCCTGTTCTCTGCACAGTCACCCTGACCTGCTAGCCGGGCTGATGGACGCTAACACCTAGGACCTCAAGGATTCAATCTCTCTTAAGAGTTTGGACTTGCAAATTCATTTGTGTGTGTGGCTGAGATTGTAATTCTGTCGACAAACAGTAAAAAATGACAGAGAGGGGCAGGGACTAGACAGCTTTTTTATTACTGGTTCCAGTCTCTAGAGGTCTGGTCACATTCTTGATCTCAGAGTCTGTGAGTCATTCCTAAATCCTTATAATAAATTTCCCTTTTTTGGTTGAGGTGGTTTCTGTTATTTTTAACCAGAGAGTCTAACCAGCAGTTCTCCCCAACAGTGCTACTGCCTTCAGAGAGGGCTTGGGGGTGGAGTTATCACAATAATATGGGGAAGGGCATTCCTGGTACCTAGTGGGTGGGGGCCGGGGGGCTAGACAGTCTCTAGAAGGGACAGGTGTCTCTGTCCCACAAAACTTTTGAATGCAGCACAAGACATTCCAACATGTGAAAAATATATTTGAATACTTTAGCCTGTAGAATCTAACTCTGGTTTTTGTGTTTAGAAAAACAAAACCATTTTTGTATAATATTAACATCCACTGAATTTTCCAGAAATACAATATAAACTGAGGAACATCTACACTTTGCTTTGATTAGAATTTCAGAAAAACCATGTCCTGACATGTGGTAATAGAGTCACCAATACAGCATCCATCAATCATCTGCATTCACAGCTGTCAGAGTCACATTTAGGTGCAAGCATTTGAAGATGTCATTATGGTTTCTAGTGTAGCTGTTTTTATGCATTTATACTGAGACACGTATAATTATGTAATAAATTAGTTTCTTTTTGTTTGTTATAGCTGGGGACTCTGATATAATTTTTAAATAATTATGCAGAAAGATTACATTTATTTATTTATTTGAGACAGGGTCTCACTCTGTCACTCAGGCTGGAGTGCAGTGCCATGATCATGGTTCACTGGAGGCCTTGACCTCCTGAGCTCACGTGGTCCTCCCTCAGCCACCTGAGTAGCTGGGACTACAGGCACATGCCATTACATTTGACTAATTAAAAATTTTTTTTGTAGAGGCAGGGTTCCACTATATTGCTCAGGCTGCTCTTGAACCCTTGGGCTCAAGTGATCCTCCTGCCTCAGCCTCCCAACATGCTGGGATTACAGGCGTGAGCCACCATGCCCAACTGGTTACAGTATATATAAATTTCACTTCATGATAGTTGAGGGAGATTGCAAAATAGTTAACTTTGTAATCAAAGGCGGTGCTGGATCTGATAGGATAAAAACCCTTGTTCTAAACGAATGCATGTGGAACTGCCTGCCAAAGGCTTTTGACACAACTCCTCATCCATGGCTAGTCTTCTGGAGGCTTCAGCTTGCTCCACTCTGTCACCTGGTATCATTCCCCCAATCATAACAGCAAAACCTAAGAGGGCCAACTATAGGACAGAGACTTTCCCTCCATCCCTGCTGAGGTCCTAAGATGTTGATGCAACATGAAAACAGAACACAGCCCATGGGTCTTCCCAATTCACCCATAAAGTCTGGTGACCAAGAAAAGGTCCTCTGAGGTTCCAGACTGAAGAATCAGAAAACAGAAACCTCTTGAAGGACCACCTGTTCCTCTATTCCCAGCAAAGGTGACTCTACACTTAACTCACCGACCTACCCTGGTGGTGCACTGCCTGCACGTGGTCTGACTAGGGCTGCAGAGGGTAAGCTGGGCTGCTGTGAGGACTCGACTCAGCCCAGCAAACTCCACACACAGCGGAAATGTGCCATGCATCTTCCTCCCTGAGATCTTGTACATGAGAACCTAGTAGAAGTGTTGTTAGAAACATCTGGGAACATGGGATGAAACAGATGATCACTTGCCCACCCAGAGTGAAAGAATATGGAGCTATCACAAATGATGGCGTGGATAAACAGTTTTTGATAGGGAAATATTACCCAAATGTATTGCTGAGTGAAAAAGCGGGTTATGAAATTGTGTGTTTAGTAAGGTGTGTGTGCATAAGCACAGGAAGAAAGGTTACTCTTAAGGGTCTATTTCTGCGGTGGAACTACGGTTGCTTAAACTTTTTCTTCCTTTTACTTGTCTTTCCTAATTTCTCTTCATAAACACGTGTGGTTTTTGTAAAAAGGAGAAAGGTTCTATTTAGTTTTGAGAACTCAGATGTTTATTTAGAGGCCCTGGTGACGGAGCTCCTCATAGAGCCAGTCCTCATTTACCCCTCTGAGCCGCACAGCACCCCACTCTGAAGGTATGCAAGCAGGACAGCGGGTTGGGGAGCCCCTAAGCGCATGGCTGTCACACCTACCTGTCTGTGTGAGCTCTCCCATCTCACACAGCGGGTGATTTGGGTAAAGAGGCAAGGAGTTCAAGGGACTTTCGAAAGAGGCTCCAGATCCTTTTGACATGTGACTAACGAAAGCTTCCAGTTTTGGGTGATATGGTTTCCTAGAGAGAAGATACAGAGAATTAGAGGTCAGAGAGCGCCAAGAGGGTCCAGACAGCTTCCAGCTTCAGCAAGCAAAATCCCAAGTGTGTCATGGCCTTTTGTACCAACAGTAACAGGTACTGGCTCAATCACTTTTCAGTTCCAATGTCATTATTTCTTGACCACTGACACCGACACATGAAATCCCCACTGTGAGGTCAGCCGGAGTGCCTAACGTCTGCTTCACTCAGTACTGTGGGATTCGGCTTCGCCGTCTATGGTCCTGCTCCCTACCTGCGCCGCCTTCCAGCTCCCTATCTTCTTGCTCCCTACCTGCGCTGCCTTCCAGCTCCCTACCTTCCTGCTCCCTACCGCCGCTGCCTTCCAGGAGGCTGCCAACACCCACCCAGCAGTCAAGCCTAGGCGGGGGCGTCATCCTGCTCTCTCCCTTCCCTGCCCCGGCACAAGCCGTCTGCTCCCCAGTCTTGCAGATTCTTCCTCCTGGTGCTTCTTCATCCCCTTCTGCTTCATCCTCATAGCTACTACCTGTGTTCTAGCCTCAGGCAGCTTTTGACTGGCTGGCAATGGGCCCTTTCTTGGTCTTCTTGCCGATTAAGCAAGCCCCTCTAATAACCTCGTCTTCTCCACAGCCAGAAGGATGGATTTAAAAGGTAACTGAGCAGTCACTGCCCTTCCCTATCACCACTTTCCAGAAGGGGGCACGCACAGCCTGTCACTCTGTTCTGACCCGCCTCAGTACTCCCTGGCCCTCTCTACCCTAATACTGTCTCTGGCCACACTGAGCCAATCTTCCTTCCAACACACAATGCTCCTCATTCTTCAACACATCTACCACTTTCCACAAGCTGTCCCTTCCTCCTAGAAAATCTACCCTGTCCTTTACTGAGGGAACCCATAATCCTTAATTTTTCTGACCTCTGAAAAATCTCCCTTTAGGAAAATTAACTGAGTAGGATAACCAGGATCTCTACCTCTTTACAATTCTCTCTGCATTTTGGACATGCAACCTCTCATTTAACACAGGGTGGTAATAAATGTCAAAAAAAAGTTTATATATGAGATCTGAGAGTATCTCTATTTCTGCCACAAAGTATATGTGTTAAGTCTTTCAGGTCACTAATATACAATTACCCTGAATAATGAAATGACCTATGAATATAAATATCTTTTGTTTGAATAATGAAATAGGCTATGAATACATACATATTTTCCAGCTGAAGAGAAGTGGACAGACAGAGTAGTTCATGACTAAACTCTATAAGAATCAGCATGAAAGAAGCTGCTGATAAACCGTTCTAATGGCAAACTCCTGCTGCCTGAAGGCCCAATTAACTTTGGAGTGCTTTAAAAATGGCTGCCAAAATGGGTTTATTATCTATCAACAACATCAAGCTTAAAAAAAAGAAAATCTATCTTTTAAAAAATATGTTTTTAAATTAGAGAATTTAAATTTTCTTTTTCTTTAAGCTTGATGTTGTTGATAGATAATAAACAGACAGGCAGTACAGTCTAATAAATCACCCTGGATGGCTACGGGAGTTATGCCTTTCCATAAAAACAGGGTATGTTATTTTGCCTGAGGCTAAGGCACATAAATGTTTGCAAACTGGGAAATCAAATGTTCAGCCTGACAATGAGGCTGCCAAGGGGAATCCATAAGAACAAACGCTCTCCGTCAACAGGAGTCAAATGTTCTGTTCCAGGCCGTTATTCCAGGTTGGAGGTTTTTCTGAGGATCTGACAAAGCTTTGCTGCCAATTTCAGAACTGGAATTTCATGACTGGAAGTGTTTGAAGAGACAACCCAGGATTTCAAGGCATCTGACTGCTTAATGATGCTATCTAACTGTATTCATTACAACTTTTTTTCTTGGTATGCAAAGATGAAGATTCATGGAAGAAAAATTCCATTTAAAGAATAGCTAGCAGGCCAGAAATGGTGGTTTATGCCTGTAATCCCAGCATTTTGGGAGGTCAAGGTGCGGGCCTACAGTCCCAGCTGCTCAGGAGACTAAAGTAGAGGACTGCTTGAGTCCAGACGGTTGAGGCTGCAGTGAGCTGTGATCGTACCACTGCACTGCAGCCTAGGTGACAAAGAGAGACCCTGTCTCAAAAAACAAAAGAAAAAACAAACAAAAAAAGATTTGACAACAAATGGCTCTATTGTTTTAGTGGAAAGAGGACCAGGTAACTCGAGACCTGGACCTGGATCTGAGTACCCAGGTCCTGTCTGCCTGGTCCACTGCTCCATCCTTGGAGCCCAGCGTGTGCTTAGCACACAGCAGATGTTCCAAAAAATATGTGTGAGTGAATTCAACTGTGAAGTGTCCCAACCTTGGATGTTTCATGAAAATAGCAAGCCTTCCATAATCTGTAGCAATGAATATGGTAAGTTCCCATACTGTTTGTTAAAATATTTGGATTCTGATGAAAACATAGTCAGCGCTCCATCTCTTTGGATTCTGCATCAGAAGATTCAACTGTGGATCCAAAAGTATTTGGAAAAAACCCAATAAAAAAATAAAACAATGCAAATAAAAAATACAGTATAACAACTATTTACATAGCATTTACACTGTATTTGGTATTATAAGTAATCCAGAGATGACGTAAAATACATGGGAGAATGTGCGCAGGTTCTGTGTAAATACAACACCGTTTTACATAAGGGACTTGAGCATCTCAGATTCTGGTATCCAAGGAGCATCCTGGAACCAATCCTCTGTGGATACCAAGGGACGACTGTATTCAAACTAAGGCTAGTGTAGATGAGACTAGTGTACTAGTTGTACACTAAAATCTATTCTCTTCTTAGGAACTTTGTTAGATCCCATTTCTGAGGTCCTGAAATGAGGTAGAGCCACATTAGCCAATGGAATGGAAACATGTATGCCACTTCTAGGTTTAGGCTTTCTGATCATGAGGGTACCCGCTTCACTTTCTCTTCCTTCCTTCCAACCGCTATTTAGGCATGGCAGCAACCAGGGTTCAGCCATTTAGCCATCCCTGGGGGATGATAGAAGCAACAACCTGGAGCCCTGAATGACCATGTGGAGCTGACTAGCATGATCTGAAACACACATTTCAGACCTTCACATGAGGAAAAGCTAAACTTCTTTGTTATTTAAGGTAATGCATTCATGAGTCTCTTTGCTACAAAATAAACTTACAAAATAGGTGTACCCTGACTAATGTAGACATAATTATATCCATGAAAATGAATTTTTCTTCAAGAAAAACTTGTATTATTGTGGGCTCATTGAAAATCTGCTTCCATAATGAAAACTGAAAGAATCAAACATTCTACTATCTTAAGCCTTCAAGTTATTCACTTTGGAGTTCTTATTTTCACTTTTATATGCATTATTCACATCTATTTATGCCACAGAGCTTGAGACAGAACCCTAAGGCTAATCTATACACCATGAGAAAATTTACTGTGATTTATTTAAAAATCTCAGCAATTACTGAGTTCTGCACAGAATGTTAAGGCACGGAGAGGAGAGAGACCAGTGACACTGTTTCCGGAAAACACAATCCAAAAAAGCATGCACAGCTGGAAACTGGAGTCACACTAGATTTTTAAAATTCAGACCAATTACAGAATTTATCATTTTACATATTAATAACATGAAATTATGAAAAGATAAGGCCAATGTACTTTTCTTAGTCTTAAGCTTTCTGGGCCTTTTGGCCTTGCTTGATGTGATTCATGGCCCTGCTCTCCTTCGCTCTCCTACCATCGCTCTCCTGACTTCTTCCCTGTTTGCAACATCCCCAGACCCTCCAGAGAGCCTTTTTCTCTCCGAATACCACATGCTGGTGCTTCCCAGGACTCTGGTTTTGGCCCATCCCTCACTCCTCAGGTTCTGCCTGTAATATAAGCCCACAGCTTCAAATGCCATCAACATGCTGAAGATTCTCAACTAAACCTCTCTCCCAGTAAGCCAGTGCTCCTGAGCCACAAAATTATACAACCTAGGCTGGGCATGGTGGCTCATGCCTGTAATGCCAACACTTTGGGAGGCAGAGGTGGGTGGATCACGAGGTCAAGACCATCCTGGCCAACATGGTGAAACCCTATTTGTACTAAACACACACACACACACACACACAAACACACACACACACAC
Organism: Callithrix jacchus; assembly: GCF_049354715.1. Lineage (NCBI taxonomy): Eukaryota > Metazoa > Chordata > Mammalia > Primates > Cebidae > Callithrix > Callithrix jacchus. The sequence goes on from NC_133518.1 coordinate 43,208,180, forward strand.
ACACACACACACACACACACACACACACACACTCTCTAGCTGGGCATGGTGGTGCACACATCTAGTCCCAGCTACTCGGGAGGCTGAGGCAGGAGAATTGCTTGAACTGGGGAGGTGGAGGTTGCAGTGAGCCAAGATCACACCACTGTACTCCAGCCTGGGTGACAGAGTAAGACTCCAACTCAAAAAAAAAAAAAAAAAAAATTATATAGCCTACTACTGACTAGAAACTGTCTCTTGAATGTTTCATGATGGCTCAAATGTAGCACCAATGCCTGTACTAACTTTCCCCCACACCTCCTTTCTTCTGTTTTTCTATTCCAGGCAGGGGCACCACCACTAGCCAGACACGAGTGAGAAACCTGGGCCCCATCCTGCCTGTCTTTTATACCCCTGATCAACCGACCACCAAGTCCTGTTGATCCCACCTTGTAACAGTCTCCAAGACCCACCCACTCTCTCCATCTCTGCTGCCACTTTCCAAGTTCCAGCTGCTCTCATTTATTCAGTCAACAAACATTTAATCATACCCCACCACTCATATGCCAGTCACTGTCCTAGGTACTTGAGATGAAGCAGCAGTGAATAAAAACAAATAAGTGTCTCTGCCCTCAGGGAGGTTATATTCTATCCTGGGGAAGCAGACAGTACACAATGAACACTATAAATATGTGTGTGTGTGTGTTTGTGTGTGTGTGTGTGTGTGTCTGGGTTAGAAAGTAACAGATGCTGTGGCAAAGAGAAGAGCAGGCTAAGGGGGTTGTGGAAGACCAGGGTGGAAGGAGGAACACCTGGTCATTTTAACTGGAACGTTCTGAGTAGGTCTTATTGAGAAGGTGACATTTGAGCAAAGATTTAAAGGAGGTAAGAGGACTGGCCATAAAGCTATCTGTGGGAATAAGCTTCCAGAGACAAACCAGTCGTGCAAAGGCCCTAAGGCAGCACAGTGCCTGAGTGTGGAAGGAAGAGCTAGGAGCATCGTGGCTGAAGCAGAGTAAGTGAGCACGAGGAGGCAGAAGGTGAGGTCAGGCAGGTAAGGGTTGGAGGAAGGGCATTCAGGCCTTGTGGGGCATTTTAAGAACGTGGATTCTGATTCCAAGTGAAGTCCCTCCTCTGGATCACTATCTTAGTAATACCACCACTAGCTGCCACCAGCTTCCAATCCATCGTCCATACTACAGCTGTCAGAGACATTCATCTTTACATCCCTTTCACTCCCTGGCTCTCTTGCTGCCTTCATGCCTGGAGCCCACACTCCTTGGCTGGGTATTCAATGCCTCAGATCACCTAGTTCCCATCCAGTTTTCCACTCTGTGCTCCAGCCTGTGAACTAACTTTGAGGGCTCCAATGTGCCAAGCTGTCCGCCACCTCACACTGCGTGGGCTGGTTTCACCGCCCGAGGGGCCGTTTGGCGCCAGCCGCTGCCTGACTTGCTCCTGCACACCCTTCGGGTCCCTTTCTCTGCATGGCCTTCCCTGATCTGCCACCCTGTGTCCCCTCCCTGCCCCAGGCTGGGTCAGGCTGCCCCTCTTCTGGCTTATGCCCCCAAATATGGCACCCAAACTACTTGCATTTCTACTTCTTGCCATTCTTCCATTTCTTCCTCTTCTTTCTCTAGTGCTGCCACCTGTGCCAGCTACCATTCTTTGAGGGCTGCTATGTCCTGGGCATTCCCTCCCTCACTGCTCCAGCCCAGCCATACCGTGGTCTTATTGTGGCTCACGCCCGCCCAGCTCTTCCAGCCTCAGGCTCCCTGCACTTGTGTTTACTCCACCGGGAACGCTCTGCCCCCAGATCATCACAGAGCTGGCCCCTTCACTTCATGTAGGTGTCTGCTCGTGTGGTACCGTCTGGTACCTGGCACATGATAGAAGCATAAAACTAAAATCTGTGCAATAAGTGCTGATCAGAGTGAACGTTTTCTCTTCCTTGGATGTAGAAAAGCATATTTAATTCATATTTATGAATTTAAAAAAAGCATTTACTAAATACAGCATATAAATAGCTAATAACCTTAATACTGGCTAAACGTAATACTATGAGGGTTAAAATAACACCTTTCTCATAAAGCACATGGCATTCAGAAAGAGGCAGCTTCTACTACAAAGGCTTTGAGGGTCACAGGGTGTGTCATCGTGGATGGGAAACCTGGGCAACGAACCTGTAGACAAACAGCTCCTGCTTAGTTCAGCTCACTGTACTTGCCTGCTGGCCCCAGCACTCTGTTTCACTAGACTAGAAAAATGGGCACACTCCAGGACACACTACCTTTTAAGAGGTCACAACATTACTAATTTTTAAAGCTGAAATAGCACCTGGGAAGACAGCAGGCATTGCTGGTGACCCAGATCCTACAGTCCTGGGGGAATCAGCAGCCCAGAGAGGGTCCACTTCATTGGCATTCCTGCTCAATCTTACTCTAAGTGCCTGTGTGTAATGACAAGTTAACTACTACTGTTTGTAAATATTACATTAATTAAATGATATTAAGTAACAAAATATGCATACTCCACCCTCTTTTCACAAAGGATTTAAGGTCACTTCTAAAAATACAGAATGTTCAATGAAAGAGAACTAGGCAAAGGAAAATGAGGGCAGAGGCAGCCAGGCCAACTGGTCCCTAGGAACTGAGCCTCTCAAACGGGAGTGCCAAAAATGGCCCCATCCTGCCATCACGTGACAGAATGAGGGCGGGGCCCTGCAAGACGAGCTGCAAAGTGCCTCTTTTAAAGAATAGCCCTGGCTGCAGTGAGGCAATCCACGGCTCCACCAGGCTGGCCCTCCCTTGGGCAGGCTGGCACCCCAGAAGCATTCCATCAAAAGAACATCTTCCCCACTGAGCACTTCTTTCGTCTCCTGACCTCCTTCGGTCAATGCTGCTAGAATGTTATGTGCCTCCAGACACATTTGCTGAGGTCTAGCCCAACATTTTATTGCTAACTATGCCTCTAATTGTAGGGCCATGACATTTCCATACTATTTCCACTCTCTGTTCAATTATTTTTCATCCTAAGGGCTTTCAACGCAGAACAGGCTGTCTCTACTCCTGTGAAGAATTAAAAGGGTGAAATAATTCTTACACATATATGCCTCTGCAATCGCTAAAGTGCATTGCCTGTGTCATCTCACTTACCCCTTGCCCCAAGCCTTCATGGGGAGCCTCATGATCTCCGTTGTAGAGGTAGGAGGCTGAGGCTCAGAGAACACTGAGGGACTTGTCTGCTGCTCTGGTGAGCTGGGGCGGAGGACTCTTGACTCAGTGCTCCCTGTACTGTGTCCCAACTGTTTCTCCAAGTGAAAAGCATCAGGGTGGGAGGGTAAGCCTCAGATTGACCTGGGCTCAGTATATCTGCTGTGTTGCTGGAAACAGGTGTCCCCACCTCTGTGGGCCTCTTTCTTTTCAACTGTACAATGGCACTCATGTGCAAGACTGCTCTGAGCTCAGGCCTCTGCCAACAGTATGCTTCACCAAGTGTAGGTCACTCCCCTGTCCGGTCATTCTCCATCCTACAGGATCTAACAGATACTTGGAACTCACTTTTAGAAAAAGTGCAATTTACCTGTTAGCCACCAGAGTGCAGTCAATTTCTGGTCGCTTTGTTTTGGGAATGACATACAGTGGGTACCTGTCTCCATGGCGAATGAACACATGCACTGAGACCAGCTTAAAATGATGCGGAGCATGACCTGTGAGACAGAGAGAAGCATGTTGTCTAGTTATCAGCCAATAGGTGTCTATCTGTTTAGAAGGGGGCCAAGGGGATAACCTGGCCATTCTTGTGCTGGGAATCTGAGCAGGAGGCAGCAGGGGCCACTGAGAGGTGGCAGAGCAGTGAAGGGGGCCTGGCTGCCATGCCAGGCAGGGGCCACTGAATAGTCTTATAAGGCTGGCTATGTCCCAGGCCTCCCGGAAACAATGGGAGGCCAGGGAAATGCAGGCATGACTACTAATGTGGCCTCACTTACATGCACAGACCAGGGAGAGATCCACAGAAACACTAGAAACAATGACTTCGCCTTTAAATCTTTCATGAGACAAGAGAGGGCATAAAGAGATCAATAAGGTTTCAACACTATGCTTGGATACACTTTTAGAAAAGCAAAACTTGTAGAAATTGCCTCACTTCTGTGGTATGATGCCAGCAGGACATCCTGTGGACATCCTAAGTCCCAAGAGGCTTCCCTGAAAAGCAGAGTGTCTCAATGTGCTGTGCTAGGCCTGCCAAGGCCACCTTTCTACTTTGCTGCCGTCTCACTAGAGATCATGATCACAGCAAACATTTGTGGTGGGCTGATCGTGAGCCACGTGGTGTGTTCAGAGCGGTTACTGAATCCTCCCCAGTCCCAGGCATAAGTCCTGCTAGTTACTCCCATTTTTTTAGATGAGAATGCAGGGACCCAGGAACTCATTCAAGGGCACAGCCTGGTGGCAACTGTAGGCCTTGGGTCCTGGCCATCTCTGCAATGCTGCTGGAAGAACTAGTCCCCAAAGGGGTGTCTGTCCTGGCAGCACAGCCAGGCCTACCTTCCATGCTGCGTTCGGCCACGCTGGGGATGTTGCAGTACAGAAGGGCTTCGTAAACGGGGTCTGTCACAGGGGGCTCTGTCGCAGGGTCAGGCAGGATTCTCTTTCGACTCTTGCTACTCACTCCATTCTTAGCTGCCGACACCGGGATCAGGTGGACTGAAAGGAAGCAAGGCAGGTCATGACGCACAGTTGCTGGGGGTGCCAGGCCAGCTGCACGGCCCAGCGTGGGGCTGGATTTCACTTTGAGGAGCTGCTCTTGCACTGAGAATCAGGGTGTGCTTCAGTGGGGCAGCTTCCCATTTGAGAAGTGCTTCCTGAGCCCCACTGTGTCCTGCTTCTTCCTCACTGCCACTACCCTCTCCTCACCATGTACTCAACACCAGGGGGGCCTCCCAGACAAAGGGGCCTCACTCAGGGCAGTTCAAGGAAGAACTCACACACTAACTTCTTAGGACCTGATTACCTCTTCCTAATGCCCTTTAATTCCAGGGAATGCAACAGGAGGAAAACCATCATTCCTCTTGGAGGACCTGCTAGATGCCAGATGTGGGTGTCTGACATACTCCATCTATCATCATCTGCTTTATGCTTTGTGGACCTTCAGAGTTGCTCATTTAATCCATGAGAGCACTTTACAGAAGACAGCCAAGGACCAAGGCATGTGTGCTGGTTGAAAGCCTGTCTCATGCTCACTCCTTGACTTCAGCTTCCCCACCATCTTCGGGGTGTCATGTGTGGGTCCTGTAATTGGTGTGCTTGTCCATCTAGCACCCTCATTCCATTAATGAGCTGATCCTTCCCCACCACGTGTGGTCGGGATGGACTGTCAATCACAGTATCCTCGCCCCCTGGCAGGGGTGGACACATGACTAGAGTCAGTAAGGATAGTAATGGGGCAAGAAGACTCCCTTTCTTTGAGAGAGGTGATGTATAGACACTAAAAGAGGTGCTCTTTTTCTTTTGGATGCTGACCTGTAAGAATAGAAATGTGGGGCTGCCCAAATGTCTATCCCCCATGGACAGCTTCTGTCTCAGTGGTCCCTAATCTCTCCATGCCTAGGGAATGTCTTTGTAGCATCACAGATTCTCTAGAATTCCCTACACAGTAATTGTCCTACTTTTAGCATCCAGACATTGAGGAAAATACATGAAAATAAGTGTACTGGTAGATCTATTTAACTTCTAAAAGGTTTATTAATCACCATAATATCTATACATACACACGAACAATAGTGGAAACAGGGACCGACCGCCAGTGTAAATCAATGTAAATTCCCTAATTACTTCTACAAATTCTTCTACATAAATATTTAAAACTTCCCTTTGGCAAACAGATGCCATAAGCAAAGATAAAAGATAAGCAACACACTGAGAGAAAAATATTTGCAACTAACCTAACAGACAAATGATTAATATTCAAAGCACATAAGAGCCCCTACACCTGAAAAATCATTGTAGGATATGAACAGACTAATCACAGAAAAATAAATATCAATGGCCAATAAACACATGAAGAGATGCTTAAGTTTATTTATAATTAAATCTAAAACAACCATGTGATATTTTTCATAAGGAAATATGAATCAAACAGTGGGATATATTAATAATTTTTCCACATTAAACTGGAAAATCATGTTTTAATGATAACACTCACTGTTGGCAAGGGTGTGAGAAACCTGACGCTTCCAAGCATTGCAGGTTAGGGTGGAAATTGGCACCTTTCAGGAGTGTTTGGCAGGAGCCATCAAAATGGTGCATGTGCACTACACCAATCTCATTATTCTATGCCTTGGAATCCATTCTATATCTATAAAGATAGCAATGCCCACACACAAAAATGTCTGGCCAAAGAGATTCCCTGCAGTGCTGTTTGTAATAACAAAACAGGGAAATAACCTAAATATCCATCTCTAGCAGAACAGAATGTTATATCCGTACTGCAGATTGTTCTATCCCAGTTAAAAAGAAGGGAAAAGAATCCAAGATAAATGAAGTGAAGTGAATAAACCAAGCCACTCAATACTGATACAATCCTTTTTGTGTAAAGAAAAAACACCTATAAACGTGTAACTATACAGGCATTTGCTTATTATGTAAATGCATAGAAAAAAACATCTCTAAGGTTACCCATCCTAACACAGCACTGGTTTCCCCTGGGGAAGGATGGAATGGGGTGTCAAGAAGCATTTTCACTTGTTTGATATATTCGCACACGCATATATGGACAGTCACGAGTTGCTTAACAATGGGAATGCACTGATAAATGGTCCTTAGGCAATTCTGTCATAGTGTAAAGATCACAGAGCGCACTTACACAAACCTGGTTGGTAGAGCTTACGACACGCCCAGGCTACATGGTACAGTCTGCTGCTCCTAGGCTACAAACCTAGATGGTAGAGCCTACAAGACGCCCAGGCTACATGGTACAGCCTGCTGCTCCTAGGCTACAAACCTGGATGGTAGAGCTTATGACACGCCCAGGCTACATGGTACAGCCTGCTGCTCCTAGGCTACAAACCTGAACAGCGTGTTACCGCACTGAATATTGTAGGCAGTTGTAACACAATGGTAAGTACTTGTGTATCTAAACCTATCTCAACATAGAGTCCAGTAAAAATACGGTATTATAATAGGGCACCATCATCATATGTGTGTTCTGTTGTTGATGGAAGTCATGTGGTGCATGACTGTGTATATATTTATAGTAAGCACATATTAATGTATTCTATATGTATAGAAATATATATTTCTATATTTTTATCTTGTCCAGGTGTGTTTTACTTTTTCACAATGAGCATATTTTCCTTCGTCACTTGTGTTACCAAAACAACAATCACAGAGATACAGAACTGGTGATTCTCCCACCCAGCATCAGTCCTTGGCTGCTCCTAGGGCCACTTTCTTTCTTTCTTTCTTTTCTTTCCAGTGGAAAGAAAGATGCTAGGATGGCTAACACACAGAACAGGTGTTCAGAGGGAACTCACTACAGGGGTATTAGCATGAGAGCAAGGAAATATAGAAAAGTGCTAAGGCAGTCTCCTAGTGACCTGGCCCTTCTGGCTGGTGGCACCCCTCAGTCCTTGACTCTGTTCTTTTATGAAATCTCCCAAGTCCTGGCCCCTTGGCCATGCCTGTGGGCACACTCCCTTGGAGTCTGGGCCAGGGAGAGAAGCAGTTAAGGAGACAGGGTAGTATGAGTGACACAGAAATGGAGGGGCACAGGTGAGGACCGTGGGTGTCCTAGAGTACCTAGAGTTTGCTAGTTCATCTGTAAGCACCCAGGGTGAGGCTTGCTGTGGCTGCTACTTGAGAACCATGGTGGCTGGGTGCAAATGATTCACCCATGACCCAAGGAAGCAGTGGTTTCAAAACCACAGAAAAAGATCAGAATAAGACTTTTCATCTAGAAAGATTTTGTCTGCTGTTTCCTCTGGTATCTGGGCCTGTCAACCTTGTCCACTAGTTCAGAGTGTGAGATCGCCCTGTACTATTTGTGCCTCCCTGAGTCTCTAGCACACAGCATCGATCCACAGGGTGCCCTCCCAGTACTAGGCATTCAAACAGGTCCTGATGCATAGAAGCTGTGAGGAGAAGTCTCCCCAGCTCCATCTTGACCCCCAACCCCAACTTGATTCTCACTGTTCTGAGCTGCTCTGAGCCGCCCCGCCCCACAGGATGTTTCTCACCCCTGCTCCTCTGTTTGCTTGCAACTCTACCCTCACCCCCTGCTCCCCAAATTCGGCCAACACTGTAACTGATCCTAGGGGTCACCTCCTCCAGGAAGCCCACCCCGAATCCCCAGACAGTTCCCATATCCCCCTTCTATGAGCCTACTCAGTTCCTGATGCCATCATCACATCACAGTACATGCAAAGCAGGATCCCAGTTTGTCACCCTGCCATCCCAAGGGCTGGGACTGTGCCTCTTTCACATTTATATTCCCTGCCAACTGACAGACAACAGGTCATCCAAAAATACCTGCTGAACTGAGCCAGACACCGCGCTTCATGCTTTTGATGAAATATATCATTGACTCCTCATGTGGAGCACTGAGGGTTACCAAACCAGTCTGGGGTGAGAGGTATCCAAGACAGGCCTCCCAAAGGACACACCCAGCTGGGTCCGAAAGGCTGACGAAGCTGGCTGTATGGAGGGGAGAGGAGAAGAGCAGAGGGGAACCTGTGAAGCACAGCCAAACACTGCAGATGAGAGTCAGCAAGCTGGCCCAGGATACGTCTTGGGTCTTGTAAGGCCTGGTCAGGTTGACCTCACCAGGGCCGATGGGCAGAGCTGCACTCTGGGAGGAAGGCTGGGAAGGGGCCTGGAGGAGCAGACCGCAGGCTGCAGGCTGCCTCTTCCCTGGTGCTGTGCTACTCACCACATCAGCTCTTGAGGCTTGCCCTGATCATCTAGATAAAGGGAGCTGAGAGATAGACCCAGGGGCTGGGGTCAGACACAGCTCCGGGACACTGCTCATTTCAGCAGGCTTTGTCCAGGCCCCCCAGTGCCTCTGTGGGACAATCCACAACGCTGCTAACCCCAAGCAGATGATAGCAGCTCAGATGTCACAGGGCAACAGAAAGAGGCTGTAGGGGGACAGAAAGAATAATGGGCAGATAAAAAGATGGAAGGATAACGAGTTTCATTATGTAAGGTATTCATGGGAAAACCCATGAATCTAAATGAGTGCCCTGAAGCCACTGTGCCACCAGAACCAACCTGAATAACAGGATATAAGATATCTTTTATTGATAATTAACTCTGTACCAACGGGCACGCAATTTCTCTGTGGTGTGATTACCAAGTAGGAGGGCAAATTTCTGTAAGCCACCTCTAGAAATGAGCCTCTCATTTATGGTGGCTTTCTCTGCTCATCTCATCTACGATCAATTTCATCCTGTTCACACAGCTATAACCCTCATGTGTAAAGATGTAGACAAGAATTGAATTATTTCAATTTCAAAGAAATGGCAGAGAACATGACCTCTAAAGCATCTCCTTGGGACCTCTCAAAAGAAACCAACAAACTTCCTAGAATCATGAATAAAACAACCAGGTGCTATCCCATGCAGGCTCCCTCCCCTCCACCGTTTCCCACTACCCTTTCCCACCACCCTTCCCCACGTTTCCCAAATGCACAGTGATGACTCCATGTGCATTACTAGCAAACATTCCCATAGCTATGGCTAGGATGCAAGCCAAACTGACCCTCTCTCTGCTTTTCCCAGCTTTGGATCTCAACCTAGGAAGAGTAACCATCAATCAGACAGTAGACCTTAGGCAGAGGTAGGTCAAGGGAGTTAGCCAAGGTCCCACAGCCTGTAAGCCCAGGTCTGCTCACCCGCTAAGCTCGGTATTTGTGCATTTTCCATCCAGCCAGCCTATATGGAGCACCTCCTGGTGATTCTTCGAGGAATAAGACAGGCAAGTTCTCTGCCCTCAATGGGTTAACAATCTAGTTGTGGGGAACAGCCAGACATTAAATAAGAAAAGAGGAGGAGAGAGCACATGGACCATAAGGAAAAAATAGCCTTCTCAGTCACGGGGCCCCCTGCACTCCCTGGTTGCTGGCTGGCGGGTGCAGGTGTGGAAATGATGCAGTGAAGATGTGGATATAAAGGAAATATTGTGAAGTTACCAAATGTGGTTAATACTGAGTGTCAACTTGATTGGATTGAAGAATACAAAGCATTGATCTTGGGTGTGTCTGTGAGGGTGTTGCCCAAATAGATTAACATTTGAGTCCGTGGGCTGGGAAAGGTAGGCCCACCCTTAATCTGGGTGGGCACAATCTGATTAGTTGCCAGGGTGGCTAGAATAAAAAGTAGGCAGAAAAATGTGGAGAGAGACTGGCTTAGCCTCCCAGCCTGTGTTTCTCCCATGCTGGATGCGTCCCGCCCTTAAACACCAGACTCCAAGTTCTTCAGTTTTGGAACTTGGACTGGCTCTCCTTGCTTCTCAGCCTGCAGACGGCCCATTGTGGGACCTTGTAATCATGTGAGTTAATATTCAATAAACTCCCCTTTATATATTTATCTATTCCATTAGTTCTGTCCCTCTAGTGTCCTGACTAACACACCAGGAGTTGTCAATAACAGCCTTAAGCAAAACAGGACCTAATCTACTAGATTTGGCTTAGCAGCCAACATTAGAAACTCTTCTGGAGAGATATGTTTCATCTAATAATGATTTGTACATTTTAAGTTTGTTTATTCCATTGATGGTCCCCATGGAATAGAAAAAAGGAGAGAAAAGGCCAAGGTCACAGTCAGATCACAACAGCACAGGTTTCTAGGCTGCAAGCCCCTGTCTAGCCTTTGAACCTCAGGCCACCTTAGTTATCCCTGAAACTCAACAACCCATAGGGATAGCAGATGAAGTTACAGCTGAGCATCTACTGCCAGCTCATTATCTGGGAGTTACTTTGACTTGCACAAGCACACACCAGTTTCTTTCCCCGAGGGTGCCAAGCCAACATCCCTAATCTCCAGGTCTCCTCCCTATACCAAGGCCCTGGAATAGGGCCGAGGACAGGAATCTACCTGCATACATGGCCTTCTTCTTGCCTTAGGAAATTGCTGTATGCAAGCACCTCGCAGGTACCTTGGAACTGACTTTAATGGAGCACAATGAAGGGCCCATTCCTGGATCAGCTCATCTCTCCCTACTTCATCCTGTGGAGACAGACCCATCCTCCTTTGGGAGCAGCTCCCCTTCTCATGCCAACCCCATGGCCTGGTGGAGGCTGTCCCTCCTCAAGGACCCTGTCCCTGCCTTGCTAACTAGCCCAGGGATGGGGACCTGACTCTAGGCAGCTGTGCCAATAAGGGTCCTTTCCAGGAAAGATAGGCTGTCCCACGTGGAAGACACTTCTGTAGTGGGAGTCAGGTGGCTTCCAAACCCCTCCTTCCTACCATCCCCCTGCTTGTGTGATTTGGCTGTCAGCCTTCTTCTGGTTACATAGATACCTGGCAGATTACAGTTGGGTGTCAGGGATCCAGAGATTCCCAGTAAACATGAGCATGATGAGGCTGAAGTGCTGGCTCAGCTCTGTCTCCATTGCTCTGGGCTCAGCTGCCACATAAGTCACCCCACTGACTATATCAACAAGGAACCTCTTGGGGCCAAGGTCCAGCTCCACCATCTATTTTCTACCTTCCTAGCTCCAGGGTGTGCCTTCAACACTGGGCTCCAGGGTGTGACCTCAAGACTGGGCTAGTCACTTCCTTAGGGGACTATAGTCACTTCTTCCCTGGAACTCCACTGAAGTCTGTCCTCCGTTGCCCCTGCTGCCATGGTTCTGAATGCAGGGAAGTAGCTTGGGGCTAGGGACTGCAAATGAGCTACCATATTAGAAGGATGTGAGTTCATGTTCTAGCTGTGTGACTGGGGACAAGTATCTCTGCCTCTCTGTGCCTCACTTCCTTCATCTGTCAAATGAAGGTGATGATACCTACAGATCAGGATGGTAGTGATGATGATGAGATACCACCTGTGAATGGATTCTGGTAAGGGATCAAGAAATGCTATTTTCAATTTTTAAAAAGTGAGCGGGACATGGTGGTGCATGCCTGTAGTTCCAGGTATTCGGGAGACTGAGGCAGGAGGATTGCTTGAGCCCAGGAGTTCGGAGCTGTAGTGAGCCCTGATCATACCACTGCATTCCAGCCTGGGTGACAGAGTGAGACCCTGTCTTATAAATGAATGAACGAATGAATGAATGGTGTTTTCTACACCTATCCCCTGGATGTGATTATTCCTGTTTCTTGCAGGCTCTTAAAAAGTGCTCCCTCCTTCAACTTGGGATCTGAAAGGGACATTGAACCCGTGTCCTCCCCTTCATAAAAGCACAACCAGCCAATCTCTGTTCCCCTCTCAGCCACCCCTATTTTAGCAGCTTTTCTGACTTCCTTAAATACATTCAGCTTATCTGAGATAGTGCCTCCTCGTAGGCTAAAACACCCCCAGTCCTGCCACCTAATTTCTCCAATTTCCTCCCCCCAGTAATCCAAAAGGCTGATGAATTCTCTCTCCTTCACAGGTCTGCCAAGGAATAATGATTTGGTCTGTCATTCCCACAATTCCCTTAGCACTCATCAACCCACTAAATTATCTTAAATGCCCACCCTGTCTCTGCTCTGTACTGAATTTTAAAAGTGCATTGTAACTGTCAAATGAAAACCAGAACCACAACGAAGAGCCCACAGTTGTTCTCTGCCTCTCGTCATCTACATTTAAAGGCTGGAGTGGGAATCATGTTATACAGGTGAAATGGGAAAAGTCAAGCCCTTTGTAGACTTTGAGACACTTGGTTTTACATAAACAAGACTGATCAAACAGTTGAATCTGCTTTTCCCATCTTGATCTATCCACTTTGAGCTGCAATACACAGCTTTCTTGTTTTTCTCATTCTTGATGTTGCCACATGGTGAACCACATTAGGTCAGAATTTATTAAGTACTTCTGATATGCCTGGTAGCATTCAGGGAGCCGGAGAACTCCAGCAGAGTTCGGGGCTGGGCATATCCTATCAGGCTGGACCTCTGCTCCCTGGGCTGTTTGCAAGCCCTATCTCCTCCCTGCCTGACCCCTTCCAATGACATTTGCCTCTGAAACCTAAGTCCACCTGCTGCTCGGCATGGGGGATTCACCCTGTGGACTAAGCTTGAACTCCAGTTGCAGCCTCTCAGAGGGGTCGGGAAATGCCACACTCTTCTGGGAGCTGCTGGTAACTGGCCTTACCCTAACAGGGCCATTGGATTAGATGATGCAAACACCAGACTCCAAATCAAGACAGAAACTAGACATAAGAGATGTCCATGCCTCCGAAAAGAACCATGAAAAGAACCTGTCTCCTTAACCTTCTTGGGTCATGAAGGTTATGACCTTTATCTTTGAGAATCTGATAAAAACTACTGATCCTCATCTCTGAAAGAGTACCTCAAACACAGTCTCTTCAATTTGACTTCTGGGGGTTTATAAGACCCCTGAAACCCCATGGGACAATGGAGCAGTCCACGGGTTCAGGCTGAGAACCCAATGTACATGGAACAGGTTTTCAATTTCAACACTTAAGAAGAGATGAACACATTTTCTTTTTTCAAAATGAAAAGGGATCTTTAGATTTCATATAAACATGAGTTCATCCTAAAATAGTCATTCAACACTAAAGTATAAAAAGAAAAGGATTTATCACCCATAAATCCTACTACCCAGAGAACCCTACAAGGAATATTTCAGTGTATTTGAGTAGCTGTGTGCCCTGCCAGAAGCTAAGCATGTGCTTCTGTCCCTGCTCTGGTGGGAATGGTGACGGACAGTCACTCAGGCCCAAGGACTTGTTCTCTCTCCCCAAGAGAAGCAAGTAAGTTTCTTGTGTCTCAAAGGTCTGCGCCCCACTGAGGCCACCAAACCAGCAAGGTGTCCTTGAAGGTGGGTGGGTCATCTGCCTTCTGTGTAAAGGCTCAAAAGAGACAGCCAGGCTGGTCATCTGTCTATGTCCTTGGGGAGGCACCTCAAGGATAGAGAGAATGTGGCCCAGGGTGGGACCTGCACTCTCAGGCATCTGGACATCCCACAAGAGCTGCCCCACCCTCTGGTGGATACCTAGGGTTGGTGGGGAGGGGCAGACCCCTGGCTAGTGGAGTCCAGCCCCTCAGATGACATGGGGAAAAGAGAAGGGCAAAGAGAGGCAAGAGGTGATGCCGAAGCTCCAGCCAGATAAATCCTAGAGAGGGGCCATGCATCCCAGCCACCTCCCCATCCTCTCCCATGCAAGCCCACCCCTGAACTGCGGCTCTGAGGCACAGAGCACATCTGCAGTGTGTGTGGCAGCAACACTGGCAGGAGGGCAGCATGGTGGGAAGGGCAGGATGGTTAGGCAGTCCCAGAGCTCTCTCCCAGGTGCCTGCCTTACTTTACCCTCATGGACAGGATTCAGATTCTGCCCTTTGCAGCCTCTTTTACATCAGCCTCTTTCTTCCCTCTCGCAAGGTGGGGCTGCTAGTATATGACAGGGCTCTACCTCTGATCAGCACTCACTTCAAGTTGGACTTCCTCCTTTTAATGTCATCAGCACGGGGCCAGAGCCCTGTTGCCAAGACAACAGGGAGTGAGTGGGGTCTGCGCTGGGAGGCTTAGCTCAGCAGGCACACACTCCGCCTGTGAGTCTCCAGCTGGCCCCACACTCACCCTGCAGTGGGTACAGCCTCGAATCCTGCAGCTTTCTATTCTGTTCATCTCTTCAGTGGGTCTTGGAGATCTACAGGCACTCTCCTGAATTCACTGAATACTTTTACTGATGCTTTCTATTTAGTATTGGCTCCTTCTGACTCAAGACACACACACACAGGCGCACACACACGCGCATACACCTTTTCTCTCTCCCCTCCTCCCATAAAGGTACCATATTTTTTTAGTTTAATATATTATGCACAACCTTCCAAGCCAACAGAGATAGGTCTATGTGGTCACGAAGTAATGGAGAAGTTGCTGTTGTACACATCGGCTGCCTTCTCCTTTGTTTCTTATTATAAATGGTGCTGCAGTAAACATCTTTAAGCAGATACCTCTATCACCTCATCTCATTATTGGCTAGAACTTCTTTAAGATCAGTAACTAAGAAGAAAGGAGGGAGGGAGGAAAGGAAAGAGAAAAGAAAGGAGGGAAGGAAAGAAGGATGGAGGGAGGAAGGGAAGGAGAGAGGGAGTCCTTATCTAATTACACCCTAAAAGAAAGCTAGAAACGACCCACAGACATAAATGTGTCCATACTCAGCTTGCAGAAGAATCTGCTACATGATACTCTCACCTCCCCCTTCCAATGCATCTACAACATGAGTTTAAGAAATTGTGACGATAGCTAATTTGTCAGATGTAATTTTGTCACTCATCTATGGCAGTTATTTTTTCACCCGCAGAGATTTAACTCTATGTGGCAGCTGGATGTAAAGCATTCTGAGGACAAGCAAATTAAAACTCCTAGAAATCAAACATAAAGTAAAATCTTTAAGAAAAGGACCAAAATTAATAAAAATACAAAATTTAAAACTTTGGTCACAAAGATGAGATGGTGATGTGACAGAACTCTTAGGTTAAAAATGTAAACCTTCGTTTTCAGTTTCTCATACTTTTTGTCTCCAGCTCAACAAAATAAAAGCCCAGGAGGAAGTGCATTGGGACTTTTAGAATAGAGGACACAATACGTTAGACTCTGGGCATCGTAAGGGCTTGCATATCCCCAAACCTTTTCCGTGAAGCACACTAAGATTTCATGAATCTCCGGATTCAAACATATCACTCTGTGGCTTTTCTCCATTGAACCTACACAGGACAAAGAACAGGGGGTGGCCACCTTTCTGGCTGCGTGGCAGGACCTGGCTTCCTCACAGCTGAGCAGCTCACTTGCCACTACTTTCATCCACATGTGTGCCTCAGCAGAACCACTACTACCATGTACTACAGACCTCGGGGGTCCCCGCAGAGTTGAAACCGCAAATGCTGATGGCCATCTACCAGAGTGAGCAGGACTGAGGACAGGAGGGTCTGAACCACCGAGGAAGGTGTCACAGCACCCTGGCACCTGTGAGGGCTACTCGCTTGCCTACTCAGAGGCAGTTCTGTGTCAATGTACACACGTTCTATCAAGCATCGTTATTTTATTTCTTAGTGGGTATCAGACCGGAAGCAGCACAGAAAAAGGGAGGGGGTACAGGGGATCAGGGTCACAGGAAACATGATAGCTCTGCAGGTAGGAGAGTTCCCAGGGAATCTATAGAAAACACATGCATGCTCTTTCCCCCACCCCCACTCTCTCTCACACACACAGAGCTGGCTAAGCGGGGCCTCCTCAGCTGCCCACCTGAGAACTTCTAACCCTGGCTTCCAGACCACTCCTGTCTTGAGGCGCCCCCCTGGCTGCTGCTGCTCTATCTCCTTCATGGCCCTTCTTCCTCTCTCTGCCCAGATTTTCTTCTCTGGCTCTCTCCTCTGTCTGCACCACAGGGCACAAATTCAGGAGCTGACAGGGACTAGGCAGGTGGGTGCTGTGGTGAACAGGAGAGCACCCCCCCTGCCCAGGGAGGCAGCCCTGACTTAGCTGCCCGGCTCCTGCTAGCAGTCTCTGTAATGCACTGTGGGCCAGGTTGCTGGAGGGTCTGGATTTTCAAAGAGGGGATGGACGTTTATATGAAATTGCCTAGTTTTAAAACATTGGTAAATAAAATTTAAAATCTAAAAACAGGGGTTGGGCCAAACAAAACAAGTCCACAGGCTGTTGGCCTGGAGCAGTTTCCACATGCTCCAAGGAGCCCTGGTCCTCTGGAAGCCAGGACTGCAGCAGAAGGGATACAAAGTCCCCAAATGGTGGCTTCTGACAGGTTCTTTCATAAGCCTCAGACCCTGAGGTCCACTCTTGGGCAGGACACTGCATCCACGGGGCTCGCTGGATACCTCCAGTGATGTCCATGCCCTTCAATGACTCCTCCCATCCTGGTCTCCTTCCTGCTCTGCCCCCACCTGTCCTGCTGCCTGGGCCCTCTTGCTTGGGGCACTTTCCCTTGGCCTCTCTCTTCAGACCCAGGGAGCCACTAGCCCTGCATGGTTGACCTCCCAGTCTGTGTTCTAAGAATTTACTTCCACCTTTGGCAGACTTATCCCAGAAGGAGATGAGACAGTTATGTGAATGAAGGCATGCATGAATGAAGTTATCTACTGAACTATCCGAGCCGGACTCCTGGGTGCCATGAGAGAGTCCCCCATTCCCCATCATCCTGGCTCCATGACACCACCCAGTGAGCTATAGAGTTCCACAGCACTACCATGACGTCTCTTGGCTTTGATTCTTCCTTTCAGGGTCAATACCTTCATCGGGGCCACCCTCAGCTTGTTACTAGATGAGCAAAACAGTCTCTGAGGTGCCCCCCAGTATCACCTTTTCACCAGCCTCTGGAGTGCTTAGATTTTGTGTGCATTAGACTCACCCAGAGGTCTTGTTAAAGATGTAGATTTCTGGATTCCACTACCACCAAGACTGATTCTATAAGGAAGGGCACAGAATGTACTTTTTTTGGTTTGAGAACACGCATTTTGACAAGCTTCCCAGGTGATTCTGATGAAGGTACTTTGGAAAACACCATGCTGGACTGCAGTCTTTCCAAGACACAAATCTGTTGGCGCCTTCCCTGCTTCGGTGGCTCCTCACAACCTTCGGGATATAGTGCAGTAATAGGAGGTAGGTCCCAGACTTCGTTCCAATTTCAAAGCTACCTACAGGTGACTCACCCAGGCCTGCTCTCTCTCACTCTGCCTTTGCACATTTGGCCAGGAGCACCTGTACTCAGCTGCCTCCTTGACCACTCCTGCCTTCCTTAAAGGATGAACTCAGATGCCATCTCTTTTAGGGGGGTCTTCCCCAACTCCAAGCTGGATTGGGTTTATGTGCTCTAGTCTCTCACACTACCCTTCCATAAACGATCTCGAATTCATTTGACTTAACAAACACATATGTAGTGATTACTAGGTGCCAGGTACTGGTCCAGGTGTTTTATAAATATTAGCTTGCTGAATCCTTTGGCAACCCTATGAAATGGAACTATCATTGTCCCTTCTGGCACAGAGTGGGTAAATAAGTTTCCTGAGGTCACATAGCTGGTATGTGGCAGGACAGGGATTTGATCCAGGCATTCTGGCTCTAGAGCCCACTTTCTTTCCAACCCCACTGTGCTGCTGCCTCTCACCTGTCCCAGCACACAGCACCCGGTTTTCCAGGGTGTCTACTTGTGATTCTTCTCCACTGGACAAACAGCTCCCTGGGGCCCTTGAGGGATTAAACTCAGGGCCTAACACACAGTGGAAACTAAAGCACAGTCACTAAAGAATAAAATGTCACATACTCATGGCACTGGATCAATGAGAAAAGATAAAATTCAGAAAACCTCAGCGTTTAAAGAGACTTTAAATGGGATCAGACTCAACGATCTGACCAATATGCTTCTCTTCAAAGAGCAGCCCTCCAGAGCCTGCAGACTCACTATCTGTGTGATAGAGGGAACACTATCTATTGCACCTCTGCATGGCATTGATTTTCAGGAAGTTCTACCATATGCTTAACTGAAATATTTCTCCATGTTCACCTCCTCTTGCAGAGAGGGCCCTTCAGATATTGACAACAACCCTCGCTCTCATTTTTACAGGTTAGCCCTCCACTTTTCCTCTTTTTCCACTGGGAATCTGAATCTCCAGTTCACCCTCAGCATTGCCTCTGAACCTGCTCTGGCCAATCGGGGGCTTGCCCAAGAGGAAAACCCCAGAAATGGGTGCCATGTGCTTAGTATAAATTAACCCCATCATGGCCAATGCACTTTGCTTAAAAACAAATACATGTGTGATCTATTTCAAAAGCTTTCCCCACCAAGTGGCTGAAGTAACATAAGCTCTGGCAACTACCAGAACACCAGGAGCCCTGGTTTCTGATGATGGTACACTATGATGAAACTGCACTGATTTACTTAAAAGGTTTATGTCGGCTATGCTTCCACGAGCCAAGGGTTTTCCCACAGCATCTCTGTTCTCACATCAACCTTGCAAAGCAGCAATAATTAACTCTATTTTACAGAAGGAGGAACAGGACACACAATCGCTTAGCAGGGAAGCTGACATTCAAACTACTACTCTAGAGCCTGCGAGCTCCTGTCACGCCGCCATTTTGGAAATGCTGGTCAGAACATGAAGAAGTGAGCATAAAATCAGCATTAAGGAAATGCAGGGGCCAAGGAGGGGAGTGAGTGATTACAAAAGAGCACAAAAAGCAGAAACATAACTCATGATTCCTAAGTCTTCACATCCTGACAGTCTTTCCTTGTTGCACTAAAGGAGTCTTTTAATTTGAAGTTATTTTTCCACTTGTATGTATTTTAACTGCAATAACTAAAAATATCTCTGCCTTGCCTGTTCCCTTCTACAATTCAAACATCAGGAATTTCAGAATGTCTCACCTTCTAACACAAATCACTAAGGACTTGAAAACATAAATGGAATTATTTTTATTAAAGACTATTATCATACAGCAAGTCACTAGCAGCATTTAAGATGAATGTATTTTGAGAAGCTACAAACAGTATCTCAGTCTCTTCTGTATTCCTTACTACTTCCACCTCCATAGTGCAGAAAAATGTCAAACACACATAAGCACTTAATAAATATATGTGGATTCACTACATACTTTCTGTATCCAGAGGAAGATCTTTATTTAAGCAATCTGAGTTTTGAATTGTAACCTGGGCCATTTCTTTTTCACACTCAAACATCAGAAAAAAAGCTACGAACAAGACCAAATAAAAGATATCATTTCAGACAATAAAGCCTTACTCTTAAAGCATGAGAAAACCAAGTTACATTGGTTGCCTCAAATATGTTACTTAAAATAATCATATGTGCTAATTTGGTCTTCAAAAATAAGTAAAAAGAAATGGTAAAGAACAAAAGCCCATGTATTTTATGATAAGAATAAGAACATAAGAGTTATGTAAGCGTAAACCTGTGTGTTATGAATTAGTGCCTTTTCTTATAGCATAATAATCAGCAACCAATAAAGCAATTAAATAAAGGGAGCAATTAAACTCCATTTCTACAGAAATGGGGAAATTTCAAAGTTACACTTTACCTAGAAGAAGAAGAGCAGTAAGAACGTCCATATCTTAATATCCTTCTGATCTCCAACAAGGTATCCAAGAATAAAGAGCTCAGACCCAGCCAGGCTAATTTACCCTGCAAAATTTCCCTTAAAAAAGTATGGCTGAAAATTGGCTTCCCTAAAACAGAAGGTACTTTCAGAAGAGTTATATAAGCAAAACACACAGGCCAATTCAGTGACGTGGAAAGCAGCTCATGCAAGAGAAGTGCCACAAACACAAGTAACACACATTCATGTCTCAGAACCTGTCAGCCTCTCAAAATAAAGTCAGGGCTGAGTGTAACATCCTACCTCTCCAACCAGAGGATGGAAAAGTTTTAAGGAAAAGTTACGAACAATTAAACTACTGAAAACCTTACCACGCTTTTTGGAAAGGATTCCTATTTTACAGCTCATTTGCCATCTGGAATATTTTTAAACTTCTCATGCCCACCTTCTTTTGACCTCTTTTCCAATTCTGGAAGGATAAAATGAGTATTTTTAAATCTCTTTACTATTAGAAATAGCCTGTCATATGCACCAGATGTGTGCACGGGAATATGTCACAATTGGAAGTGAATCAAGGAAACTTCCTCAAAGGCTCTTCTCTTCAAACCACCTCCTCCTAGAGCCAAGCCTTCCCCTAGAGCCAAGCCTTCCCCACGCTCCTCTGTATACTCACGACATCCCACTCACCCAGCCACCTGCCCGTCTTTCCATCATTCAAACTGCAACAGAAATGCCACCTCCTCACACAGCTGTCCTGGGTGGTGTGGGTGCCAATTGCTTGTCTCCTACCCATCGGGGTGAAGTGGTTAAATGGAGAGAAGGCAGGTGACAGCGACAACACAATTCCTGGCATTGCATAGATGTTTTCTCAGCTTCAAATACACAGCAAGAGAAGAAAAGAAAATTAGGGTCTGTCTGCTTTTAGAGCAGGCATGGATTCATGCTTTCAGCACATTTACAAAATATTACTATGTGCTGGACAGTGCCGATTCCTGAGATACAGAGAGAAACCGGATGTGGTCCCTGCTGTCAATGAGCAGTCAATCTGGTAGAAGGAAAAGACACAAGAACTGAAAATTATAATACTGCATGGTTAGTGAAAGGAGGAGGCCAGGAGTGGTAGTTCACACCTTGTAATATCAGAACTTTGGGAGGCCGATGTTCTTACTACTCTTCTTCTAAGTAAACTGTGACTTTGGAATTTCCCCATTTCTGTAGAAATGGAGTTTAATTGCTCCATTATTTAATTGCTTTATTGGTTGCTTATTATTGTGCTTTAAAAAATGTCACTAATCTGTAATGCACAGGGTTATGCTTATGTAACATTTATGTTCTCACTTGAGCACAGAAGTTCAAGACCAGCCTGGGCAACAAGGTGAAACCCTGTTTCTACAAAAATATGAAATATTAGCTAAGTGTGGTGGTGCATGCCTCCAGTCCCAGCTACCCCGGAAGCTGAGGAAAAAGGATGACCTAAACTTGGGAAGTCGAGAGCAATGACCTGTGATCGCGCTACTGCATTCCAGCCTGGGCAACAGAGAAAGACCCTATTTCAAAAAGAAAACAAAGGGGAGGGGGCACAGAAGGAAGGAAGGGAAGGAGGAAGGGAAACAGGTTCATGGATTCAGGGCATCCTGATGTATATAAAAGAAGCACCAAACCCTTAAGGGTTCATGGAAGGGCCCTCGAGGAGAAGAGGCAAGGGCTGAAAGGGAAAGATGAGAGCGAGTGAGGAAGAGAACACTCTTGGTAAAGGAGCACCAGGATCTGAGCACAGAAGAAACAGAGACGGGCCACAGGAGGGCAAGGGGCCTCCCAGAAGACTATGCGCCACCACTGAGGGGTTGCCACTAAGGAGGTCCTGGGACTAGATCTGTGTCTGAACACAGCTACTCTTGGGGAAGCTGTGGTGTGCACAGAATTGGGGTCTGGCCTGGGCCTAGGAATCTCAGCAGAGTACACTGCATGCTGAGGCCCATGGCCTGGCTTTCTCAGAGTGCTCTAGCCTCGTCACAGGGGATTTCTGATGCAGCCCCTGCTGCCCAGGGGGGCGAGTTTGATACTAGTGACCTAACCTTCCCACCCTCCCCCAAACAACTCCAGCCCCGACTGAATGCTAAACAGACACCCAACTTTCAAGGACCCAACCAAAGGGCCAAACAGCTCTGCTCTGTGTAGCTCAGCATGAGAAGTCAAGCAGGGCCACTCAGTGTCTCCACCTGGGGAATCTGAACAAAAAATTTGGGAATAACCAGCACAGTTCAGGAGTTCATGCAAAAGTCAAAAAAGCACACCGAACACTGCTCAGTGGTTTAGGATCCCTCCTTGCAACTGGCTACTGTGAGTGCCAAAAACAGAAAGACTTCATTGTCTTCAACCTCATTGTTCATTTATAAAACAAGGCTCCGGGGCCTCCTTGTTTCCTACGAAGCCCCTACCCTCCCACGACCTGAAGTGCCCGGCTTACTCACAGAACTGCAGGCTGAGGCTCACAAAGGCCAGCAGCGCAGCCAGGGCCAGCAGCAGCAAGAAGCGGTTGCGGAAAAGCATTATTAATTATTCTATTTTCTCTTCATGGTTTCACCTCAAATCGGGAACATGTCCTGTGAATAAAGCAGAGGTGATAAACGAAGTGTTTAGAGGTGGAAAACCAAGGTTGTCAACTGAAAATAATCTGATTAGCCCAGTCCCCTGGCAGCGAAGCATGCATCTCTAGCTGGAGAACAACAGCATGCTCTACGGTTAGTCTTTGCCCCCAAATAAGCCAAAGCGAGAATGCTCCCTTCCAGTTAATAAGAGGAAACAGTTCATGAATGCTTTGTTTATCTGACATCAAGAGGGAATGAGATATTTTATAGACATGATCTTCCCAAGGAAAAATGCAAAGGATGTTTATTGAGAATGTACAATGTGTCGGACAATGATGAAAATTTTCACGTGGACTCACCTCGCTGTGGCCTTTAACCTTTAAATCTTCAAAAATTTTTTGATGGACATTTAGCTGAAATGACCTTGGTCTTCTTTAATTGTAATTGTTAATCTGAACACCAGTTCTTGCAACGTGTCCCACAGCAGTGCTCATGGGGGTGGCTTGGGTGTGGAAAAGGATTGACTAGCTCCATCTCCTCATCCAGACCTCCCTTCATCCCGCACCACTGAGCCTATTTCAGTTGGCTTAGTGGTCCAGGGGTCTTTTGGAAGCCTCGTCCTGCCTATTCAAAATTCCTCTAACCACATTACAAATGTGCAAAAGGATTTTTTTAAAAGGCTGAATAAGGTCCTAAATGTCTCTTCTGTGAAAAAAAAAAAATGAATGACTACTATAACTTTTACCCTATCCGTTTTAGAAGTCAAGTTTATTTCCTGGCTCTCTTTGGGATTTTAAAGAGAACTTGAAAACCATAATCTCTTTAGAAAAGGTTCTTAAACTACAGTTCGATTGTGACAGTAATTTCAAACTTTTGAATCTTTCCCCCATTCAAATATAATCTCCTTCAGAGACCAGACAGGCAAAAATCAGATAAAAGCTCATCTGCTAACGTGTGAGGGCTGTGTGACTGTGAATATCACTGACTATAGCCATTGAGCTGTACACATGGGGTGAATCCTATCTCAATAAGCTACTATGAAAAGCATGTCTTTTGGGAATGAAGCAGGAGCCAGACTCCCAGAGCGCCCTGCCTCCCACCTCCTCCCCAAGGGCCCAGCAGGTGAGTTTGAAAACCCACTTGTTTAAAGGACTTGTCAGACTTTCTACCAAAAGAGAATATTTGCTAACAGACTGATGAAAATACACTTGCACCTTACAATTGAGCCTGTGTGTCTAGCAACCAGCACCTCTGTTAACTAACAGATCCCAATTTCATTTTATTTATTTACTTTGTGGTTTTATAACTCTGTTTGGCATATTTGACAATCAGCAGTTAGTTCTCTTCCACATTGATTAGATTTTGAATGTGGTAACAGGTACATAGGTAACCAAATATGGAGCTTGTGTGTCGAATCTTCATCCTCATTACGTTTCCTGGACAGCCGCACATGGTGGTATGGGACGTGTCTTAGTCCTCTGGCCCAGATAGCTTTGTTGAACCTGGTATCATCAATGTGCACCTCTGGAGTCCCCCTCTGCTTCAATCTCTCTGAGTGCTGGAGGGGCACGCTTCATGAAGCCTGCTCCATGAATATGCTTGTGAATATTGGTGGTGTATTTTCAGGTCACCATCTTGTTAATGACGGAATGGCCCTTCTTCTCACCACCCTTCTTCATGGGAGCCCTCTTCCCAGACCCAAGTTGGAAAGGAAGAGCTGGGGGGAAAACGCTTCTGTCCCATGAGTCACTTTTGGCTTGGCCAAGGAATTTGCTTTGGCCAATGGGACAATAGCAAATGTGTTGCAAGGAGGGACCTGGAAAGTGCTTATGCACTGGGGCTTGTCTTCCTTTGCTACTTTTGCGACACTGAGATGACAATGTGAAGACCCTAGGCCAGACTGCTGGGGGATGAGAGACCACATGGAGCCAAGGTCAGCAGTCCCTGCTGAGGCTCCCTTCAAACAACCAGTCTGCCGTGGCCACACCTGTGAATGAAGCCATCCCAGCCCACCCTGCTCCAGCCACGCCACCAGCAGATGGATATCAGTGGCCTGTCCAGACTGAAAGAACTGTATGCCGAGTCCCCAGAATCATAAGCAAATATAACGGTTGCTGTTTGAAGCCAGTAAGTTTTAAGGGTTTGATACAAAGCAAAAGCTAACTGATACAATAAGGAGGAAATGCCTTGCATCTTTACCAGGCTATTCTAAGCCAGGATCTAGATCTCACTATTCTCATCTGTAGGCACGACATGAAAATCTCCATCTTGTCTTCGTTCTTTAATACGCTGAGTGCTTTTTGGGAAAGAAGCTATATTTAGTTTTAGATTTAAATATGTTAGGTGAACCAGATGGCTGGGATCGTGTAGCTGCCTGACTGCTTCCAGCCTGCACTGCTGACATCTCCACCTGTCTGTGACTTTTCATTTGCTGAACAGTGGGACCATTCACCGTTCCCCCTTGATACTCTCTGGCGTCTGCACCCTCCCACTTCTGACTCTCCTCTGACAGCCTCTAGCATGGTCAGCGTTTCCATTATTTCTGCTTGTGCTAGGGACTAGTCTGGTATGATCACAGCCCTAGGGGTGTGTACGCAGCCTGGGCAGAGGAACACTGAACCCCAGGATAAACACATGCCTTCTTCCCGGATCACGAGAGTCCATTTCACTAGAAAACTTGAAGGTAATGTCAAACTTTAGTCTTAGTTTTTTAAAATGGCTAAATAATGATGATAGGAGCCAAAATTCACATGGATTTGAAGAAGTTTGCAGCTGAAGGTAGGACCCCAAGGAGAAGGGGTGTGCATGTGCACACACGCATGCACGTGCCTGTGTCCAACATGGGAAGTGGAGCGCATGGTTCTGTTGCTGTGGGTGTTTCTTTGCTGGGGACACTTCTTCAGTGGAAGAGACCAAAAGGAGCCCTAATGTGGTGTGAAGGACGAGGCTCCAGAGACTGGCAGATCTGTGTTCAATTCCCAGCTCTGCTGCTTATTTTCTGTGTGTCTTGACAACTGGCTCCACTTCTCTGAGCTGCAGGATCCTACTTTTTAAATAAGACTAGGGATAAGAGCACAAAAGAGCAGGTGGCCATGGGGAACAAATCTCACAACAGGCAGAGCACGGCTGTTGAGCAGATATGTACCATATCTGACTCCACACTCTGGAAGAATCACACAGACTGCTATGCCATGATCTAAACATAAGGATTCACTCTTTCCCCTGAGCTGTTGCTTCTGCCTCATGCTGTGGCTCTGCTTTCAAATCCTGGCCACTGGCCCCTTCCCTACTCACTAGTCCTAGCTTCCATCAGCACAGGCAGTCGTGTCAGCAACCACGTCCATGGCTCCTCTGTGACCACGAGCCTTCCTGAGGGCTGACTCAGCTGTTGTGCCCCTGCCTTGCCCTAGGTTTTCTAGCCTGGAACATCTGTCTCAGCTTCTGTTGGGCCCCACCCGAAGATGATGAGGTACCAGCCAACTGGCTTTTTCTGGCACTGTGGTCTAATCTCCAGGCTGAGTTTTCCAGACCTCCCTTTCCCCCTCTCCATCCCAGGCAGGAGGCTCCTGCAGCCGATTAAGAAGTCACGCAGTCCCTGGTTCCCTTCCTGCCATATTCCCACACTTCTCCCCATAGGAACTCTGAGCCTACCCCTCGGGTCTATAGCAGCTCCTCGAGACACCTGGTGAGACTCATACAAGTCATACCAGGCGACAGCCAGGATTCTGAGTCCAGAGCAGAACCCCCACAGCCTGCTTGTGCACAGCCCTAAAAATAAGATCCACAGGAAGATTCCCTGCTGCACTGGCAGGGTGAGATGCTATGGGATTACAGCTCCCACATCTTCTAATCCCCAAACATCTCTCAAGTCCCATCACCTCCTGTGGAAAAGATGCTCTTGGCTCAATATGGTATCATGACCAAATCCAATTCCTACAAATACTTCTGTGAAAACAACTGTTACATATCCAGGCTGAACAAAAAATAGTTATTAGTCCTCAGATGTCTATTGGGCACAGCTGTGGTTCCCTGTGCTAAACCCACGTGGTAAAAACATCTTAAACCTAGAAACTGAATTATTACTCTGAATTCCTGATGAAACAGCAAAAACCAAACAAAAAACAGAAAACCCAGCTAACTCAATTCAACATTACTACAAGTCTGAGCCATGAAAGAAAAGATTTTAAAATACAATTTTGAAATACAGTACTAGTTCATAAGCAGTTCCCATTATGTTATGATGAACACCATTTCTGATTTAGAAGGAAAAAAGAACTTGTCAAAGGCATTTTTACAAGCTACTATTCTACTACCAGGGAGTTCCAGAGCCCAAGCCTTGGCCTAATTTTTACCTTGTTAGAGCTGAAAACACCACATCTAGTGACAGACTCTGGGTCAGGCTCTCCTTCAAAGTGTACAGAATTTAGGGATTTAAACATGACCACAACTGCTAGAAAACAAACATTCATTTACCTTTCATTTGTGCAGTTAAAATACCATTACCAAGAATAGAAAGATAGTATTAAAGAAAATGCTTTAGATGTATTCTACATGTTGATTTTTTTGGTCAGAATCATTTTGGCCCAAGTAAATACAGCAATATAATTTTTAAAAAATCCCCAGAACTTTGGGAGGCCGAGGAGGGTGGATCACGAGGTCAAAAGATAGAGACCATCCTGGTCAACATGGTGAAACCCCATCTCTACTAAAAAATACAAAAAATTAGCTGGGCATGGTGGCGCGTGCCTGTAATCCCAGCTACTCAGGAGGCTGAGGTGGGAGAATTGCTTGAACCCAGGAGGCGGAGGTTGCAGTGAGCCGAGATCTCACCATTGCACTCCAGCCTGGGTAACAAGAGCGAAACTCCGTCTCAAAAAAAAAAAAAAAAAAAACTTCATGTCTGCAATTGTGAACAAAACATGAGCCAAGAAAAGGTAAAAGCTATATCTTAATAGTTCTCCCTCTCCAAGATTACATCCAAGTGGAGTTTAATTGCAAAATCAAAGATGCTTGCCTAAGAAAAACCAGACTTGATGTCTGATGAAGATGGACAGATTCCAGAGCCTCCTGGAAACCCCAGGAAGGCATCTGGGATGAATTCCTGATGAAACAGCAAAAACCAAACAAAAAACAGAAAACCCAGCTAACTCAATTCAACCTTACTACAAGTCTGTCGTGAGTTCATAGCAGTTATTCATATTCCAGAGTTCGCCACTTAATTTGCAGGCTCATTCCTAAAAGCTGAAGCCAGTTCGTGCCCTCATTCATTCAGTCAGTCAGTTCAAAATAACATTTCCTGACAGCCTCTAGGTGCCAGGCACTATTCTAAGTGGTAAGAACACAGGACACAAGATACAGGACATAGTTTTTATCACATGGAAGGTCTCAGCTGAAAAGCACTAAAGTATTTATGGGAGAAATTATACGGGACCTAGGACTTGATTTAAAATATTTCAGAGGGTCTGTGTGTGGTGGCTCATGCCTATAATCCCAGTGCTTTGGGAGGCTGTGGCAAGCAGATCACATGAGGACAGGAGTTCAAGACCAGCCTGGCTAACATAGTGAAACCACATCTCTACTAAAAACACAAAAAATCAGCCAGACATGGTTGTATATGCCTGTAATCCCAGATACTCAGGAGGCTAAGACATGAGAACTGCTTGAGTCTGGGAGGTGGAGGTTGTGGTGAGACAAGATTGTGCCACTGCCTTGCAGCCTGGGTGACAGAGAGAAAGTCCATCTCGAAAATAAAGTATGTATATATATTTACTTATAATTTATATATATTATATATAATATACATAGCATACACACACACACACACACACACACACACACACACACACACACACATTCCAGAGGGGATAAAAAGGTCAAGGGAAATAGATGAAATAAGACTGGCAAAATGCTGACAGCAGCTGAAGCAGGGTGACAGATCCTTGAGGGTTCATTATCTGTTCCTCTCTGCTTCTGTGTCTGTCGGAAGTTAAAGTTTTTTTTTAGAAAAGTTTTTTTAAAAAAGGAAGCATAGAGTCTGGTGAGGGAGGCAGTGAGTAAACAGATCACTAGGTTCTATGAGACCTGTGCTGTCAGGAGGAAGAGAAGACTGCATCGGGGCTAGGTTACAGCAGATTGGTCTTCTGCAGTAGCAATGTTGGAACTCAATCTTGAAGAGCAGATCGGAGTTGCTGCATCTGTGACTGAATTTTAGGAAAACAGAATGAACTCAAGGTGTTAAAGGTGGAGGGGAGGTACTGGGTTGTTGTAAAAGGAGCCAGAGAAGGGAGATAAGTCAGTCCAGGCACCATCCAGCATTGATTGACACATGCAGGGAAGCATTGTGCCTAGGGAAAGCCAGCTGCCCAGAGGCCACACAGAGTCTGAGCTGGGGCGCCCCTGCCATGTCTGGGTCTGCTTCTCCAAAGGGAGGGCTTGCCTGGCCCAGCACCCATAGTCCTCTAGCCAGGCCAGCTTCCCCACTCACCTCAAGGTGTCCCATCAGTGGGACCAGACAACACACTCACTGATTCTCACTCCCTCCCTGGAGTCCCCTCTGCGAACTAAGCCGACTGATCTATAGGATGGAGCAGGAAGAGGGGTCTGATTGCAGGATCCATGCCACCAGGCAGGCCAGCCTGAAAGACAGGCCCACTTCACAGAGCTGTCCTTATTTTCGAGGGCCAGGGTCCTATCTCCTCCCAGCACCTGGCCTCCTTGGGGAAGACTGGACAGGGGCAGGCCCAGAGGCCTCCCTGCCCCTCTCAGTAGGGGCAACATCTGGAAGGATACTTAATAGCCACAAGGTGTGGCTCCCCTGGAACATTCTGCACCTTGCAACACAGACCCTCCCACGCACCTCTCTCCCCCAGGGGCTCTCCTCCTTAAAAGCAGCCTGTCTTCTACACTAGGGTAGTGATGGGTAATTGGACCTGTGCCGCTGTCATGCCCAGATGTGATGTGGAGTGGCAACAGCCACCTCTTGGCTGCGGGGGAAACTAGTGGGGAGCTGAGAGGGTGATATGGTTTGGATGTGCATCCCCTCCAAACCTCAGGCTGACATGTGATCCCCAGTGCTGCAGGTGGGGTCTAGCGGGAGGTGTTTGGGTCATGGGAGTGGATCCCTCATGAATGATTTGGTGCTGTCCTCTTGGTGGTGAGTGAGCTCTAGCTCTGTTAGTTCATGTGAGAGCTCATTAGGAGGAGCCTGGGACTCCCTCTTCTCTCCCTTGCTCCCTCTCTCATCGTGCGATACACTGGCTCCCACTTTGCCTTCCACCATGATTGTAAGCTTCCTGAGGCCTCAGCAGAAGCAGATGTTGGCACTATGCTTCTTATAGCCTGCATAACTGTGAACCAAATAAATTTCTTTTCAGTCTTGGGTATACCTTTAAAACACAAAAACGGATTAACATGGGGGGTGTGCTGATCAGTGCTGCAGAATGATCCTGAAGCAGGCCCTGAATAAAGGGCAGCACCAAACCCAGGGCTCTTTGCCCTGATTTGAGGACCTGTTATGATCTGGCCACAGCTCACAAATCCCACCTGATTTTCCAGCCCTATCCACAACAGGTTGTTAAGTGCGTGGGCCCAGGGGTCAGCTGGCTAGGTCTAGGGCCCTGTGCTACTTGCTAATGAGCCCCAGTTTCCCCATCTATGAAGTGGGAACAATCACTGGGCCTATCTCATAGGTTGTATAGGGAGGGACTCTCGGGGTTAAGATATATAAGGAACATGGCACAGT
Organism: Callithrix jacchus; assembly: GCF_049354715.1. Classification (NCBI taxonomy): domain Eukaryota; kingdom Metazoa; phylum Chordata; class Mammalia; order Primates; family Cebidae; genus Callithrix; species Callithrix jacchus. Next base: position 43,238,716 of record NC_133518.1, read on the forward strand.
GCCTAGCCTCTGATAAGTTCTCAATAAGTATTAGCAGTGATTTTGCTGATGGTTTTAATACCCACCAGCCACATGTGAGCTACTTACCCTACTTCTCCCTTGTCTTTGCTCCCTCTCCCCTACTCTAGAAATAGAATCTCTACTGGACCATGCCAGAGGAAGTCAGAGTTTGAAGACGTTTGAAATATCATCTGGTTCAAACTCCCTGGTTGACCCGAAGAGAGGCCAGGGCAGGTCAGAGGGCAAAAAGCCCCAAACTGCTCATGGAGGCTGGCCTGTGTGGCTGAAACCCTTGCTTCACATTCAGAGTGGTACCCAGCAATCTGCCCCTGTCATGTTCTTCTTCACTGTAGCCGACACACTATGTGGCAGATGCTTCTAACTGCCCCAAGTGTTTATTCCTTCCTTCATCTTATGGACAGAACCCTCTGGGTTTCAGCTGGAAACATGGCATCCAGCTAAGGAGAATATTTCCCAGACTGCTTTGTAACTGTTTGTGGTGATGTGATCACGGATCACATCAGGCTGCAAGACTGGAAGTGCAAGTGGCAGACAATAAAGGCTTGAGTGATAAAAGTCAAACAGTCCCCTGGCTGGAGTGCAGTGGTGTGATCTCGGCTCACTGCAATCTTTGCCTTTCAGGTTCAAGGGATTCTTCTGCCTCCTGAGTAGCTGGGATTACAGATGCCTGCCACCATGCTCAGCTAATTTTCTTCCAATGAGTCCTGATTGGACATAATATGGCCATTCCAGATCAAAAGGAAGCTGCCTGCCGCAGCCCATCCTGATCTTTTTTCTTTTCCCTTTCCATGTTCTGAAACACTGGCATGAGTGTGAGGAGCGGCTTTCACCATGCATGTTTCACCAAACAACACCACTAGGGTGTTGTTTCCATCACCATGCAGATGGAAACAACACCCTAGTGGATGACAGAGAAGAACCCTAGATGGCCCCCAAGGAGCAAGGCCACCATTCCTTGATTGCCTTTCAGCTCAAATTGTTTTGGGAGAGAGAAATCAATGTCATAGCATTTTAATCCATTCTTATTTCACTTCTACTAAAGCAGAAAAACCAATATCCCATCTAGAACTTGCTGTTGGCAGAACACTAGTACTGTTCACAGAGCTCCCTTCTGGAGGTATAATGAGTAAGTGAGCATGTGTTCATGAGCTGCATCAGGCAGAAAATCTCATCACTGACCAGGCTGAATGCCACTCTTAGACATGATTATGAGACACTGTTCTGGTCACTTTTGCTCTTTTTGCACTTTTTGTTTCATCTTAAATAATTCATGTATCTATAAATATGGCTTGGCTGCAGGTAACAGAAAATACTATCAAGCAAATACGCATCCACATTCTCACATTACAAGCCATAGTATTAGGACAGCAGTTCCAAGGCTAATTGATTCAACAACTCCAAGCATCAATGGAAGCCAAGAACTTTCCAGGTCTGTCCTCTTACAGCTGGCTTCCCTCAGGGTCACAAGCTGGCAGCCACACTGCCAGGCAACACAGCCATATACTCAGCCATGGGCAGAGGCAGAAGGGATAACCCCCTGTGCATCTCTACTAGAAGCAAGGAAGCCTGCCCCAGAAACCCCTCCCCTAGGCTGCCCATCACATCTCACTGGCTGAAGACTCTATTCTCACTGAATAGAGTCAGGCCTCTGTTAGGAATGAGTAAGGAAGGGGATGTTTGTGACAACTCACAACTGGAGAAGGTATGACGGACATGAACAATTATTCTCAAACACAGTCATCTGATGACAGTACCAGAACTTTTCAGATCCAGTCATCAAAACACATACAGTCATAACTGCACATTTAAAAAACATCAGTGCTGGTCTGCTCAGGTGTAATTCAGCGGTGACAACAGCAGAGCAGCCTCCTGCAGCCTACTGACTGTACGTGTTCCACTAACGGACCTTTTGTTCCATATTTCACACGTTTTTAAAATATGCAGCATTAATTATTTACCCACCATTTCTTTCCAAAAAGGATCTTGAGGCTGATAATCTGCAGATTTAGTATTTTTAAGTCCCTGAAATAGTAAACTTTGTTTTTCTTTGTGAACTACATGTTCTAACCATTCTCTCCTTTGAGGTTTTTTTTAAATTTTTTTTTTTTCCAGCTCTATAAAGGATAAACTTGTCAAGGCAGCTGATCATTTCTCAGGGCCAGAACAGACTAAAATAACTAATTCATCAAGCCAGAATTTTCACTTTTATGTACTCTTTAGTTTTTTTTATTTTTGTTTTTTTGACATTTTGGAACAAGTCTGTGTTCCCTCCAACGTAACTGCTTTGCTCTTTCTTAAGTTTAGAAGTAGTATCATTTGAGACTGGCATTATTATTTTAGAATGTCAAGAGCAGCTACAAGCACCTCAACAAGAAAGGAGAATATGCAGTTGGCATGCTTTACTCACCACAAAGCCACTTTAAAAATATAAGGGGTTTAAAAAAATTTTTTTGCAAGCAAGTGTGTCAATTAAAAGTTTCTTAAAATGTCAAAGAAAGCATGAGAGGATTAAACAGGCAGGCTGCAACACTGGAAGTGCAAGCGGCATACAATAAAGGCTTGAGTGATACAAGTCAAACTTTTAAAGTCAAAAAAATAGCTTACAAAGTCCTGAGACTCATAGCTGCACAATGTGAATCAGGCACACCTGAAAGCCCAGGTTATGACAGCCTGCATTTCTGTGTTAACAGTATTATACAGGAAGAAGATTTTGCTCTAGATGGATGGGTGGACAGGAGCACTCACGCATGCCACTGAGAGGCATTTTGCCCGATGAGACCTTTTTTGGCTGGGATCACATTTACCTACAAAGCTTTGGCAAGACGCTGTGCTCACTGCTTACCCTTACCTACAGAGCTTTGGCAAGACCCTATGACTCATTCATGAAGAGGAGTGGGCACCAAGAACCCTGTAGCTTGTTATCACTGCCAGTGCCAGTGGGCATGAACTTCATGTCCTTAAAAGTACATCTGAGAACATAGCTGTCTCACTCAGTGGGAGGTTGACAGTGTCAGTACAGAATGAGCCCTCCTGCCCATGGCAGTGGCCAAGCATGTGTAGCCACTGCTGGCGACGCGGCAGAGGGGCTGACGGGGGGGGGGACATTTTGGAGCCCTCCATGTGCTAAGATCCAAGGATTCTCTGACTCAGATCCCAAAACAAGCTCTCAAAACTCTCTCTCTCTCTCTCTCTCTCTCTCTCTCTCTCTCTCTATATATATATATATATATATATATATATATAAAACATATCTCTCTATATATTATATTATATATATTGTATATATTATATATCTCTATATACAATATATTAGAGATTACATATATATCTATATATTATGTATAGGGATATATAACATAATATATATCTCTTCATAAAATATCACTATTATATATATCTATATATACAGATAAATATATATCTATACATAATATATATCTGTATATAATATATATAGATATAATGGTTTGCTCCTTTGTACTTATAAAGTGATGGGTAGAGCAAAAATAGGGCTAAGAGCACTGTCACTTACAATCATGACATTTAGCTTTGGAGGAAATGTGAACTGCATTGAGTCCCAGCTCCCTACCCAAAAAGCAGGGAATAAGACTCTTAGGGGCTGGGCTCGGTGGTTCACTCACTCCTGTAATCCCAGCACTTTGAGGCCAAGGCAGGTGGATCATTTGAGGTTAGGAGTTTGAGACCAGCCTGACCAACATGGTGAAATCTCATCTCTGCTGAAAAAAAAAAAAATTACAAGTGCGTGGTGGTGGGCACTTGTAGTCTCAGCTACTCAGGGGGCTGAGGCAGGAGAATCACTCGAACCCAGGAGGTGCAGGTTGCAGTGAGCCGAGATCGCGCCATTGCTCTCCAGCCTGGGTGACAGAGTGGAACATCTCAAAAAAACAACTCTTAAAAGTGCCCATCTCAAAAAACAACTCTTAAAAGCTCCAAAGCTTTCATGCAGCTTAGCTTAAAGTTTTAATGAAACACACAACTCCAGGTTGATGTAACTTAATGAGAAATTTGGGAACAAAAGCGGTTGACACAAGTAATTTTGAGGATGGAAAGCAATGGGGTGGCCATGATCCTTGTTTACACACCAGTTTCCACAAACTGCAGCTAACAGAGCAAGTACTTATTCTGTGTTATCATCATAAATCAAGTTTCTAGATGGAGTTTTTTACTTAATATGTCTATTAATAGGGCAAAGGCTACACTGAACTATTTGGAGGTTTGTTTTTGTAGTCCTCTTACAAGGCCTATTGAGTTACTGCTTGAGCACTATTGAGTGTTACAGGAAATCCCAGTGGTGGGAATGTTTGTTGTAGAATGTGAACTCGTGGTTATAGAAAGTTGGCTCTGCCCACCAACTCTGTGATAATGAACCACAGACTGCCATATCACTGTGATACAATAACTGATAGAATCAGGATGGGCATCTATGCTTCCTCTCTTTAAGCTAGAGGACAAGTAATCCTAGAAGACACTTACATTTCAGGGACATACCTGAAAGCCTTGTTTTATAAGACAATCATCCTAACAGATTAATTTTAAAATGTAATACAAATCTTGTTTTCCAAGAAGAACTGTCTTCTGTAATTTTGTTAGGGAGTGAGTTATCAGATCTCTGGTCTTTTAGTGGTTTCCCATAATGCTCCAGGGATGTCAACCAAACACTGCCTATGGCCTCCACAGCTCCAGCTACCAGTGCAGCCTTACCTCAAGCCCTCACACTATGCCTCTCCCAGACCCAGACATCTCTCAGCCCCACAGAAGAGCCTTGATCACTGGGGGCTTCGGGCCTGGGGAGAATCCTATTGCTCTTGGAGCTGCCTGAGGCAGGGGAGGGAGGTAAGACCCCAAGGGGCATGCTGGACCCAGCACACAAGGCCACTGGATTGCCTTTTTGGGAGGACTCTGGTGAGCTGAGATAGGTAGTGGGTTTGAAGCCAAGGCTGAAGTGCGCAAGGACACAGAGAATGAGACCAGTTACTGCCTGAATAACTGTGTGAGATACATGCATGACAAACAGCCGCCTGGGCCTGGTCTACCTCCAGACTATGAGGATAAGTGGAAAATGGCGGCTGTTTTAAGGCACCAAGTTTGGGAATGATTTGCTATGTGGCAACACTGAGCTCCATGAGGCTGGGAATTTTGTTAGTCTTGCTTTCTATATGTGTATCTCCAGGGCCAAGAACACTGCCTGGTCCAGAGCAGATGCTTAACCAATGTTTGTTGAAAGAGTGAATGAATATATGAATGAAGAGATGAATGAATGGAGGAAAGACTCATTACGGCCAGCAGCAACCCCCACTGACTGCCTCCAGCCAGCATGCTGCCTCTCCTCTGTGCCTCCACTTTCTCACCTTGCTGACTGCTGACCATGCCCTGGATCCCAGCTCAAAGATCGCTTTCTCAGAGAGGCTGCCCTTCGACTCACCTGCCTCTTTTAGTAGCCTGCCTCACTCTCAAGTCATCTTGTACCTCTTCTCCATGACACTTCTCAGGACTATCATTATGTAATCAAATGACCACGGTGAAATTCCTGGCTGGCTGGCTGTCTCCTGTGACTGACCCTAAGCCACATGACAGTAGGGAAAGTGTCTGTTTGCACAGAGCTGACTGACCGCCTGTCAGAATATTTCTGGAAACTGGCAAAATACAACCATTCTCATGATTAGAAAGTGCCAATTTGTAGAGAGCTCTCTTTTAATACTAAGCTGGAATTGACCTCTAACTGCTAGTCTCTCCTCCACCAAGCTTTCCAAATCCACTACACCCAGATCATCCTTGCCACGCAGACCCTAGGTGACCCAAAAGGTTAAGTGTGTCCAGGCTTACTCAGTCAGTCGGGGGAAGAACTAGAGTCTGAAGCCAGCTCTCCTGACTTTCCAGTTCAATGCTATTTCCATCAGACCACACTGACTCCTGAATGTTTCCACTGACATTAAATGCTTTGAAACCATCATAATCTCTATCCAAACAACAACAGCAAAGCTGTGTACCTTTCACAGAAGAATGCGTGGAACAGGTCAAGCTTAACATATAACACAATGTCCATATATAACAAGAGCTCATGGTGATATTTTAGGGAACTTCTTGCCAAATACCTAAGAGATGAGCCTCTGAGCAAATATCTAATTTCAATTTTAATTTGGTTCTTGTCTACTGGACACTCTTTGTGCCAATTCTCTGCAGGCGTTTCTTCTGCTTTCCTTTCTTTTCTATGACTTACCATTCCTGGGATCTTTGAAGACCAAGGACATAAATAAACTAAAATCAAAACCATTCCAGGTGATCTGCAACAGCTCAACAGGACAGCAACCCTGAACAACCCTGCTTTTGGAGAGAATGCAATGACCAGAGAAAATGTCCCTGACCTAATGTGAAAGGAAAAAAGGATACCGAACCAGGCATGGCATGATTCTGTTTTTCAATATGTATAGTTATGAATATGTTTGGCAAACTAGGATGGAAAGAAATACACATTTAAAAATGAGCTGGTGGCCAGGTGTGGTGGCTCATGCCTGTAATCACAGCACTTTGGGAGGGCAAGGCAGGTGGATCACCTGAGGTCAGGAGTTTGAGACCAGCCTGGCCAACATAGCGAAACGCTGTCTCTATTAAAAGTACAAAAATTAGCCAGGCATGGTGGCAGGCATCTATAATTACAGCTGCTTGGGAAGCTGAGGCAGGAGAATTGCTTGAACCCAGGGGGCAGAAGATGCAGTAAGCCAAGATTGCTTTACTCTAGCCTGCATGAAAGTGTGAAACTCTGTCTCAAAAAAAAAAAAAAAAGAGTTGGTGGTATTTCTTACCTTTTAGATTGGCCAAAAAAATTCACCTCTCGCCTCTCATGAATGTTAGTTAGTCTCAGGGGGATGAGATCTTTTATACACTGCTGGTGAGAGGGTTAATTAGAACGGTATCTGTGAAGGAGAAATGGTGGTCTTCAACAAAACAATAAACATGCACATCTTTCGCCCCAAGAATCTGTATTCCAGGTTTCCATCCTACAAAACTGTTATCACCTATGTATAAAGCAGCACTAGGAGTCATTATGCAAATGTGAAAATAACGGAAATGTTCATCCATAGGAAAACAGTTGGAAAATCAGAGTTAGTCCAAACAATGGAACACGATTCAGCCTTAAAAAAAGAAAGAAGTGGGCTTAGGTGAGGATGGACAAACTTCCAAGAAATATTGCCAAGTTAAAAACAAAAGACAAAAAGCAAAAGTAGCAGCATAATAGATACAGTGTAATCTCACTTAGATAAAACCAGCTTTGCTTATCTCAACATATATATGTAAATTTTTGGAAAAGATAAATTTACAGAAAAAGGTCTAGCAGGAGATGGGTGTCCAAATGAACAGTGTCCCCTCTACTGTGAAGGGAAGAACTTTCAATATTTACTCACATATTTTAATGCTTTGATTTTACAGTATGTTGGGTACAAATAACAACAAAAAACCTTAGTAAAGACAGAGGAAACATTACATTTAAGTCAAAAAGACAAGCTACAATATAGCATGTACAGATTTGGCTGAATGGCTTGAAGCAGGGGTGGGAGCAAGACGTCTTACTGTATACTTTATAATTTGAACCTGTGCTATTTAAAAAAATGAATTTAAATAATTGCTATTTGTAAAAGTAACAACTTTTTAGAAAAAGACAAGGAAAAACATTGGAAAGAGAATATATGTCCTAAATATTATGAGTGGTTAGAGCTGCAAAGACAAGTAATCTAAATTTTCTTTAAAACAAACAAATTACAAGACAGAAGATTGGCTCACCACTCCCTAAGAAAATAGGTGGTGGAATCCCGGTAGGCTTATTTTCTCACTTGTAAATTTTCTTAAACTTCTATTACTTTCAAAAACCAGAAAAAATGAATGCTGTAGGATATGATTTAAATTATTTTTAAACAATGCAGTTAAGCAGTATCTCACAAGGCAGGCACATGATAAATTATAGAGACCAGTGGTTTTGAAACAGTATTGTCTTTCAAAAGTCATCATAACTTGGAACCTGATGTGGAATCCAGGTAGCAGTGGAAGTGCTTAGGTGGACTGGGAGGGGCCTAGTGCCCCACTTAGCAGCAGCCCCATCCACCTGCAGAACCCATGGTTCCAGGAACATCCTTAGGAAATGCACTGTCCAGACAGACAAAGGTTATGGGGACCTGAGGAGTAGGGGGATCTTTGTGCTGGAATGATCAGAAAGAGGGCTGCATGAAAGAGGTGGAAACTGTGTTAAACTAAAAGGCAGGGAGGATGTCAGTGGGCGTGCCTGATGTGAGGATAAATGTTACAGAGGCAGGCTGCAAAGCCCACCCCCATGCCACTGTATTGTGGGTGACGGGCCTTTTGCAGTGACTCATCGGTGAACAGAGTGGAGGAGGGCTGGAGCCAGACTAGGTTCACGTAGGAGTAGGGAGCCACTGAAAGTTTCTCGTTAATCACCTGACCGGATGTAGGTGGTATTCTTGAAATGTCACTCTCAAGCTGCTGATAGATACAGCCTGCATATCACCCCATCTCTGAGTTACAGCAGGGCGCTGGCAGCTGGAAGACATTCTCTCCAACCCACTGGGTCCTGACATTTGGGGCCTTGCGGCTCATCGTCATACAACTGGTGGGTTTTGCCAAGATTGTGCTGTGTTCAGTAGACCAGGACAGGCAGTCTCCAGCCCCCTACACTGCTATCCTAGAAGATGCCATCATTCCAGGGGCAGTGGGGCTGGGGTTCCCCAAGTCACAGCTCATGGTCCATCCCTGGCCTTTCAGTCCACTACCTAATAGCTTGTGAAAGGTATTTAATATCTCTGAGCTGCGGTATTCTCACCTGCAAATGGCGATTCATTCATTTATTCAGATATTTACTGAGCAACTGCTCTATGCCAAGGATAGTTATAGAAGCTGGGGATTTGTAGTGACCAAACCAGTCCCAAATTCCTGCCGTCATGGAGCTTCTATTCTAGTGGAGTGTAATATTGCTGCCTGCCTCAGAGGGCATGGAGCGGATTAGATAAGTCCATCCTGGAAAACATAAGACAATCATGGTTTCCTCCTCCCCATCATTATTTGCATTCCCTACAACACTTTGACCAAGAAGGCACCCAATAAACAGCATCAAACGATTCAGTCTCTGTCTACAGATTCAGATTAGCCCACCTTGAAGCAAAGTGCAGTTCATTCAGCCCTTGGCTTAGGCTAGCATGATGGTTCATCTCTCTGTACCTCTGTACCCCATTCTCCAGCACTGCCCAGTCCACCTTACTAAACAGGACTGGGAGGGAGAATTAAGAAAACCACCCTTGGAACCATTCACCACAATGAAGGCAGCTGACAGCTTTGCTAAACTCTGGCTCAGCCCTCATTTCCTTAGGGAAAGAAAGCACAGAGCTATCAGAACCCTTACCTTCTCAGGCAGTGCTGAAAGTTACTTTTCCAGGCCAGGATGTCCTGCCATGTATAAGACATGAACACCTGACGGACTGCATGCCAGCCTCCAGTGGTCCCGTGGAGAGAACTCAGCCCCTCCAATCAGGCCAGTCTGTGGCAAGGTGAGCCCTCATCTGGTGGATATCAGGGTTGAGTGTTTGTTTCAATGTGTCCCTGAGGGTTTGTATGAGTCTGGGCGCAGGTGAGTAACAAGCACAACCAGTACATATTCCAAGGGAGGGGCCAGAAGCATTGGTATAAGTTCAAGGGAGAAAAAAACTGCAAGCCAACTTTAGAACCTCATCCTCAGGGCTCCAAGAAAGTGCTCCACCAAAAATCTCCCTGGCAAGTATCTTGATACGTAATGACAGCTTCAGCTTTCTTCACCAACTACATGCTGGAGTTCTGGTGCCAGCCTCTATTTTTATAGCCTGAGTAATGCCTGGGCAAAGGACCAGTCAAAAATCAGACACAGAGGGACGGGGCACAAGAGGTGACGGCACAAGTGATGGGGCCCCTTTCCTACTCAGCCTCCACAGCAGACCCTTCAGAGCAGAATCTGGGACAGCAGCCAAGCTCTCCTCAGATTCTGGCCCAAACTCCTCTGCAGACTCATCCCCTCTCACAGCCAGCCCATGAGTTCCATGAGGGCTGGTCCTTTTCTGCCTGCAAGTCCCTGTAAGGCCAGACTCCATGGCACAGCAGGGCTGGATGAGTGAATGGCCACACCATCCCACCCGACTCGGGCAGTCGACTGCTTGCTGTTCCCCCTTTTAACAACTCAATGTCTGTGCCCATTCCACTCTCTTGGCCCAGATGCCTTCTTGACCTGGTTAACTCCAGCTTTTCCTTAAACTCAGCTCAAGCATCACCTTCCCCTGGAAACCTTCCCTGACCCCAAGGCTGGGTGACGTCCTCCAATACTGGGCAACCACAACCCCCAGGGCCTACCCCTCCCGCTCTACTCATCAACATGACAGACTCCCATCAGCTTCCTTGCCCATCTTCCACGGTGCTGGTGGACAGACACCAGAGCAAGCAGCAGGTGCTCAATAGGTGTTGCAGGAGGGAGGGAGGGTGGGAAAAAGGAAGGTAAGCACCAGGAAGAATGCTGTGGATGGAGCAGCCCCATCACAGAAACCTACAAGGAACTGAACAAGAATGAAGCACTACACCCAGTGGATCAATAGATCCCTCGTCAATGAATACTGAGAAAAACTAGCAGGAAGTAGTGGGAAAACACTTCTTAATGAATTAGAGGGGAATCAGGTCACTCTTTGCTGTGTCTTCTCCTCCCCTGCAGGTGTGGGCTGGGCAGGGGCTGGAGAGGAAGAGAAGCTGTGGAAGGTTGAGTGGGCAGGGGCACTTGAAAAAAAGAAGCTCTTATAGGCTCCCCTGGCCTTGGGGGACTGAAGACCATTTCCTCTGGGGTAACCTCCAACTGCTGATGTGAATCATCTAGGATACATTCCCACAAAGCTGTTAAGAACATGCCCTGTGTCAAGACAGGGGGATAATGAGGGCTTCCCACTATCCTACTGAGTCATCTGGCGCAGTTCCCAAAGGTAGTGACTGAAGCAGGGATTTAGAACAGATGATCTCCTGGGAATGAAGAGACTTGGCTGGAGTCTTCACAGCACAGCATTTTCTTCTAAAGAAAACACCCCCACTTGCCCCTTAATATCCACTCATTCTTCCTTGTAAGAGAAACCTGATTTCTGCAGGGAGGAGGGAGTGGACAGGGTAGCAGAGACTGCCAGCTAATTGCGATACCCATCTCCTCTCCCTCGTGGGCATGTAGCAGGACCACATTTCCTCTCCTCGGAGGGCATGGTCATGTGACTGAGCCCTGGCCAGTGGAATGTCAGGGCCAGTAATTCACCACCTCTGAGCCTGGCCCACAAAATCCTCCCACACACCATCCTCCAGGTTCCTTCCTCTTCAGCTGACTGAGGCAAATGAGCATGGCAGCCTTGAGAGCCTGAGTCCCTGAATCTCCTCCTGGAGGAGAGCCCCTCGCCAATCAGAAACAGCCATTTTGGACTATGTGTGAACAAGAGGTTGAATGCCTACCATACTTGGACCAATAAACATACTTGCTTTGTTTAAGCAGTGATCTTTCCTCAGTGCCCCCCGCCACACAGTCACATGACCTGTTTAACTGGGGGTATCCCATGTGATACACTTCTGGCCATGAAATAAGGGGAAGTCTGCTGGTGCTTTTGCCGTCATGAAGGAAGGCCAAGAGAATAACACAAGTGTCCATCCACACAGATGTCTGCTGCTGAAACCAACACCAGCAGAATCACCTATCTTCACGCATTTTCTTACTTGAGAAAAACAAATCCCTATTTGCTGAAGTCACTGAGGCAGGGCTTTCTGTTACTTTCAGCCGACACGTTCTTAACTGATAAGTTTTGCAACCACTCATCATTCATTCAGCCAACTTTTATTGAGGCCTGTTTCATGCCAGTCCTTGTGCTAAAGGCTAACGCTTTAGAGATGAGCTGGGGTATGGTCCCTGCTTTCCAGGGACTTCCTATCAAGCTGTAAGACAGGCCCATGAGCAGACAATCAGAGCACACTGGGAACAGATGCTGTGATGATGCAGGATATTTTCCAGGGGACTGTGAGCCCTGGGCAGGGGGCCGGCACCGAGGTGAGGGGTTCCCATCTCCCCTTCTGGCATTTGGCACACGGAGTAAATAAACACTTCTCAAGCTAAACAACAAGTAAAAAGAACACATGATCCTCAGCCAAGCCTACTGCGATTACTAACTGTAAGTAGAGTTGTTAAACACCATCAATTAATGCAGCTGTTTCAAGATCATCAGCAGTCATTAGAGCAAGATGCACAAGAGGAGAAAAAAAAAATCACATGCTGCGAACTTAGCAATGCCAGAAATTATGTGAACCGAGGATGAGACAGGCTTGCTTAGATCTTCCTGCCTGCTGACGTTAGCCACCTCCCAAAATATACTTTCTTTCTCAAAGAAGACAGTGATTTTTCACTTTGAAGACAGAGCCAAAAAAATCAACCATCCATGCCATGACCTTCGATGGTAAATGCCCAAGCTTTGATTTTTCAGGTCTGTGTTTGCATTAGGAACTGCGATGGAGACAGACAAATTGGCAACAAAAGAGGTTCCAGTCTTGGAAATCAAGAGACAATCACGACCAGAGAAGTCGGAGCACCTGGGGAACGGTTTGTAAAACAGAGAAAGGGTTTTCCCCCTTTCACTTTAATTCTCCCTACATACAAAAGATTTGCATTATTTGCTATTTCTTTGTTTTATAAGTGTGGGGCAGGTTTTTTTTTTTTAAAGACAAAACTTCATTTAAAATTCCAGAACATAGGTCTACCCTTGAACAACATGGATTTGAACTGGGCAAATCCATTCACACGTAGATTCTCTTCTGCCTCTGCCACCCCTGAGACAGCAAGACCCTGCTGTGAAGACTGAGGAAGAAACCTTTATGATGATCCCCTTCCACTTAATGAATAGTAAATGTTTTCTCTTACTTATGATTTTCTTAATAACATTTTCTTTTCTCCAGCTTATTGTAAGAATATAGCATATAATACATACAACATACAAAATATGTGTTAACTGACTACATTAAGTAGGGCTTCTGGCTAACAGTGGGCTATGTATAGTTACAATGTTGGGGATTTAAAAGGTATACTCGGATTTTCAACTGCGGGGGGCCAGGGCGGCAGAGGGGGCACCAGTGCTCCTAATCCCTGAGTTGTTCAAGGGTCAACTGTAGTTTAAAATAAGTAAAAATAAGCTGGCCGCTCACTAAGATAACTGATGACTGGTTTTCCAGTCTCACTGCTGACTTACTGGTATGAAGTATTCCAGTGCATTTAGAGTACAAGCTGAGCTAATCACACTCAAACGAGGCAGAGAAACTCTCGAGTTCCTGAAGCAGCAATCACAGAAGGGTTTTCTGGTCGACAGCCCATTGCTGGAGGCCGTGCCAGCTCCATGATGGCAGGTGCTAGTCGGGCAGGCTGCCATGCTGGAGCCTCTCTGTCAGATGCACGGAGCTAGCAAGGCGAGGTCTGAGGAGGAAGGACCTCTCTTTCCAGCACCAGTTAGGAAACCCATGCCCGTCAATGCAGTTTCTTCAGGTCAAGAAATTTCCAGCTACAGCAGACATAGGAAATGTGGTGTTCTGGCTTCCTGCCTCTGGCTAGTCCCCTACCTGCTCTCAGGAGCAGCTGTGCCATGTCTTGCTCAGAGAACTGGGTCTCTGATAGTACCAAGGCTTCTAGAGCTGCTGAAGAGCCATTCCGAAATGGTAGCCAGGGCAGCATTCTGTCAACCAGGACCAAAAACAGTGCTGGCAAACCAGGTGACTAAACAGATATAGGGTCCCTTATCACACTTCTCACTAACAACCTGTGGCCAAGAGTGACAGTTAAAACAGCCAGCATGTGTCAGACATAAACCAATCAAAATGACTGCCTGTTTCAAAGAGCTGGCAAGGTCACACGCCATCAGGGTGTACCAGCTGAGGTCAACAGTCCTTCCCCCACCCCATGGTCAGCCCCTTCACAGCCTCATGGCTATACGTGACCAAGTGCCCGGAAATCGGTCGGCACCACCATTCATGTCCTTCCTCACAAACTGAAGTATAATGTCCTCTGTTCCATGAGGACAGAGACTATTATCCTATATCCATCATCTCGGTGCAGTCGGTTGGCACCTAAAAGGTAATTTTAAGAAACAAATGAATAGGAATAGCAGCTAACATTTTTAAAGCATGTACCATGTGGTAGGTGCTTTTCTAAGCCCTCATCATGTATTATTATATTTCGGTTTCACAACAGTACCATGAAGTAGGTATTATTATCACCACCCAAATTTTACAAATAAGGAAACCAGCCCAGAGAAGTAACTTGCTCAAGGGGATATCACTAGTAATGGTAGATCCAGGGCTTAAAGTCAATTCAGCCTCCGAACGTACACACTCAATCACTGCACGGTGCTGAATACACAACCAAACTCAGGTACTCTAGTACGAAAATCATCAACAGAGAACCTCTGACATCCACAAACCCTGAGAAGTCCTTCCGGGTTTCTGGGTGTTATATATGCACTGTTTTTGTTTGTTTGTTTGACTTGCAGAAAACTTTAGAGAAAACCAATACCTACTTTTATCCCTAAGAATGGGACCAGGCCTATAATTTTCAAGAAACTATGTGACCACATTCAGTTATCAAGCAACTGTGGGCAGGAATATCTAGGTTTACATAGTATTTCTCTGCTTAAGAGATCTGAATTCTTGAAGAAGACTTTTAACCATCTAAGGTCCCATCTCCCCATCTCTAAGCAGACTGTGGGCTTACTGAATCAAAGGAGATCATGGACATAGTTGCTTGCTCATACAGTAAGGTACGCTATAAACATAACGCAAGATCCTAATAATTAATATATTACAATAAAATAACTTGCATTAAAAATTCTATATTCATTAATCTATACTTTCAAAACTTTCTATACTTTCAAGATAGTTCATATCTCTCCATGTTTTAATGATATTTGAGCTTAATAGTTTGTTTCTGTAAATCCTTCTATTATTATTTCTGAGCTTCCAAAAATTTATGCTATAACTTTACTAACGTTACGGTAATCCAACTGCTACTTTTATTTCAGAGGCATGAAGCATTCACAAGACAGTAAATGTTTAATTCTAACTAGATTCTCCTATATCTGCAGAGGACAACTTAGCAAGTAAGAGCTTCATTTTATTTTACAGTTAAAAAGCTCAAAATGATTCTGCTGTATCTCTGAAGGCCTGAAGGTTAGTGTTGGATCCAAGAATGAGGTAAGCCTAGGAAAGCAAGCTGTGGTTTCGTTGGTTGGAAAGACACATGTCTCTGAATAGTTGAGGGGTGGGACAAATAGCATTCAAAATGATTTGTAAATTTAACATAAATGATGACTGTGACCACAAACAGAAGTGGAGGAGGAAAGGAGAGGGAGGGAAGGATCAAAACTAGGTGCAACAATTTTCATCTTAATATGCTTTTTAATCAATATGCTATTGATTACAGCTCTTTCTAAGGAAGTTGGTCACACCCAGGGGCATAAAGGGTGGCACGCAGGTGACAGAGGATGCCCTGCAAACTGAAACATGAATGTACAAATTGGGGAAATCACTCTGCAGATACAAACAATTTTAAAGTTACTACAGTCTCTACTACTAGATGTTTGAGTTCCCCCAAACTCTCCTCCACCCTAAAGTATGCAGCACAGTGGGAGGTCCACCGATAGAGGGAGGGGCAGATGCATGCACAGATGACTTGGCCAAGGGGATGAGATGAAGGCTG
The DNA here is from genome assembly GCF_049354715.1 of Callithrix jacchus. Taxonomy (NCBI): domain Eukaryota; kingdom Metazoa; phylum Chordata; class Mammalia; order Primates; family Cebidae; genus Callithrix; species Callithrix jacchus. The sequence continues at coordinate 43,254,527 of NC_133518.1, forward strand.
CCTCCTGCAGGAACTACTCCACAAGCCGCCATCCAGTTCTTCCTCCATGCCTTTTTAATCATTAACTTCTTCCACACGCCTGAGATTGCTCCTGCCATCACCGGAGACTGAACTTTTTCCAAAACCAGTGGCTTCCCCAGCCAAAGTCCAAGCAGGGTCAGTGACTTCCCTAGCCAACGTCCAAGCAGGTTTTAAGGGTGGAGGATAAACAGGCCAGAGTCTGTGGCTCAGTTAGGTGTTAGCTGGCCAGGGCCCTCCTGCCTTTTGGACCCAGAGTGGATCCTAAAATTCATTCTGGGTTCACAGGTGCCTCCTCATGGCTGCCATGCAGTAACTCCAAGTTGAGAGGCTCCCATGAGCCCTCGTCTACCTGTGAGGCTGTGCAGCAGGTTCAAGAAGAGACCCTGGGAGATGCTTCTATTGGAAGGCCCACCATCCTACTAGAAGGCTGTTCCCTCTTCTTCACCTCCTAAGTACAGGTGCAAGCACCTTCCAAGCCACTGCTCCTTTTGTCACTTCCCTAGACTCTCCCCTCAGCACCTCAGGTGAGATGAAGTGGCAATGGCTACAATCTGATGCAGCCAGGGGGACTCTGCAAGTGGCACTCTGTCTCCCTGGGAGCTTCCTCCATTGGTGGGCAAGGATGGGGGATGTCAAAGGGGACTAGAGCTACAGCTCAGGGCCTATAAATCAAGCTGTGGTAAAGTGGCTCCCCAGGCCAAACCCCAGATCAATCTTGCTCAAGCCATTATTTCCAAAGAGCACACTCCTCATTCGAAAACTTCGAACAGCTCAGTGCTCTCCTGCAAGTCTTAGCTGGCTTTCAAGGCCTTCTAAAAACCAGAACGATGGGCCCAGCAAAGGGATTTCAGGTTCCCAGGGGGCCATTTTTCCTATCCCAGTGACTCTGCTCCTAACTGGTAACCCCTACACTGGAATGTGGGCACATTTCCTTATCCACCAACTAGGAACCTTGTCCAGGAACAGGTTCTGGGGCCGAAATCTCCCCCTGTGAATTTTCAGGACCTTAAATATTCTCCCATCCTTTCTCCCACCCACCTCTAGATAGTAGTATGTCTCTTTCGCGCTCTCCTCTCTTTCTCTCTCACTCACAGACTGCAGGCATTAATTAAACCTCTTCTAGAAAACAGATTTTCACCAGCTGCAGGAATTCTGGGTAATAGCCATCTGGGTAAGAAAGATAAGCTCCTGACAGCCAGGGGCAGTGCAGGCTCCCACATCCAAGTGGCAGTCTCAATTTTAGCCCTTTCCAGATTCCTGAAAAAAAGGGGATATGAGGTATTCCCACCCCCTCAGCATTTGGCTGTACTGACTGGGACTGGCCTTTGACAGAGGCACAAGAGCTGGACCCTGCTGGCGGGTCATAGTCACCTCCGAGAGACAAAGCACTGGCCCAAAACACCAACCTCCCTCCCACCAATAGAGCTGCAAGCCATAGTGCCAGAAACCTGCAAGAAGAGGCACTCCCAGCCCTTCGCAGGAAGCAACACCCACCGGAGCGAGGACAGTGCAACCTGAAGCAGCCAGGGGGTCTCTGCAAGTGGTACCCCGTCTGCCTGGGCGCTTCCTCCATCAGTGGGCAGGCATAGGGGATGTTAAAGGGGGCTGGGACTACAGCTCTGGGCACTCTAGGTTAAGCTGTGGTGGACTCAGCCCTCAGCAGACAAACTTAGTAGCTCCCAAGGGTGCCCACTACCACCCACGCCAATTCTTGAATGAAGACAACTGATTTTCTTCATAGAAATCCTGCAGTCCCCACTGAGGTTAAAGACCCACCATCAGCTCCTGACCTGTAGATTGTACCCCCTGCCCCAAACACACACAAAAATGAGTTTGTCTCTAGTGAGATGACACATTAAAAAAAAACAAAAACTGTTGAATTTAAGGGTAACATTTTGAACAGTGTAGCAAAGTGTAGAAAACATTGGTTGTGAACTCAGACTAATTCATGGGGCATCCATTTCTTTCCTCACAAACACTGAGTACCCCTATGTGGTAGACAGGGAAGACCAGGCAGGGACCTGGGGCCACAGAGATGGTTCCACCCATCCCTGAAGATGCTCCTGGACAGTGGGGCATCACAGAGCAGTGTAGGGAGGGCCAAGGAGAAGCCCACGGGAATTTCTGGGCACTCAGAGAGATCCTACTGAGCCCAAGTGTGTCCTCGGGCTAATCACTCACCTAATTAATAGTGAGGGAATATTGAGCTAATTACTATTCAAACTGATTCAACAGAAAAGAGAGTTACAGATATTGCAGTTCCACAAACACTCGGAGTGCTGTGCTCCAGAGGCCAGGTGGCCCAAACGCAGACTCCCAAGGCATCAGCGAGGGTGGGCTGGCCGGGAGCCAATCCCTACAAGAGAAGTTCCCTCTACACATCCTTTCTCTGAGATAAGCAATTAATTTAATGAAAGCCAGGAAAAGGGATGGGGCAGATTCATAACTGGCTTTCAGGCTGTCCCGTATATCTCCCACCTCTCTCCAAAGGCCACGAAGCTTTTTGAGCCATCTGCTGTAAACCCCCTTCCCACAGATGTCCCGATTGGGACCTCTGACGAGGGTAAGTTGTTGCCAAGCCCGACCACAGTGGCGTCCCGTTTGAAATGGTGGGCTCCACACTGCATGCTTCACACCCACCGGCCTTCTGCAAGTATCAACAGCCTCATTTGTGAAGCACTTTCCAATCCCCCCTCCACCCCCTACACTTCCCCGTTCACAGCTCGATCTAATTCCACGTCTCTCCTCATTTTACTTGTTGAATGCTTACAAAGCATCCTTGCCTTCCCACAAAGACACTGGCTAGCCAGGCGGTGATAACCTCACTCCCCACGGAGCCCCCTCGTAATAGCTGAACTCACAGCCGAAGCGGGAAAATATGGCTCCACGTCCTGCACCGCCAATCCTTTACCATCCACAGGTATAATTTAAAAGGCAGCTGCAGCTGCAAAGCAGGCAACCTACCCTAAGCAAATCCAGTCTCTCTGTGTGTGAGACAAAGCCAGCATATTTAAAAGATCAGGACACATGCAAGTTCACCAGCAATAGCAACATCGTGGGTCTACACCACGAGGTCCTAACCTGCGCATCCGGGAATGTTAACCTGCGCTCTCGGACGGCCCCGCGGCTGGGCCTGGGACTCCTGGAGGCGCCTGGCTGCAGGTGGCTGCCGAGAGGAGCCAGCCCCGTCCTCAGGAAAGGCCGCGAAGTTGCAGCCGCCAGCTTACCTGGAGGCTAGCCGGCTCAGGACTGCCCCGGAAGGGAGATCCCGGGAGCTTGAATCTCAGTTGGAATTCAGTGGCGTGAGTGCCGGGACCGGGCGGGAGAGGGCTGGAGGGGCAGGGGCGAGGCGGAGGCGGGCTCCGCGGGACAGTGTGGGGCTGCAGGGGGCGAGGGCTTGAAGACAGAGCGGGGGGGTTCGCAGCGGGCGTGAGAGAGGGGACTGCAGGGCGGGCGCCGGGGCTGGGACACCCGGCGCATGGGGGGAGTGGCAGGGGAGAGGGCGCAAGTCCTAGGCTCTGGGGCGAGCGCGGGCATAAAGGAGGAGGCTTAGTCGTGAGATTCAGACCCGACGCTTCCAAGCGACCCCAGCCTTCCCGCCCCTCTCCCACTGGCGAGTTAGGGGGACTTCCTCAGTCTCCCAACCCTGGACCCTGGACGTCCACCCGCCTCGAGCATCCTGGTAGCTCAGCGCCAACGGCAACCGCTCCGGCTCAGGCCCGCGCCACACTCACCCCCATGGTCCCGGGCCGGCCGGGCCCCAGCTCCGCTGCTGCGCGGCGCTGACCGCCAGCTCCTCCCGGCGCCAGAAGAGGCGAGGGCGGTGCGCACCAGCCGCGGGGCAGCTGTAGGGGCCCAGCAGCGCCCCCTGCCGACCCCGCCGCGCCCCGGCTCAGCTCGGCCCACCCACACCCTGGAGCTCCGCCCCGGAGGCGGTGTTGCGGTGCTGCTGGGCGGGGGCGACCGCGCGGGGTTGCTGAGAGGACGCTGCCTCTGGGAGGCGCAGCACAGCCCCCAGAGACTGTTCGGTCTGCAGAAGCCTCTGCGTGCAAAGCCACCGGCACGGACGCGCCGAGCGCGCAGGGACCACGACCACAGACACGCAGGGCCATCCCGCGCCTCACAACGCCAAACCTGAGATCTGGGACTGCGCGGCCGCGCGCTAAGGCCCAGGAACACAGCCCTGGTCCCCCCCGACCCTGGTGTGGGTGCTTTCGGGCCCTGTGCCAGCCCAGGCGCGGCCGATCCTGGCGCTGGGTGGGCGCGCGCGTCTGGGGTCCGCCTGCTGCCACGTGGACCCAAACTGTCACTCCCTAGCCCCCACCCCTTTCGGCCTGTCTCACACTTCTCTTCCGGCTCAGAACACATCCGGCCCTGTGTCTCTCTATTCCTCGCTGCTGCTCCGTCTCCCACGGCCTACGGGGACCCAGGGAGGTCTCGGCCCCGCGCAGCCGCCCTTCCCACCTGCTCCCGGCCCGCGGGAGCAGCTGCTGAAGATCCGCAGAGCACTTGAGGGCTGTCTGTATCGCCCGGTTAGACATCCAATAGGCGCATGGTTGTACTTGGTTTGATGAGTATCTGTGGGCCATTTATTGGAAATGTTAGGTTCCAGCTGGTGGAGATTCCTACCAGATTTCTCTGTGGGAGATGAAACGACCAACAGCGATTGTCAGACAGGCCTTTGCTGTCAGCTGGAGGTATACAGCGCCCCTGTGTGCCCCAGCACAACGAGCCCCAGGCACAATAGATACGGCTTCGAATTTGCTACTGTACACCTTTGAGGTGTGCTTACGGCGGATCTCATCCCTTGACCTCTGCTTTCTCTCCTTTATTGATGGCTCCCACACTTCTGGCCAGATGTGTCAGCCATATTTCCCCCTACCCTCCAGTTTTTTTCTTAGAACTGTTCACCTCAAGTTACCATGTCTGGAGCCAAATTTTACCCCTTCCAAGCTCCCAACTCCATTTATTCCCGTGGTCTCGCCAGTTGCTCAGCCACCTGGCATGCCTTCCTGTGGGAAGTAGAAAAGTTCCTCTTCAAAGTTTTCTTTTTTGTTAAATAATAAATCGTAAGTGCTAGAAAGAATAGTTTGTTTTAAACACTTTCTTCAAAACCTGCTTTTTGCTAATAACTCTTTGTTAAGCCCTATCCTATGTAGCTGTTAGACATGCTCACAGGAACATAGTTTCTATGTCCTTGTACTTTAACCAGGATATCTGTGCTGGACGTGCTCACAGGCATGTCCCGGGTCGCAGCCTATGCCCCTTCCTTATTTGGACTTCTTTTTGCTCTTCATTGCTTTTACCTGTTTAGATAAGTTTTAAGTTGTTAGCCAATCAAGTTTTAGTTTTAGATCATGAGGTCTGGCTCCAGCCAACGGAGATCAGACACAGCAGTAAGGATGACCCCCAAATGCATAAGAGATAAATATGTCTGGTTTTCCTTTGTTCATTGTATTCTCGTGGGCAAGATGGCTAATGGGAGCACCCTTTCTGCAGAAAGTAAAATTGCTTTGCTGAGAGATCCTTTGTGTTAGTGCTGATTTTTCTTTCAGGCACTGAGCATCTGTTTCCAACACTTTGTCATCAGAAGCCTTAATGGCACATCAGTACTGGACTTTGGCTGCCTGTCCTTCTGTGGTTTCCTTTGATGCAGCACTGTCCTGGGCTTTCTTTCTTCCCTGAATACTGACAGCCTCTCCCAATCCATGGGCACAAAATCTTTTCACTGTCTCCTTTAGCATCACCCCCAACTCTCCCACTTGGCCCCCACAAAAGCCCACCCCAGCCCACCCAACACTGCCTCCTCTGCCCCTTCTGATTGTCCTCTCACTGATTCTAGGCTCTACTGTATAACTCACGCTGTCACCCTCTTCTCTAAGTGGGTTAGTCAAGGTGCTTTCTGCTGTAAAAGACAACCCAATTACACTAGCTTAAACCAAAAAGTGTTGATTGGCTGTGTGCATGAAGAGCCTGTCTGCTTCAGGCCTGGTTTTAGTTCCAGGGTCTCAGGGACTCCCTGTCTCAGATTTGCTTTCTTCCACATGAGCTATGCTTTCATGTGCACATGAGACCCTGGCAGATCCAAGCTCACAGCCTCACAGCTCAAGTTCCAGCAGAAAATCAGCATCTCTGTCAGCCATTGCAACTAGCCTTGAACCTGGCTTTATTTGCAGGATTGGGCCACCTGTCCATGATGTGCCTTCAGCCTCTGTGACTCCATGGCAGGTGGGTTCACTCTTGGCCACACTGTCACCCTCTGCAGGGAGCATGTAGGCACTCCTGGATCCCTTCTCTGTCACAAGGGAACTAAAGGTAACTCGGGCACTATCTCTAACTATTTCTCTGCAAAATGTGCCACACCAATGCTTTGCCTGATGGCACAGGGCAAATTGTGGGGCAGAGTCTTAGCCTTGAGATAGGACACAGGCCCTATCTCACTCTGCTTTCAACTTCCTCCTTAACCTATCTGATATCTTTGTCTTTGTACCACCGCCTTCAGTAGGTCAACACTTGGTACAAGGATGGCCTCAAGCCCTCATGGAATCAGACATTGTACACTCCCTAGACTCATGTTCTGTTTCTTTCCCTCACCTTCCCGATTCCCTGAGGATGTCTATGCCACATTCCATTCTAGAGGAGGCATCACCTCCCCTCTAGTCCCGTGGACTCTGCATTCTGAGTGGTACCCACTGAGCCTTAATGGAGGAAGGGGCTACAGGGAAGGGAAAAAAAAGGCTTCCTACAGGGAAAACAGATATGGGGAAGCATCTCGAGACCATTACTCCTATTAAATTTCTGTCCTCTGTGGTGGCTGAAGAGGTAGGATGGCAGCCTGACCCAGCTGGGGACCATCTGGCCAGCACCTGGGGAGACTGTGCCAGAGATTGCAACAGAGGAAAGCAGAGTGGTGAAATATGCACCCACCTTCCTTCCTTCCTTCCTTCCTTCCTTCCTTCCTTCCTTCCTTCCTTCCTCCCTCCCTCCCTCCCTCCCTCCCTCCCTCCCTTCCTCCCTCCCTTCCCAAGATAATGGATGTCATAGACAGGTTTCTGCTGTGCCTGAATCCAACTTACCACTGAATTTTTCAAAAAGTATGGGTTCCAAAAAATACTCAATTTCCCCCTGAACAAATTAGAATTGGATTTCTCTGTCACTTGCAATGAAGAGAGTCTTGACTAGTATAAGCCCCTAGCATAGGACTTTACACATCCATTCCTGCAAAATAGCAATCATCATCACCATTATTCTTCTGATAAAGGAGCAAGCCATGCTCTTTGGTGACTGTAAACAGTAGAAATGAACAAGTGCCTGCAACGTGCTCAATAACTTTCATCTCCCCTCCTATTCCCAGCCTGCTCCTTTTTCCTTTCCAAACTCACATCTTGACTCTCAAAATTCATTAAAATCAGAGCTCACTCATCTTATGAAAATAGTCCCAGGCTTACCCAAGTCATGAATATTCTGCTAGGCAGCATTTGCTGCCATTTTACAGAAGTAATCCCTTCCTAGACTGTAAGCAACTGGGAGCAGGTGTCCAGCTTCAATTCACTTTCAGGCCTTTGAGCAAAAATTGTACAAATATTTGCCCAGCCTCCTTTGTCCCATACTGTAGACTTAGAGAAACAATGAGCTACTGCCTCTGCACTTGAAGGGACTTTACCATGGGGAAAGACAATTAGTCTAAAACAGAAACTAAGGTGGCAGATGACAATACCAGGGAGTCCTCTAGGGGATGGAGGTGGAGTGATTATTGGCACCGTGTTCTGCTTTCCCAAGGCCTGTGCTGCCTGCAATCTTGTGACAGATTTTATACATCCATGCTAAACATTTCTGCTGTGCCCACCACAATATCCAGATAATAAATTTCATTTCAAAATTCCATTACGATGGGGTTTGTTTTTTCGATTACAAAAGAAGTACCTACTCATTGTTGAAACTTGGAATAATGCAAAGCACACAAAAATAAAGATTAAAACTGAAATTATACATAATAGATTTATGTTGATTAATATAGTAGAGAACATCAAACTACGATATAAAGAAAGAAGATTGTCTCATTCTCAGGTGTACCCCACTCCTGGCAACTACAGGGCCTCAGGGAGATAAATATCTTGCAAAAAGCTAAAGGTCATTTCTTAGCTTCTTGCAGAAATGGTGCACTCTCTCCAACACATATATAGTTTTTAAAAATGCAATCTAGGTCAGCTCCAGGGTGGTCCATTCTCTATCATTTATGTATGCATGATTCATTTTACTTACTAACAGCTGTAATCCCTTCTCCTGACTCCTATCAGGCTTATTATGCAAGTCTCTTCCCCCTCCTGAGACCAACGAGGGAGGCAAACTCATTTTCCCATCTATCTGGGTGAAATTTAATTAGAAAGGCAAATCTGGAAGGACAGAACACAAAATAACCACATTAAATAAAAATAAGAGATGGCTCTGAACTTGACCTTGAGCCAAAAAATCACAAAGAACTGCAGTAATTTGCTGAATCATAGATCTAAACATTCATTTTTGCCTTCTAACCTCTGAGCCCAACTGAAAGAGGTTTCTAAAGAAAAAAACAAATACTAGATGAACACACACAAATCACGTCTAGAAGTCATAAAAGGACAACAAGGATTCTGGCTGCCTATTCCATCGAAAATGCTGCCTGGCACGGTGGGTACTTTATAAAAATTGAATGAATGGATAGATGGGCTGAAAGGCCACACTTCTTGTTTTACAGTGGTGTGCTAATCAGAAAGGAGATGAGAGGAGATTCAGCAGCTGACGGAGCTTTCTGCAATCTCATGGCCACTTGAGAGACAGCAATTGCAGTTCAGGGTCCATGAGAGATGGGGCCCAGGCTATACCCTATATTTCTGGTTAGGACCCAAAGGAGAAAGACTGGAAGCTAGAAAACAGCCTGCAAGTGCTATGAGTCATTGCCAATGTAGAATTCTATGCCTAGAGTAAACGAGAGACAGAGAAGAATCAACTTGCCCAAAATCAGTTACAAAATTCTATAGTGGGAGACCCAGGACTAGAATCCAGATCCCCTGAATGCCTCAGGGCCCTTTTCACTGAACTGCGCTGGGTTCTTTGCCCCATATATATGTTTTTTAAGCCACCAAATAAAAAGAAAATAAAACATTTTCGTATTCTCCAAAGAGGAGCAGAAAAATTTATCTTACAAGTTTGGATTGCTCACAAATTGCATTCCAAAACTACTTGGGCTCACCACTTCCCTCAGTGGATCCAGGTGACTTCTATTCATGAACATTGGCTGAGTTGACTTGAGTTCTGAGATCCTTTGCCTTCAACCTAGGCCTCCCTGTTGAATGACAGACCAGAATATCCAATTGCTTACTCAGTGATTCCATTGAACTTCTCAAAGCACCAAAAACTCCGCAATGTCCAAAACTTAACTGGTGTTTTCTACTGTAGGGAATAGCATCTGTGCCAACTCTCCTAGTCTCAAAATTAGAAACGTGGGAACCACCTCTCTCTTCCTCATCCTCCAAATCTGGGCCTTTCCCAAGTCCTGTTTATCATTTCTTCTGAATATTCCTTTAATTTGCCCACTTTGGTCCTCTCCATCACCACTATAGTCCAAACCATGGATCTGCTTTCTATCACTATGGAGTAGTTTGCATTTTCTCAATTTTATATTAATGAAGTCATATAGTATTATGCATCTTTGCTGGATGTTTTTCACTTACTTAGTGTAATCATTTTTAAAATTCAGCCACACAGATGCTTATATCAATAATTTGTTCAGTTTCATTGCTATTTTTTCATAGTAAGAATGTCCCACAGTTTGTTTTTGATTCACCATTGATGGACATTTGGGTTGTTTCCAGATCGGGTTAACACAAACAAAGCTTCTGTGAACATTTATGCACAAGTAGGAGTATTTGGACCAATCAACACATGCTTTCACTGCTTTTGTGTAACTATGTAGGAATGGCATGGCTGGGTCACATGGTAGGCACACGTTTAACTTTTAAAGAAATTGTCAAACTATTTTCCAGACTACTTATACCATTTTACACTCTCATCAGTAATGCTGAGAATTCCTTTTGCTCCATATCCTCACCAACACTTGGTATGGTTAGTAATTTTAACTTTAGCCATTCTGGTGGGTGGGTAGCAATATCGTTTTTTATTAGATGTGCATTGTTTCATGATGCTGAGTATCTTTTCATGTGCTTATTTGCCATCTGTGTATCTTCCTTGGTGAAGCATCTGTTCAAATATTTTGACTATTTAATTAGGTTGTTTGCCTTATTATTGAGTTGCGAGTGTTCTGTATATATTCTAGACACAAATCTGTCAGATTTACTTTTTTTTTTTTGCAAATATTTTCTTCCAGCCTATGGTTTGCCTTTTTCATTTTCAGTACACTGTGTTTTAAAGAACAAAGTTTTAAATTTTGATAAAGTGTGACATTGATTTTTTTTTTATAGTTCTTGATTTTCGTGTTCTTTTTCAGAACTCTTTGCCAAACCCAATACAACTAAGATTTTCTTCTAACTTCCTTGAGAAGTTTTACAGTTTAGGCTCTGACATTTAAGCCTACGTTCTATTTCAAGTTAATTTTTATATAGGGTATGAGCTAAGGGTCAAGTTTTTACATCTGATTTTCAACTGTTCTAGCAGCAGGTGTAAACATTATCCTTTCCTCATTAACTTGCCTGGATGCCTTTGTAGAAAATTAATTGATTTGCACTCTGGGTCTAGTTCTGAACTCTATTCTGTTCTACTGACCTAAATGTTTATCTTATGACAATATCTAACTGCCTTGATTACAGTAGCTTTATAATAAGCTCTGATGGCAAGTAGCATAAGTCTTCCAATTTTATCTTTTTCAGAATTGTTTTGATGACTCTAGGTCTTTTTCATTTCCATATAAATTTTAGAATCAGCTTGTGAATTTCTACCAAAAAAAAAATCCTTGTTAGGAACTTGGCTGGGATTGTATGGAATCTGTAGATCACTTTGGGAAGGTTAGCTAGCTATCTTAACAATATTGAATCTTCTGACACGTGTACACCATAATTTTATATTTGTTCAGGTGTTCTTTAATTTTTCTCAGCAATGTTTTATAGTTTTCATCGCACAGGTCTTATGCATGTCTTGTTTATTTACACCTAAGGATTCAAAAGTTTTGATGCTGTTATAAATGATATTGTTTTAAAGTTTCTATTTCTAATTGTTCATTGGTAGTAGAGAGAATAAAATTGAGTTTTGTATATTGACCTTGTATTCTGCTAAACTAATCTATTAGTTCTAGCAGCTTTTTGTTTATCCGTTCAGATTGCCTGCAGAGATGATTATGTCACGTGTGAATAAAGACAGTTTTACTTCCTTCTTTTCAATCTGGATGCCTTTTATTTCTTTTTCTTGTTATTATTGCACTGGCTGAAACCTAGTATAATGGTATAAACAGGGGTGGTAAGATCAGACATCCCTGCCTTGTTCCTGATCTTAGAGGGTCTTTGAGCCATCCACCATCATGCACGATGTTAACTGTGGGCTTTTCATAAGCCCCTTTTAAATTAGGAAGTTTTAAATGAGAAGTTCCCTTCTATTCCTAATTTTCTGAGAGTTTTTTTTTTTTTAAATCAGTAATAGATGTTGGATCCTGTCAGTTGCTCTCCATCCATACAAAGAGATGGATCATACAGTTTTTAGTTGAGATAGTCATATGGTTTTCTTTTTATCTGCTAATATGTTAAATTACACTGATTATTTTTTAATGTTAAACCAGCCTTGGATTCCCGGGTTAAACTTCACTTGGTCATGATACATTATTCTTTTAATACATTGCTGGATTTGATTTGCTGAGAATGGTTAAAGAATGTTTATGTCTATGGTCATGAGTGATATTGATCAACAGTTTTCCTTTTTTTATAAGGTAATTTTTTGGCCCAGGAATCAGAGTAACACTGGCTTCACAGAATGACTTCAGAAGTGCTCATTCCTATTTCAGCTTCTGGAAAATTTTATGTGGTATGAGCATTATTTCTTCCTTAAGTGTTTGATAGGCATCACCACTAAAGCTGGAACTTCTTTATGGGAAGGCTTTATAATATTTTTATTAAAAAATTAAGCGATTTCGTGCTATGACGTTATAATGACTACAATATCGCTAGCTAATATGACTTTTTCAGCTCTACTGTAATCTTATGGGACCACTGTTGTATATGTGATCCATCATTGACTACAGCATCTGTTACAGAGCACATTACTATACTTTAATGATGTTCCTATTTGCATTATCCAGTGTGTGTGTGTGTGTTTTTTTTTTTTGAGACAGGGTCTCACTCTATCGCCCAGGCTGGAGTGCAGTGGCATGATCTTGGCTAACTGCAACCTCTGCTGCCCAAGTTCAAGCAATTCTCTTGCCCCAGTCTCCCGAGTAGCTGGGATTACAGGCGCCTGCCACTGCCCCAAGCTCATTTATATATTTTTAGTAGAGACAGGGTTTCACCATGTGAACTCCAAGGGGCAGATGGGGCAGAGCCATGTGCTGGGCCCTTCAGGGTTCTCGCAAAGCCTGGCCTCTTAGGCAGAAGATAGTTTGCAGATGGGACTCTCATTCTGTATTCTGAAGGCCATGATTCTCAATTGAAGCTTGAAAGCAAAGCATGTCTGTATGTGCTTCTCTCTCGGGAGAAGGGCTTCCTCAAGAATTCTAAATGACCCATAAAAACAACTGCCCTTTATTGAGCGCCTCCTGTGCACCAGGCCCTTTGCCACACATTTTCACATACACCATCTCATTCAAGCTCCAGGGGTTGCTGGGAATATTAACTCCATTTTACAGATGAGGAGAATGATGATCAAAGGGTTCAACAGCCTGCCTAGCATCACACGGCTCCCTGGGTGGAGCCAGGTCTGACCTCTGACTCTTGCCTCCCTTCTCAATCCCATCCACTACACTTGCGTTCCTCCATTAATTCTCACTCCTCCTGGCGAAAGTCCCTGCTGGGCCCAAGACAGCTAGGGAGGAAGGAGGATCTCAGCCTCCTCCCCAAGTATGCTGGCTCCTGGCCTAGGTGAGGGTCGGTGTCATGTCTGGACCTTGGTGAATGTCTCGGCCCTTCTTAGGCTCCCAGTTTCTCACAAATACTCACCCTGTGTCCTGTCAAAACTCACTTTTGACTTTAGAGGATCTGTGTTACCAGTCCTTTTGAGTGAAAGTGGGAAGCACCATGTTCTCCCAGGCTATGGCATTGTTAAAGAAAAAATTATTCGGTGATATCTGCTAAAGCAAGGTACAGGAGACTTTACTTGGGACCACCACTGTAGATTCAGAGGGGTTTTGCAGTGGGGAAAGAGATTGCGCTGAACTCAGACAGGCAAATGGGAATGGATAGCCAGGGAGCAGGATGGGGGTCAGTGGATGGAAAATTACTATGAGGAAACATGAGGGGCAAGGGGATTCTGGCTCAACTGACAAGAGGATTCTTTCTGAAGTCAGGCCGAGGTGACCAAATATCACCTTAGGGATGGTGGAGGATGAGGTGCCCATCAGGTATCAAGGGTGGTCAGATATTAAGAACTACCAGATATCAAGAGCGGACAAGGAAGTGCACAGGTGCGCTTGGGAGAAGGTTCAGAAGGCTGGATGAAGTTTGGCCAAGCAAATAACTTTTGTCAGTGTGTGCCAGTCTTGTTCTCTCTCTGTGGAAAGAGAAGCTTCATTTGCTTAGAAAGAGACCCTTAGGGAGGATTTGGGCTATAGAGACCCTCAGCCTTGACCCTCTTTCCTTCACCAACAAATCAGAGAGCCAACTTCTCTGGGCTCCTTGCCAAGTGGAAACAAGGGATTCCCAGCACCTGGTTCCCCAAGGATCTTCCTCCGGGGCCTAGTAGGGGGCAGAGAGCTGGCACCTGCTACTTGGCTTTGAGCAAAGTCAGCCTGTGGGGGTTCCTGGAGGCCCCTCCTTGCTCACCTCATACGTAATCGTGGACAAGAGGAGAGGCTCGACCCTGCAGAGATACCGTGTTTGACTCTTACTCCAGATTTAAACACAGGCAGGCTGGAGAAGGACCACAGTATCTGGGCTGCTCCATTCCCTGGGCCAGGTGGCCTGGGGTGGGCACAAGAGGATGGCAGAGGAGGCAGGTGCGCTTCTCCAGAAAGCAAGACTGAATGCTGAGCCTCACACGTGCCAGCTGCCTTAAGACTCTGGCATCCATCAAACCATCAGCTTCCTCCAGGGCTTCATGTTGAGGTTGGAGGAGGCAGAGGCTGTGTCCCATCCACCATGTCCCAAAAGTGGGGGAACTGCTTCTTGGAAACCTTAATCATTCTCCTCTCTCCTTGTTCCGAATATCCAGGAGAGCTTGGACGGGCCCCACCACTGCTCTTATAGGACAGTGGGTACCAAACCCTGACCTGGGCACTGGACTAGACTGGTCACAGCCTCCAGGAGCACTGGTTGAAGTATAGATTCCAAGCTCACACCCAGAAATTTTTTTCTTAGGAGACAAAGGTGGAGTAAGAGAGGAGCCTAGGGTGCAAGGTTCAAGGAGCCCCTGTTCTCAGGAGCAGGCCCTGCACTTGCAAGACCCCAGAGCAAGAGCTTCCTAAGGTCTGTGGCCTGGGCCCCTGGTTGCTTCACCCTGCTGGAGTTGTTGCCCTGCTCAGGGGGTTCTGGGGATGGCCCTGAGGGCCAGCCAAGTTTGGGAACCATTGCCCTCCACAAAACAAGCACTCAGGATCATAGAGAATAACAGGTGATGCCAACAGGATGGCCTTTCTTCTTAGCAATGGCGAGGAAGCACTAGGGCAGCTGGGTGGCTAGGAAGCTGGGATGGAGGTGATGGTAGAATAGGAGTCTGGGGCAAGGAGGAGCAATGGGGAGGACAGGAAGAGTGACTAACAGACAGGAATGAGGTTGAGGAAGGACTTGGAGGCAATGGTCTTGCCCACTTCAGTAACTCACAATTCCCATCCCACCTCATCCCTTGAAGCCAGCAACCCACTTGTGCTCTAGGGCGTAGCTGGGAGGTACAGGGCAATGGGGCCCCATGTGGTGGAGATAACTGGGCGGGGTGGCTTATGGCCCAGCTGTCAGTGATCACTCTCCACTCACCGGATGGAGGTTCACTGTGTGTGCTTCTCCTGAAGGTTGAGCAGTCGCAAAAAGTAGGGCTGGGAACAACTGCAGAGGCTACTTTTATTGTGGCCCCTGCTCAGCTGGGGCTTCCTGCTCAAACTCTCTGCCCCCACCCCAGGCTGGGAAGGCCCTTCTGCCTCCTCCCATCTGCCCATCCCAGTGGCTACGTTGAGGTCCACCTGTCCGTATTCCTTTACATGGGTAGTGAAGCATTGTCCTTACCCAGCCCACTCTTTTCTTTTCTTCTGTTTGATGGTCCCTGTAATTCCAGGAGTTCATCAGGGAAAACCTTAATCCCATTTCACGTAAGAGATAAAAGTAAAGGCCAAAGAGGTTAAGTGACACGACCAAGGTTACCCAGAAATTTGTTGGTTGGGTTTGCATAAAATTAAGGCTGAGGGTCATTTCCCCCATGTGGTCTTGGTCCTCCCATCAGTCCAGCCCTCCCCCACAGATCAGAACTGTGAAGCCTGCATGTCATGACGTCATGGTTCTTCACAAGGGACCTTTGTGCGGGTCTCGGGTTCCCTGTGGAGGTCAGCCCTACATGGCTCCTACTGCCTTGAGTAGCTGTGACTTGTCACCGCAGTGGGCCTGTCAGCTTCTCAGATGGCCATGTCCCCGAATGCCCCAGAGTGCCTTCACATGCCTGGTGATCAATAAATGTCTGCTGACTGAGTTCATGTTAATGAACCGTGATGCTTCATCAGTGAATATTGATGGATTGGGATTCCAGCTTACTCTGGACAAGAAGCCAGGGCTTTTGCCAAATGCAGCAAAGAATGATTCCCAGTAAGTTGAAGGCATTCTAATCCCCTACACAGGCAAATCTGTAATTGATTCAGGATGGGGGATGGGGTGTCTCTCTGTTGTCATGGTGACTCATTTAAAAAAAAAAAGAATTATTTAACAGCATCCCAGACATTATGACTCTGAAGTAATAGCCCTTTTAAAATTGAATCATATTAATAAGATCCACCGGACTGCACAGTGTTTTTTTTCCTTTGGATGCATTATTAACCCAGCTAGCAACAAGACCTTATAAATGCAAAATGCCAATTCAATAAGAATACCATTTCCAGCGTGGAACAAGGAAAGCTGCAACTCTCCAACTCTGGAGATCCTGGTGGGTAAGGAACAAACTCTGAATGGTGATCTTTGGGTTGTGGAGTCTTGGAGGGCCAGGGCTCTGTGTGGGTCGTCTCTCTTGGTTGAATCCTTAAAACTTGGGGCAGCCTATGCAGGCACAAGAACCAGCTAGCCACAAAGCATCAGAAGGAAGTTGAGAAAAGAACAAAGTAAATTTCATAGAACTTCTACATTGTGTAAGAGGTGAATTGCAAAAATCTTGATTCTCACAGTTCCTCCACCCCAGCGTTAGTTTCCAACATTGGATTTAACATTTTGGAAGTATTTACTGAGCAACATAGTGGATAGGATCTAAAATGGCTCCCAACAGTCCCTACCTCCTGGCATCACACCCTATGTAATCCCCTCCACTTGAGTGTGGGCAGGCCCTGTGACCTGCTTCTAACAATAGAATATGGCAAGGCAATGAAACAACATTTCTCTGATTATGTCACACAGAAGCAACTTCTGTCTTGTTGGTGGACTTTGTCCTTTAATAACTTAGATGAAGCAAGATGCCACATTGTAAGCTAGTCTATGGAGAAAACGCCCTGAAAATCAACTGGGGATGGGCTCTGGTCACAGCCAGCAAGAACTGAGACTCTCAGTCCAGCAACTCACAAGGAACTGAATCCTGCTGAGAACCACATGAGCTTGGAAGTAGGATCTTCCCAGTCAGACCTTCAGATAAGATTCCAGTACTGGCCAACACCTTGACTGCAGCCTCATGAGAACGTCTACAACAGAAGACTCAGCTAATCCATGCTCAGATTATTGAGCCACAGAAACTGTGAGATAGTGAACATGGCTTATTTTAAGTTACTACCTTAGTGATACTTACACAGCAATAGATAACGAATACAAATACCTACTGCTGTTGTAAATGCCATGAATACAACCGTGCTGTTTTGGTTACTGAGCCCTGTGGTAGTTTGAAGTCAGGTAGCATGACCCTCTAACTTTGTTCTCTTTGCTTAGGATTGCCTTAGCTATTCAGGCTCCATTTTGGTTCCATATGAATTTTAAAGTAGTTTTCTCTGGTTCTGTGAGGAATGTCAATGGTAGTTTAATAAGAGCGGCATTGAATCTATAAATTACTTTGGGCAGTATGGCCATTTTAATGATATTGATTCTTCCTATCCATGAGCATGGAGTGTTTTTCCATTTGTTTGTATCCTTTATGATTTCTTTGAGCTGTGGCTTGTGGCTCTCTTTGTAGAGACCTTTTACCTTAGTTAGCTCTATTTCTAGGTGTTTTGTTCTTTTTGTGGCAATTGTGAATGGAAATTCGTTCCTGATTTGGCTTGACTGTTGTTGGTGTATAGGAATGCTAGTAATTTTTGCACATTGATTTTGCTCCTGAGACTTCGCTGAAGGTGTTTATCAGCTTATAAAACTTTTGCGCTGAGACTGTGGGTTTTTCTAGATATAGACTCTTGTCATCTGCAAACAGCGATAATATAACTTCCTCTCTTCCTATTTGGATGCCATTCATTTTTTACTCCTGCCTGACTGCCCTGGCCAGAACTTCCAATACTATGTTGAATAGGAGTGGCAAGAGAGGGCATCCTTGTCTTGTGTCAGTTTTCAAGGAAAATGCTTCCACACTTTGCCCATTCAATATGATGCTGGCTATGGGTTTGTCATACTGGCTCTTACTATTTGGAGGTATGTCCCTTCAATACCTAGTTTATTGAGAGTTCTTAACATGAATCACAATGTTGAATTTATAAAAATCCTTTTCTGCATCTATTGCGAAAATCATGTGGTTTTTGTCTTTGGTTCTACTTATGTCATGAATCACATTTATTGATTTGTGTATGTTGAACCATCCCAGGGATGAAGCCTACTTGATCGTGGTGGATAAGTTTTTGACATGATACTGGATTTGGTTTGCCAGTATTTTGTTGAAGATTTTTGCACTGATGTCCATCTAGGATATTGACCTGATGTTTTCTTTTTTTTTTGTTGCTGTATGTTTGCCAGATTTTGGTATCATTCTATGATGTTGGCCTCATAGAATGAGTTAGGGAGAAGTCCCTTCTCCTCAGTTTTTTTTTTTTTTTTTTTTAAATAGCTTCAGTAGGAATGGTACTAGCTCTTCTTTGTGTGTCTAGCAGAACTGAGCTGTGAATCTGTCTGGTCCTGAATTTTTTTTTGATTGGTAGACTATTTCTTACTGCCTCGATTTCACAACTCATTATTTATCTATTCAGGGATTCATTTTCTGCCTGGTTCAGTCTTAGGAGGGCTATGTGTCCAGGAATTCATCCATTTCTTCTAGATATTCTACTTTATATGCATAGAGGTTCATAACATTCTCTGATGGTAGTTTGTATTTCTGTGGGTTCAGTGCCAACATCCCTCTTGTTGTTTCTGGCTGTGTTTATTTGGATTCTCTCTTTTCTTCTTTATTAGGCTAGCTAGCTAGTGGTTTATCTACTTTATTAAATATTTTTTCCAAACAAACGAACAAACAAGAAACCTGGCTCCTGGATTCATTGATCATTTGAGTGGTTTTTCATGTCTCTGTCTCCTTCACTACAGCTCTGGTTTGGGTTATTTCTTCCGTTAACTTTGGGATTTGTTTGCTTTTTGTTCTCTAGTTCTTTTAGGTGTGATGTTAGGTTGTTAACTTGAGATCTTTCTAACTTTTTGATGTGGTCATTTAGTGCTATAAATTTTCCTCTTAACACTCCCTTAGCTGTGTCCCAGAGATTCTGGTACATGGTATCTTTTCTAATTCGTTTGAAAGAACTTCTTGATTTCTGCCTTAATTTCATTATTTACTAAAAAGTCATTCAGGAGCATGTTATTCAACTTCCATGAAACTATATGGTTTTGAGTGAATTTCTTAGTCTTGATTTTGAATTTGATTGCACTGTGGTCCAAGAGAGTGTTTGTTATGATTTTAGTTCTTTTGCATTTGCTGAGGAGTATTTTACTTCCCATTATGTGATCAATTTTAGAATAAGTGCTATATGTCAATGAGAAGAATGTATACTCTGTTGTGAAGATCTCTAAGAACCAGCTTTATGGATCTGGATGCCCCTGTGTTGAGAGCATATATATTTAGGATAGTTAGATCTTCTTGTGGAATTGAACCCTTTACCATTATGTAATACCCTTCTTTGTATTTTTTGATCTTGTATGGTGTTTTTCAGCTCTATCAGGTCAGTTCCATCCTGCTCTATACTGGCTACTTGTCTGTCATCTCCTGCAATGTTTTAGCATTGGGTTACAATACACTCCTTTGACTCCATGAACTTTATTCCTATCCATACTCTGAATTCTACTTCTGTGATTTTAGCCATCTCAGCCTCACCTGAACTTTTACTGGAGAGGTAATGTGGTCATTTGGGGGAAAGAGGACACTTTGGCTTTTTCAGTTTTCAGAGGTCTTCTGTTGACTCTTTCTCATCTTTGTGGGCTTATTTACCTTCAATCTTTGAGGTTACTGACCTTCGGATGGATTTTTTTCTCTTAACAATCTGACCACCTTTCTGTAGGGCTGCTGCAGTATGTTGGGGGTTTGTTCCAGTCCACAGTCACCTCAGATTTTTCAGTACCTGGAGGTACTTAGCTTCATGTGCCAGGCTGAAGGCCCTGATGACGCGGGTTCACAAGTGGATATCCTGACCCAAGGGTTGCAAAGAATGTGGGAGAAGTATGGTTTTCTGGGGTCATCCATTCACTCACTGCTTCCCTGGGTGGGGGAGGGTCCCTTGGCCTTGTGTTGCTCCTAGGTGGGCTGTCATCCTGCCTTGCTTTTCTCTATTCTCTGTAGCTGAGTTGTTTCCTTGAATTATATGCTGTTAGTCCCAGTGCGGGTATCTGGAGGTTTCTGTCGAAGGTGCTGTATTTACTCACCCCTTCCCTTCCTCTCGTCTCGGCCACTCCCCAGACTAGGTCTCGACCGTGTTCTTGGATCTTCACCTGCAATCCTGTGCTGTGGCCCAATCTATGGAGATACTTGACTCTGCTATGAAACTGGTAAGACAGTTTGTAATGATTGAATGATGTGCTATTTAATTTTTCATTTTATTAGGAGAGAAGTTTCATTTTATGGAGCATCTACTTTGTGCTAGGTGTTTTACCTCAGTTATCTTATTCACCACAAAAACTCTCTGAGTGGGTGTATTACCCATTTTGCCAATAAGGGAAACTAATTCGCAGGGAAGTTAAGTGATAACGCCAAAGGTCACACAGCCAGTGACGATGGAGTAGGGGAGTGAGATTCAGCCAGTGCAGTTTCGTTTCCTTGGCACACACGGGGCTCCTCCTTTCTTTCTCTGCAAAGTGCTAGCAGCGGTCACCAGAGGGCGATGCGAGGCGGCCATGAGCCTGGCTCTCCTGTAAGGCCTGTTGGTAAGATGCTGAGCCTGTGATCCCCACATCTATCAACAGGGGGCAGGCGGGGAAAAGAAATGGGCAGTGGAGCAGCAAATGGGGACGGCCGCCGCAGCTCACTATGTGAGTTGTTCTAAAAGTTACAGGTTCCACAGTGTGTTTCTGAAATCTTCCCTACATGTATTGAAACGCCATATGCCAAGCAGAACTTTAATCTTTTTTGTTGATTAACTTAAAAGTATCAGTAGCATTATGCTTTGGTAAAAAGAACACAATCCAATCTTTGCAACTTCCTGGCTTGGGCAACAAAGAGAATCACCGCTGATTACCTCCTGCATGCCAGGCACCTTTACATGCTGTATCTCATTTAATCTTTATGTCTTTGAGAGGTTCAGAGAAGTAAAGTAATCTGCCCAGATTTACACAGCAGAGCCAGGATTGGTGGGTCCAGCTTCAAGGTTGCTTACCAGAACTAACTGCCTGGCGTTCATGAGTTCTCATTGATTCATATACTTGACAAACATTTATTGAGTGCCTACCGTGTGTCAGGCCTGTGCTAGGCACTGGAATACAGGGATGACTCACATCTTGTCTCTACCCATTACAGTCTGGGAAGGGATGATTGCCCCAATCAGGATCGAGCCCTGATTCTCCACTGCTTTCTGTGATGTTTCCTCTCGAAGCTTCAGTAGCCTCATCTGTCAAAGGGACATAGTCATAACAGTACCTATCCCAACAGTGGGATCGTTAGGCATGAAGCTAACACGCATGGATCAAAGCGTGGAGTGCTAAAGTGGGCGGAGTAAAAGATGCTACTTCTCTGAGGCCTGCCACACAGTGAATTCAAAAGCAGATCCACAAGGACAGTCTACCTTTTGCAGCACCAGTAGTGTTATAAATTCTGGTGGTGGGTGCCTTCATATCTGATTTACACAAAAGGAAATTGAGGCCCAGAAAGGGAAAGACATTTGGCTGAACTCTCTCAACTGCCTGGTGTTCATTAGTTCTCGGTGATTCATACACTTGACAAATATTTATTGAATGCCTGCTATATGTCAGGCTTATGCTAAGCACTGGAATATGGGGGTGACTCACATATTGTCTCTACCCATTACAGTCTAGGGAACGGATGACTGCTCCAGTCAGGATTGAGCCCTGATTCTCCACTGCCTTCCGTGATGTTTCCTCATCCATTCATCCATTCATTGACCCACGCACCAATTCACCCAACTATCCACTCACCCACCCATCTATCCAAACATCCATCCATCCATGCATCCATCCATCCACTTATGTACCCACTCATTCACCCACCCACCTACCTATCCATCCGGGCATCCATGCATCCATCCATCTGCCAATCCACCCACTTGTCTGTACATCTGTCTAAGCAACGGATTAGACTTTGCTTCCTCTGAATGAGGTCCCTCGTCAGTGTTCTCACAGTCATTTGTGCTTCCCTCTATCACAATACTGATCACTCTTGGTATCATGGTGTCTTCTTTTGTCTGTGCCCCCTTCTAAATAGTGAGCTCCCAGAGAACAGGAGACAGGGGCATGAGAAACACTCAGTAACTGTGTGCTGAATAAAGCAGTGGTACCAGAAGTAGGATCTGGGCACCTCAGGCTTTGTGAAAGATCCAGGGGGACAATTTTAGAACTTCCATTTGCATTTAATTTTTAACTAATCACAAGAACACAATTAATCATCTCTTGGTATTTAATACCTAGGTCGATAATGATGGGGCTGATGTATCGTGTACTCCTGCATCACCCTGGTGCAGGAAGCATCCCGAGAGGAGGATGGGAATTCCACACCGTGGATGGCCTCCTGTGGCCTCCTCTCTTGTTTTTTGGCTTTGAGGCAATTGCAAAACAGCACTTTTTCAACTACAGGATGTCACTGGTGGTAACTTTACCAAAACGAGGTTTTCAAATATCAGAATCTTTGTGTAACTTTGTAACAAGATGCCCAGTGATTAAAATTTTTTAGTTAGTTGGTGGTTAAATATGTTTGTTCATCCTCTGAATTGAATATAAAATGGTAAAACTGAGTCTTATATTTAGCAAAACAAAAGGGATAAACCAAGAAAGAAGACATGGGGTCTAGGACACAGGGGATCCCTTGCAGCACAGCAGGGTGGGGAAGGGGGCTGGACAGCAAGTCCAGAATGCAGCAAGTTTAGATGGAAATGAGGGGAGGGCTTGGGGAAAATGACCTGTTAGCAGGCCCGATGGGTAGCCAGGATGTGCCAGTTTAAGTACTTCTGAGTGGGTTTGTAAATAGCAGCCAACACGAGCCACCCTTCTTCCACTGGCCATCCCCTTCCTGGGGTCTCCTGGACTTTGCCATGATCTGGACTCTGAGAAGTTCATGGCTGGCACAGCAAAGGGGCTTCTGGCACCCTGCCTTGGTGCTTTGGTGACGAGTGCTCTGTCTGTTCTGATTGCTCTGCTCTCTGCTAGAAATGATCCCCATAAATGGAATGAAATTGGGTTGGTTGGTGATTAAATTTTTTAGCATAATTCCTTGCTTCTTAGAATATCTGATATGACAGAAAGTTTGAAAAAAGGTGAGGATGTGTTATAAGCAAATAGGATAAGAGAAAAGAAAGACAAATAGAAACTTCAGGACACACTAAAAGTTTGCAAGAAAAGCAGCGTGCTCATAGTACTTTACCGCACCGGCTGAACTGCCATCAATGCTTCCCTAGTCATAATGATGTAAACCTTGCTTCTTGATTTCCAGTTGTTAGATTCAGCCTGTAAACAAACAATATAAACCTTACTTGTAGTTGTGGAACAGAATATCAATCTTAAAAACATAATGTAACGCGGGGTGCAGTGGCTCACACCTGTAATCCCAGCACTTTGGGAGGCCAAGGTGGGTGGATCACCTGAGGTCAGGAGTTCAAGACCAGCCTGGCCAACATGGTGAAACCCTGTCTCTACTAAAAATACAAAAATTAGCTGGGCATAGTGGCAGGCACCTGTAATCCCAGCTACTCAGGAGGCTGAGGCAGGAGAATCACTTGAACCTGGGAGGTAGAGGTTGCAGTGAACTGAGATTGTGCCATTGCATTCCAGCCCAGGCAACAAGAGTGAAGCTCCACCCCAAAACAAACGAAACAAACAAACAAACTATATATATATATATATATATGTCCTTAGCTTGCCAAAGAAGAGTCAAGAGATACTCTGGAGGCATGGTGAGCCTAGAAGCAGAAATATAAAGGTGATATTTACACTTACAAAGACATCCAATGAGGAATTTAAAACAATTTCCTGCTCACCCTGAGTTTAATCATATGCACCAAGAGATAATGCCTAAAATCATGAAGTCTAGAAAGTATGTTAAAACATATTATCCGGAGACATGGAGGGAAACACTGGAAGAAGCAGCTGGATGGGTCCAGAGTAGACCCACTGGGAGCCGGTGGGGAGGGAGGGTGATAGCTGGGGTCTTCTTTTATAATTCCTTCTGTGCTCCCTGACTTAAAAAAAAAAAAAAAGTGCATATGCTAAAAACTCAAACCCAACAAAAGGAGCTTTCAGTCATCACACTGGAT
This sequence comes from Callithrix jacchus, assembly GCF_049354715.1. NCBI lineage: Eukaryota > Metazoa > Chordata > Mammalia > Primates > Cebidae > Callithrix > Callithrix jacchus. Next base: position 43,278,717 of record NC_133518.1, read on the forward strand.
GCGATGAGGGCTGTTTGACAGCACTCCATGCACAGGCAGTTCCTAGAGTCTAAAATTTATTGGCAGACATGCTTCCCTTAGAAATCCGCTGCAGTTCACACGCCCTCCTTCAAAAACCTTGTGGCATGGTGGGCCTAGGGTGAAGCCCCTATTAAGCTTCCTCAAGTGAGGCCGGAGAGAAGTGACCAGGTGGGCTGCCAGGGATAAAAGGCCGCTATTAAGGTCAGAAAGGAATTGCGGGCCCTTCTATGGGTGGAGCGTATGTGCTGGCTGTGGGGGTGCAGAGGGGAAGGCAGACTAGACCCCAGACCTCAGGAGCTTGGCCATTCAGGGCCTCCCTACACCTCCTGAATACTCCCAGTGGGGACGGAGGGCAGGGAGAGGGGCCAATACTGCCCAGTGAACAGGGACCCAGGCTACTTCCTTTCTGGACCATTTCTTCCCAGCCTCTCAGCCATTCTGTGCCCCCTGCATTCCTCCCTGAGGACAGATGGAGGCAGCAGTTGGCAGCTAGATGCTTGCACTTGTTTTGTAAGTCTCACCCCTCTGCAGGTGGAGGGCAGGTCCCAGAAAGGAAGGCCCGATCCTTCTTTCCTGTCCTCTTGCCCCTCTGCCGCAATCTGAAAAGCTGAGGACACCAGTCTGCAGGGCACCTTTCTGCCCTCTTACTATCTCCTTTCGGACCACCAGAATCCCCTCCCAAACTCCCAGTTTCATTCCACCTCAGGTAGGACCCCTGACTCCAAAATAATACACCTCCACTCACCTTTAAGCCCCTGACTCTTAAGGTCCTGCTCCTCATTGACCTAGAGCCTTGCTGCTCAAAGGGCAGCTCTCGGACCTGCAGCATAAGCATTACTCAGGAGCTTCTTGGAAATGCAAACCCGGGGCTCTACAACCAGACCTTCTGCATAAGATTCTGCATTTTAAGGAAACCCCCAATGTATTCACAGGCACATGGAGGTTCAAGAAGCAGTGAGTTAGAATACATAATCTGATCAATCAACTTCCTCTATTATTACTAGCTGACATTTTAAAATTCTTCCTATGGTCCAGGTAGGATGCTAAGCCTTTGCATATCTTGTCTTACTTAACTTTCACACAACTTTACAAGATAGAGACTCTTTTGAACCCATTTTACAGTTAAAGAAGCTAAAGTTTAAAGAGATTAAGCAACTTCCCTAAAGTTACACAGCAAAGAGCAGAACAGAGATTTGAACCGAGTAGTATTCTGACTCCAGAAAACTCATAGATCTCAAGGGTGAGGTTAGCAATGATGATATCCATCTTGGGAGAGCGGGGATTGTGCTAAGACTCCCAGAAAAACATTCAAATAGGAGAAGCTGTTCGAGAGCTGGGAAGAGCTAAGGACAAGGAAAGGGGATTTGGGGTCAAGAACCACTTTTTTTTTTTTTTGAGATGGAGTCTCACTCTCTCACCCAGGCTGGAGCACAATGGCACAATCTCTGCTCACTGCTAACTCCACCTCCCGGTTTCCAGTGATTCTCCTACCTCAGCCTCCTGGGTAGCAGGGATTACAGGTGCCTGCCACCATGCCCGGCTAATTTTTGTATTTTTAGTAGAGATGGGGTTTTACCAGGTTGGCCAGGCAGGTCTCAAACTCCCGACCTCAGGTGATCCACCCACCTAGTCCTCCCAAAGTGCTAGGATTACAGGCGTGAGGCACCGTGCCTGGCCAAGAACCACCTTTTAATAGGGCAACTTTGGGAAAGTCACTTAGACTCATCTGTGAAGTGAGAATGATGATGAGAGCTTCTGACATACCAGGTTATTTGATTATTCAATGAGAAAATGTGCAAATTCCTTGATAAAGTGTAAGCATCCAATCAACATTTATTGGACCCCTTCCTCTGTGCTAGATATTGGGGATGCAGTGGGGGAGATGACACCCTGCCTTCTGGAAGTTCAGAGCCCATAGAAGGTGGAGTGGGAACAGATTACGTCAGCGGATGAAGAATACAATGTGGTTCTTGTATGAAGAATACAGCGTGGCAGTTACCTGCAATGCTGAGCAGGGCAGGGAATGGATTAGAGGTGAATACGCAGTTCATACATAGATTCTTCCAGCTCTCCCTGACCTGCCTACTTCCTCTGACTTCTCATTGTCTCTCTTGGTTTCCAGGCTATTTCTGGCTTCTAAGGTTTCTGCTCTTTTCATTTACATACAGTTGTGCCCTCTCCCCATTGCTGGGTTTGGGGATCTGGTAATGGGGCTGGCACCTCAGACCCCCATGGCTCTGCTTCCCAGCTTCTTCCTCAGGCCTGACTCTGGTCTTAGGAACATGACGTCCTTAGGGCTGCCATTTAGCCCACATGGTGGTTTTGTATCTCTTCCTATGGGCAGATAGCCCTGTGCCAGAGTTCACAGATAAGCAAGTGAATGTTGACTGGTCTTCTCAGCTGGGGCATTTGTGCAGTGCTCAACTTGCACAACCACAAGTGGTGTCCTGATGTTCAAGATCGTGTCCCACTCTCTGCTTAGACTAAGGGCACCTCGAGGTCAAAGATGCTCATACCCATCTCTATCATAGCAGCCAGGAACAGCATTACTCAGTGGGACAAATGGTTGGCCTCATGCCCATATCCTCCAGCCCAACTGCCAATGTCAGAGAAAAGGGATCCAGGGGTGACTGCTTGGCCTGTCTGGCAGTGCCAGGGCTAAACCTGCTTCAGTCTGAAGCTCTCCCTAGCTCGGGCTTAGAGCACATTGACTACCCCATGTCTGCCCTCCAGTGGGACCCAATCTTGGCAAAGTATCTGAGGCTGGAGTGGGGAGTGGGACCTTCAGGTCCTTCTACACAAGGAAAGATCACGGAGAGGTAAGGGAATAGGCCTACCATGAAGGAATTACAACCAGTGGAGAGATATTCAATTTATCAAGCGAAAAAACAATGAGTAATTCAAGCAGCAGATCATTTTGGGGCCAGAGCCTGCGTTCAGGCTTCCCAGACTCCCCCAGTGAGTATGCCTACTGACCTCCCGCTCTGGGCCCCTGGGAGTCTAGGGTGAGTTGGCACCGCCTGTTGCAAGCTTGCAGGCTCTTTGAAATTACCCGTTTCCTCTTAAAAATTCATGAGAATTTTGCACTCTACTTCTGGGCTTGTTTTAACGTAACATTGATATGTTAAGTTACTTTCTGTGAGTAAGACAGAAGCTGCAGAAAATGCCTGTGTTCACCTGTCAGTTCACATGCAGCCGGCTCGGTGTCCGTGAGGAGATAGCTGCTCTGTTGCTTTTCCTGCCCTGCCTCCATTCCCTTTCTGGTACCAGGGACTCAATTTCTCTCTAGGGACTAAGCCTCCCCACTCTCTGTCCATAGCCAGACCTGCCCTGTCTCAGGTGCACCCATAACTCAGGTTACATTCCTCTGAGTGCAATGCTTTAGAAATTTACATGTGGGCTTGGCGCGGTGGCTCACGCCTGTAATCCCAGCAGATCACCTGAGGTTAGGAGTTTGAGACCAACCTGACAAACATGGCGAAACCCCAGCTCTACTTAAAAAAAAAAAAAAATTAGCCAAGCGTGGTGGTGCATGCATCTGTAATCCCCAACTACTGGGGAGGATGAGGCAGGAGAATAACTTAAGCCCAGGAGGCAGAGGTTGGAGTGAGCCAAGGTGGTGCTACTGCACTCTGTCCTGGGTGACAGAGCAAGACTCCACCTCAAAAAAAAAGAAAGGAAAAAAGAAAGAAAGAAATGAATATGTGGCCCGAGCAGACCAGTGAGCATCAGCCCTGGGGTGTCTGCTGCTACTTTCTCAAAAAAGACGGCCTGTCTCAGCTTGGATGGGTAAACCACTGAAATGTAGCCTAGAGGTTTCGAGGTCACTAGTAGAGAAAACTGCCTGGGAATGAACCAACCCAAAGGAAAGCAGAGCTGAAGGGTGGAAAGGGGTAAACCCCAATGACAGCATTTTAATCCCAGGATCCAGCTGTACCTAAAGTCATGTAATTTTTTGGTTAAATTGATTCGCTTTAGGTTATTTTCACTTGTAACTAAGAGTCCTGACTAATCCAACTAGTGAACACACGCCCTGGTTTGGAGACACAGGCCTAGTGAAAAGCATGTTGGGATGTCGGGACGGGATCAGATGGCAGACGGGGCCTAGAGTGCCCACAAACCTGCTGTGGGATTTTAGAAGTTGGATTAGATAGTCACCAGGGTTTCTTCCACCTTTAATATTCTCTGTCTACAAATCTTGTAGCACTGAGGGCAGTGGCACACACCTGTAATCCCAGCTACTCGGGAGGCTAAGGTGGGTGGGAGAACTGCTTGAGCCAAGGAGTTTGAGCTCAGCCTGGGCAGCATAGTGGGACCTTGTCTTTAAAAACAAACAAACAAACACAAACAAACAAACCACCCCTCTCCACAAACAACAATAAAACAAAACAAAAAACTGTAGAATTGAAAGGTAAATTGACTGCAGGCTTGGGGAGAGATTCCTAGGCTGAAAATCTGAAAATTCTAACTGTATCTGGGCAGGGCTTGGAGATCTGCATTTTTAACACAATGTCCAGGTAATTTTGATTCATAGCCAGGGTTGGAAACTACTCAAATTCTTAAATTCTTCCTGAAGCAGCCATTTAAAGTCCTCCAGTAAGAATTTATTGAACACCTACTATGTGTCAGTGGCTCCGTTCTCTGACAATGGCCTCCTTGTTGGGTGGGGAGAGTGACCTCTGTACTCATGCTGGACTTTCTATAAAATCCCAAAGGCAGCTCTGAGAAAAACATACATTACTGGCAGCATACTTCCTCCAGTCATTCACTTGCTTCATAAATGGCATTTAAAGCTTTTATTTATGAATAAGCTATTCACTGTCCAGTTGGTTCATTTATAAATAGCAAGTAGATTAACATGTGCATTTATGTTGCTTTTGCTGTTGATGTCTCATTTAAAACCTTAACAAGTCTGTGCCCTAGCAACTGTAACTCACACATTACTAGAATTTCAATGGCTTATTATCAAGATAAACATTTATTATATGAAGGTATGCGATATTAGTGTCATATTTTATACATGGTTACTTGTAGCAGAGTTCAGCTTGGGGCCAACACCATATTGAATTATTTAAAGCCATTTCTCCCAGGGTTATTAAAAAGTTCAGTAAAATATATATTAGTGTATTAAATTTTAATGCATAGTTCACATTGCAGTGTTTGCAAGCTCTTGGCCTCTAGAAGAGGGAAGCCAGGGAAGCAGAGCTCCAAACAGACCCTGTCTTTGAGAAAGTGCTCACAGCGCTACCAAACACAACCTCCACTTTGTCTCGGCGATGACTTCAAGCCCTGCAAAACTCTCTTTATAGAAGTTACAGGCGAGGAGGCCAGAATAAGGTGAAGCCACCACTCATGGCTCTGGGAGAACTTTGGGTCCTCAATCTCAGCGACTTTGACTCCTGCTGACTTGAATACAGGGAGGGAATCCACCGATTGTCTCTGCTCTCCAGGGCCCCCATATGGACTGCATTACTCAGGTGGGCAACTAATTTGGTGTTTGCCACACTGTCATTAACCCATTGTGTGAGTGTTCGCTGTAGCTTCTCTGAATTGCACCTTCCCTAGAAGGGCTGGGTGGAGCTGAAGTACATGGTTTTGAACACTCAGTTCTACAGGAGTCCTGTTTGGGTCCTGTCAAATGTAGGGCCAACCACTGCCAAAGTCCCCTCCTTGCCATCCAGAGACCCCTGTATCAGGGCAAGAGACCCTGCTGGCCAATGCGTGGTCACACCAGGTTGGATCAGGTGACCTTCAGCTTGAGCGAGTCACTGCATTCCCTTGAACCCTAATTTTCCCAACAAATGCCTGAGGATGTGAGTATAGGACATGTGCCCCAGACTAGGTGATCCACTTTCATTCATTCCCACACCAAGAGTGTTGATTTTCTTCCCCTGAGATCCGGGTCATCAGCACCTTCTCATATTTCTTCTTTATCCCCCAGATGTCTGTGGGCCAAGCTGACCTCACAGCAGGTGCTCAGTAAATAATTATTTTATGGTGGTAAAATGTATTGTATTGTTTATTTCTCTTATTGTCTTTGTGGAAGAGACTCCAGAAGGAGGAAAAAGTCATTTTTCTTTCTTCTCTTTTCTTTTTTAACAGATAAGGGCGGACTAGATCTGGACTCCTTTGCCTCTGGAGATGTTGATAGCTTTTGGGTTTCAGAGCCCAGAACTGAAGCTACCAGGGCTCCTAGGTTGGGGTTCCCTGAAGCAGACCTCAGGTTAAGAGTTTGGGGACAATCTGGGAAGTAGTGAAGTGGATAAGTGAGATTAGGCATGGAGGGCAGCTAACACAGGGTGTGCTAACCAGCAGATTACTGCTGAGAGTACCTCAGGCTCCATCCCACTTGGATGTCTGGGAGATTGTGTGAAATGTGCTCCATGTGTGCTTCCACCATAGGGGCCAGGAGCTGACGCATTTATCCTCAAGTCATTGATTGAGGTTGCTTCCAGGTCATTAAGTTCCAGGCACTCCTGGCTTGCACAGTGAGCCAAGAGCACCCCTGTTACTACGAAAGCCCTTAAGCAGAGGCTTAGGAGCCTGTAGGCAGAAGCTGTTGGCATCCCCAGAAAGGTGAGTTCTGGGGTTAGCAGCAGATGCCTAGAGTGACTGCTACGCCTGGTACCCAGAAGAGAGCCCTTCCACACTCACTAGGGGCTCAAGCTTGGTTCTGCCTGAGGAGGAGGAGGAGGTGGAAGTGGTGCTTGGTGCTTGGGGTGCCTCCTGAGGTGGAGGAGAAGAAGGTGATGGTGAGGTTCGTGCACGGTGAAAATGACTCCTCACCTTCATGTCAAGGCCTCCAGGGGATAATATACAGTTGTCAGTGATTGGGCCCTTCAGGATGTGATTTTGGGAGCAGCAGCTAACAAACACGGCACCCTATATAGACAGTAAAATGTGACACCATCCATTTTATTTTATTTTATTTTTTTAATGCATTTTAGGTTTTGGGGTACATGTGAAGAACGTGCAAGATTGTTGCATAGGTACACACGTGACAGTATGATTTGCTGGCTTCCTCCCCATCACCTATATCTGGCATTTCTCCCCATGGTATCTCTCCCCAACTCCCCACCCCTCGCTGTCCCTCCCCTATTTTCCCCCAACAGACCCCAGTGTGTAGTGCTCCCTTCCCTGTGTCCACGTGTTCTCATTGTTCAACATCTGATTATGAGTGAGAACACGTGGTATTTCATTTCTGTTCTTGTGTCAGTTTGCTGAGAATGATGTTCTCCAGGTTCATCCATGTCCCTACAAAGGACATGAACTCATCGTTTTTGATGGCTGCATAATATTCCATGGACACCATCCATTTTAAATAGAAAACTTGGGCAATGAGAATCTTAGTGGTAGGTTGAAGACCAGAGAGGTGCTTCCCCAAGTTTTCAAGACTATATGAGACTCACTGGCTTCTTGGTTGCCCTGGGGAAGAAAAAGTATCCCCAATAGTGAGTTATGTTGGGCACCTCACTGCCTAGGGAAGTAGGGACTGAGAGCCAGATGGAACTTGAATTAGGAAAAAAGAAAGCAATGCACTATTTCTTGCTCTTGAGTGTTGTGGTACAAGTGCAAATCTATTTCAGTAGTTGGAGTGAATACAGTTTTAAAATCAGAGATGAGGGAACCCTGAAATGTGAGGCCACAATACCAATGGCAAGCAGTTGTATTTAAATCCTAGTGTCAAGCACAGGCACACAAAAAGAGGGGTTGTCTCCTTTGCAGTGAGAAAAAATAGCATCAAGAAACTAGAGCAAGAGCAAGGGGTAATTTTTAAGTAACAGAGACGAAAAAGGTGCCTCTTTCATCCTTCGAGACTTACGAAGTGTGTGAAATAATGGAGGAGCTGCAGAATAGGACTTGGATCTTATGGCAAAAATCTAGACACTCAGGGGAACTTTAAAACACAGAAGAAAATCCTGTTTCCCCAAGGGCAACCTGTCACTTTGAGAGATAGCACAGGCTGGATATGGAGACAGGTTCAAGAAGGGGTAGGAGGAATTCACAATTGGCAAAGGCAGGCATGTTACTTGAAGAATAAAGTTTGGGGTACCTGTCTCTGATTGAAGGACATTTATGATCCTCACGAAACCACCACAGCCAGTGGAATCATACGAAAGGGCAGGCCAGTGGGTCTGAGGTGTCAATCTATAAGGAGCTCTAAGGCAGCAGCAGAATAAACGAAAAACATGGTATTAGTTAACCCAGATGTCTGCACTGAACTCCACACAAATGTGGCAAAACGTACCATGGTCCACCTCTGTTGAGACAGAAAGCATACTGGGGGAAATTAAAATATTCATTGAGAACTCTCATCTGACACATATGGAACAAATATTGTTAAGCTATGGAAGGGGCCTCACATTCATTAGCCTGTCTGAGACATGCACATGTCTTAGGCAAGCCCTGAGATAGTATTATAACTCTTAGCCAGGCATGGTGGCTCGTACCTGTAAGCCCAGCACTTTGGGAGCTTGAGGAGGGTGGATCACCTAAGGTCAGGAGTTTGAGACCAGTCTGGCCAACATGGTGAAAACCCATTTCTACTAAAAATTCAAAAATTAGCCAGGTGTGGTGACAGGTGCCTGTAGTCCCAGCTTCTTGGGAGGCTGAGGCAGGAGAATCACTTAAACCTGGGAGGCAGAGGTTGCAGTGAGCTGAGATCATGCCATTGCACTCCAGCCTGGGTGACAGAGCAAGACTATGTCTCAATAACAACAAAAAAAATTCTAACTCTTAGATGATCACGGGGCCAGACATGTCTACATGAAAGCAGAGTCTTCCTGAGAATAGGTGGAAAAGGCATCTATATCTCCACCAGAGAGAGTCTGGTGGGAGGAATCATCCACCTGCCCATGCAGGTCAGTGAGCTCTCATACCTGTATGGGGCACCTGTTGTGCACCAGGTCTGGAACCTCAGGAGGTAGATCCTTCAGCCATGCCATCTAGCAGAGGGGACTCTTCCCTCTGCCTACCCAACACAGGTGGCTAGTTTGAGGAATTTATTTCTTTTAGAGGAGATAATGAATGTAAAGTGCTTTGCATAGTGCCTGGCACAGCATGTTAACAGTAAAACTTTAGACAAATTAAATTTAACAGAGTTTACTGGAGCAAAGAACAGTGCATGAATTGGGCAGCACTGAAAGCCAGAAGAGGTTCAGAGAGCCCCACCACAGCAGCATGAGCAACTAGCTTCTATAGGCTGAATGCAAAAGTAAAGTCATAAAATTACTTGACTGGCTACAGCTGGACATTTGCTTTATTCAGGTATAGTTCAAGAGATCCCTAGCTATATCATAGATTGGCTGGTTGGCTGCCTGTGATTGGAAAAAGCTCAGGGTTTTTTGTTTGTTTTTGTTGTTATTGTTGTTTTAAATTGTTTGCAAGAAATGCCTCCAAGTTAAGTTTTGGTTTAGCTCTGTCAGAGCTCCAGGTATAGAGACAAGCTTAGGCTAACAGTCTCCTTCTTATTTGCTTTAACAATAGTAAGCAGTCAATTATGGCTGGATATTGTTTTCAATTATTATTATTGAAATATGTCTTGCACTATTCTTCTGCTTTCCTCTTTCTCACCACCACCCCTACCAGTCTCTCTGTGTCCCTGTTCAACACTGTGTTTGCTGGTGGAGATGAGACTGGTGTGGTTTTGGGTGTCACCAAGCTGGGGGCAGCCATGCCTTCCCTGGTGCTGTGTCTACACAGAGAAAACTTAGACATTTTCTCATCAGAAAGACCTGGGTTAGAAGCTAAAGTGTCAGATTCTTGGTGCACTCAACAAATAGAAGCCCTTATCACTGGAACAAGTGAGGAAATACTAAAGCATCAACAAACCGGGTTTGTTGATGTCCTGCCTGATCTCCTGCAGAAAAGGGTACAAGGAAATACTGGGTGGGGAAGGAGGCCATGAGCCACATGTACTGAACCACAGCCTCCATGGGGCATTTGCACTGGTCAAGATGTGGGCACATCATCTATTTATATGAATTTCCTTCCCCACATTCCATGGGCACATGCACCCACTTGGCACACAAATTTCCATCCCCCAGCACCTCCTTCCCCATCTCCCCTGCTCAGATGCATATACACTACTGGGCTCCCTGGAACCCTGGCCTGGCCAGGGAAGCAGGGAGGTCAATGGGCATATTTTCCCAGTTGTCTGGCAAGCAATGAGATTGTTTTAGAAGTTCAGGTTGCGGTGGATCCTGGTTCATTATTGTTCACAGGCGTCTGCTGGCTCCCAGACCCAGGATTTTCTCAAATGCTGCCAGCACACCCACAGGGCTCTAGACAAGCATGGATTTATTTAAAAATAAAACAACTAGTTGAGAGATTTTAAAGAAAGCTTTTATCGTCGTTTTACTCCGGTCCATTCATTTAGTTGCAAGGAAGCATGCGTCCAACCTTTGGTAAAAAGAGAAGCCAAGAGAATGTTGATTAAGTCCAAGAGAGTAAGAGCCAGAATGACAATTCAGTCAGTTATCTATTACGGATGCTGATGATAATTCACCTCCTTGGATGATGGAGGGAGCTGGGCCTCTCCTCACAAGAGAAGGCTCTTCCTGAAAGTGTAAGCTTGGGAAGCACCAAGACCTCCTGCAGAGGCACTAAGAGCTGGAGCCTGGCTGCTGCAGTCCCTGCCTCATAGGCAGCCGCTCTCAAAAGGCAGGGTGGCACGGGGTTAGAACTAGATCTTTGCTTCACCACTCGCTAGCTGTGTGACCTTGGGCATTTTCAGTAGAAAACCTCTCAGGATTCCTATTTCCTCATTTTTAAAATGAGCATAAAAATAGTGTTGCGTTCATGGGGATAGCGTGAGGATTGAATAGCATGAAGCCATTAGAGTCATGCTCGGAGAAAAAGTGCTCATCAGATATTGTTAATAGATATTAGTGTTGCTGTTATCATTGTTCTCCTCCTCCTCCTCCTCCTCATCGTCTCCCCCTGGATTTCTTGGTCTGACACATAGTTGACTTGAGTTGCGGATAATTGAAGGTGAGCTAAGAGTGGCTCCAAAGAAGGTTGAGAATTCATGGATGAGCTGGAAGCACTTGAGGTCTACTGCCACAGGCAATGGGCACATCTTCCGGCACCAGTCTGGCCCTGAATGCCTGGGATGGGTACGTTTTCGTCATTTTTCAATAATCTTTGTAAATGTAATCCCTCTATATATTGGCTCTATTTGAGCTGGAGTGGCCCAAAGAGTTCATGAGGGAAGCAAGAGGAGCAAGTGAAACATTTTCAGGGACAGAAGAAATTAGAGAGCCTTCTACACTTTTCATGCTCTTGCAGTTTGAAGTATAGATTAGATTATTTGTTATTTTTTGGACAGGGCTCTGCCTCCAGCCTCAGAATGTGTAGGGATTGGCTAATCCTTTTCTATCCCCAATCCCTGCCCGACCCCCGGAGGCTGGGGCATGGGTCTGTGACCTAGGTTCAGCTGACTGTATCTTCCTGCAAAGCCAACTGGATATTCCTGCAAAAAATTTTGAAACTTGAGGAAGTGAAAGCAAGACAAAGGGATGGGTTAGGCAGGGAGCTGAGTCCAAGGGCAGTGCAGTGGTGGTATTAATATCGACTGTGTTAGTGAGTGTTAGTTGAGCTCAGCTTAACAAACAGCTACTGAGTGGACAGAGGTGAAGGCAGTGCAGTTCCCAGCAAGATGAGAGGACCGACAGGCCAGTGGGGAATTGTGAGAATATGCCCAGCATTCAGAGAGGTGCACAAATGATGCTGGGGGCAGGGTGGGGGGAAGCACATGGGAACGAGGGAGTAGAGGAGACCTCCAGGAGCCGGTGGGGCCTCAGCTGTGGAGGTGAGGAATAGCAGAGCTGGCAAGGAAGTGTGGGGAACAACAGCAGTTCTGTGTGGCTGGAAGTACAAGTTGGAGTTTCAGGACATAGAGACATAAGCAAAGATGAAGTCACAGTGAGCCTTATAACCAAGATGCCTGTGTAATTCATTGTCCAAACCAAGGAATCAAATCAAACTTTTCATTTTGAGATAATCGTAGATCTATATTCAGTAGTAAAAAATAATACAAAGACATCTTGTGTAGTAGCCTTTACTTGTTCACCCAGTGATAACATCGTTGAGCAAAGCTATCATATAATATCACAACCAGGAAATTAACACTGATATAGTCAAGGTAGAACATTTGCATCTAATACCACAAGCATCCCTCAGATAACCCTGGTGTAGCCACACCCACTTTCCGCCTACTCACCCTCTCCTTAACCCCTTGCAACCATTAATCTGCTGTCTATTTCTACAATTTTGACATCTTAAAAATGTCATATGGATGGAATCAATTTTCTTTATGCTTACAACTTTCTCTGCCCCTGCATAAATCACAGGAATGATCTGTCTTCAGAAAATAGAAGTTTCCCTGGCATCCACAGCCTTTTTGAAATTCTGGTCCAATGTCAATTTATATGTACCAAATTGTCAAGCACCATTGATTCAGATCACCAGTGGACTCCTGGAACATTCTCCTTCATACAGAGGGGAGAATGGGCTTTCCTTCTGTGAACATTCTAGCATTTCCGTACAACAATCAGAGGAAGACATAGACACACCACAGATGTGTGCAAGTTTTCAAGACTCAGAATCAAAATGGAGTCACTTGTGTTAAAACAAACAAGCAAAAACTAAAAACCAAAAACTCTGACAGGTAGAGCTAAAAAAGGCTATATAGGGAGGGTTTTCATGCATATATATAATAAAAACTATCACAAAAGATTCTATAAAAACCAAAACGTTGCACAAAGGTTATCACAACCTGACACACAAGATAAGTCTGCAGGGACATCTCCCCATCAACTGCCTGTCCAAACTCAGACTCAGTCACCATTGTTATTGATTCTCGTAGCCAAGGGTAATCATCTCAAAACGATTACGTAATCCTCCTCATTTTTTCTTTAAAACCATTTGTCTTCCCTTACTTTCCTGAATGCACACAGTTTACGATGATATGTGCATTCCCATTGCAATACCCTATTCCCAGATAAATATTATTTTCTTTTAGAGAGCTTCTCTCTGTTATTTATTTTCTTTTAGAGAGCTTCTCTCTGTTATTTAGGTTGACAGGTGCAAAGGCCTCGAGATGTTGGATACTTGCAAAGTAAAAAACAATGGAAAGGAAGGAAGATAGAAATGGGATTTGCTAACAGGTGGTCAGTATGAAAATCTGCAATCTTAATTCAAACATGCAAATATGTACCTTACTTTTTCTTAAGTGAGTGGCTCATAGACTCCCTTTTCAGAAAAAGAACTAAACATACTAGTTGAAGGCAACTTAGCAGAATTGATTTTATTATCATTTTATTTATTTATTTTGAGACGAAATCTCTCCCTGTCACTCAGGCTGGAGTGCAATGGCACTATCTCAGCTCACTGAAACCTCTGCCCCTGGGTTCAAACAATTCTCCTGCCTCAGCTTCCCAAGTAGCTGTGATTACAGGTGCATACCACCATGCCCAGCTAATTTTTTTTTTTTTTTGTATTTTTAAAGTAGAGAGGGGGGTTTCACCAAGTTGCCCAGGCTAGTCTCAAACTCCTGGCCTCCTAAAGTGCTGGGATTACATGTGTGAGCCACCGTGCACGGCCAGCAGAACTGATTTTAAATGTGTCAGTTGAAGATTTAAATTCAGTCAATTCAAAACTATTCCATTTCCTCACCAGTTCCTTCCCTCCCACTGTTACTGGAAAGGGGTCCTGATCTAGACCCCAAGAGAGGGTTCTTGGATCTCACGCAAGAAAGAATTCAAGGTGAGTCCTTTTTCACTTTAAAAGATGGTTTACTTTATTTTACGTCCCTTTTCTGTGTTTTCACATTTTTTCCTTCTGGAAAATCCTTTCAATCTTCATTAGCTTTTATTCTTTATGTATAAAATTTTGTGTATTCTTTTGATTGAATTCTTTATCTGTTCAATTCTTGTGGGCTTATTTTGGTTTTGTCCACAGTCCTACATTACATTTTTTTTTTTTTTTTTGAGACAGAATCTTGCTCTGTTGCCTAGGCTGAAGTGCAGTGGAATGATCTCAGCTCACTGCAATCTCCGCCACCTGAGTTCAAACAATTCTTCTGCCTCAGCCTCTCAAGTAGCTGGGATTAGAGGTATGCATCACCATGCCTGGCTAATTTTTTTTTTTTTTTTTGGTATTTTTAGCAAAGATGGGGTTTCACCATTTGGCCAGACTAGTCTTGAACTCCTGACCTTGTGATCCATCTGCCCTGGCCTCCCAAAGTGCTAGGATTGTAGGCATGAGCCACTGCGTCTGGCCCTACATGTCATTTTTATAGTTAGCAGAATTGTCTTGCAACTTTCTAGATCCTAAGTGAAAGCAGAAATACTGGACAGACACGGTGATTCAAGAATATAATCCTAGCAATTTGGGGGGCAAAATCAGGAGGATCGCTTGAGTCTGGGAGTTAGTTTGAGGCCACCTTGGGCAACATAGTGGAACCCCATTTCTACTATATATATATACCAGGCATGGCAGCATGCACCTGTGTCTCAGTACTCACGAAGCTGGGGTGGGAGGATGGCTTGAGCCCAGGAAGTTGAGGCTACGGTGAACTATGGTTGTGCCACTGCGCTCCAGCTTGGGTGACAGAGTGAGACACTGTCTCAAAAAACAACAAAAAAGAAAACCAATAGAAAAGAAAAGAAATCCCTCAAGTGCTAGAGTCTCCTTAATCAACTCTACGTAGATATAATTTTTATATAATGAGGTGCATCTACTTAAAGTGTACAGTTTCACTTTTTGCAGATGTATACACACCAGTGAAGCCAGTGCTGCAGTCCAGATACAAAACATTTCTATCACTCCCCAAAGTTCCTTCATAACCCTTAGCATTCCGTCCTAGCCCCAGGCAATCAGTGACCTGCTTTTTGTTATTATAGATTATATTTTCTAGAATTTTACATAAATGGGATGATATAGCATATACTCTTTTGAGTATGATTGTCTTATTCTGCACAGTATTTTTGAGATTCATCCATGTTGCTACATGTTATCAGTAGTTCATTCACTTTTATTGCTGAGTAGAATTCCATTATATAGATATACCACATTTGGCTTATATATTCACTTACTGATGGACATTTGGGTTATTTCCAGTTTGGGGAAATTTTAAATAAAGGTGCTATAAATATTTGTGACATGTCTTTCTGTGAATAGGTCTTAGTTTCTCTTGGGAAATTAGGAGTGGAATGCCTGGAATGTATGGTAAAAGAATGTTCAAGTTTTATACATTCATAAAGAATTTCTTAAAATGGTTTTACCATTTTACATATCACCAGCAGAGTATAGGAGTTTCAAATGCTTCACATCCTAGCTCACACTGGATATTATGAATGTTTTTAATTTGCTTTTTAAATTTTAACAATTCTCATTGTGGTTTTGATTTGCTTTTCCCCGATACTAATAATATTTAGCATCTTTTTGTGTGTTTATTGCTTATGTGTAAATTGTTGTTGAAGTTTCTTTTCAAACACTTTGCTGATTTTCATGCTGTTTTGATTAACTTTATATTAAACTGTAAAAGTTCTTTACATGTTCTGGATACAAGTACTTTTTTCAGATCTAAGAATAGAAAATATTTCCTTTCATTCTGTGACTTGCCTTTTTTTAAAGAGTATATTTTGGAGACAAACGATTTTTATAAAGTCTAACTTATCAACATTTTGATTTATGTTTTATGTTTTTCTGGTCCCAAGTAACCTTTTCTTATTCCCAGGTTGCAACAATTTTTTTTCACGTGTTTTCTAATAGAAATTAGTTTTTGCATATGGCATGAGATTAGTTGACGTAGCTAGTCACCAGAATAGCTCACCCATAATCTATTATGGTAGACTATGATGTAGCTAAACATAACATTTATGTACACTGGGCAATGGCTTTTATGTCAATATCAAATCACAGCAGAGTTATTTGTTGAAAAACCTTACCTTGCTCTATTGAATTGCCTTGGCGATGTTGTTGAAAATTAATTAATCGATAATCCTTTCAGAAAAAAATGCAGGGCCAGGGCCTGGATTGAACTTCCTCTCTGAGGAAAAATAAAAACCCCCAAACAAACAAAAAAATATAGACAGGACATATGAAATAAGACACTGTACATCAGGCAACAAAGGACAAGGTTATCTGAAAGGCAGAAGAGAAACAAGGTGAGACCTAGAATTGTACCAGTTTACTGCTTAAGAGAGGCTCCAGGACATGGTGCAAAGAGAACAATCCCAAGTGGAGCCTGATGGTATCTCTGCACTGAGGACATGGAGCTGATAGTCCAAAGAGGCCAAAGTGGCCAGAGTTCACAGGGCAGAGCACTGAAGAGGAGGGAGTGGCACAGAGAAAGAACCTGGTAACGAACGGGAGGATCTCTCTCAAGTACAGACGTACCTCAGAGATATTGTGGCTTCAGTTCCAAGCCCCAGCAATAAGGCACATCACACAATAAAGTAAGTTGCACAGATTTTTTGTTTTTCTAGTGTATTATAAATGTTTATACTATACCATAGTCTATTATGGTGAGTCTACCAATACACTCTGGTAGAGTGTAAATGTAACGTAGCTAGTCACCAGAATAGCTCACCCATAATCTATTATGGTAGACTATGATGTAGTTAAACATAACATTTATGTACACTGGACAAATAGCATTATGTCTAAAAAGGTACATGCCTTAATTTTAAAATGCTCCATTGCTAAAAATTGCTAAGGATCATCTTAGCTTTTAGAGAGTTGTGATCTTTTTTCTGGTGGAAGGTCTTGCTCAATGTTGTTGGCTGCTGACTGGTTAGAGTGGTGGCTGCTGAAGGCTGGTGTGGCCATAGCAATTTCTTAAAATAAGAAAACAGTGAAGTTTACTGCATGGGTTGACTCTTCTTTTTATGAAAAATTTCTCTGTCACATGCAATCATGGTTGGTAGCATTTTACCCACAATAGACTTTTTTTCAAATTTGGAGTCAATCCTCTCAAACCCTGCTGCTGCTTTATCAACTAAGTTTATGTAATATCCTAAATCCTTTGCTGTCATTTCAACAATAGCATCTTCACAGCATTGTCACCAGGAGCAGATTCCATCTTAAGAAACCATTTTCTCTGTTCACCTGTAAGAGGCAACTCCTCAGCTGCTCAAGTTTTATCACGAGATTGCAACAATTCAGTCCCATCTTCAGGCTCCACTTGTAAGTCTAGTTCTCTTGCTATTTCTGTAACATCTGCAGTTACTTCCTCCACTAAAATTTTGAGCCCCTCAAAATCATACATGAGGGTTTCAATTAACTTATTTCAAACTCCTATTAATGTTGATATTTGACCTCCTCCCATGAATCATGAATGTTCTTAATGGAATCTAGAATGGTGAATCCTTTCCAGAGGTTTTTCAATTGGCTTTGCTCACATAAATCAGAGGAATCACTATTTATGGCAGCTACAGCCTTATGAAATGTATTTCTTAAACAGTAAGACTTGAGAGTTAAAAATGAATCCTTAATCAGGGCTGCAGAATGGATGTCATGTTAGCAGGCATGAAAACAACACTAACCTCCTTCTTCACATTCATCAGAACTGTAGGTAACCAGGTGCATTGTCAATGAGCAGTATTTTGAAAGGAATTTTTTTTTTTCTGAGAAGTAGGTCTCAATAGTGGGCTTAAGATACTCATTCAGTCAACCATGCTGGAAACAGTTATGCTATCGCCAGAAAGAGTAGATGTGCCATAATTATTGAGGGCTCCAGGATTTTTGCAATGGTAAATGAGCACTGGCTTCAACTTAGTCACCAGTTGTATTAGCTCCTAACAAGAGAGTCAGACTATCCTATGAAGCTTTGAAGCCAGGCATTGACTTCTCTCTAGCTATCAAAGTCCTAGATGGCATCTTCTTTTAAGAGAAGACCATGTTGTCTGCATTGAAAATCTGTTGTTTAATGTAGCCGTCTTCATCAATTATCTTAGTTAAGTCTTCTGAATAACTTTCCATGGTTTCTACATCAGCACTTCCTGCTTCATCTAACAGGTTTATGTTTGGAAATGGCTTTTCCTTAAACCTCAGGAACCAATCTCTGCTAGCCTCCAACTTTTCTTCTGCACCTTCCTCATCTCTCTCAGGCTTCATAAAATTAAAGAACGTTAGGTCCTTAGTCTAGATTAAGCTTTGGCTTAAGGAAATGTTGTGGCTGGTTTGATCCTCTAAGTAGATCACTCAGACTTCTCCATATCAGCAGCAAGCCTGTTTTGCTCTCTTATCATTCATGTGTTTACTGACGTAACACTTTTAACTTTCTTCAAGAACTTTGCATTTGCACTTACGACTTAGCTATTTGGTGAAAGAGGCCTAGATTTTTGCCTGTCTTGGCTTTCGGCATGGCTTCTTCAATACACTTAATTATTTCTAGCTTTTAAAGTGAGAAATGTTGAACACTTACAGACCATTGTAGGGTTAATTGCCCTAACTGCAATATTGTTGTTTCTCAGGGAATAGGGAGGTCTGAGGAAAGAGAGACAGAGAATGGCTGGTCAGTAGAACAGTCGGAACACAAACATTTATTGATTAAGTTTGTCATCTTATATGACTGTGGTTCATGGTGTCCCAAAACAATAGGAACAGCAAAGATTACTGATCATAGATCACCATAACAGGTATAATAATAATGACAAATTTTCAAATATTGCAAGAATTACCAAAATGTGACACAGAGACAGGAAGTGAGCATATGCTGTTGGAAAAATGGCACCAGTAATCTTGCTCCATGCAGGGTAACCATAAACCTTCAATTTGTAAAAAAAAAAAATGCAGTATCTGCAAAGCAGAATAAATAATAAAGAAACGGAATGTGTAGTTAGAAATCTCTCCATGAAAAGAAAATTCAGGCACAGTTGGCTTCACTGATGAAATCTATAAAACATTTAAGAAAGAAATAGTATTAAAGTTATACACAAACTCTTCCAGAAAATTGAAAAGGAGGGAATTCTTGCCAACTCATTTTCAGGCCAATATTATCGTTACATAAAACCAGATAAGAGGCATTACAAGAAAAGACAGCTACAGACTAGTTTTCCTCACAAACACAAATACAAAACTTTAAAACAAAATGTTAGCAAATTAAATAACAATGTGTAAAAAGAGACAACAAATTATTACCAAGTAGGGTTTATCTCAGGAATGCAAGGTTAGTTTAACATGTCACAATTGGTTAATGCAATATTTTTCATTAATAAACTAACAAAACCAGATGTGGTGGCTCATGCCTGTATTCCCAAAATTTGGGGAGGTTGAAGCCAGGAGTTCAAGACTAGCCTATACAGCATAGTGAGACTCTAGGTCTACAAAGAAATTTTAAAAGTAGCTGGACGTGTGGTATGCACCTGTAGTCCTGGTTACTGGGGTGGCCTAGGAGGGAGGAGCTCTTGAGCCGGGGAATATGAGGCTGCACTGATCTATAATCCTGTCATTGCACTCCAACCTAGGCAACAGAATGAGAGCCTATCTCAATAAACAAACAAACTAACTAACTAAAAACAAAGCAAAACCATATAGTTTTCTCAGTACATGCAGAAAAACATTTGATTAAATCCAGTATCCACTCCAGATCAAAACTCACAACAAACTAGCATTTCTTCTAAAGGGATCTTTCTCAACTTGTTAAAAGCCATCGATGAAAAACAGCTAACATCTTATTTAACAGTGAAAGACTGAATACTTATGTCAGTAAAATCAGGTATGAAACAAGAATGTCCTTCACTGCTTCTATTCAACATCTGGCCAATGCCATAAGGCAAGGAAAAGAAATGAAAGGCATCTTGATTGGTAATGAAGAAGTAGAGCTGTCCTTGTTTGCAGACACCATGGTCAGTTATGTAGAAAAACTAGTGAAATCTACAAAAAGACAATGGAACTAATAAATAAAAATTTTCTACTGTGGCAATGTTGGCAGAATACAAGATCAATATACAAAAATGAATTGGTTTTCTATATGTCAGCAACCAAGAATCCAAAGTAGAAAATTGCCTAACAATTTACAATGACATCAACCAATATTAGCTTGGTGCAAAAGTAATTATGGTTTTAAAAAAGTAATGGCAAAAACTGCAATTACTTTTACACCAATTTAATATTAAATAATAGGGGATGAATCTATCAAAAGAAGTGCAAGGCTTTCCATTAAAACTACCAAACACTTTTGGAAGAAATTTAAAAAGACCTAAATAAATGGAAAAGTTTATTCTTTTCACAAAGTAGAAGACTCAATAATGTTAAGATGTCAATTCTTCCCACAACTGATCTATAGATGTAATGCAATTTCTATCAAAATCCAAGGAAGTTTTCTTTTTGGGAGATATTGACAAGCTGATTCTACAGTTTACATGGAAATACGACAGACTTAGAATAGTCAAAATGACTTTCGTAAAGAAGAACAAGGTTGGAGGATTAATACTATCGATTTCAAGACCTGTTATAAAGCTACCGTGGTCAAGACAGAACAGTATTGGAATAGATCAATGGAACAGAATAAGAAGTCCAGAAAAACACCATATACATAGGTACAATTACGTCTCTACAAAGGTGCAAAAGCAATTGGGTGGAGAAAGGAGAGTCTTTTCAACAAATGGTGCTGGAACATTTGGATATATGCACGCAAAAATGACTTGGATCAATTCCTCTAAGGTAAAATACACAAAAATTTACTTGAAGTGGACCAAATACCTAAATATGAAACCTAAAAACTGTAAACTTTCTGGGAGAAAATACAGATGAAAGTCTTTGGAATCATGAGTTGGGCAAAGCTTTCTTTGATAAGACACCAAAGGCATAGTCTATAAAAGAACAAATTAATGATTTGGACCTTATTAAAGTAAAACACCTCTGTTCTTGAAAGACACTGTTAAGAGAATGAAAAGACAAGTCACACACTGGGAGAAAATAAAGCATGTATCTTACAAAGAATATACATCCAGAATATGTAAAGAACTCTCAAAACTTAATTAAAAATGGGAAAAAGTTTGATAGTTCAGCAAAAAAAAAAAAGACGTATGAGTGGTAAATAAACATATGAAAAGATGCTCAACATCATTAGCTATTAAGGATCTGCAGATTAAAAACTCAGTGAAATACCACTTCACACTTAAAACTACAAAGTCTGATCGTATCAAATGCTGGCAGAGATGTGGGAGAACTAACACCCTCGTCCACTGTTGGTGGGAATGTAAAATGACACAACTCTGGAAAGCAGTTTGGGACCTCCCGTATGAGCCAGCCATTCCACTCCTAGGTACTTACCCAAGAGAAAAGAAAGTCTATGTCAGAACACTAATGCTCACAGTTGCCTTATTTGACCTGGCCCCAAACCAGAAGCAACCCGAATGCCCATCAACAGTGAGCAGACAAACTGTAGTATACCCCTCCAATGAAACACTACTTAGCAACGAAAAGCAATAACTATTGCCACACATTAAAAACATGGATAAATCTTAAAATACTGTTATTTATCTGAAAGAATTCAGGTAAAAAAGAGTACAGAAGAGCAGTATGTTCTTTAGGAATCAAAAATGAAAACCAGATATTAAACTTAAAGCTTGGACACCAGTTAGTGAAGAATAGTTGACAGCAGATTATTAGGGACTTGGGTATCAAATCAGGGAATCTTATTCTCATTTTCCAAACTTGATGAGAAATTGCAAGTTGATTTAATCAGTCGGAATCTCCTTGATTATAAACTCATGTAATCCTATGTAAATGCTCAACATCCCAAATCAACTCACCTGCAGAGAATTCCTTTATTATAATTATTATTGTGGGGAATTTCAAACAAGATTAGAACAAAGAGTATAATAAACCCATGTTCTCATTACCCAGCTTCAACAGTTTTCAATTCATTGACAATCGTGGTTTTGTTTTGTTTTGTTTTTTCTTGAGACAGAGTCTCGCTCTGTCTCCCAGCCTGGAGTATAGTGGCACCTCTGCTCACTGCAACCTCCGCCTCTTGGGTTCAAGCGATTCTCCTGCCTCAGCCTCCTGAGTAGCTGGGATTACAGGTGCCTGCCATGATGCCTGGCTAATTTTTGTATTTTTAATAGAGACAGGGTTTCACCATGTTGGCCAGGCTAGGCAGATCTCGAACTCCTGACCTCAAGTGATCTGCCTGCCTTGGCCTCCCAAAGTGCTGGGATTATAGGTGTGAGCCAACGCACCCAGCCTTGACAATTCTGTTTCATCTTTATATCCCCATCCATTCTTCTTGCCCCTAGTCCCAAATATCATGCCATTTCATCTGAAAATATTTGTTTGTATTTCTACAAGAAAGTGATTTTTTTTGTCCCTGTTTTATATTTCTAATAATTCAAATCCAGTCCTGGCAACTTCATCTGAGAATTTCGGAGGAATTGGTGAGGAATATGGGACTGCCTACATGTTGAGAAAAGAGAATTGATTTACCTGCCAGGAGATAAAAAAAGAAAAGAAAAGGCTTATTTTCTTTGTTTACAAAAGAAAAAAAAAGAAGACTGATTTTTCTCTAGCTAGTGGGCAGTGATATCCTGTTTAGCTCTTTGGGAAAATCCCAGAGGCTGTTGTGTAACATGATCATTATCCAGGAAAAGAATGTGCATTTTAGATGGAAATTTGCAATTCTGGAACCTATGGCCTGTGTGCAGTCAGGCTCCTAAGGGCACCTACACTTGCTTTATAGGAGGTCACTTGATCCAGGGAGTTCAATCCCTGCACAGATGCTCAATTCCTGTGAGTGCTTCTAGGACGTCAGCTCTGGGAGCTGTTTTCACTGGACAATAGGATTCTTTGTTCTTCAAACCCTTCAAGGCTCTCGGATGCCTTTCATTTTTCTGCTGTGGAACCATCTCCCTGCTCAGATGCAGTTACTGCCAAGGGAAACACTGCGTTGAATCCAAAGAATTTCCAGTGAGAAGGTAGTAACTTTTTAAAAACAGAAGTTTGCAGATACTACTCCTCCCCCCTCCTTAAAAAAACTTAGGTGTACTATATTAAACAAAGTACACGAATCCTAAGTACATAGTTTGATACATTTTTACATATGTATGTATTCATATAATCATTACCCAGATAGAAACGTGAAACTTTTCTAGGACCCCAGCAAGCTCCCTCAAACTCATTCCCCAAATCAGTAACATGCATCTCTCCCTCCAAAGTAACACTGTTTTGAGTTCTGTGATCACAGACAGCTTTAGCCTGTTCTTGAATTCACCTAAGTGGAATCATGTAATCTTTCCTGTGTAGCATCTTTTTTTTTTTTTTTTTTTTTTTTGAGACGGAGTTTCACTCTTGTTACCCAGGCTGGAGTGCAATGGCGCGATCTCAGCTCACCGCAACCTCCACCTCCTGGGTTCAGGCAATTCTCCTGACTCAGCCTCCCGAGCAGCTGGGATTACAGGCACACGCCACCATGCCCAGCTAATTTTTTGTATTTTTAGTAGAGACGGGATTTCACCATGTTGACCAGGATGGTGTCAATCTCTTGACCTCGTGATCCACCCACCTCGGCCTCCCAAAGTGCTGGGATTACTGGCTTGAGCCACCGCGCCCGGCCTGCTTCTTTTATTCAACATTCCATGAGCTTCATCTATGCGGTGTGTAGCTGCAGTGTGCTTCTTTTGTTGAAAATTGTTGTATAGTATTCCATTGTATAAATATGTCACTATTTTTCTTTATTACTAATGATGCCATTTGGATTGTTTCCAATTTGGGCGTGTTAAGAATACTTGCTTTTATCACTTATGTATATTGCAACTATCTTTCTCTCAGACTGTGCCTTGCCTTTCATTCTCTTACTGTACTTCTTAATGAAAAGGAGTTATTAATTTTAATGAAGTTCACTATGCTAGTCTTTTTCTTTGTTGTTACTGCATTATCAAGCCCAGGTATTAAGGCCAGTACCCAATCTGGGCTGCTTCTGTTGATAGTTTCTTTTGCTGTGCAGAAGCTCTTAAGTTTCATTAAATCTCATTCATCAGCATTTGCTTTTGTTGCAATTGCTTTCAATGTCTTTGTCAAGAAATCTTTGCCCATTCTTTTGTCCTGACTGGTATTGCCTAGCTTGTCTTCCTGGGTTTTTATAGGTTTTTTTAAAGTTTTGGGTACATGTGAAGAAGAACGCAAGATTGTTGCATAGGTTCCCTTGATTGGTCCCAGTGCAAGCAAGTATCTGGATGTTTCAGTTGGAGGTGTATTTACTCACGCCTTCTGTTCCTCTCCATGACAGCCACACACACTAGCTACTTCTAGTCGCCCATCTTGGCCTGCCATTGTTTTCCTTTTCTAATATTGTTACAGCTATTTAGGTCCTTTGCATTTCCAAATGAATTTAGAATCAACTTGGCAATTCCATAGCAAACCTCAGAAAATTGTTATTGTTATTGTATTGACTCTACAGATCACTTTGGGTAGAACTGACATTTTAAACAATATTGAATTATCCAGTTGACATGGTAGAGCCTTCTATTTCTTTAGTTCTTTGATGTCTTTTGCCAATGTTTTATAATTTTCATTGTAAGGGTTTTGCACATTTTTCATTAGATTTTTCTATTTTTGTTACTATAATTGGCATTGTTTTACATTTCATATTCTAATTGTGGCTAATATGTAGAAATACAACTTCTAAAAAAATAAATTATATAATGTTGACCTTGTATCCGTATTTTATAGATTCCTTTATGAATTCTCCTAGTTTCCGATACATTTTCTCCAATGTATACAATGATGCTATTTGAAATGATGGTGGTTTTATTTCTTTCCTTCCAATTTCTTATTTTTGGCTTATTAAACTGCATAGGGTTTCCAACACAATATTGTGTAGAAGTGGTAATAATGGATGACTTTTCTTGCTTCTCATCTCAAAAGGAAGCATTCGATAATTTCTCATGTAATATGATATTAGCTGTAGGTATCTCAGATATCCTTTACTAGCTTAAGTAAATGTATCTCATCCTAGTTTTATGAAAGATTTTTTTCAAAATCACAAACAGGTATTGAATTTTAGCATATAATTTTTCTGCATCTATTGAGATGATAATTTAAAAAATTTGGACAATATGATTGTATCACTTTTTGATTATTAATCCAAACCTGTATTCATAAAATAAAAGAGGTACCATGAGGAACCTCTATATATACCCCTAGGTTTGATTTGCTAACATTTTAAGATCTTCGCATCTCTTTTCTGAACTAGTGTTGCTGGTAATGCTAAGTGCATGCTGGGTGCCCAGGAATAGTCAGAGGTATAAACTTTCATGCATGGGTCAGAGCCGTAGGTCATTGCTGCGACAGCTTTGTTGAGGCTTGCTTTCCCTCACTCTCATCTACTCTAAGCCAGCTTATCTTCATCACTCATCAAGGGACATGTCAGGAAAGGGGCCATGGTAATGTTAGGCCAAGTGAAATGTGCTCAGACTTGGTAGAGCCCCCAAACAAGGTCAGAATGATATGGGGTAATCCCAGTCTCAGAAACATAGTAGTATACTGGAGCCAGCTCATACTGGCTTGCAAAAGCTGATGGCTAAAACTCTGGAAATCGTTCAAACTGGCTATGGATTATAGTCATTTAAAAAAATTAAATTATATAAACTTACAATTAAATAAATTACATTAAAAACAACTAATAAATACTTAAAACTCATCACTCAGTAGTTATTTCCCTACATTTCATTATTATCTTTGCTCTTGAGATAATCTACATCTATCCTATCTGTATGATTGGAAACACTCTATGATAGTTGGCTACTGATCATCTTTTCCCAATCTGCATTCAGTGGCATCACGTTGGAGCTTAAAATTGGCTGTGGTGGGAGTATTTACATTATGGAAAACAGCAAACTCTACAAATCAGGGCTTTTTACTTATCCCTCGAGAGATGGTTGTTAAACATTTACAAGAACACCACTGTGGCAACCCAGCCATCTGCTCTCTCTACTCCTCTTCCCAGCTTAGCAGGCACGTGGGATATTTTACATTTACCGGGTTACCTGTCTAGTACCTTTCCTACTAGACTTTCCTACTAGAGCATAAGCTCTCCGAGGGTGCAGATTTTATATTTGTTTTCTTTATTGTAGTGTCCTCTGCATCAACAGCAGTGCCTCACACATAGCAGGCCCCAATCAGTGTACTGAGAACAAGTGAGTGAATGGATTGTCCTCACTTCTTTTCTTGCCAGAATCCTATATGCACCAAGTCACTAATCTCTGTGGACTGGGCCTCTTTGCACCAGCTTTCTTTCCTAGCTGCTACTTCCATGGACTTCATGCCTTCATTCAGGCCCTCCACTCCCTAGCACCAACAGCCTTAAAAGGTCAGGCTCAGTGGCTCTTGCCTGTAATCCCAGCACTTTGGGAGGCCAAGGCGGGTGGATCACGAGGTCAGGAGTTTGAGACCAGCCTGACCAACATGGAGAACTCCTATCTCTACTAAAAATACAAAAAATTAGACAGGTGTGGTAGCACATGCCTGTAATCCCCACTACTCTGGAGGCTGAGGCAGGAGAATCACTTGAACCTGGGAGGGGGAGGTTGCAGTGAGCCGAGGTCGTGGCATTGTACTCCAGCCTGGGCAACAAGAGCGAAACTCCATCTCAAAAAAAAAGAAAAGTTTTTCACTTCATCCACTTCATTGTAAAAAAAAGAACCAACAGCCTTTCCCTTAATTTTTCTTTTTTTTTGAGGTGGGGTCTCACTCCATCACCCTGGCTGGAGTACAATGGCACAATCTTGGCTCGTTGCAACCTCTGCCTCCCAGGTTCAGGCAATTCTCCTGCCTCAGCCTCCCAGGTGGCTGGAGTTACAGGTGTGGGCCACCACACCCAGCTAATTTTTGTATTTTTAGTAGAGTCGGGCTTTCTCTATGTTGGCCAGGCTGGTCTCAAACTCCTTACCTTAAGTGATCTGCCCTCCTCAGCCTCGCAGTAGTGGGGTTACAGCCATGAGCCACCATGCCCAATGCCCACCTCTACTCCTGCTGACTTGCTAAGCCCCCAGCCCCCTAAGGAAGGCTGTACAAAAACGCAAAGTGGACCTCATCATTCCTACTTCAAATCCTCTGTCGCTTTTGCAGCAGCATTTACAGAATCTCGTTCCAGGCTCTGGACCTGCCCCTTTGTGTCATACATTTGAGTTGTGCTTTGGGAGTTACGTAATTCTGATGATAACCTAAGGCTCTTTGGAGAGGCAGCAGGTGTTTAGCATCTGATGTTCAGGTGGGAGAGGCATGGGAGTGGGTTCAAAAGTCCCCCACCCACATTGGAAACAAATGAGCTTTCCTTTATTTATGCACTCAAGTTTTGCATTTTTGCAATTTTTCTTGTTTATCCTGCAGATAAAGTCTGCTGCACATATTCTTCTCTTGACACTCATCCACTCTTCCTCCTCCTCTGCCCTGCTCTGTGTGTAGAAAACTGACCTCTGTGGATGACACCCATCAGGTTCCCTTGTCTGCTGTGCTCCTAAGTTTCAGCCAGTGGGAGGCACAGACAGGAGATAGGAGGAAGAGCAAGGGCAAGTGAGAATATTTACGCCCTGCTTCCTCCTTGCCAGGCTGTGGCTGGCAGTGGCTGTGTTCCTCCATCTAAGCTCGTAACTCCTGCAGGGTGGCTCTCTCCTACTGCTACAGTTTGTTCTTTTACCAGTTACTGCTCCCTTTTCCTGGCCCTCTGAGCCAAGAGATGGTAATGGTTTTTCCTCCCAGTGTTGCCCACCCAGGGTTCCTTACCCTCAGCTGCTGGTTTCCCTGAACTCTGCCCATGCTCTGTAAATAGTCCCTTTCGTATTGAACTCTCTTCAGTCCATTTCAGCATGCCAGACGTTTCCTCCAAGAACCCTGACCCTCTTGTGGACTGACTATTTGTGTCCCTCCAAAATTCATAGTTTGAAATCCTAACCCTCAATATAATGGTGCTAGGAGGTGGGGCCTAATTAAGTTGTGAGGGTGGAACCTTATGAATAGGATTGGTGCCCTTATAAAAGAGGCCCTAGGGAGTGCTCTTGCTCTCTGCCACGTGAAGACACAATGAGAAGTCAGCAGTCAGCAACCCAGAAGAGGGCCTTTGCCTAAATGGACCATGCTGCCACACTGATCTTGGACTTGCAGCCCCTAAAACTGTGAGGAATATTCACATTCCTGTTGTTTACAAGCTATACAGTTGTGGTACTTCGTCATAGCAACCCGAACTTACTAAGAAACATCCCAACCCCTTATTCCTAAGTGTGATTTGCAAGGCTCCACCCTTCATAACTGCACACCCCCTCACCCCAAGTAGCTTCCCCTCTGTTGTCTGGGACTCCTCAACACTCCCCATCATACTCTACTCCCTCCACACTCCAGCACTTGCTTCTGTCCTGCCTTCTCTCCACTGGCCCTGTTGCCCACCCTGTCAGGTCGGCAGGCAATTGACACCTGTTTGCCTGTCAGTCTCCCTGAGGTGTTGGGGTGCTCTCGGGCAGAGGAGTGTTCTTGAGCTTGCCCAGAGCTTGGTACAAAGCCATTTGTTGAATCAGAGTGGCAAGTAACAGACACCTCTTTTTTTCAAATGCTATCACTGTGCAGCAAATCAACATATTATCTCCCTTGGATGGAAATCCCCAGGCACAGGAAGAGTGTTGCCGAGGCCCCTGGGGCCAGTTGGAAGAAAGGAAATACCCTGATCCTCCTTCCTGGGCTAACTGGGCTGCACTCACCCAGTAGCAGGCCTCCTCCCAGGAAAAGATCCCAGCTTGCTGAAGAGCCAAAGCAGCTGGGGACACTGCCACTAAGCCAGGCTTGGCTTGCTCCTGACTCATTTTACTCCAAAACCTAGAAGTGTGTGTGTGAAGGGCATAGTTTTATAATTGTAACTATAATTTATACATACAAATATAAACGTAAATTATAAATATAATTATAATAAGCATATAATTTATAACTTTTATAATTTATTATTGGGAAAATGTGTTACTTGGCCTTAAGGAAACAAGGTTTTGGAAATGCTAGGAACCAAACCATTCGCTCTCTCAAATTCTCATAATCTCAAATTCTTCTATTCAACATAGCACAGTGAAGACCAAGCCATTCTCAGTCCGCCCTTCACTTCTGCTTCTAAGGTTATTCCGATTGCTCAGGACCATGCTCTCCGGGAAGACAGCCCCACACCATGGGCCTCACAGGGAGTGAGTGGGCTTGGAGTCAATTTGTCAAGAATTGTGTGGGTAGCTGTGGCTTGTTCTTTCTCCCCATGCCCAAGAGCAATCAGCTTAGCATTGTTGGAAAGCGGGAAGAAGGGCTGGGAGGGACTCCCTGGCTTTGTACCTGGCCACACTGGGGACCCCTGCCACTCAGCATCCCCTCGGCTATGGGAATGCAGGCAGCCTGGGCCAACCTTTTCTGGTCTAAGATGTGTATTCTCACAAACATCAACCACCTCTTCAAGGAGATGACTTAATTGAGTGCCTTATCCAGGGGTTCTCAGCCCTAGTTGAACATTAGAACCATCTAGGGAGCTTTAAAAACTGCCATGGCCCGGCCCTACCTGCAGCAGTCCTGACTTAGTTGGACTGAAGAAGGACCTGGGCACTGGGACTTTTTACAAAGTTCCTCAAGGGAGTCTAATGTGCAGCCAGGCTGTCTAATCATGTCACTCAGCTCATCACGAATAGGCCCTGAGAATTCTTGTCCTTGTCCTCTAGGAGTTCACCATCTAGCCAGGAACATATGGGTTTCTCTGGCATCTGAGTAAAGATCTTGGGTGTCTGTGAGCTTGAATATTGGTGGCTGAGGCTGGAGAGACTTCAAAGGCAAGTGCAGAGCTGGCAGATGCTCCCCTCCTGAGCCCTCCCTTGATCGAGTGTGTGTGTGTGTGTGTGTGTGTGCGCGCGTGTGCACGCACGTGCATGTGTGCATATATGTATGTATGTGCGTGCCTATATGTGGGTACTTATCACCCACTGATGTATCTTACACCAATAGTCCAGAGAAGCAAACTCAGAAGCCTTAGCCCAGATGCAGGGAGTGAACACCCTTGAGGGTGGCGGCAGTGAGAGGGCCTAATGCTGTGTTACGGGAGGGCGGGACCTAGGGCTGGACCACAGAACAGAAGCCTCTTCTCAAGGGGCCGCCACTACTCAGCTTTGGCCAACCTCACCATGAAGGAATATGGACCTGGCTTTATCACATCTCCCCATTTCTCAAGAGAAGTCTGAAATTTGGACTTTTCTGTTAAATTACTTGATTTTTCCTTATTAGGCTCAATTTTATTAAAACACACACCCACAGAGTAGCATAACAGAACAAATCTGTAAGCTGGAACGAGATCTAAGCACCCACAACTAGAGGCAAGGGTGGACCAATCGTCTTGTGTTTTGGACTAAAATTGGGCATTTCCACTCCTTGTTAGAGACCTGAAGAGTAATGCTGTGTGGTTCCCTGTTCCTCTGCCTTGGCACTTATGCGCCCCCTGTTCAGAAGCTGTGGCTGGGACCAAGGCCCTGGAGTCAGAGACAGCTGCCCTGGCACAAATCAACTGCCATATAATGGGTTATTTGCTGCCACTTCTGTAACACTGTGAGGGGTGAGATCTTTGTTTCCTAGTGAAAGACAACCCACACAGGAGCCAGCTGCTAGTGCAGATGACAGAGGAGGGAAGCAAGGGAAGGAGGGTGGCTTTACTCAGAAGGTGGGAATGTCAGATGGGGTAGAGTGAGCCGGGGTGCTTATGGGGATCATAAGATCTTAGGGGATGGTGCCACCGTATGCTCCATTCGTAGACAATTACAAAGTGACTAGCAGGGCTGCCTTGGCAAGTGCCCCTGCTGGAAATGGATCATGGAGAGGCCAAACTTTAGAAAACGTGCCAAGCATACGGAGGGGCCTGGGCCCGGGTTATGATGGACACTGGCGCTAGGGGGTGGTCATGAGCTCTCAGGATGTCTGCTGGGAGATGCCCTTGGTCGTGTGTGTGTGTGTGTGTGTGTGTGTGTGTGTGTGTGCACGCACGCGCAGATGCATGCCTGCAGGGAGCACAATTGCACAGCAAGGCTGGCGGTATGTGGGGTTCACATACACAGGGATGCTGAGCTGGAGCTTGGGCGGGTCTGGCAGCACAGTGGCTCCCTTTCCTCATCTCAACTCACTGGGGCTCAGGAGTTTCCTCTTTGAGATTGGGAGAGCCACAAGGCCCCCTCGACCTGGAGCTCCATGACCTTTCAGGTGTTCGGCTCCGTCTCATTTCTTCAGTACTCAGCATCTTCCCAGAGGCCCCCCCCCCCATCGCACTCAATTATTGCGTCCCTTCTGCTCCCTGGCTCTAGCCCACCCCCTGCTCATCTCCACCCTCTGACATCATCTGTTTCTTTGCTTGTATGTCCTGTCTCTCCCTTAGAATGTGAGCTCTGATAGGGCAGGTCCAGATTTCCTTATTCTTGTTCTCATCACAGTGCTGAGTGCATGAAAAGTGCCTCAAAAGTACTTGGGAAAAGGAGAGGGAATGAAAGGGCAGGCGATCCGGGAGGCCTCAAGGCCAGGTTCTTGGCTCTGGGAGGATCATCCCCTCTGCTTCTCCTTGCAGTTTCCTGTGATCATCTCAGCTGCAGGGCAATTCCACCCGCCCCTCCATCTTCGCTGAACCCATGTGTCTGGTCTGAGCTGTGTGGGAAGGAGCAGGCAGAGGCCCTGCCTGTCAAATGTCCATAGCTCCCTGGGCAGATGAGACCACAAGCAGAGGAACTCAAGTCCCTGTGCTCAGGAGAGGGTCCTGAGCCCCAGGTGTGGCATCCTCAGCTGTGACACGAAGAGCTGAATTCTCAGAGCAGGCAGAGAAGGGGGAAGTGGTTAAGGAGGGCTTCCTGGAGGAGGGACACTCTAAGCCAGATCCTAGAGAGGGTAAAGATGGAGAGGACATTGTTGGGGTGAGGGAAACCACATAAGCGAGGCTTGGAAGCCAAGATAAGACAGATGCATCCAAGCTGGAAAGCTGGTGCTGAGATGCGGACTCCATGAGCTGGGAGAGGAGGAGGCCCCAGTCACCAGCTACCTGGCTCAGCCAGGACAGTGTGCACTGGAGGAAGCGACTTTCCCAAAGTCACAGCACGTAAGCCATGAAGCTAGGACTCAAACCCGGGCTTTCTACACACAAAGCCTCCATGCCTCCGCAGGAAGTGGCCTCTGGCAAACGAAACGACTGAAAGCTGCCTGAGGCAGAGCCGGGCCCTGAGGTCAGAGCAGGGAACATTACCCCTTGAGGCAGGTGCCGCAAGTCTGGTTCTTTTGGTGATCCTTGGGAAGGTTGTCTGCCCTTAAAATAACAAGAGGGAAGCCTTCCCTTTATACTCTATTCTCATCCACCCCACTTCAAGAGCTCCTCACTTTATTATGCTGTACTACGTATCTCTGGGGATGAGACACACCAGCCCGGGCTCTGGGTCCCTGGAAATTGCCATCGTGCATGCTGTTGGCTGGTCTGCTAAGTGAATGCGATGCCAGCCCTTACTCAGACCCTATCCGGACTCCAACTCCTGAACTGCAACCAGCCCTGAGCCTGGCCTTACTTCACACTCACCCCTCAGCAATTTGTACTGCTCCTTGGTGACAACATGCATTTGCCAGAGTCACATCCAGTCCCACCTCCAGTCCACTTGGAATCTGGTGTTGCATAGGGTTTGCCCTGCCTGGCCCTGAGTGCCTTTCCAGAGCTGCCCCTTGACTCTGGCACCAGGAGGCTGAGTTGTTTTTCCACCATTAAGGTCAGCTTTGCAAGCAGGATCCAGGCACATTCTCTCTTCCAGGGCAGCCTTTGCAAAATAGCTGGAGTTTGGGCACAAGCAGGGACCACAAGTCAGACGAGACAAAAAGAGTCTAAAGAGGGATTCGCGCACCTGGCTTCTATGGGTCTGAAGCCTTCTATGACAGACCGGCCAGGTTGATGGAAGAAGCTTTCTGGGTCCCTCCCCAAACATTTAATACACGGCTGAAGGACTGAATGACAAACTTTATTAGAAACGCTCCTCATTCATCAGTCAAATTCACATTAAAGTGGGGGCAAGGGGGTGGGAAGGGAGAGGCAGTGCTGTCTGGGGCTCTGATATCCCACTGCTGTGATGATTTCCAGTTAAAAAAATGATGTGGGCAGAGAGTATCTGAAACACACATGTGGTGGCGGCAGCAGCGGTGGTGGCAGCGGCATTCCTGCGAGAGGACCAGGTTCGGAGCAGGTGCAGAATGCATCCCCCACACCCACCCTTCCAGTTACAAGGCTGCCCCCACGGACCTCAAGCTGATAAATAAACAGCACATCACACACACATTTGAAGCAGGAAACAAACTCGTAGAAGTCTCCTAAAGTGAAAAAATAATTTGCTCAAATAAAGCTTTGTGAATGCTGCACCCTGAATGGACATTGCCCAGAGACCCTGGACACTGCAGGAAGGCCCCCCCAACCCAGGACACATCAGACTTGGGTGTCACAATGCCCCCAGTTCCCTTGTTAGCACCTGTGGACTAAGTACTGTCCTCTCCACATTCCTCCTTTAAAATACAAATGCTACTTAAAATAATGGTAAGGATACACTCTTCCCTGGGGTGAACCAGTCAGACTCATCTTCCCCGAAGACAGGTGTCTGGGCATCCAGAGAACGGTGAGCCAGTGGCTGGGAAGGGGGCACGTGGAAAGGGGAAGTAAACAATGTTCATTCAAAGAGGTAAGCCGGAAGGTGTCTCCACTCTGCGCTGTCCACTTGCCAGGTGTGCGGTTGGGCCTCCTGGAAACAGTCTCTTAAAGTGGCCCAAAGTCCTCAAACAGCATGACAATCCTGCTACCCTGGCAAGGGGTGTTGGCCAGGAGGGGCACGGCGTCAGGCTTCTTTCATCATTCATTATTCAGAGGCAATTTTCTCCCTGCACAGGCTAATTTCTCTCTGGCCCTGTCTGCAACAAGGCACACAATAGAAAGTCTCCTGCCCAAATGTTTTATTCATTCTCTTGAATAAGGAAACAGGCTCTCTGATCAATACGGTGGCTGCTGTGCCTGGTTGGTGGCAGGATTTCCAGCAGGTGCAGGCTCCAGGCTCTCTGTGGCTCCAAAGGAGGTGTGTGACTTGGGAGGGCTGCCTTGAGGGCAGTAAATCTTGTTGGTAACAGACCTTTACTTTCCAAAGTTGGCATTATGTCCTGGCTTTGAAAGAACTGAGTGTCCTGGGGAGCCGGGGGAAGGGTAGATCCTTTCCCCTATGTGCCATGAGACTGTGAATATGACAGGTGGGCTGGGCCCTGCGGTGTATGTCTGTGCTGCCCCTCAGGCCTGGCTCACTGGTACTGCAGATAGTTTTTGAGAGACTGAGGCAGGGGCAGGGAGCTGATGTCCCGCAGGCGCTGGCGGCCCAGAGCTGAGCGGACGGATCTCCGGCACAGGTCCATCAGTGGCAGGGGCTCAGCTGCAATGAGAGGGAAGCAGTTAGAGTGTGGCCCGCGCCGTCCTGGCACCTTCTCATCCCCCTAGCTGCACACCGCCTGCCTGCCTGATCCTCGGAGCTGACCTTCAGGGCCCATGGCTTCTCCTCTGAGAAGATATCTCTGGTTACATAAGCTGAAGGCCTAGAGCAGTGTTCATCAGACTGTGGAATTCAACCAGTGAGACAAGAGTCACGAAATCAATTCAACGGGTGGTGACCAGCAATGTATTTTTTTAAAAAAGAAAGAGAAAATGAAAGCAATATCCATAGCAAGAATAAATATTATTTCATGAAGTCCTTGTCTCTGATGTAGGTGTTTAGTGTGTTTTAACCTGAAAAGTACTTCTCACTGCAGGTTGTGATGGAAAATGTTTAAAAGCTGCTGGACCTGCAGTGGGGTTTCCTCTTACAAACAGGTTAGATGCTGAGAGGCTGTCTGAAATGCATGTGAACCCTGAAACTTCCCTCACAGCCTTCTTTGATGGTCTGAAGAGGGTTGCATTTTCTTCCAGCATCTAGTTCTGGGAAAATTTGTAAGTTAAAATCCATAAATAATGGAACCTTTGGACCCAGGACCAGTTAAACCGAGTTTAACTAGGTTTATTGCAGACACCGTTATTAAGTGCTTATTCTTGTCCAGGCCCTCTGATTAGCCTTGGGGATACAGGGATAACCAGAGGCAGCTCTGGAAAGGGGTGAAGGGGCTCATAGTCTGGGATTTTAAATAGGTCAATCATTTTAATAGAGTGTAATATATGCAATAATTCCTAAATACACAAAAGGTACAGAAACTGGAAATTTCTTATATAGAAGAGCTGTTTGAAAGCTTCAAAGAGAGGACACCTAATGGGGGTTTTGAAGCGTGAATACAAGTGTTAGAGGCACATGAGGGTGGGGAGGATATCCTAGGCAGAGAGAACAGGCAAAGGCAAAAGAGGAATAAAACAGGATAGGCTGAGGTTTGAGGGGAGAGGAACAGTGCTGATCAGTTGGCATCAGCTGGAAGGAAGATGATGATTGTGGTCACATACCATCTTGCATGGCTTGTACAGGTCTGCTTTCCCCAGTCCTACAGGAATATGCTGGAGGCCTGAACCTGCATCTTTTGTTTTTTGAGACAGAGGTTTACTCTTGTTGCCCAGGCTGGAGTGCAATGGTGTGATCTTGGCTCACCGCAACTTCTGCCTCCTGGGTTCTCCTGCCTCAGCCTCCCAACTAGCTGGGATTACAGGCATGTGCCACCATGCCCGGCTAATTTTTTGTA
Source organism: Callithrix jacchus (assembly GCF_049354715.1). NCBI lineage: Eukaryota > Metazoa > Chordata > Mammalia > Primates > Cebidae > Callithrix > Callithrix jacchus. Next base: position 43,314,438 of record NC_133518.1, read on the forward strand.
TTTTTAGTAGAAATGGGGCTTCTCCATATTGGTCAGCCTGGTCTTGAATTCTGGACCTCAGGTGATGTACCCACCTCAGCCTCCTAAAGTGCTGGGATTACAGGCGTGAGCCACCGTATCCAGCCTGAACCTGCATCTTACTACTTTTTTTGGTAATAGAATAAATGATATTTAATAAATATCCCATAATGTACTAAGATACAATAAAACCGTTGAGTGATGAATACTAACACAGGAGCTGTGACAGGAATAATACCACAGAGGAAGGCCCTCTGCAGATCCACCCGAGGCCTGCAGCTTTCCAACATTTTTCATCACGACCTGCAGTGAGAAGTACTTTTTACATGGGAAGGTAGTCCAGAGTCAAGAATATGTTCTGTAGGAATTTTTATTTACCTGAGCTGCAGAGTTAATAAAGGGAGCCATTAAAATTAAGGTGGGACTCAGGGGCACGTGCTTTGAAGCTGTGCACAGGAGTCCATCCAGCTCTTCTTCACTTGAGATAAGATCCCACGACTATTGGAAGGGAGCATTAGTGGCTTCAAACACTCACCTCTGTATCCTCTTTATTAAATGTTTTTAAAAAAGATTTATTATTTTTTATTTTTATTGTATAATTTTACTTGTACAAAATCTCCAGAATAGTCAAATATGGAGACAGTATATTGATCCTCATACAAAATGAGGCTGGACAGGGAAAGCCCAGCCATGCCCAGAAGGCACAGAAGGCTGATCACTCACCTCCAGTTGCCCAATCACTGTGCGTAGGCCAGCATTTGACAACCCTCCCTTAGCATGCCCCTTTGTACCCAGCTCTCCCACTCCTTTGTACCCAGCTCTCCCACTCCTTGTCCCCCATCTTGCTTCAGGAAAACTGAGCTGCTAAAGTTTCAAAATCACTGGCAGACCTTAAGAGATTTTCTTATCACTTTCATGCCCTAAGCACATAATAGGAATCCAACATCCAAAACGCTTAGCCTTGTCAGCAAACCCAACTCCCTGTGTGTTCCCTGCCCAATTAGGGGCTGAAGAGGACAGAATGCCTTTTATCTTCATCTCTCTGAGTCATTGAAATCAATCTAGAGGCTAAATTCCAAAGGAAGAAAGAAAAGGAGTTCAGAGTACGTTGCTAGCTCTAAATGTGAAATACAAATCATCTCTCCTCACTTCTGCGGGGAGAGTAAACTCACAATCGCAAAGTGCACAGAGAAAGTCCTTGGGTTGCTGCCCCCACTGTGGAACGTTAAGAGCTCGGAGAATGCCCAGCGTTGGCTGTGCCTATTCCCTCGGCTCTTCTTTCTCACCTCTCCTGGCTTTGAGGCTTTCCTTATAACTACCAAATATCAAAGCTTGGAAATAACCACCTAGATAGGAAGGGAAGCACAGAAGTTTCCAGTATGGGAGCTATTCTTAGAACTATGTTTTTGACTAAAGATAAAACTGAAAAAGAACTATTGTTCACAAAGGTGAATACCCAAGTTGCCAATAAACATATGTAAACGTGCTCAACTTCATGAATCATCAGGAAAGTAAAAATTCATACCATAATATGCCTCTACTACATGCCAACAACAGAGACTAAAGTGATGATTTCCTCTCTCCTGTGATGCCTGGGACTGAAGTCTGAAGTGATGAAGACCTCTCATAGATTCTGCTTAGAAGTTGTCAAATATTTAGCCAAAATTCGTACCCAGAGTTAACTGCATGGGTTACCTGTCCTCCAATCCAGGTTTGCTTAAACAGCTGCGGTGACTCCAAGACAGTCTATGAAGACTCAACTGACAAACAAATAAATGTCCTGACACTGTTAGCAGCGATTAATTCTGTCTTTTCTAAAAAGAGACATTTCCTCCACTATTTATTGTCTACTTATATTTAATTTATATATTAATGTAAAAATGAGGGCTCATATGTTGGTCTATTTCTAAATTTTTATTCTGTCTCTAACCCTCAGGCATAATTAAAATAACCTAATGGAAAGGAGTGGCAGGCCACTGCAAATTCTGAGACGGGCAAAAAACTCTTGTGCTCTCTTGAAAGCGCCACCTCCTGGCTGGAGGCCAGCCAACTCAGGACATTATAGCAATTCATGATAGAACAACCTTGCTCCAAGGAAGGAGAAAACAGGTGCTAATTCCACTGCCTGCCAAATCCTGGCTAACCAGTGGTCCCAAGTCTGTCCAGATCACAGCTTCACTGCTAGCATAACCAGCACTCAAGAATGCCAGCACACTAAACATCTATAACCAAAGACTCTCACAGAGACTACTTTATTCTCCTGCTACCTCCACCAGAGTGGGTACTGGTATCCATGACTGGGAGACCTGAAGACAGATCACATCACAGCACACCTTGTAAACATTTCCCAGCACCAGCCCAGAGTCTGGTAGCCCCCCTGCATGGTTAGACCCAGAAGAGCAAAAGCAATAATTGCAGTCCAGCTCTCAGGTAGCCCTGTCCCTAAGGAAGCAGGAGAGCACTACATAAAAGTGGATAAAAATCCACCAGCCAAGTATCTGCTGTCTTCAAGAGACTCACCTAGCACATAAGGACTCACATAAACCTAAGGTAAAGAGGGGAAAGAGACATTCCATCAAATGGAAACCAGCAGCAAGCAGGAGTAGCTATTCGTATATGAGATAAAACAGGCTTTAAAGCAACAACAGTTTAAAAAGACAAAGAAGGGGCCAGGTGCAGTGGCTCATGCCTGTAATCCCAGCATTTTGGGAGGCTGAGGCAGATGGATCACCTGAGGTTGGGAGTTTGAGACCAGCCTGACCAATATGGAGAAACCCTGTCTCTACTAAAAATACAAAATTAGCCAGGCATGGTGGTGCATGCCTGTAATCCCAGCTAGTCGAGAGGCTGAGGCAGGAGAATCGCTTGAACCCAGGAAGTGGAGGTTGTGGTGAGCCAAGATTGTGCCACTGCACTCCAGCCTGGGAAACAAGAGTGAAACTCTGTCAAAAAAAAAAAAAAAAAAAAAAAAAAAGACAAAGTGGAACATTATATCATGATAAAAAGATCAGTCCAAGAGGAAAATATCACAATCTTAAATATATATGCACCTAACACAGGATCTCCCAAATTTATAAAACAATTATGACTAGACATAAGAAATGAGATAGAAAACAACAGAACAATAGTGGAGGACTTTGATACTCCACTGACAGCACTAGAGAGTTCACCAAGACAGAGTCAACAAAGAAAAAATGGACTTCAACTATACCCTAGAAAAAATTGAATTGACAAATATTTACAGCACATTCTACCCAACAACTGCAGAAGATACAGTCTTTTCTTAAGCACATGGAATCTTCTCCAAGATAGACTATATGATAGGCTACAAAACAAGTCTCAATAAGTTTAAGAATATCGGAATTATATCAAGTATCCTCTCAGACCACAGTGGAATAAAATTGGAAATTAACTCCAGAAGGAACCCTCAAACCTATAGAACTACATGGAAATTAAATAATCTGCTCCTGAATGATCTTTGGGTCAACAATGAAATCAAGATGGAAATTTAAAAATTCTTTGAATTGAATGATAATAGTGACACAACTTATAAAAACCTCTGGGATACAGCCAAAGCACTGCTAAGAGGAAAGTTCATAGCATTAAATGCCTACATAAAAAAAGCTGAAAGGGCATAAGTAGACAATCTAAGGTCACATCTCAAGGAACCAGAGAAACAAGAACAAAATAAACTCAAACTCAGAAGAAAAAATAAATAACAAAGATCAGAGCAGAACTAAATGAAATTGAAACAAAAAATACAAAAGATAAATAAAACAAAAAGCTGGTTCTTTGAAAAGAAACAAAATCGATAGACCATTAATGAGAATAACCAAGAAAAGACAAGAGAAGATCCAAATAAGTTCAATTAGAAACAAAACAGGAGATATTACAACAGATACCACAGAAATACAAAAGGTCATTCAAGGGGATTATGAACAATGTTACATGCACAAATAGGTATATTGCACTCACAAATAGAAATATTTCAAGAAATTTATCTATATCCTCTAGAGGTTGAAATATACAACCTTTCTAGATTAAATCAGAAAAAAATAGAGACGCTGAACAGACCAGTAACAAAGTAGTGAGATTGAAATGGTAATAAAAAAATTGCCACCCAAAAAAAGTCAAGGACCAGATGGATTCACAGCTGAGTTCGATCAGGTATTCAGAGAAGAACTGGTACCAATCTTTCTGAAACTATTCCAAAAGACAGCAAAAGAGGAAATCCTCCTAAAATCATTCTATGAAGCCAGTATCACCCTAATACCAAAACCAGTAAAGGACATAACAAAAGAACAAAACTACAGACCAATATCCCAGATGAGCATACATGCAAAAATCTTCAACAAAATACTAGCTAACCCAATCCAACAGGATATCAAAAAGATAATACACCATGATCAAGTGGGTTTCACACCAGGCATGCAGGAATGGTTTAATATATGCAAGTCAATAAACGTGATACATCACATAAACGGAATTAAAAACAGAAATCATATGAGGATCTCAATAGATGCAGAAAAAACATGTGACAAAATGCAGCATCCTTTATAATTAAAACCCTCATTTAAGGCTTTACTACCTTAAAGTATGTCAGACAAGGGACACACTTTAAGGTAGTAAAAGCCTGCTGATATTATACTGAATGGAGAAAAGTTGAAAGCATTCTCCCTGAGAACTAGAACAAGACAAGGATGCCCACTTTCACCACTGCTTTTCAACAGTGTATTGGAAGTCCTAGCCAGAACAATCAGACAAGAGAAAGAAATAAAGGGCATCCAAATCCATAAAGAGGAAGTCAAACTGTAGCTATTCACCGATGATATGACTGTATGTATACCCAGAAAACCCTAAAGACTCATCCAAAAAGCTCCTCAATCTGATAAGTAAATTCATTTAAGTTTCAAGATACAAAATCAATGTACACAAATCAGTAGTGCTGCTATACATCAGCAGTGACAAAGCTGAGAATCAAATCAAGAACTCAACCCCTTTTACAACAGCTACAAAAAAAAAAAAAAGAGAATGAAGTTGGATCCTTATCCCTTATCTTATACAAAAATCAACCAAGATGTATCAAAAACTTAAATCTAAGATCTGAAACCATAAAAATTCTAGAGTATAACATAGGAAAAACTCTTCTAAACATTGGCTTAGGCAAAAAGTTCATAACTAAGAACCTAAAAGTAAATGCAATAAAAACAAAGATAAATAGATGGGACCTAATTAAACTAAAGAGCTTCTATAGAGCAAATGAAATCATCAGCAGATTAAACACAGAGTGGGAGAAAGTATTCACAAACTATGCATCTGACAAAGGACTAATGTCCAGAATCTACAAGGAACTCAAGCAAATCAGCAAGGAAACAAAAACAAAAACAATCCATCAAAAAGTAGACAAAGGATATGACTAGAAAATTCTCAAAAGAAGATATACAAATGGCCAACAAACATACGAAAAAATGCTCAACATCACTAATTATCAAGAAAATGCAAATTAAAATCACAATGAAATACTTCTGCAAGAATGGCCATAATTAAAAAAAATAACAAATGTCAAAAAAACAACAGATGTTAGTGTGGATGTGGTGAAAAGGGAACACTTTTACACTGCTGGTGGGAATGTAAACCAGTACAACCATTATGGAAAACAGTGTGGAGATTCCTTTAAAGAACTAAAGTAGAATTACTGTTTGATCTAGCAATCTCACTACTAGGTATCTACTCAGAGGAGAATCATTATATGAACAAGACACTTGCACATGCATGTTCATAGCAGTACAATTCACATTTGTAAAAATGGAATTGAAAACATATTTTTACAAATATGATGGACCTAAATGCCCATCAACGAATGAGTGGATAAACAAAATTATATATATATAAAATCACATTTTGTTATATACACACACCTTGAAATACTATTCAGCCATAAAAAGGAACAAAATGATGGCATTCAAAGCAACTTGGATGAAGTTGGAGACCATTATTCTAAGTGAAGTAACCCAGGAATGGAAATCAAACATCTATGTTCTCACTTATAAATGGGAGCTAAAGTATGAGGAGGCAAAGTCATAAGAATGATCTAATGGACTTTGGGGACTTTGAGGGGAAGGATGGGAGGGGCTTGAGGGGTAAAAGACTACAGATTGAGTAGTGCATCAAAATTTCATAAATCACCACTAAAGACTTTTTCCATGCAACCAAAAACCGTCGGTTCCCCCAAAACTATTGAAATTAAGAAAGAAAACAAAAGAATGACTAAAATGAAAAAGATAGTATTAAGTGCTGACAAGGATGTAGAGCAACCGGAATGCTCACAATGCTTTTAGTGGGAATGTGAACTGCACAACCACTTTGGAAAACTAGGCACATCAACTATAACTGCTGAATCTCCTGGGTAAACACCTAACAGTAAAGCATATACACATTCACCAAAATGTACATTCACAAATGCTCATAGGAGCATTACTTGTAACAGCACCAAATTGGAAGCAACAATCTTACTGTCCATAAATAGTGGAATGTAAAGATAAATTGTGTGGTTTCATATAGAACACTAATCAGCCACAAGAACGAAGGAATCACAATTACATGTAAAAGCGTGGAGGAATCTTTCAACATAATTTTGAGTGAAAAAAAAGTACATTTTGTGTGACTCCTTCTGAAGAGAAGCAAAAGCAAGGTGATGAAGTTAGGACAGAGGTGACCTTAAGGGAGTAGTGATGGGGATGAGGAGGCATGAGGGATTCCTGGGCAGGGGTGGGGGGGCACTGGTATTTTCTGCTGCTTAAATTGAGTTCTGGTTCTATTAGTGTGTTGTTTGTAAACATCAAGCAGCATCCTTAAGATTTGTATGCTGTATACTTATACTTCAAAAACAAGTTTACATTAAAAAAAATAATAAATCATGGACAGAAGTACTCGGTGAGACGCAACACGAGCGAAGCATCTGCCTTGCCTGCCCTAATGGGAAAAAGTAGGGGGAAGGAGCTGGCTTGGAATCCTAGCTTCTGCTCCCACCACCCATCTAATAGAGGAGAAAAACGTGGCATTACATTTTTATCATCTGTAAAATGGGAATAGCAACACCTCCACCTACGGGCTGTTGTGATGATGGTATGACAAAACGGGCCCCTTGCCTTAAAGGTTCTCTCTAAAGTGTGTCTTATCTCAGGCCACCAGCCCAAGAAATACCTTTAAAAATAGTCATAATTTACTTATTGTGGTTCTAAAAATGCCTCAGTACATCATCCTAATTGACAACAATGTTCTGCTCTTGATGAAGATTTGCTGGAGCCAGGGCTGGACGTCTGATTCTGTGCTAAAAACATCACAAGGCAATCATTTCCAAAGTTCTCCAGTGACCTGAATATTAAGGAATTTTCCATTACTAACCTCCTGCACAACCCTAGGTGAGCCATAGCACTTCCCAGGAACTCTGTTTAGCTATCAATAACATGGGGGAAGTTTGAACATCCACTTATGATGGTCTGTGTGATGAAAATGGGTGGAGATCTTGGCACAGAGACTGGTGGCTTAAGCTGCTCCCCTAGACCCTCTGAAGTCTTCTCTGCCTGCAGTGGGAAGATGCCAAGATGCGAGTCCCTACCCTACCCCAATCCTGTATTTATAGTTTGAAAAAAGATCAATATCTTAGGGTCAAGATGTTAAATTCTCTTGTAATTTTAGACAATGGTCAGCAGATGGGGAGGGTTTGAGTGACAGCCCTGAGAGCTGAACTCAAATAGAACTGGGCACTGTTTTCAGGGAATGAAACGAGGAGGAGCCACACACATGTGCAAGCACACACACACTCTGTGGCAGACAATGGTGCTCATCAGTCATCCACAGACTATGGTTTTGGTGTCTGAAGCCTCAGAATTGCTTTCATGCCTCTGAGCCTCCCCTCATGCTGCTCCTTTTGCCTAGAAGACTATTCCCTGTACTTCCTGCCAGGAGCATGTCTCATCTTTCAGGACTCAAATCAAGTGTCACCTCTTCCCCAATGACTTGGCTCCTCTGTCCTCAGAGTCTACACCCATTAGGTATAAATCCACTTACTTAATCATGCAAATTGTCAAGCGTATCATTATCTATAGTAATGCTACTTCTAAAATATGGCATCCCTGTACTGACTTGGCCCCATCATGGCCAACAGAGACCTCAGCTCCCATCTAGGAAGCATTTGGAATTTGGAGAGTTTTCTGTTGACAAGCTTCACTGTTTCCCCAGCAAAAAGGGTTGTGACTACAGCTGGGACACAAGCAGCATCTTCAGATGAACTCTGCGCCAACAAGCGTCATCGGCACAGATGGTCCCCACAGCCCAGGTGGGGCCCTCATTTTTCCCTGGAATAGGGAGCGATCAAGTTACTTCTTGTGCACAGAGGAGTGTTGCACAGGAAAATAGTCCTAAATAATGCATGGCCTTCCCTAGCAACGCTGCAAAGCAAGGACATGAGAAACCTCCAAAGGGGACAACCCAGAACAGGGAGTGCTTGAAAAATTCCATTCGAATGTTGCAGCTAAACTGCATGGGGGCTGGCTGTTCAAAAGATGGAGGCAGTGTGCTCAGGGGAGCAGCTTGGGCCCACACACTACACGCCTCTCACCCATCATCTCCCTGAAATGATGGAAGATTCACTCGTGTGTGCATGCGTACACACGAGGGACAGGATAAGAGTGCTGGAAAACAAGAAAGGCCATCAGCAACCAGACATTATGGTAAATACCAGGAAGACAGGAAGCAGGTGTGACAGAATGGTGGAGAAATCAAGCAGCGAGACCAGTAGCCTTGTACACCAGGGATGAGCAAGGCTCTTATCAAGAGTCCTAGAGAAACCCCAAGCTCCAAGGAGCAAACACAGGGTAATCCTTAAAGAACTGTAATCCCAACACCTGGGTCAGTTGTGTTCCTGTCTCTGCCCCAGCTGCAGAGCCCGATCCAGCTCTGTTCGAGCAGGGCAGCCTTTGGGAGAGGCTCCTGGCGATGTCAAGGTCCAACAGAGAAGCTGAATAGAGCATGGGCAAAACCTCCACAGCAGAGGTGGGCAGGATTTGCGGAAAAGACACCTCCACTTAGATGACGAACTCAAGGGCCTGGCCTTCCCATCAGCTCCCTGACTCAGTACTGACAGAAGAGTGTGTCTGGCAAAATATTTTTCAACCAAAGACTCCTCATCCTCTCAGGCTAAGGGGAGCTACACTGTTGCAGAGCAAACAGCGGCTACCTTTTTGGATGTCTGCAGTGGCTCTGAAAGAAGAGCTTTTGTGCACCTAGTCTGAAAGTTACTCAAGGAGGCACTCCAGCAAAATGAGAAAGAAGCCCTAGAAACAGAATGGCACCACCTCTAGAAAAAGAGGAGAGCGAACGCAACACTGAAGTGAAGGAAGCAGAATGGAACAATGTGGACCACACAGGAAGGGGGATTTCTCACAACCAGAAGGTGGTGCGGAGGTTTGTATTTGGCAGGGGACCCAGGAGGGGACCTGCCCTGCCTCCACCACTGAGTGAGCATGCAGCCCCCAGAGAAGGCAGAAGGGCAGGGGGTACTGGGACAGAGTGATTGGTCCAATTAAGGCAGTGTGCGGAGCTCTCAGAGAAGAAGCTGGGGTTGCAGTTTTCTGTGTGTGGAGTGGCAGTTCCAGAGGGCACAGTGGAAGATTTGAGTGGTGGGGAAACTGAGGGCTGGAGTCAGAGGTAAGAGGGCACAGAGTGTCATGGGGGATGGCTCTTTAGCAAAGTCAGCTGCTAGAAAGTGGTTCCACTAGGTATTAGGAGCCAATAGAACTGCACACGGTTCCATTCCCCCTTCCCTGTGGTTCATACCACTTGGTTCAGTTCTCTCCTCACTCCTTGATGCTGTCATCCACTGACCGCTGACCCGGGGTTTGTCAGGGTTTTGGCCTGGCCTCCCATACCCCGTCTCCACCCACAGCCACCACTCCTGATGACTCCTCCACAGGGATCACTTTCTCACCACTAGGGACTAGGAAATGAGCTGGGAACAAAGAGCATCTGGAGTTCAGTTCAGTTCTCAGTTCTTAGACCTCAGTTCAACCGCAGGGCCTAAGAGAGAAGTTGTCCTCCTTTCCCTGACCCACCATCCAGCTGAGCAGCTGGGAGCCCTGGGCACCTGGCCAGCCTCAGCCACCAGCTGGCAGACTGGCCTCGCCTTCCTTCTCTGGCCTCAGTGTCTCCATTAGAGTGGCAAATAGCTTGGCATGGTGGCAGAGGCTCCTCTCCACTGGGTGACATTTGGCGGAACAGCCGTGGAAGGGCCCTGACTGTATCAAATGAAGTTAGATTTCATAGAAAAAAATGCCCATGAAAAAGTGAATGGCAAGGAAAGTGATGCCTGTGAGATAAATGTCAGAGGAGCCTTGCAGACCTGTGGATGTGGCTTCTGAGCTCCAGACAGAGGCCAGGCAGGCTTCCTCAGGGAGGTGGGGCTGAACCAGGCCCAAAGGCAGGGCTGGCTCTAAGCTGCTATTATCACAGGCAGGACTGGCTGAACTGAGGCCTCACTCAGCTTTACAGGTGAGGCTCATTTTAGCCATGGGCTCACACTAGCATTGTCAAAGGAACAAGGGGTCTGGAGACCTGGACCCCTCTCTGGGGGCCTTCCTTTCACAGGCCTCTATCTTTCTGGCCAAGAGCTGAGCAGGGCTCAGCTGCCTGTCCACTGCTGGCTTGCTGCTGCACCCCACCCCTGCTGAGCCACATAGATGTTCATTACTGACCCTCTCCCAGCTGTGAGGAAGAATGATTGGCTCCAGGCAGGCGCTGGAGACTCAGGTGCTCCTGGGGGTTTGTGTCCTGGGCCCCTGTTGGGTCTTCTCGACCTCGAAGCATACACATCTTGGAGAAACCTCTGTGTGTTTGGGTTGGGTGGGGAGAGAAGAGGTGGAAGAAGGTCCCATCCCTTGCCCAGCCTTTGAGAGTCCGGGCTGGGGCCTGGGGGCTGTATTGGAGGCGAATCCTAGCTCAGCCTCCACCCTAGTACAAGGCCCAAGCCAGACTCTTTCAGTAGCCGCCTACCATCTAAAGCAGAGGCAGATCCATCACTAATACACGATCTCGGGCACCACCCTGACCTACTGCATCAGAAGCAACATTTGAACATGATCTGAGTGATTCTGATATAATACCTTATGTTTACAAGGTCCCTCAGGCAGACAGAATTAATAACAAATCACATCAGTTCTTGGTCTGGTAGAGGATGCTGCTAACTCAGCTGAAAATGTTCCCAGAAAATCTGACTGTGTTTAGCTTGGAGCCTGCCCCGGAGAGCTGCACAATGGACACGCTGGCCTCGGATGGGACAGCCCTTGTCACAGGGGGGAGTCGGGGGTGGGGGTGCCTCTGGGCTGGCATGCACCCTGCTCCACAGATCTTCCAACCTCTGCAGTGCTCCCTGTCACTGCAGCACCGGAACAACCCAGCTGCCCCTACAGGAACTGAAAGAAACATGTCCGACATGGGAGACCAGGCAGGGGAAGCAGAAGGATGCTTGCAGAGACAGTCGGTGCTAATTTCATCCAGGGCAGAGTGGAGTCCTCAGGAGTAGGTCCCCGATTCCCTGTGGCATCCCCTTCTGAAAAGGAATGAGGAGTGTGGGGACGGCCGGACTCGCCTGTCAGATATCAGGTTACTTAACGCTGTAGCAATGACACTGTGTGGTACCGGCATAGGAGTAAGCAATTTAGGAAGCTGCAGAACGACCAGAATGAAACCAGGCACTGTTGAGGCACACATCTATGTACAGAAAGTCTACAAGGAAAAGAGCAAAGGAATAGGAAACATACAATTCTAAACGTGCTTGCCTTGCAGCAAGGGTGCAGATTGGCAGAGACGACAGGAGGGGCACAGAGGTGCTCGATTATCAGTGCTCCGGGCGTGGTGGATTCATGGGCGTGCATTAAACCATAAAGGGGTAAATACATGAATATAAATATAATAGGGGACATTAGAATTAAAGAGGGCTATGCATGGGACCAAAGATGACAGTGTATTACAGCTAAGGATTATGTCTAATCCAATTCTGTGTATCAGAAGTTCAGTTAAAAATAGAGAGAGAGAGAACAAAAGTGAATAAGTACGTTATGAGGCAGCCCCGACCAAACTCACAGGACTTGGCCAGAAGATGAACTATAGTTAAATTCTAGCTAAGGCGTAATCATGGAGTCACTCTTGCCTGCTTAGAGCTTAGCGCAGCTGGGCGAAGACAGAGCTGGAAGGAAGCAGCAGCCCAGGCCTGGACTTAGAAGATCTAGAGTCAAGTTCTGGCTTTACAGGGCAGCCTGCTTCCTCTGTAAAATGGGAACATCACCTGCCTCAAGGGGAAACGGTGGGAGGATTAGAAGAGGGACGGAGTCAAGGTGCCCAGCATAGGCCCTGTCGTTTGTGGGCAGTCAGTCAATGACAGCTATCAGTATTTCAGAGAAGCTAGTGCTCTTTGGGACAAGGTTAAAAAAAAAAATAGGCAGCTGGTGTGGGGAGCTGAGGACTGGACACCTAGGTAGGATGCCTCTACATCAGTAACCACAGATAATTCCAAACGGAGGCCTGCTTAGGACACAGCATCTAATGCATCTGTAAGCCGGAGCTCAGATCCGGGGCTCAGAGCCAGCTCCAGGTGACCCGCAGCTCCCACCACATCCATCAGCCTGCTCCACTCCTCAGGATCCTCCTTCCAATCGTCTCATCAGAAGCAGAGGCCTTGGGAAACTCACGAGTGTTGACATATGTTCAAAGCCCATCTGAGTGCTCTTACCGGACTCTTCAGCTGATTTTCTGGCAATAGTAATAGTAACATTATAGTTGTAACGAGGACTCACACAGCACTTCCTCTGTCATGAGATGTTCTTAGCACTTTCTTTGTCCTACTGTATTTAATCCTCACAACGGTAGTTACTATTATGAATGCCCAGCTACAGACTGGAGGAAACTGAGGCAGCTGAGAGGATAGGCCCTTGCTCAAGGCCACAGTTAAGTGGTGAGAATGGGATTGAAACTGGGGCAACATGGCCTTGGGTGCACTCTCTGTTGCCAACTCCCCTGAAGAAGCGGGATGATGGTCACTGCAAAAGAGACCTCTCCGCCGGCCCCACCGTTCTGTTCCTGAGTCCCGGGGGCCCCATGGCCCTGAACCTCAGCCTGGCTCCATGTGCTGGTGCTAGCTGGTTTTCCAAGCTCAGCTACAGTGAGGGACCCTGCCTAGTGGGGGGCAGCAACTAACGGGTTCAATCCACATAATTCCAACTGGGATTTGGCCTGAAGAATGTGGAAAAGGAAAGGAAGCTGACATAGACTCCACAAGGATAATCAATGATAATCACCTCCAGTCCCAGCCACCAGAACCACCACCATCAAGCTCCCTTCCTGAAGCAGGCTGGGGCTATGCTTCCCAGCCCCTGAGACTACCTGGCACAGTTGACTCCTGTTTTCTAGCAAATAGCTATGCTTGAGCAAACTTCCTCTACTCAGAAACGCCATCCCTTAGCCTCTTGCTAAATAGCGTAAGCCCTAGGGGCTTAATATGAAGGCCTTCTAATGGATTTATTGTGTTTATTTGACCTTTCCAAGTGTGAGCTCAGAAACAGGCCCAGAGGAGGATGGTGGAAGCTTGTTTTTCTTAAGTGAGGCAAAACTGATGAGTAAACTGAATTCTTGGATGGAGTTCGCCCAGTTTTCTCACCCGAGCTTCCCTCCTCCTTTAGTCAAATGATCCAGTTAGGCCCAAGAGGAGCCCAGTATTCATGAGATACTCCAGAAGAGGAAAATTGTGTCTAAGAAGTGGTAAATCTGAAATAAATGTTTTCAGTTTATAAACAGCCATGACACAAAATAATAGTCGGCATTTTTTTAAACAGCTACTTCCAATTCTAGTTTCAAGGCAAATGATTTTCTGTTTCAGATAAACTTTAAAAAAGTTAATAATCAGTGCATTAAGGAAAACTATCTCAAGTGCTACAAATACTTCTGCAATTTAGAGCAGAGGCTTCACACTCCAGCGTCCATGGTGCCAGGCAGGTGACCTAAGTGAATAGTGGGGAGCAGGTGTAAACTATGGACAATGGGCATTTCTTGCTCTTTCCAGAAAACTCCAAAATTCGGGTTTTCATTTAATTTAGTATGGCCAAACAAAACATTTCTAGACCCACATCCAGCCCTGAGCTGATAGCATCCCTTCTATTGCACAGTAAAGCTAATCCACCACCTTACAGGATGTCAGTACCTGCCAACCCTACGTGGAGACAGCTCGTCCCTCAATAAACTGCCAGAGATTGGATGCAACCACAGAGCCCCAAATACAGGTGGATCTGGGGATCTGACCACTGTTCGTCCATACCTCAGCCAACTTTAGCTCTGACGTCCGTAACTGTGTGAAAAACCAGAACTGCATTTGAACCCCATTTGGTGTCTCAGTATCCAGACTGGGAAATTCACCTTGCGCCGATGCCGGCCGAGCACTTGACCTACTCACTCAGTCAGGCACAGAGAGGTCACGTGATTTCCAAGGTCACGCAGGCAGCATCGGCTGGGTGGCTGGGCTCACAAGACTCTTGGTGCCTCACCAGACAGTGCTCAACGCCCAGAACAGTCACATATTTGATGTACAGTGCCTGCGATATCTACTTTTTCCATAAACCAGACGCTTCCTTTCTTATTGTACCAGAGACAAGGGGTAGCAGATATTAGAGGTTTACGGACAAAAACATATCGGTAGAGAAAAATGACAGAGAAAATGAACTTTTTTTGAATTGGGAAAAGGCAGAAAAATACCTTAGCTCAGGCAGTGGCAAAAGCAGTTCCTCAAAAGACCACAGACTGAGATGCCCTTGACCGTGGATAACAATGATAATCACCTAAGACTAGCAGCAGCTGCCCTCTGCTGAGCCCTGCCGACGTGCCCAGCCTGGCCACGGTGGTTTAGTTGCCTCCCGTTGCTGGGCCGGCACAGTGGGTCCAGACTTGGCCTCGTCATCGTCCCATGTTACTTCACAGTGAGGAAAACTAAGTGCTGAGATTAAGCTTCTAGCACAATGTTGGAGCACTGGTGAGTGGAGGACAGGCGCGCTGTGCATGCACCGTGTTTCCTCAATTACCCACAGGAGTTAGTTCCAAATCTCTCAAGGATCTGTCATGTCCCAGATCAGGTGCAGGGGAGCTGGGAATGAGTCAGATGCCCTGAGTTGGAGGAGTGCAGTTTCCTGGGGTCATGGGGAATGAAGGGTGCTCCCCCAGGGCTACGCTCAGGGCAATTGACTGAGTTCACCCTGGGATTTTCCAAATGAACACAACACCCTGTTGACTGAATTCTTGTGACTTCTTGCACCCAATTTATTTATAATTTTTAAATTGAGGTGAAATTTACATAAAGTAAAATTGATCGTTTTTGTTGAGACAGTCTCACTCTGTCACTCAGGCTGGAGTGCAGTGGTGTGATCATAACTCACTGTAACCTCAAATTCCTGGGCTCAAGGAATCCTCCCACCTGGGCCTCCTGAGTAGCCAGGATCACAGGCATGTGCCACCACTCCTGGCTAATTTTTTGTAGAGCGGGGTTTCACCATGTTGACCGGGCTGATCTCAAACTCCTGGACTCAAGCGATCTGCCCGCCTTGGCCTCCCAAAAATGCTGGGATTACAGTCATGAGCCACCATGCTCGGCCAAAATTATCTATTTTAAAGTATACAATTCAGTGGCATTTAATACATTCACAGTGCTATGCAACAATCACTTCTGTCAAGTTCCAAACCATTTTTATTACTTCCAAAGGAAGCCCTGCATCCATTAAGCAGTCATGTTCCATCCTCTGTCCCCCAGACCCTGGAAACCACTAATCTACCCTCTGTCTCTATGAATTTATCTACTGTGGATACGCCATACCCAGAATATGAATATGGAATATTATATGATTATATGGAATCATATGAGAGCTTTTGTATCTGGTTTCTTTCATTTAGCACAATGTTTTCAAAGTTCATCCATGTTGTAGCATGTATCCGAACTTCATTCCTTTTTATGGCCAAATAATATTCCATTGTATCAATATGCTACATTTTGTTGGCCCATTCATCTACTGGTGGACTTTTTTGGCTGTTTGCACCTTTTGGCTACTGTGAATTGTGCTGCTGTGGGTGTTCACGCATACATATTTGTTTGAATACCTGTTTTCATTCCTCTTGGGTATATACCTAAGAATGGAATTGCTGGGTCATATGGCGATTCTATGTTTAACTTTTTGAGGGACTGCCAAACTCTTCCACAGCAGCTGCATCGTTTTACATTCTCAACAGGAATTCCTCCAAATCTTCCCCATTTGTTATTTTCTGTTCCGCTTGTTTGCTTTTTAATTATAACCATCCTAGTGGGTATGAAGTGGCATCTCACTGTGGTTTGGATCCTTGCACTGAATTTAAAGCACTGCTTCCTAACCTTTTGCTCAGCATGAGATACAAAGATGGGTGAACAGCTGGGGTAACCTGGAGGGGCTCTGTCCAAGACATGGTCAAACGATTCACTTGCCCATTGTCCTAGCTACCTAAAGGGACCTTGGAGGCCCCTGTCAGAACCCCTCTCTTGGGCCACTTGCTGAGAGGCCCTGGAAAGGCTCCTTGAGGCCAGAAGGGGTCCATCCATGGACTCTACTGCCCCATGCCTTGCCTAGCCACTCTGAGGACTGAGAGGAGCAGGCTCTGGCATCCAATAACCCATCCAGGGTCATGATGGGACAGCCCAGTCAGCAGGCAGAGGGCAAATCCATGAATTTAGTTGAACAAGATTCCCTCTCTCTTTTGGTATAAGGCTCAGATACTGGCTCTACCACAAACTCACTGTGAGAAAATATTAGTAACAGCCAGCATCGCTAGTGTGTTCACTGCACCAGGCACGCTTCTAAGAACTTTTCATAAATTAGCTCATTTAATCCTCAGAACAACCCTTGACATCTTCATTTACAGGTGAGGAAAGTGAATCACAGGGAGGTGGCAACCGCCCTAAAGGCATCCTGGAGCCAGTGAGGATGGCCGTCCAGGAGCCCACCACGGTCCCAGCCCAGGTTCTGGCTGTGGTGCACGGTGCCTCCCTGGGCTGCAGTTCTCTAGCTGGGAGGAGAAGGACAGGTTTTCTCCAAACAGCAGATCCCTTTGCCAGATGAGATTTATGCAGAACTCTGGTCTATTTAGCAGAGAGAAGGGAAGCTGTTCAGAATGGAGGATGAGGTCTCAGGTTCCAGTCGTAAGGTAGGGCTTTGAGGTCTTCTGAGGAATAAGGTTTTGGGTTCCACGCTTCTGAGAAGTGACTATGACAAAACCCTAGATTCTGGCCCGATGGAAATGGCACGTCACATTTAATAAGTGTGAAAACGATACCTTATACTTACAAAGAACTTTGTCTGTTTCCGAGGACCCAAACACTCCAGTTGATCTCAGAGTGAATCATCCCAAAACACCGTAGAGGATTAATAGGGCCCTAGAGAACCTCTATTTCCTAGGACAGAATACTCAGGAAATGGAGAGACCCACTGATGTGGGTTCTGTGCAAACTGGAGTGTTCCCATTCTTCCTTGCTGTGGTTTTAGCTTGTGTGGCAGTCTCTTGCAGCCCAGGAACTGAAAATAACCACCAAGCATGGAGCACTCCCTATGTGCTGGGCCCTGTGCTCAGAATTTTTGACATATCATTTCCCTTAATCCTTATGATGACCCTATGAGGGAGGTACTACAGGACCATCTTCCCTCATCCAAAAAAAAAAAAAGTAAAGAAAGTTCCAGAGTTTAGTAATTAGGTTGCATATGCCATATATTGTATAATGCATTGTATAACATCTCCAGCGGCCTGCAATCAAACACTTCAATATTTCTACAGTGAAACCTATGAATATTCACACCAAGTGAAATAAGGAATGACTATAAATAGTCTCACCCCAGTTCAAGTTCAGTCTGACTGCCAAATAAGTTTGCCCCAAACTTATGAATAAAGTTTTGGTTTTCAGAACATAGTCCTGCACTAGTGTCGTCCTTTAACAAATAAACGAGGCTCTGAGAGGTTAAATGACTTGCTAGATAGGATAACATAGCTGGTGAAGACTGGAGGCAGAGTTCAAGCCAGAAGTATGACATTACAGCCCAAGGCTATAACCACTTTATTACATGCACAGTTTTCTGGGGGAAGCAGCTGACAGTTCAAATCCCTGCTGTCACTTCAGAGCTGTGGGATCTGGGCAAATCGCTTCACCTCTGGGACTCTCGGCTTCTGTGGAGGTCATTGCGGTTGTTCTCAAATATTCTGGCTCTTGCCATCTGAGCACATGATCAGCTTACCCTTCCCAACTTGCTTGAAGTTAGGTGTGGCCATAAGACTTGCTTTGGCTAAGGAAATGGCAACAGAATTGAAGTGTGTCACTTTTGGAAGCTTTAGGAGCCAGTGTGAGTTTTGCTGCCTTCACTTTTCCATTAGTCACCAGCAGGGGCTGTTCCTTCTGCCCCAGACCCCAAGTGAGGACACGCTTTGTGGAATAAGGCCTCCTGCTGAACAACAATGGGCACACAGTATGGGCCCAAACAAACTTTTGTTATTTGAAGTCAGTGAGGTTTGGGGACTGTCTGTTACTGCAGCAAAACCTGGCCTATCCTGACTGGTATAGGCTCCCTCTCTATAAAACAAATTGTGTGAAGGTTGAATGAGATGGTACATATAAAGCTCTGAGGCAGTGCATGGCAATGGGTATCTGCTAATTCCCTCTCCCATTCTCAGCCTCAATGTCCCCAACTGTAGGAAACAGTTAACTTGCTCTGTTTTAAGGAGTAAAACTACTTGTTAACCTATGAGATGTTAACGGAAAGAATTTTTGGGGCACCCACAAAAACCCGGATATATTGTCTTACATGTCCCTCTTACCACTCGGGCTTTGATGGGGATGCTGAGATGAGGTGGTGGGAGGTTGGGGACAGAATCCCAGCCCTGGGGCGGGCAGCCTCCTGAGGACTCTGGGTTCCTGACTGAAGCATCAGCTGTGGACCAAATATCCCCAAAGGCAGGGCTGCAAAGGGCCAGAGTGCATCAGGAGGAGGTCAGAAGGGCAACCTGCCTGCTGACAGCTGCTGAGCACAGAGTAGGCACCGTTTCCTCCTCAGGCCAACAGATGGAGGGAGTGAGGCTGTGGGGCAGAGATTCTCTGTGATGAAAACGTGCAGTTGCCACAAGACGTGCATTAAAGCCCCATTTAGCAACACCGATTAAGGAGCTATAAATAGCACCTGGGCTCTCTCACAGGCCATAAAACACTCTTCTCTGCACTGCTCCCATCCTGCAGCCTGCCCTGCTTAATTGGGGCTCAAAATAAAATACATGGAAGGCCGCTTTTTGATGGAAGGCCCTTGTTGCCATGGTGACCAGTCGCTGGGACCAGGATGGGGCAGAGGCTTGATACAAGGCTGCTGAGAGTTAAGGTGGGGAAAGAGGAGAAGAGGGGAGAGAAAGGGGAAGTGAGAAAACATTGATAAACATTACTGTGGAAGTCTAAAATCACACATCACAAGGCTGATGGAAACACCAGCCTCCGTCCGTAATGGCTACAAAAAATGGCAGTCTCACCCAGCAGATGGGCTAGCAAATAAGGACCACTGTACTGGCAAGGAAGTGGACCTGGCTGGCCCAGGGCGGGTATGGAAGGCAGAGGAGTAAGTTTCAGGCGTGGCTCAGTCCCTGAACATCCGGTGAGCTGGAGCTGCTCCCCGCCTTCTCTGGGCCTTTCAACTGTAAGACTAGGAGCTGAATGAGAAGGTCTCTAAGCTAAGAGTAACAACTAAATTCCCACTGTTATCAAGAAGGTGGAAGCTCTCACGTGCTGAATCATCTCCCAGATACATGAAGTGATGGAAGCAAGGTGCACATCAGGGCGTGAGTGGACTGCAGCTGTTTGTGTATTTGTGGGAGATACCTCAGAATACACAGGAGGCTGACAGCATTGGTTGCCTCTGGGAAGGGTGGCTGGAAACAGGGATGGACAACAGACTGATCACTGTCATGTAAATAAAACCTTATTAAATGTATTCAAAATAAATATAATCTGAATTTTAAAAGCTGGACTCCAAGAGGCCCAGCTTTGATGAATAAATAAATACCAGACAGAGCAGTGGGGTCACCCTCTATGACCTGGTCTCTTTGCTGACTGCTCTCTACCTCGTATGTACCTTAAACTTCTCGCAACCTTCTGAATGCCACTGTGCAATGAAAAGCTGCTGTGCCTTCACACATGCTGTACCCTCCCCGGAAAGGCCATTTTTGGTCTTCTCCATCTAGGGAGAGGGATATATGAGTCTTTAAATCTCAACTCAAATATTTCTCCTCTATTTGCACTTCCTTGATGCCACCGCTGACCCAAATACTTGATATTCTCTCTCCTGCATGCCTCCTGCACTGCCCAGAGCCCTTTATTAAGACTCATCTCCTTGAATTCTCATTATTGTTATTTGTGTGGGTACTCGATAAACTATGGACTCCTTGAGGCAGAGCCTGGGTCTGATCCTAGGGAAGTACCCCAGGCCCTCACACAGAATGCTGCTCAGTAAATACTCTGCACTTCTGAGAGACCAAATGCACACAGAACATCTATCCCAGGTGGCTCCCTAGTGGTCTATCCACCAAAAATCAAGTCTTTTCTCTCATTCTACCTCCCGTTTGGCCTCATTTGAATGCTGGGAAAGTTCATTTTCAGAATTAGCCTGAGCAAAATATAATTAGGAAGGGAAGCCCTGCAGCAAGAAGTGATCTCGGTAGATGCACCCAGCAGCTCGCAGGGAAGGGCCTGCCCCGCTGCTCTGCCCACTGCGGTAATTGATTTGGTGAGTTATTCATAGCAAAGCTGTCATCTGGGCCTTCACCTTGGCTGCCTCTCTGTCTGCCTGCTTGGGAACCCTGTGGCAACGAGCCATCCATGAGAAGGGGCTGCCAGGCAGAGGCTTGGGGATTTAACTAGCTCTGTGAGCTCAGTAAGACCCTGATGCTCACTGGCCCCCATTCACAGCAGAGGGGGCTTGCACCAGAGTCCCTAAGGCCCTGTCCACTTGGACACTCTATCTGGGATTTTAAACATTAGCCCAAGCAGGACAGAATATTGGAAGACGCCACTACAGAGAAACAAATAAAAATCTTATTTATTTATTTATTGAGAAAAAGTCTCCCTCTGTTGGCCAGGCTGGAGTGCAATGGCACGAAGTTGGTTCATTGCAAACTCCACTTCCTAGGTTCAAGCCATTCTCGTGCCTCAGCCTCCTGAGTAGCTGGGACTACAGGCATGTGCCACCATGACTTTTTAGTAGAGATGGGGTTTCACTGTGTTTCCCAGGCCGGTCTTGAACTCCTAACCTCAGGTGATCCACCCGTCTCGGCCTCCCAAAGTGCTGGAATTACAGGCATGAACCACCATGCCCCGCCAAAAGGGGATGCAAGGCCATCCCACTAGTTATAGGACCATATTCACATGCAAGACAGACTCCCAAGGGGAAACCCGGAAACCGAAGGAAAGTCTCTTCTTAGGACTCATGCCTTCACCAATACTGTCCATGCCCTGGATGGAGGTGTAGTGGAGATGACCAGAAGTAGGCCAGGCTCAACTCTGTTTCCCCTGTCACTGAACAGACTTCTCTTTTCTTGGTTATTTGTTCCTAAATCTTCTGCATTCCTAGGAACACACCTTTCCAGTGAGTGAAGCAACGTTACCATGAAGATTGTCTTATCACTCTGATTTACTCAAAAGATAAATCATTTATGAACTTCCATTCTACTAACCTTTATGTTAGTTACTAATGGATTTTGGATGGTTTTGCCTCTAGCATCCTCCACCTGCCCTTTAGGCGAAACATTTCAGTTCCCTCGGGGAGATCCCTGAGGCTTTGCCCCATCCCAGCCCCAGGCATAGAGCCTCTGATCACATTCCAGTCCAGTGGCCACCGTGATTGGTTCAGGGGTGGGCCTGAGACCCAAGTGGTGCCCATGAGAACACATTCCAGGACTTGTGCTGAGCAACGCCTGCAGTAACAAAGAGCAACAGGTGGACCCAGGGGCTCCTTGAAGTCATCTGGGTAGCTGAGAAAGATGACCCCATAGAGGGGCCTCTAGAACATGTATGTAGGAGGGGCTCAGGAGTGGTGGTCTGTGAGATGGAGATCTAGGCAACACTGCGTACTTAGATCGTGTTATTTCAGGTAGGTTGAGAGTGTGGACCTAAAGCCCCATAAGACACCCCTAAGGCGACACTAAACCTGAAGAAAGAAGAGCTGAGAAATGGAGAGAGAGAGATGCCAGATCCTGCCAATGGTGTTTAAACCTGGGATACAGGTGAGGCTTAAGCAACTAGCTACTCAGTGATAAAAGCACATATATTCCTTTTATTACCTTAAGGCAGTTTGGAGTCAGGTCTTCTGTTCCTTATAAAAGAATACAACGAACAAACCACCTCTGCTGTTCTAAGCCCAGCCTAGACCCTGAACTTGGGTTCCTGAACTATGATATTTCCTGATGGATACCCTAGGGTGTGGTAGAGGGGCTCTGGTCTGGTGAAGAAAGGCGTGGGGTGAGAACTGCCCTTAAGAGGACTGGAGTCAGGGCAGATCCCAGGGTCGGCAGGAAGCCATAACTGGCTGCCCTGAGCTGCCTGAGGCTAGGCCGAGGCACACAGAGGAGGAGGGGCTTCATGGAGTGGTCCGAGGGCTCCAGAAAGCCTAGCTCCACATATCTCCCTCACTGATACCTCAAAACCCACCTGAGCATTTTTCCTTGAGTTCAATGCAACATAGGGGGACGACAACAGAGTCAGGGAATGACTAAGTTAGAAGGACACCAGCCCACACAGGAGCTGCATAAAAAAGGATCTCCCACCTAGAGGGCTGGAGTGGCTGACTCAGTGCCACCGCGGCCAGTCTAGGGTAGAGCACAGATTAGAACCCCTGAATTCCCACTTCCAAACTATAGTGGCTTGGACTGGCCCATAGCTGTTGTCTTTGCTATTGATTTACATCCCGTTATGCAAAATCTCTACCACCAGGTGGCGATGTAGAGTTACCGCATGTAGTGTGGAAGTGCAAGTGGCCATCACGGATTCGCTTTTATGAAAGTATACCTTTATTTCATCTAAAAGATAGTAAGTATTTTACCAGGAAAGAGAGATGGAAAAGAAAAATTTTAAATACTTTTTCAAAAAGGTAGTAAGCATTTACCAACTGTGATCTATTTTATTTGTAACTTAAAAGGCAAAGAAAATAATTATAATCATGATTACTTACATTGTGTCTTTTTTAATAATTACTTGCCTCTTTCTAACCTGTCAGTAAGGGAGTGGAGAGAAGCCATTCCTTGAAGTCACACCCGCCTGGCTTTGAAATCCAACTCTGTTATGTATTAGCTGTATGTTTTTGGCAAGTCACTTCTCCTTGAGCTCAAATGATCCATCTGTAACAATGAATTCAATGCCACTCTGCAGGGGGCTGCTGCATCATCCTCCAGGGATGGCATATAATAGGTGTTCAATAAATCTTGAATGAATGAATGAATGAATGAGGCACCTAGTGGGATGCCTGGCATAATACAGCAAGTGCCCAATAAATGACACTTATTTACTAGAGGCCAAAGGGAAGCAGATCTACCAACGAAATGATAGACCATGGGCAGTAAGAAAGGGGGCTTTGAGGGAGGTGTGGGAACTCCGTGGGAGGCCAGGAATCACAGAGCAATGGTGGCTGCCCACCGGCTTACTGCACAAGGTGGATGCCTTTAAACTTCAGTGTGTAACATCCCGTCTCACCACGCACCTCAGCCTCAAAGCCCTTCCGGAATCCCTTCTGCCTTGTGGTGACGTTCTGAAGAATTCCCATCCACCCTTTCCTGTGGGCCTCTCTGGCCTCACCTGTGAAAAAGAGGCTAAAATGTTCCTGAATGTATGGTGCTAAAGGAACTCAGTCCACCTGTGCTTTGAGAAACTCAGTCTCCTCATTCATCTGACACCATAGCCTTAAAGGCTGAAGACTTTCCAGGCTCAGGCCTCATTCTCTACTGCAAAACCCCAAGCTGGCTCGGATGGTACCCCTCCCTTCCAGAGGTGGGATCGTGGGTTTACTCCTCCCCCTCAGGCTGACAGGCCTTCCCAGGGGCACAGAATTCTTTAAAAGGAGCATTGGTTCACTTCAAACCTCCTCAACGCTAACAGCGCAAATTATGTGATGCTTTATTTTTCCCAGCTTGAATGGGTAGAGCTAGCACCTCATAAAGTGACAGGGAAAATATTTGGCTGGTTTCGTAAACCGGGGCCACAAAGGCTCACTTGTGATGGGCGGACTTGCAGCCTGTGCCAGCTCCCAGGACGCCCCGGTGGGACCCGCCCAGGTCTGGGCAGCGAAGTCTGCAGACACCACTGCCTGCCTGACACCAGCCACCTGTGTGCAGGCCACGAGGCCTGGCAGCCTTTCAGTCCCGCCTGGCCATCTCCTCCCACAGACTTCCAGAATCTAAGCTGCCAAAAATAACCCCAGCCATCTGCCATGCTGAGGAGATCCTTGGGGTGTGTCTGGGAGGCTCTCAAAGAAGTGTCTACAATGTGTCCGGGTCACAGTCTGGCCCCAGCAGGCTGTCCTCAAGGAATCCACAAACTTCCTTCTTGCTAGACTCCTGGACTTTCTCCCCTTCCCCAAGAAACGTAGCACTTCCCAGCCTTTGCTCCTGCCATTCCCACGGCCTGGAGTGCCTTTCCCCTGCTCTCTCCCTCCGGCCCATTCCTGCCCCATCTCAGCACTGCGCAAGGTGCCCCTCTCCACCCAGTCCCTCTGTAATTCTGCACCCGCCGGGACCCGAAGGGTCACTGTGATTATTAGATAATCACACCCTTCTTGGGGCTGCTTTATTGTTTAATGCTGGGATTATTTCTTTCACTGCTGAGATCATTTCACTGACACCTCATTTATTAGAAACTGTTGGGGAAAGGCTTTCTCAACATGAGTGTATTTATCTGATCAACTGTCCTTTTAAGTGACCAACCTACTTTGAGCATGATCTCTTTGGGTGGGAATTTTTCTAAGACTCATTATTCCCTCATCTTTTTTTTTTTTTTTTTTTTTTTCTGAGACAGATTTTCGCAGGCTGTACAATGGCACAATCTCGGCTCACCACAACCTCTGCCTCCCGGGTTCAAGCAATTCTCCTGCCTCAGCCTCCCGAGTAGCTGGGATTACAGGCATGTGCCACCACACCCAGTTAATTTTGTAGTTTTAGTAGAGACGGGGTTTCTCCATGTTGGTCAGGCTAGTCTCCAACTCCTGACCTCAAGTGAACCGCCCACCTGGGCCTAATCTTAAACCAATCACCCTAAACATAAATGAATCCATTTTGGAGGATTCAGAATTAGAAAAAAAAACACAACAAACCACAGTCATTTTTGGTACTGCAACCTT
Source organism: Callithrix jacchus (assembly GCF_049354715.1). Classification (NCBI taxonomy): domain Eukaryota; kingdom Metazoa; phylum Chordata; class Mammalia; order Primates; family Cebidae; genus Callithrix; species Callithrix jacchus. The sequence continues at coordinate 43,339,913 of NC_133518.1, forward strand.
GCTCTGCCTGGCTCCGGAGGGCTGGGCCTCACGCCCTTTTGCTGATGGCTCTGGGCAGATGCACTGTGAGAGTTCTTGCTTGCTGTGGCTGTTCCGTGTTCCTCGAGTGGGTAGGCAGTTGGCTGCTGGGGGGCTGCAGCTGGTGTGCCTGTCTCTGGCCTCACCCACCCCTCATTCTCATTTGTGGTTTCTGTTGTGTGGAGGTAGTGGGAGGCAGGTGGCCAAGCAGGTGTAAACTGCAAGCAAGTAGCACCCGAGAAGACCTTTCTTTTCTTTTCTTTTTTTTTTTTTGAGCAAAGTCTCACTCTGTTGCCCAGGCTGGAGTGCAGTGGTGCGATTATCAGCTCACTGCAACCTCCCCCTCCTGATTCTCGTGCCTCAGTCTCCTGAGTAGCTACAGGCATGCACCACCACGCTCAGCTAATTTTTGTCTTTTTAGTAGAGATGGGGTTTCACCATGTTGGCCAGGCTGGAGAAGACCTTTCTTTAATATACTTCAGGACAGAAGTTGATTCCTTCCCGGGCACCAAGTGAGTGTTTTCCGTTCATTTTCAGGGTCGGAATTGTGAAGAGCTGAGGGCACCAAACGTGTGTGCTGTTCCGATGCCGCCATTTCCTTGGGTTGATGAGTGAGCTGGATGGGAAGCCCCTTGTTGCCTGTCTCGAGGCCCCTCTGTGTCCACACTTGCCTGACCTGGAGTAGCTCAGTAACAAGTCCCAGGTGACTTGCCTTGGGGATGTGGCCTACCCCAGGGTTCACCATTATCAGCTCTTGCCTTAGAATGAACTGCATGTTGAAAGGGCATGCTAGGCCTGCAAATGGAGCCTGCTCAGAGCGGGGCTGTGGCCCCAGGCCAGTGTAGGCTGCTGTCTTCAGGGGCGAAGCTTCGCCTCTGCCCCTGGGATTCCTAAACAATCAAGTATTGGGAAAACAGAGATGTCAGTTTTATGCAGCCCACAGGACAGGTACGGCCATTTGGGAGCCATTCCTTGTTTTGTAAGTGACCATATTTGATTTGGGCTGCAGGAAATCCTCTTTAACGGTCTGGGAAGAGAGGGGAGTCCCTGGAACCCAAGTATGAGGTAGAGGCAGAGATTCGGCCTCTTCAAGGGCAAGGTGAAGCTTGGCTGCCCTGAGGCTTGATGAGTCCTGCCAGTGTTCTCCTCCTGGCAATGCTTCTTGGAGCAACCTCGCTGACCTCCAGGCGTCTCAAAGGGGCCGCTTATCTGTTAGTAAGTCTGTAATTTTGCCCATACCCCAAATTATCCTTACTCAAAATTTTCATATATACAAAGTTTCCATTCCTGCTTGGTTCCTTTATCCTTTGTGAAACCCTGCCTGCTTCCCCAGCTTTTTATCCTGCCACGCTCCCTGCATGCCACCTGCCACCTGAGTTCCTAAATGTCCCAGGCTCCCTTGTGCCACAGGGCCTTTGCACATGCTGTGGCTGCTGCCTAGAATACCTTTTTCATCATCCCTCACCCCTAAACAGCCACCTCGCTTATAATTCCTCCCTTAAGCTTAGAGGTTCCTTAGATTGGCCTTCTCTGGCTCCCAAGACAGACCAGCCCCTCATCACACGCTCTCCCAGGACTGTCTGCCTTCCTGGCATGCCACCCTGCACACTAGGAACCAGAGCGAATTTCTGTAATTGGTTGTGTGTGTGTCTTCCTTGCTAAGGTGTACATTTCATGGGGTGGGATCCCTGGCTACCTGTTCACTGCCTCGTCTTCAGTACCCAGCACAGGGTCTGACCACAGCACCTGCTCTGTAAATGTCACTCAGTGACTACACCCTTCACTCCAGCTCTAGCCACACTGAGCTGCCCCAGACCCCGAGCCCTCTCATAACCGATTTCTTGCTATTTCTGCCTGAGTAATTCCTACTCTTTGATGAAGGAATGAATGAATCAATGAAAGCACGAGCAAACAATTAGAACTTTGGTGATTTATGTGAGAATCCACTGCACAACTGGAAAGGCACGAAACGTGTGGGGCTGGAGGAGACTTGGAAGAAAAGGCCCTTGAGAACGAGCACTGCCTTCAGGGAAGCACGAGGACTTTGCAAGCATCCTCCACCTGCTTCAGGGAAACCTAGAAGTCTCCAGTGAGCAAGGGCTGGTGCGTGGAAATGAACAGGCAGAACTATTACGACTAACTGAAGATGGACAATGGGTTGTTGGGGCATCTTCCATTGAGTGTGTGTTTCCCATTAATAAATGGGTGTCCATCATCTGGGGATTAGGCAGGTGATGGTGATCACCTCTGTGTGCCAGCACTGTTCTGGGCAGTTTATACCCATTCTGTGACTTAATCCTTAGGAGGACTTTGCAAGGTAGGGATTCCTGTCTCCATTTTACAAATGGGAAGGCAGAGGCTTGAAAAAGTTCAGTAACTCAGCCATGGTTCCAGAACTGGCTTGGGGCAGAGCTGGGCTTTACCCCTGGCAGCTGGACTCCTAAGTCTCTGCCCCAGCTGCAGAGTGAGGGGCTGGGCAGAGGCCACCAGGCAGGTGTTCCCAGGCTGAAGACAGAAGGGCTGTCAAGGAAAGAAGGTTCCCAGCCCCTGGTCCTGCAAGGTCTGTCTCTCCTGACCTCCCAGCCTTTAGTGCAGGGCGGAGGGGAGGTGCGAAGGGTGGGCCCTCAGGTCACTCTGGCCGGGTCACAACAGCATGGCAGGGTCAACCTGGTGGGGGCTGCGGCAGTCTCCAAAGGGCAAGAGTTGGGCTCTAAGGTAGATCTACCCACCGTTGTCCACAGGCGGCTCCTCCACTACCAGCCTCAGAAGGCCAGGTGGCATTTGGTAGGGCCAGTGCCATCACCCATGACAACTTGTACCGCAGCCTTCCACACTCACAGAACCACAGGTGGCGGGGGACCCAGCCTTCTGCTGCCTGGAAGTTTCCATTCCCTTCTTGGCCATCATGCATCCCCACCAGCAGAGGGGCAGCTACCTGGCTTGGGCCCTGGAAAAAGGGGCCTCTAACCACTTCACAGGGACCTTTTGTTGAGTTTATACAACAAGCATTCACCAGAGGGCTACAGTGTGGGTACCAAAGGCACCCTCCCTTCTCTCCTTAGGCCCCTGCCCATGTTCAGGGCTACCACACCCCAGGACTCAAGGGACCCACTTCACAGACTCTCTCTCCTCTCCCCTCCTGCCCCTCCCCGCCCTTGGTCCCACCTGTTCAAGCCACTGTGACCAGTGGAGAACCTTTGTTTCACATTGGCTGAGCAGATGCACCCTAACCCTGTGTATCAGTTTCCTGGGGCTGCCATGGACTGTGTAACTTCACAGGAACTTATTCTGGGGGCTGCAAGTCCAAGATCAAGGTGTCTACGGGGTTGGTTCCTTCTGAGAAGTGTGAGAGAGAATCCGTTCCTCGCCTCTCCCTTAGCTTCCAGTGGTTTACTGGCAATTTTTGACTGTCTTTGACATCTATATGCATCTCCCTGGTCTCTGCCTTCGTGTTCATGGGGCGTTCTTGTGCGCACGCCTATGTCCAAATTTCCCCTTTCCATAAGGACACCAGTCACAGCAGATTCAGGCCCACCCTAATGACCTCATTTTAACTTATGACATCTGCAGCAACCTCCTTTCCCAATGAGGTCACTTTCTGAGGTGCTGGAGGTTAGGACATCAACAAATGAATTTGCAGGCGGTGGGGGGCGGGGTAGGGGGCTGACAGAATCAACTCGTAACACTTCTATCTACTTTCTGCAAAGGAAGACAAGGGTTGCCAGGGAAGAATAAGGCACAGCACAGCAGCTGATGACAGGGCAGTCAGGGTGACCACCGGAGAGCAATAAGAGAGAATGAGTGAGAGTAAGACACATGTGCAAAGTCAGCACAGAGGGCAGAGCCATGGGGAGCCAGAGGAGGTGGCCACATGGCTGCTGTGTGGCTGATGACAGTCACTGACACAAACTTGTGGCTTCTTAGGCCTGGAAAAGTCCAGTCAAGACAGTACTAGGGCATGTGTCTGATGGTTGCATGGTTTATACCAGTCCCTAATGGAGGAGGATTCTCAGAGAGAGGGAACAGAGGCTTTGTTTGATTGATCTCAGGTTAGGGGGGATGGCCTCAGTACCAGCACATTCTGCTGCCACAGTGTCTTGTTCTTAACTAAATCTAAGCTCACAATAAAACACCTTCCCAATAAGACTAACATCCAAGCTCACACAACATGAATTCCCTACTAAGGAAATCACCCCACAATCCTAAGATTCTGCAAGGCACTAACCAGCATCTGAAGCTCTGAAGTATACACTTTGGTTAACAAGACATCTTTTCTGAAAACTCAGATGGCATTCAGTGTCAGCAATGTCAGAAACAGTTTTATTCCTTGACTCATCATTTTTACTCCTACCAATCTACCACACGGATACAAATAACATGGGTGGAAAATGTATAAGCAAAAGCATTCCCTTCAATATTACTTATAAATTATAAACTATACATACAAAATAAAGGACATTAATTGGATTATGGTATAACCACATGGTGACATATTATTCAGACATTAAAAGTTGTATTATGCCATTACCATGGTTTAAATGTCCCACTAAAACTCAATGTTGATATTTAATTGCCATTGTAACAGTATGAAGAGATGGGACCTTTAAGAGGTAAAAGCTCCTGAGGGCTCCACACTCATAAATACGTTAATGCTGTTACTGCAGGAGTGGGTTAGCATCTCGGGAGGGGCCTCTTGATAAAAGGATGTCTGGTCCTCATCTGGTCTCTTTATCATGTGCTCGCTTCCACCTTCTGCCATGGGATGACCCTTGCTGGATGCCAGTGCCATGCTCTTGGACTTCCAAGCCTCCAGAACTGTGAGCCAAAGAAACTTCTGTCTTTATAAATTACTCAGTCTCTGGAATTCTATTCTAGCAGCAGAAGATGAACTAAGGCACCCACCAACACCACTGTTACCTTTCACTGTTCTGGATGTATTAGCCAAATAACTACATTTAAAAAAAGAAGGCAAAATCGTTACTAACTGCAGATGGTATGCCTAGAATACCCAAGAAAATCAAAAGAGAATCTACTAGAGGAACTTAGAATTCAGTGAGGCAGATAATTACAAAATTGGTTAACAAAAGTTCATCAGCTTCCCTCTAGACAAACAACAAATTAGGAAATATAATGAAAGATAGGCTTCCTTTCGTAATAAAAAAAAAAGATGAAATACTTAGGGATAAACATAACAAGAATTACATAAGACTTGTAAGAAAAAAATTAAGTATACTAAAAGATATGACAAAAGCTGAATAAATGGAAAGATATTTATGTTTGGATTGGCATACCCAACAATTTAAAAATATCATTGATCCGTTAAAATAATCTATAAATGCCATGTAATCTCAATAAAAATACCAACAGGATTTGTGGGGACCAAACTAAAATAATTAACTAAAATTCATCAAAAAAAAAAAACCACAAAAGAAGAAACAGAAAAATATCTAAAACAAAGAGGAGTAAGGTGAGTGGTTCTATCAGCTGTTAAAACAGATTTTTAACCATAGCATTATAGTCATTAAAACCATTTGGTACCAGTAAGGGACCAGATGGATCAGTAGAATACTGCATTTCTCTGAAAACTGGCAAATAGTTGGTGGTTAGGAAGAAAATGGTTCACTGAAGAAGGAAGGGCATGGATTTAAGAACCAGATAGGTCTGAGCTGTCCTCCCAGCCCGTGTGACCTTAGACGCGTCTGGTATTTGCTCTGAGCCTGTTTTTGTTTCACGTGAATATTATGGGAATTAAGTAATGTATGTAGAGTGCTCAGACTAAGAACTCCAATATAGTGGCTACTCATCAAAGGGTCACTATTATTATCAACAATGTTCTTATTATTGGTTATTATTTTCTTTTAAAATTATTTCAATTATTCAATATTATCAATCTGCCACCCAATCAGAGGCTCACTGACCTTTTGCTCTGTGGGACCAGCCACATCTCAGTTCCCTGTCAGGTCCTCCCTCCCAGATATAGCTACCTGCAGATCCCAGAGACCATCCCTCCTCATTGAACAGGAGGGAGGCCAGTCTCTCCCCTCTGTGGAAAACAATCAGAAAGTCAAAGCGAAGAGGCCTTAGGAGATAGTTCTCAGAGAGGATAAAAAATATAGAATATGTGTGGCTGAGTGTGGTGGCTCACGCCTGTCATCCCAGCACTTCAGGAGGCTGAGGTGGGTGGATCTCCTGAGGTCAGGAGTTCGAGACCAGCCTGGCCAACATGGGAAAACCCTGTCTCAAAAAAAAAAAAGAGAGAGAATATGGGAAATATGTGTCTTTAGAGAAAAAACATGGGCAGTCTCAGTAACAAACTTTCTGTAGTTTGAAAGCCTTGGTTGAAATACCACCCATGGGTCCAGGATGGTGTTGGTGAAGCTCTTCCCATTCTCAGGCTAGGTAAGAGCAGGAATGATGGTGGAAATGAAGGAATCAATATGGCGGGTCCAAGGGCCAACAAAGGCCCTGGTCAGACTGCAGCAATGGCCTAGACAAGGGCAGAGGGACACTGGGTCACCTGGGGGCTGGGAGCTGGTGATGGAGAGCCCCCATGCAGGCTGAGCGGCATGGCCTAGTTTCAGTCACCATCACAGACTGTCAGGAAAGGGGGAAAATGGAAAGAACAGGTATTTCAGAGTGATGAATTTAGAAGCCATGCACAAAGATAATAGATTGAGGGGAAAAATCCAGAGGCAGGACGGGTGGCTGGGATGCTCATTCAGGTGACCAGGACACAGGGGAGAAGGCGATGGGCCCGTTTCAACCGAGCAGCACTCGTTCCAGGCACAGGACTCTGGACTACATGTTTTTCAAGGGCCTTAAAAAATGTTCAAGACATGGGGTGAACTTACTGTTCAAAAACTACTGAAAGAAAATCAGAAAAATTAAAATTAATATGTTTTAATTAAACACCTACAAAAAAAAGAGCATTATGTCAAGAAGTCATGTGCAACCTGCATCACAGTTACACATCAGTTCTATTTAATGGAGGATGCTATATACTTTAATATGTTTACTATGATGTTACCAAATGTGTGAGCAGCACATGCTGGAAAAAGAGAGATAACACAAAGGATATGGAATTAGAAACCCAGTGGTCTCCATACTCTAGGAAATCTGGCATAGTGCAGTTAGATGGAACCCATTAGGGATTCCTGTAAAATTCTGCTTTTAGGCCTTGGAAATCAATCCAGCTGGCAGAACAGGGAGAGTTGGCCTAGCAGTATGTTCCATGAGAGAGAGTCACAAATTCTCTGAGACAGGGCAATGTGAGCTGGCTGTTCAATCAGCTAAGACTAACTGAGGCAGTATCAAAAGAAGTATAAGGTCCAGATGATGGGAGGTGAGGGTCCACTAGAACCTGTGTTTTAGAAGGTCCCTAGTGTCTGACACATCATGTACCTCCTTTGGTCCCTAACTTCATGTGCCATTTTAATAACCTATTTAGCCGTTTCCCCCCGTGGCCCAGGGTGACCGTAGCATCCTAGGTTTGGCTCCTCTTCTACAAGGAAGCATAATAAAAGGCTTCTGGCTGAGGTAAAACGTACCTCCGGTTCTTCCATCTCAGGTGTTATTCCTGCCTCTGCTCTTCCCCACTCACCCACCCGCTCCTTTCCCATCTCCCCTGAGACTTTGCGGGGACTTGATGTTGTCAAAAGCCATACAAATCCTAATGTCACCTGGCTCTGTTGTCCGCCACGGCCCCAACACCAGGCAGAAGAAGGGAGTTTCTACTTTTCGCTATGAGAAGGATGGATGGGGAGGGACTGTGCTCTTCCTGCCCAAATCCAGGCCTTGGGCCCCAGTCCAGACTCACTCTCAGGAGTTCCTGGCTCCCCACTGAATCTGGACCCAGGATCTCCAATAATCTCTGCCACATCTCCCCCTGGGCCTCCCTCATCCTGGGAGAATACCTCTGCCCACAGTGCCAGCTCCACCCTGGTTAGCCCCAGGCCCAGACTCATAAGCAGAAATCACCTGGGTAGGTTATCTATCATGTCCCGAGGGGACAGGACACAAGGGGTCCAGGTTCTGGCAGCTTCCCGGGAAGTCTGGGTGGCACAGGCCCTCCCCATCCATCCTTCTCACACAGAAAAGTAAAAGCTCCCTTCTTCTGCCTGATGTCTGGAGCCATGGAGGACAACAGAGCCAGATGACTTAGGATTTATATGACTTCTGACAACACCAACTCCCAGCAAAGTCTCAGGGGAGCCGGGAAGGGAGCAGGTGGGTGAACGGGGAATGAATGAGTCTGTTCTGCGCTCCAGGACAGGCTCTTCCATTATGCATTTGTATTCATTCCGTAGCCATGGTGCTCCAGGCAGCCGCCCAAACAATACAGAGGACACAGCTGTTGAGGAGCTTATAGTCTCAAATTTTCCGCCTCAGAGTAGCCGGAAATCCCTTCCTGAACATGCCCTCCACAGTCACGGCAGCAGAGCGACTCTCTGGGGACTGCAGAGGCTGCGGCTTCACCCTCACACCTAGCATGGCAGGCACATTTCTGCAGGGTTGCTGATGTGGTCTTCACCCCCGCCCCTGGCCTGCCTCGGCCTCTTCCCCACTTCTAACTCAAATAGGGACCCACGAGTCACACCCGTTTGGCAGCAGAATACAGCGCCAGCCAATAGGAGCCTTTTTTCTCATAGGATACAATGCATCCCTCGTGGTCTCTAAGGCACTTCTAAATCTCCCATGTTCTCCGGGAGGAGCAGTGCAGCCACAGAAAATGGATGAGGTCTCGGAGCCAAGGGAAGCACAGGCAGGAGAGTGGGGAAGTGACATCAGGGAGGACTGTCCTCAGCCAGCTGCAGGGTGAGCCAACACTAGGGGCAGGGCAAGGGGGGTGGGGTATGTGTACACCAACCCTCCAGACAGTAATTGAAGGCCGCCCCCAGGGGGCAAAGCTGCGGTGGTTGGGGGTGGAGGGGCACAAGAGAAAACATTCAGGCCAAGAAACAAGCCAGCATCTCAGTCTAGCAGGCAACCAGCTTCCTCCGCAGGGTGCAATAATGCAGTTTCCACTTGAAAGCATTTTGTTACAGGACTTTTGGGAGGGTTAAAAAAAAGGCCCAGGAGTAAACACAGTATTCAACCCATGTTCTCTTCAGGCCGTCATTTCAAAATTGCCTCCTCCAAGAGGCCTTCCTTGAGTCTCTCACCAGCCATTCTCAGAGTTCAGGGCACAGAAGTGGGTTCAACAGCTCTCCAGCACTGGGCCGGCACAGAGGAGGTGCATGGGAATTTGGTGAATGAATGAGTCATTGCATTTGTGCCTGGCTGACAGAGATAAGGAACTGCCCCATCTCCCCGTGGTCACCTGGAGAGGGCAGGAGTGGAGACTCTCCCCTGGATGTCTCATGGCAGCCAGTGCAGAACTGGAAACAGCCAGGTACAAATGCAATGACTCATTCATTCACCAAGTTCCCATGCACCTCCTCTGTGCCGGCCCAGTGCTGGAAGCTAGAGGTGCACAGACCAACCAGGCCCATGGTCAGGTGCGGAGGGTCACGGCGGGAAAAGAGTGGGAGCTGCGGGAGTCAGAAGAGGAAGAGAAGGTGGACATGAGCAGTGTCAGCCTCAGGGGGGACCACTGAGCCCCAGCCCACCCCAGGCGGCAAGGCCACGGCAAACTACTCTAGAGATACGGCAAGCATGCCCAGCTGCCAACAGCTACAGGGAACTTGGCCAGGCCAGGGGGGCATTTGCCTGCTGGGACCTGGCTGGCTTTTTTTACAGACATCTCATGGGGCTGGTGCTGCTAGTCCCCACTTCCCAGAAATGGAAACAGAGGCTCAGAACATAGCAATGACCAGAACAAGGTCACGTGGGCGATCCGTGTGGCATTAGAAGAGGGGGCCGTTTGGAAGGAGTTTGGCAAGGCAGGTTCAGGCTCTGGAGGGCCGGGAGACTGGGCACAGGGCTCTCCATGCCCAGCTGGTGAGGAGAACCCTGAGCTTCTGGTCGAAGGCTGCTGCAGAGGTTGGACTGCTCATCAGAGCCTCTGTGTGTGATTAATATGCATGTGGGATGAGGGGAGGGAAGCACAGCTGGGCCTTGGCAGCCGGCATGGCCCTTCTTCCATGCCACAGGGTGGGAAGGTGGCTCTGGAGATCCAGAAGCTGCACCGGCTGTGGCTAATCCACCATGGGCCTCCAGCCCGGCTTAACCTCTCTGGGCCTCCTCTGTGTCACCTAAGATCGAACGTTGTGATGGATTACACCACGGTGGGGCAGAATGAGTAAGGTTTGGGAATGAGACCGACCCACGTTCGGATCCTGGCTCTGTCACTTATTAGTTGGGGTGACCTTGGGCAAGTTATGTAACCCCTCTGAGCCATCTATAAAGTGCAAAAGAAACTAAGGCCTACTCTGCAGATTTGCTGGGAAGATTTACAGTATGAAAAGTGCTTACCGCAATGTATGGCATTACTAGATATTTTACTATTGCTGTCATCAGATTCAGCTGGCATTTTTAGGTTTAAGTTCCAAGAAGTTTTGATTGTTTTTCCCTACAGACTCTCTTATGAAAGAGAACCATTTTGCCTCCCAGCACTCCCTTTGCAAATGTTCCCACATCCCTGCAGCTGCCTCATCTTCTACCACCTCTTCCCACCCCATCCAGGTATAGGGCTCCTGACACCTTTTTCTGTCAGGCAGCCTCAGCCTCATTGCCACCCCCTCCCCAGAGCCACCCTGAAGCCTGCACTGCAGGCCAGTAGCCATGGTCTGAGCACAGCCTCCTCTGAGCAAGGCCTGGGGAGGGACAGAGGCAGGCAGAAGGAGCAGAGCCCAAGCATGGGACTAGCCTGGAAACAGCTGCGTGGTCTTGGGCATGTCACTTCACCCCTCTGAGCCTCATAAAATGGGGCGAGCAGTTCCTCCCTGCAGCAGTGCAGGTGCGAGGAAGTTGCTAAGACAGTGAGTGTGCACTGGCACATGGTAAGGTTCCCTTCCTGTGCCGGGAATGTTGCCTCCTCGTTCCCTGCCTTGGGACAGTCCCAGGCTGCTCACCCGGCCTCAGCAGCAGTAAACCCCACATCAAGAGCCTAAGCCCCTACGCCAGTCAAGCCTCCAGGGGGACAGCTGGTGGGGCCGGGCAGGAAGGAGTATCCAGGCAAAATAGTGGATGCCTGAGCAGGCCTCAGCTGCCCAGAGTTGGTCTTGCAGAGTCGGGCTACATCCCTGCCTCAAGGCGCACTCCTGGTGCACAGGGGCACGTGGAGATAGGAGCTGTATCAGTAACAAAGGCCTTCTGTGTAGTCAGTTCTAAGGAATACTTCTTGACTGATCATCTGTTGATAGTGAGAACAGAAGATACAGTTAACGAAGGAGAAGGGCTTTGGTTGAATGTAGGTTGATTTCACCCTGACAGTCTTTCTTTTGTTAATATGCTAATGTAATGCTAACAATACTATCTACTATTTAGCAGGCCTTGTGTGTGCCCCTCACTCTACATTGTTATTTCTAATCCTTAAACAATGCTGAGAAGCGAGGGTTACCCTCCCGTCTTGCAGAAGAGAAAGGAAATGACTGGCCCCAGGTCTCCCAGCTCAGGATAAAGGAAGCTGAGATTTGAACCTAGCTCTGTCTGATTCAAAACTGACATTCCGCTTCCCACAAACCCAGACCTTGCTTGTCCCCTGCTGCTGGCTCTGGGTTCATAGCTTCCTCCAGAGTTTGCTCCCTGCTGTGTTCGATGCTCCACTGACTACTGAGAAAAGCAGCATCTGGGCTGAGCAGGCTCCAGATGGCACAGGCTTTGCTGAAGGGAGCTGGGAGGGAACGAGCTCTACCTGCTAATCTGCCTTCCAAAAGGAAACTGCCTGACAAAAGGAATCCTCTCTGCCCTGCCACCGCCTCTGCAGGTTGCAGCCTCTGTTCCCTAGCCATTTTTAGCATGAACCTGGGCCCCTGGTACCATCTGTAGTGGGCAGTGCCATTGGGCTGTCCTGAGCAAAGTTGGTATCCACATTATCGCTGGCAAACAGCACCTGCACTACTTTAATTAAGTCATTTGTCAGCATTAACAGGCTGTGGCAGGGAGATCAGAGAAGCAGGAGTCTGGAATTTCTACGTCAGCCCCAGCTCTGTCACCAGCATGTGGTAGAGATCTGGGTACTTCCCTTAGCCTCTCTAAACTCAGGGTTCTCACTTGTCAGATGGGGAGAATTATGTCCTGCCTTATTGCCCAGGGCAGTTTTGACAGTCAAAAATAATAGAAAATAGATTCCAAAGCTGAAAAGCACTTATAAGTAGACAGCATGATGCTTGTTGAAACAATACTTTCTGTCATTAATAGAAACTCATGTTTCTGGTACTCTCACTCTATTCACTTTATTACAGGTACCGTCTCACTAATCTCCACGACAACCCTCACGAGGAGGTTAGAGCTTTCATCCCTATTTTACAGAAGCAGAAACTGAGGCTTCGTTTCTAAGTATTGTAGTGCCCAAGGGCTTGGTGCTGGGACCTCTTCTCTCCAGTAGCCCCCCCTCCTTCGCCAGGGGCTTTCGTGCTACATCACAACTATTTAAAAAATCTGTATGCTTGATGTCTGCCCATACAGCATGTCCTCCTGGATGTCTGATGGGCAGACATAGCATGTCCAAATTTGAGCTCCTGCTGGCCACTCCCCAGCCTGCAGTCTTCCCCATCATGGTGAATGGCCCCTCCATCCTTCCAGTTGCTTGGGACCAAAACCTTGGGCTTATCCTTGACTCTTTCTCTTATCCCTTGCCACACATTATGTTGGCTTAATTTTCAAAATAAATCCAGCATCCAACCACTCCCTACCATCTTCACGGCTGCCATCCTGACCCAAGCCAGTAGCATCTCTCACCTGTACTGAAATAGCCTCCTTCCTAGCTGGCCTCCCTACTTCTGCCCTGGCCCCTCTACAATCTAGTTTCAAGATTGCAGTTAAAGTGATCCCTCTAAAACCTAAGGCAAATCATGCCCCACCTTCCCAAAAGTCTGTAGCGACTCCCCATCTCACTCAGAGAAAAAGCCCAGTATCATCCTTGATCTGCTAGCCTCTGTGCCTGGCTCCTCTCTGGTCTCAGCCCTGCTCCTCTCCCCCTCTCTTTTGAGTTCTAGCACATGTGACACAGGGCCTTTGTATATGCTGCTTCTGCTGCCTGGATAGCCCTCCCCAGAGATACCCACATAGCTCACTGCCACCCCTCTTTCACGTTTTTTTTTTTTTTTTTTTTTGCTTAAATGTCACTTTCTCCACGAGTTTCTCAACCATCCTATTTAAAAATGCAACCTCCAACACACTCTGGCCCTTCCCTATTCTTCTCCACAGCACTTGTCATTAGCTAACATTTCACTGTTCATTTATTGACTGATTTTCTGTCTCCACCTACTAAAATACAAGCTTCATGAGGACAGAGATTTTTGTCTGTTTTGTCCCTGCTGTTTCGTATCCCCAATGCCTGGAATAGTACTTGGGACGTAGTAGGTACTCAATTAACAGGCTGTGGCAAAAAGATCAGAGAAGCAGGAGAGAGATCAGAGATCAGAGAAGGAGGGAACGTGTTACTGTGTTGGTGTCGCCCAGAATTTAAACTCCCAACTCCACCACCTGTGTCCCTGAGACTCAAGTCCATTTTTAAATTCACTTAATCTGCATATTAATGCAGATTGGGAGTGTAAATTCTGGGCTAACACCAACATATTAATATATTCCCAATCTGGGAAGCAGGAGAAGAGAGGCAGAGAAGAGGGATGAGAAAGAACTGTTCTGCTTAGCCCTGCCCTTCATTTGTAAGCAGTCTGGAAGGGAGGCAAGAGCAGAAACACAGGGACAGGGGAGGGAGGGAGCGGCCAACGCCAACCCAGACAAGTGTCCATGGACCTCCCCAACCCCTGCAAGATTTTACCAGCTGCTTTCAAAACAACAAAAAGAGCAATTCCAAAGCAGGACCTAGAGTGACTTCCTCAAGGTCACCCTAGCTGATTAATGGCAGAGCTGTCAACACCCAAAAATTGTGAAATGATTTCTGTGAAATCCCTGAAAATTGGTTTTACAAAGAAAACCGGCTTTTGACAAATTCCCCCAAACAGTAAGGTAAGAGGTTGTCCAGATGCGTCCATCATCTCATCTGGTTTCCTGACCCTGAGGCTGCCGGCACAGGCCTGGCTGCGAAAGTCTGTGATGAAAGACTTCACTGCAGTCCAGGAAAACTACAGGCAGACGGAAACACCACCTCTGCTCACTGCCTTACCTGCCCCACACCCACCTCCTCCCTCCACCTTTGCTCATGCTGGCCCCTGGTCTGCCTTACCTTCCCGCTAGGCTCCCCCTCCTCCTCCCAGCCCGGCCTCACTTGGCAAATACCCAGATTTCAGGACTCCGAGTGTCCCCCACTCTGCACAGCCCTCCTTTCATTCCCTCACTTCTCTGTGTCCTGTGCCTCCTTTCTGAGGTCTGTGGCCCCCGGGTCCTCACTGGACTGTTCTACTCCTGCTGGACGTATGGGCTGGAACCGTGTTGGCCAATCTCTGTGGCTGCAATTTCCCGTCCTGGTCAGGCCTGCGGCGCAGTTGTGGAAGGTCAGCCAGTGTTTGGATGCTCATCCGCCTGAAGAGGACAAAAACTTGTCACACATACCCCTTGCTTAAGGACCAGTAGCCTCTGGCTTGGGTTGGTTCCAACCTTGGGGGATGGGGGTGACCCCCTAAGCAGGATTGAAGCTGCCAGGAAGGGCTCTTGACCTGAAATTCCTCCTGCAATGTTTCATTCAATCACAAAGAAAGTGAGTTACAGATTGGTGAGTACAGGGTGGCCCCGTTTGTACTTTGTGAAAAACAAAGTGTATTTATCAGTGTTTGGATATGGACACAGATGTGCTTACATATGCCTAGAATTTGTCTGTGGAGCTCTATGAGAAATTGGTCAGAGTGGGCCTTAGTTTGGGTTCCTGAGACAAAGAATTGAGTGTAGATAGCTTTGTGGGGCGATCTCAAGAGATGAAAATGAGAGAGGGGGAAGTGAGATGGGGAAGGGAGGCAGACAAGAGGGACTATGTCAGTGAGCCGCAGACCACTGTGGCCAGCCTGGGCTCACTCACCAGGATTCTCTGAGCACCTGTGGAGGATGAACTCGGAACTGTCCCCTGGAGGCTGGGGAGCTGGGGCCACTTATCAACAGACTCCTGTCTCTGAGTCACTGAGGGGTGTCCCCAGGAGCGTTCACTCCCCTGCACATCCCGGTGCTACCTGCATCTGGCTGGGTGGCTGCCTGCAGCTTAGGAGAAAGCAAAGCTGACTGATGATGCCCGCAGCTGGACCTAACCAGGTGGGCTGAGGGGATGTGGTGGGGCACCCCAAGAATCTGCTAGGAAGTGGGGATGGAGGCACTTTAGAACGTTCACAACTATGTCCTTTTGTACATGCTGATTTTGAAGTACCTAAAAGCACAAAGAGGCAGGAAAATTCACCTCTTATCCTGCCACCTAGAAGTAATCATCAACAGCCTGTTTGGAATATACCTTCCAGCATGATTTTCTGTAGCATGGATGTCTGCAGTACATTTTACTGTGTGCCCTTTTCTGTGTCCCTGAGCACGGCTGGCAGCACCTTCCCCTAAAGCCAGCACTACCAGACCTGTAGTCCAGGGGACGGGGCGGGAAGCTCCTGGGTCCATTTCCAAGAGAGCCCTGTGGGAAGGCGTTTCAGGACTAGATGGAACTCAGAGAGCAGGGAGACCCCTTCGGGCCATTCCCCACCCTACGGAGCACTGGGGATTTATCACCCTGATGCTGTGGCTCAGCTATTAAACACGGTGCTGCCCAAATGGCCAACAGGGCTTTAAATCTCCGCTTAAGGGTCATTTCCATTTTCCTGCTCACTGAGCACAACCAAACTTTTGCTTCCTAAAGAAAAGTCTTGTCATTTAAGTTTGTGGAGTACAGAAGCATTTCACCACTCCCCACCCCAACCACAGACAAGACCAGAAGGCATCCGGCAGCAACTCCCCACAGGCAGCTAGAGACACTCGGCATCACCCCCTCCCATTCCTCCTCTCCCTGGCCTGCATTAGCCTTGGCGGGCAAGCAGGGAACGCAGGACTCTGCAGCTTGGTACGCAGTCCTGGGCCCTGGTCCAGCTCTGCCACTCCCTGGCCTTGCACCTCAGGCCACCACTTCGCCTTCTGAGGCTCTGTTTCCTCATCTGGAAAATGGGTACATCACACACATTTCTCAGGACTGTTTGAGGATCAAATGAGATGCTAGATGTAAAGCAGTGACCACAGTGCCTGATGTCACTGGGACCCCACAACTGGGGGCTCCCCCAGCACATGCTGGACATTTTACTCCATGCTTGGACCCTCTCCCTGGGTTACCTCCCTATGTGCCCTGCCTCCCTCCACCTTCTCCAATTTTGTTTATCCAAGGTCCCTGGTGCTTCCCACCACTTTACTAAAGAAGCATCCCCTAACACCTGGCTTTCATCATGCTCCGCCAGCCTGTCCCACCGCTCCCACTGCCTCCAGGCAGTCTAAATTCTGCAGCCTCATGCTCCAGGCCTGTCTCCTCCTTGCCTGTCAACCTACTGTGGCCATACTGCTGTCCACACTGCCTGCTGTGCCAGCCCAAGGAGGACAGACCCCCTCAAGACAGGCTCAGAGAGCTCATCCTCCTGAACAAGGGTCAGGGTCCTGCATGCAAATCTGGCTGTAAAGGCTCGGAAGCCCTGTTCCTCTGTGCTGTGTGAGTGTCTTCTTCCAGGGAGCTGACCCTGAAGCTCTGGGCCACCTCTATCCCTTTCCTTCTGCTCTTAAACCCAGGGCCTGCTCCTCTATAGAATCAGTGTTCCTGAGCAGGAGAGCATAGGCTCTGGGTCAGCTGACCAAGGAGATCAAATCTCAGCTTCCTTTCTCACCAGCTACATGACCTTAGGCAAGCCTCTGTGCCTCAGTTTCCCCAAGAGGAATGTTAACACCACCTGCCTCTATAGTGTCATTATGAGGTAAAAGAGGTGACACACATAAAGTGCTGGTAACAGAGCCTGGGACACGGTATCATCATTATATAATCTTCACCGTAGTTCTAACTTACTGGGTATGTCCTATGTGGCAGAACTTCACAGTTATTCTGTCAGTAATCCTGACTCTGCAAAGCAAGTCACATTATCCTTGTTTCAAATAAAGAAACTAGGGCGTAAAAGACAAGTTTACCCAGGATCATAGCATAGTAATTTACCAGGATCCAACAGGACCCAAATACTGTACCATGAACGAAGAGCCGTTACCACTGACGCGTCCACACTGTGTGTCACGTCTTAAGCCCTTTATGTATATTGGCACATGTACAGGCCTCAAAACAGCCCCATAAGGTGGGTACTATTATGATCACCTTCATTTTACAGGCAAGGAAACTGAAGCACAGAGAGGTTCAGTAACAGATTCAGGATCACACCACAAGCAGGCAAGCAGGAAAGCTAGGACTGGAACCCAGGCAGTTTGAACACAACCTGTGCCCCTAATTGCTACCCTCTGTGTCTCTCACCTGCTCTGCCCTCTTTTATTTAATGTGATCCTCTCAAAAACCCTTAAAGGAAGATAGTATTACCCCCTTTCACAGCTAAGGAAACTGGGCTGTGACACACAGCAGGAGTGAAATTAAACCAAAAGACAATGTGCATTTCCAGGTGTGAAAATAAAATGGCTCAGAACTTCCCTCACATTTTTTCTGCATTATTGCATTCTGGAAAACCTCTCACCAGGGATGAAGCTGCAGCTACATTAGTGACATCATATTTCCTTCTCTTCCTCCTAATTCATGCTCCAACCACACAGACGATTCCGCAGACTCCAGCCCTGCTGAAGGTCAACGGATGCCTTGAGGAGGCCGCAGATCCGAAATAAAGTCAGACTGCAGAGCACCAAGACACCCTTCCCCTAAATTCTGCTCTGCTCTGGGGCTTTGGAGGACGGCTGGCCATGTCCCAGCTCTGTTTGCAGGAACTGCACCAAACCTTCGGAATCCCTAGGGAGAGGACCTTTTGGCAGAAGACCAACAAGACACATGCTATTGGCTCCACGCCCACACCAAAGGGAGGCGTCATTAATTGATCACAGTGTTCTTTCCCACAGAAGTAAGACTGGGCCACAGAATCCTCTGCAGAACAATGCTCTAGGCAGCACCTACTGATCAGAACTGCATCTCTCAGCTTCCTTGCACTAAAAGCGGCCATGTGATCATCTTTTGGCCATTGGGCTATGCACAGAAGCATAGTATTGCATTTCAGAAAAATATTTTAAAAGATGAGGCATGTGCTTTCCTTTAGCTCTTCCATTCTGCTGCCTGGAATGTGGGTGCAATGGCTGAAGCTCTAGCAGCCATTCTGGACAATGAGGTACCTATGGGAATGGAAGCCACAAGGTAGGAAGGTGGAGCAGCAGGCAGAAGGAGCCTGGGGCAGTGATCATGGAGCCCCACAACATCCTTGTTCTGCCTGCTTCTGGACTTCTCTTCTATGAGAGAGAAATTCTTGGTTAAGCCCATATTATTAGGCATTTTTGGTAGCAAACAAGCAGACTTAATTCTCACTGATACAGTTCCAACTTCTCATTTTCTCCCCTAGGTGTAATTCCAGCATGCTGTCCAACTTGCAGCTCCCTGAATCCATCCAGTTGCTTCCCATCCTGTGCCTGTGCCTTCCTTCCACATGCTGTTCCTTCTGTCTGAAGCACCCTTCTGCCTCCCTATTTGGAAAGTGCCAACTCATCCTTTAAGACTCAGCTGAAGTCCTCCTCTCTGGAAAGCTGTCCTGGATTCTGACATTGCAGTGCATCCATCTTGAGTTCCCACAGTGCCCTGGCCTTTCTGCTCAATTACAACCCCTATCACCAATTCCTATAGGTATTTGTATCCATAGCTGTCTCTGGGACTTACTGACAGAACGGGAGTGTCTGATCTTCCCATGGGCCTAGGCAGATGAAGCACAGTAAATGTTTGCAGAAAGAATGAACAAGGTATGAATGAGCATCTGGAGAGGTCATTCTGACCTATAGAAGCTCCAGCGGCTGCCGTAGTGCGGGAGGGCTTCTTGGAGGAGGAGGGAGAGACAGTGGCACAGGGAATGCCAGCTTGTACTACTGGTCCAGGTTAATGCCTGTGCCATAATAAGTAAACACCACAGACCCTCCAGAGATCTTTAAATGGCTTAATGGAATATCTCCAAGATGGCCCCTGAAGTCTCAGAGAGGTCATAGCCCCCAGCTGCTGCCCAGGCCTGGATCACCAAGTGTTTGTGATTGACAGGGCAGCTGCCTAAAAAAGTTCCAAGCCCTAGGGCAGGCAGGGGGAGGGGGACCAAGCGTTGCTGGAAGCTGAGCTTTCTCTGTGCTGGCACAGTACAGCCATCTGGTTTGGGTCAAAGGTCTCCAGGGACCCGTGTGATTTATAGGCCGGTGCAGCCACCCAGGCGGCATGAGGGTGAGGGCACAGAGAGGCCGGGAGAGGGGTGTGGGGGAGGTGGAGAAAAGGGACAGTTAGAGGCCCCTTTAGAGAATGAGCAAGTGCTGCACTTCTGCTCCAGGCCACGGAACGACTCAGGTTGCTTTTAAAAGAAACATCACAAAAGAAAGTATTTAAAAAGTCAAGAAGTATTTACTGTGTGTGCCCACGTCTCTCTGGGTCTGTATGGGATGCTGTTAGTCTCTGGGAGAGGAAGCGAATCCACATGAGCTCTGTCCAGCCACGCGGCCTTTCCACACTGCGGCCTCATCCACCTCTCTCTGCCATTAGCCACATTCTGCAAATGAAGACACCAAAGAGCAGAGTCCCAGAGCCTGCAGTGGCAGAGCCAGGAGTCAAACCCAGGCTTTCTGCCCAACTGCAGTCTTTCCCCTCTACCCTACAGGGCCTCCAGGAAGTTCTGGAGTTCAGAGGAGAGGGAGGTAAGTAGGGGCCAGAGTCCAACGAGGAAGCTCTGAGAAAGGCTTGTGAGGATTGCCCACTGAGAAGGGGCCTATGCCTTATAAAGACCCTGCAGACCCCCTTCACCACTGCATATATGCTCCAGCAGCACAAAACAGTGTGGGCAATATGGACTAAGGTCATTAAGGTGGCATGGCACGGAGCCTTCAGAAAGGATGGCATTAGACAGGTGGAGAAGTGGGGCCGGCATCAGGCAGGGCACACAACACAAGTGTGGAGGCAGAGACCTCCCTGGGGGATGTGGAGGCTGCACTGGGGGCTGGGAGGCCGCACTCCTTTGCTGGGGGAGGTGGAGAAGCAGGCTCTGGTGAGCGGTGTAACACACAAAGGTCATCTCCCTGGCTCTGCCCAGAGAAAGGGGCAGAGCTAAGGCCCCTTTCTCCCAGTGGCAGCCTCCTCCTGGCAGGAGGCTGAGAACATAAGCCCAAGTGGGGCTGGGGCCTTTCTCATGTCTTCTGCTGGACACATCCTGGGACCATGAGGGGCGCCACCCAGGGCTCTACAGAGGGTGGCGGGTGACAGTGTGGAGACAACAGTGATTGTCTCCTTGGAAAAGCCACAGGACACAGTCCCCATGGGCCCCCAAACCAGCCGGTGAGCTATGCATGTGGCACTCCATCCCTCCATCTCCTCTGTAAAATAAGCCAGCCAGGCAGCCCCACTATCTACTGAGGGCACCTGAGGGTCCCGTGGTGGACACAGGTCACACAGCTCAGCAAAACCTGGCCTTAAACCCAAATCTAAGGAAGCCCAGATCACCACGCTGAGGCCAAAGAAAGCAGGGATGGGTAGAGCGTTTCAGACACTTAGAAAGCCTGGAGCAGCTCATCGTGGTCAGAGCAAGACAGCAAGGGAAGGAAGGAGCCCTAGGAACATCATGTAAGGGAGGCTTTGAGCCTGAAATCAGACAGACCAGAATCCAAATTCTAGTCCCGGCCCTGAGACCTTCAGCCTCTTACAGCCTCAGTTTCGCAGCTGTGAAGGGGGATATTATTAACACTCCTCACATGGGGCTAAAAGGATTGAGTGGATAGATAGAGAGCACCTGGGTTGGGGCAAGGAGCTAATCATCAAATGGTTACTTTGGCTTTTCTTCACCCCAGTATTTTTGGGAAGCACAGCAGTCCTGTGGCAGAAAAAGTTTCTCTGGCAGGATTCAAACTTTCTGTGTTCTGCACGTCTATGGTGTGGACCTCGTGAAAAGCCAAAGCCAGACCTGAGCAACAAACCCACCCCGGGCTACAGTGTAGCCAGCAATCCACCATCAAGAAGTTGGCCAAAAATGCCACCTCCCAACCAACCATGGATGCAAGTGAGAGCCTGCCCCAGCCTGGGGAGGGGCGGCCTGATGAAGCCTGGCACTGGGCTACCTCCCACCAGGCCCACTCCCTGGGAGACCTGGCAAAGCCCGGCTCTGGCCTTTGACCTCTGCCCTCGAATTGTTTTCACATGGTGGGGCTCGGGTCGGAGCCCACAATGGGCCATGGGTTCAGCAAATGACAACCAGATCCGGCCAGATGCACACATGTGTCAGGGACAAGGAACGTGTTCAGCAACTCTCAGGGCAGGAATACAGCCTGGTGAAAGGCTGCCAGGTCAAGAGGAAAAGGGAAAGACATGGGCTCCCCACAGGGCGGCCGCCAGTGCTGTTCACAGCTGTCCGGGGTACAGGAGGAACATGGCTGCTCTCCTTTCAACCACCTAGAGCCCCATCGGGAAGATACCACGCACACCCCAGAACCTTAAGCTCGTAACTGAGGACAGTCTAGGATTCCAAGCTGAGATAAATGATAGCACCAAATGAAGTAGCCCTAAGGCTGCCCGGCCTCGCTGTCGCTGTCAAGGCCTCGCCATTTAGAGGGCTTTCACAGGGTTTGCTTTATTTCATCTCCATAACAACCCTCTTTCATATTCTTCCCATTCTACCCACAAAGAAATGGAGGCTTGGCAGGCTCAGGGACTTTCCCCAAGGACACAGAGCTAGCAAGACGCCTGCTGCAACACTGCCGAGGTGCTCCGCACAGCCGCCCTCCCCCAGCAGAGCTCCTGGCCCCTGCTGCCCCCCAGGCCCTCCTCAGCATTCCTGACATACCTCCTGTCAGAGGTCACCCCCCACCGCCCAGGACCTTTGACATTCTCCTCAGGTTTTCTGGTCCCGCAGCCTGACACTCATGGTCAGTATCTGGGCTGCATCTTTCTCCTACACTCACCCCTCTTGAACTCATTCCTTGGGCCTTGGAGTCACTCAGGTGACCACTGGCCCAGAAGAAGTCCCAGGGCAGAAACAGGGGGCTGTGCTCTCTCCATGGGCTCCCCAGCTCTCCAGTGGCTCTAAAGCTGCCCCGTCCACTAGAACTTTGAGCCACGGTGGGGATGGTTTACATGTGCTCATCCAATAGGGCAGCCAACAGCAACGAGTGTTTGTGGAGCATTTGGATGTGTTTAGCACAACAAAGTCATTGAGCATTTAACTATTTAATTTTAATTAAACAGCCACATATGGCTAGGGCTAGTGGCTTCCACCCTGGATGGGACAGATGTGGAGCTGATGTAGCACCACTGTGTAAAGGTTTGTCATCCAAAAAATCCAGAAGTACAGTCCCTCGGTATCAGAGACTGGAATTATGGAGACCATCTGAGGTCATCTTATCCAGTCCCCTCCTTGCAATGGAGAAACTGAGGCAGGAAGAGAGGAGCTGAATTACCCGAGGTCACAGAGCCAGTGCCCAAGTTGGCACCCGCCAGGCCAGGTTTCCTGGCTCCCAGGCAAGAGCTCTGTCCAGGACCTCTCCACCTCCTCCCTCCTTTATAACCCCACACCAGACTCTCAGTACATCAACTCAGTTCAGGTGGAAAACGCTTTTGGAACTTTCACATATCTGAACGGTCCATTTTGGCAGAACACCTTAAATATCCAAGGGAGGATGCCTGTGTCAGCCAAAAAGGAAATACAAGCCCTCAATTCACCAATACTCTCCTGGGTGGCTTGCCCAGCCTGGCGGTGACAAGTGCCCAGGCCAGCTTGAGCCCCACCATCCCACTGACAAAAGGGGAGAGCAGGGCTTACCCAAGCAGAGCCCTGCCATGGTGCTGCCCTTCCCAAGGTCCAGCCAAGGATGTGGAGAGGCTGCAGCATGACAGACATGGCGGGAGACCTATGTCACAGCTACAGAGGTCAGGGTGGGCTCCAAGCCCTGGGTCACCCACTTGCCCCAGATGGGGAAGACTGACACACAAATGGCCTGCTGAAGAACGGGACAGAGTTGAGACTTCCTGAGGCTCATGCTGTGTTCACTGCTTTACAGAGGCCCCTTTTCTTGGCTGGACTGCCAGAAGGTTCTCAGTAGACCCAGAAAATTCTACACTTTCTTAAAAAGCCTAGAAGTCAGCTTCTGGAGCAGAAGCAAGATGGAAAAGCACCGGATGTAGGTTCAAATCAGCTCTACCACTCATGGTGCAACCCCAGGCGAGTCTTTTAACCTTTCTGGGCCTCAATCAACTTGTCTGTAAAATGCGAATGGCCACATCCACCTCAACCAAAGGCCACCCTGACCAAATTTCCAACAACGTGCCATTTTGTAGCTCC
This sequence comes from Callithrix jacchus, assembly GCF_049354715.1. Lineage (NCBI taxonomy): Eukaryota > Metazoa > Chordata > Mammalia > Primates > Cebidae > Callithrix > Callithrix jacchus. The sequence continues at coordinate 43,363,468 of NC_133518.1, forward strand.
AGGGGTGACCTGTCCCAGTGGAAAAAGAGACCGGTAGTAAGAAGTGCTTCTTTAAAATGAGGTTGTGTATAACTTAAATAGCAAACGACTGGAGTCTGAAGGATGGAAAAAGATGCTTGTGTCTCCCTGCTGCTGACCCCTGGGCCTCGCCACCTCCATCCTGTCCTCCATGATCCCCAGCCTTTCCAGCCACAGGCTTGCCTGCTGGTCCCCACTGACTCACCTTCTCCCAGATATTCACATGGCTCCCTCCGCCTCATCATTTAGGTCTTGCTCAAGTGCCCCTCCCCCAAAGGGGGCCACTGCAGGAGCTGACTCGCTCCCTTACTGTATTCACCAACTTTGTTCTATATCTGGATTTTCATAAGCATTTATTCTTGTTTTTTTCTGTTTCCTCCACGAGAGTGGAAACTGGACCTGCCTTGTCCACCACTGCTGCCGGCTCCTGGCTGAGGGTCAGCACATCGCAGGCCCTTCACAAACACCAGTGCAGGGATGGATGACCAGGTGTCACTGCCCTCCCCACGCCAATTGACCTAGCAGGACTGCCTGTGATTGAGGAAACCGCAATGGCTTCTTTATACTCATACCAAATTCGGTAGCCATGGGCAGGGTGCAATGAATTTCAATTTACTATCCGTAGCTAACTGGAAATTTATCAGGATTCCCTACTCCAAAATTTCAGTGAGAAGCTTGTCTATACTCTTTCTGTTTTGTGGGACGCTGTAGGAAGTGGGCAATCTTTCCCTGGGCCTCTGCCGCCAAGCAAAGGTGCTTTCATCCTACCGTGTGGCCTCTGAGCAACCCAGCAGCTCATTCAACAAACACACACTGAGAACCCACTACATGCCAGGACAAATAGGACAGCCCAGTCCCTGCTGTTGAAAGAGGGGCAGTGACGGGGAGGACTCAAGACTGTACTACACAAGCTTGAGGGTGCGGAGCGGACCACGTGAGAGCACCATCCTCCTGAAACTGCAGTGGAGGGCCTGGCTTTCGGCAGTGCTTCCATGCACTGCCGCTTAACCCAGAGGCCCCTCAGGAGGTCCCAGGAAGAAACAGGGAAACGGAGCTGCTTTTTCAAATCAGAGCACCTACCACTGGTACTCAGGTTGCATGGACACATTGTTTTCCCTTTGGAGAGGAAAGCAGCTGAATTCTGCTAAACACACATTTCCTTGGTGGCAAAGTTGATGGAAAGGATCTTCAGGTCCTCTGAGCTGGTTCCAGCCAATACTGAGAGCCTGACCCTTGCTTCTGCCCTGGACCGAAGTCCCTGACTGGTTCCTGGGAACGTGGAGCATCACGGCTCTCTCCACCATACCCTGCCCCAAAGGACCTTATACTCCTCACACCCTCCTTCCAGCCAGGCATTCCAGGCAGCTGACTTCTGGCCAGTGCTGGGACTGATAGCACAAGTCACCTGGGAAGATTGTGACACAAACGTTCCAAGCCCTTCTGCAAGACTTTCTGATTCGGTAGGTGAGAGACAGCAGAGATCTGTCTTCCACATGTGCGGAAGGATGCTGAGATACATACAACACAGGCAAGTATGCTAAGGGCCAAACTCTTCTACAGCTGAGGAGCCAGCAGCTGGGTCCACCCCAGCCAGAGGGCTGGTGGGAGCCTCTGCCTGCACCTGAGAGTAGAAGCACTGGCCCATCAGACACTCACAGGACTTTCAACCAAGATCTGGGAATACAGCATGCCAGCTAGCACATTATTAAAGTTGCCAGGGCCACTGTGAGCCAAAGCCAAGGGGCACCTCAAATCATGAGGTAACAGAAAAGATAGAGGAGAGGTTGGGAGTGGTGGGGGGACCGGGGCAGACGGGCAGTTGATGCAGTGATGGGGTGCCTGAGAGCTGTCTCATTCCTGGACCACCTGCCGCCTCCCACAATCCATATGCAGCCTGAGCTCACCACTTCCCTGAGGCAACTTGTGAATTCTGGGCTTCCAAAGGAGCCCCCACTAAACAGCCCACCCCCACTCTCAGCATCCGCACTGGCCTCTGCATAAGCACTGTGAGTGGCCCTCAGCTGTGACCCTGGCCCCTCACTCCAGAGGGGGACCCCTCACCCTTAGGAGGTGAATGAGATCCCCCATGCTTCTCCTTGAGAGGCTCAGACTTCGGGCAGAGAGCTGTCCTCTACCCCAGCAAAGGCGCTCTCACCCTAGGACCGCCTCATGAATTGCATTTTGAGAGAGAAACATCAACAAAGAGGGCAAGATCTGGAAGTCAGCTGTGGCTCCCTGGATTGACTCAGAAGCATTTACTTAATGACTTCAAAGCTGGGACGATGACAAGATCTTTGCTGGCAGTTCCAGCCCCCTGCTGCTCCCCAGTGAGATCATGGGTCTGGGAGACAGGAGGGATGGGGGACACCAGGTGCCCACTGGAGCTCCCAGCAGGCGGGTCACGAAGCAGAACTCATGGCTCTATTTATAGAAAGCAGCCACCGAGAAGGATGAAGAACTTGGGAAAGCCTGCATGGCAGTATTTTCCAAGCTCACGCTGTCTCGGCTTAATTTCATCCCAAGCAAATAAATCATTAAGGAGGCACCGAGTCCTGGAAGATCTGACGAAGGAGGGCCATTAAACGG